>NC_081210.1:12761681-13428348 GCF_902713425.1 Acipenser ruthenus | reverse complement strand
TTTACAGCAACATAACTGTAACTGTAATTGTAATTAAGCAAAATAGCATCGTAATTTTAATTACAATTTCAGCAAACAATTCTGATGTAATTCTAATTCTAATTGACCCCAGTTCTGGCACCAATATTAAGAAAATCTCTGAAGTGTTTTGGATCTGTTATTGACCATTGTATTTTCTTGAATACAATTAATCTTGTGGATTGTGTTGAGGTTTGTGAAGTGAACCCATGTCCACTGTTGCCCTAAGATTGCAAGAGAAAATACACTTTCAGCTTTATAAGTCGCAATATCTAAATAAAAACAGAGGAAAAGCTGACATTGTTTATATGTGTTTAATCAATTTATGGAAAATCTTGTCTAAAAAATGTTAATTCTCTAAGGACCAGTACGCAAAAATGAGTGAAACAAAATGTCCTGTAGATCTAATCAGCAGGAACATTAACCCGCACCAACGCATCTTGACAATCTACCCTGCCTAGCTGCTTCTTACTAATTTAGTAATGCTTTGCTCCTATGGTAGTTTCTGACTTCCAAAGCATTCACCAGGTTTCCTAATGAATGCACTGGAAATACCTCCTCCCAGGAGGAACTGGTCAGTTGAGGTGTCTGTGGAAAAGCCAAGAGCCAAGTCTTTGTTATTATAAGGTCTTTGGAGGCCACGGGTTATCAGAAAGCATCGCATAAAGTATTACAGTTTCCCTGTGCGGCTTCAGCAAACATGTACTTTCTTTGTTCAGAGCTCATAAGTGTTTTCCAGTGCTGTCAGCCAAATGACCCAGGGCCCAGATATAATTACAGACGTACT
This sequence comes from Acipenser ruthenus, assembly GCF_902713425.1. Taxonomy (NCBI): domain Eukaryota; kingdom Metazoa; phylum Chordata; class Actinopteri; order Acipenseriformes; family Acipenseridae; genus Acipenser; species Acipenser ruthenus. Next base: position 13,427,543 of record NC_081210.1, on the reverse strand, counting down.
ATTATGCCAGATCTCTTTGACACAAAAAAGTGACGTACCTGGAAAGCCTTCATCAATGTGATTGCCTGCACTTGTGTTTCTTTTTTAGCTTCTTTGAAAAAAAATCAAACCCATATATAAAAGTTTTATCAACGCTGAATAAAAGATATTATGGAGATAAGGGTAGTAACATCCTGGACGGCTATGCATTGAAACCTCAGTCGAATGCTTTAAAGAGTGTATTATTTGCTTCTGTTTTCAGAGTGTATCCACAGAGCACAAACTTTCTTCTACTGCTGTACTCAGAGGCAATTAGATGTCAGACTGATTACATGGTACTAATGACTAAATGGAACCCAATAAAAATGAACTTCCAAAATCCCATTTCCTTCTGAAAGACCTTGTTTTTTTTTCAGCACACCATTTAAAATCTACATTGCAGGCCAGGCTCTTTTATAGTTTGATTTTGAAAACACATGACATCAGACAGGTGGTGGATTGTGTGAGTGCCACCATCCTGACTAGAAAAGTAAAGAGGGAATTCACTGTTACTCCAATCTTTTGCTGTTGACTCCTAACCGCATATAGACCCTTTGGATTGCATTTGTGATGTCAGCTGTTGATTTTATATACATTAATGTTTCCCATTTTTAAAGCTGCATGTAAACTTTATTAAATATCCCAAGGAGATCCACATGCTAGTGCTACATCATCATTATTATATTCATTTCTTAACCCTTTGCGGTCCTACGTCATACCAGGTCCGACATTACAATTTTTCCTTTCCAGTCCAATGTCGGACCCTATCCGACATCATCAAAAAGACACAGGTAAAACACAGGTCTCTAGTCGTTTTTTCTCCGGAAAAAGCTGAGAAAACCATTCAATGGCCGAGTGAGACGGATAGGAGCCGAGAGAAGCCAAAAAGAAATGGGGCGGATCTGAGCAATACACATAGCCCCGGCACCACAGAGATAACATGGCCATAAACAAACAAGATAGCTGCTTCTGCATCCAGCGCTCAAAGACTATCACAGACATTTGCAGAACTTTTTTGAGATGTAGTAGTAATAAAATAATGATTTGGTTCACATTATTGAGGAGTTTGGTGATAAAACGAGTGATCAGGAGATGATTGATCAGTATTTATATTTATTTCAGTATGCACGACTATGAAGAGGTATGTGAAAAATACAGCGAACAAGGGGTGGGGATGGGCTGGAGATGCAGTACTTAGTGTCTTGTTGATATGCAGTGCCTTTTAAGAACATAAGAACATAAGAACATAAGAAAGTTTACAAACGAGAGGAGGCCATTCAGCCCATCTTGCTCGTTTGGTTGTTAGTAGCTTGTTGATCCCAGAATCTCATCAAGCAGCTTCTTGAAGGATCCCAGGGTGTCAGCTTCAACAACATTACTGGAAAGTTGGTTCCAGACCCTCACAATTCTCTGTGTAAAAAAGTGCCTCCTATTTTCTGTTCTGAATGCCCCTTTATCTAATCTCCATTTATGACCCCTGGTCCTTGTTTCTTTTTTCAGGTCAAAAAAGTCCCCTGGGTCGACATTGTCTATACCTTTTAGGATTTTGAATGCTTGAATCAGATCACTGCTCTTCTTTGTTCAAGACTGAATAGATTAATTTCTTTTAGCCTGTCTGCATACGACATGCCTTTTAAACCCGGGATAATTCTGATTGCTCTTCTTTGCACTCTTTCTAGAGCAGCAATATCCTTTTTGTAACAAGGTGACCAGAACTGAACACAATATTCTAGGTGAGGTCTTACTAATGCATTGTAAAGTTTTAACATTACTTCCCTTGATTTAAATTCAACACTTCTCACAATATATCTGAGCATCTTGTTAGCCTTTTTTATAGCTTCCCCACATTGTCTAGATGAAGACATTTCTGAGTCAACATAAACTCCTAGGTCTTTTTCATAGATTCCTTCTTCAATTTCAGTATCTCCCATATGATATTTATAATGCACATTTTTATTGCCTGCGTGCAGTACTTTACACTTTTCTCTATTAAATGTCATTTGCCATGTGTCTGCCCAATTCTGAATGCTGTCTAGATCATTTTGAATGACCTTTGCTGCTGCAACAGTGTTTGCCACTCCTCCTATTTTTGTGTCGTCTTCAAATTTAACAAGTTTGCTTACTATACCAGAATCTAAATCATTAATGTAGTTTAGGAATAGCAGAGTACCTAATACTGATCCCTGTGGTACTGCACTGGTTACCTCGCTCCATTTTGAGGTTTCTCCTCTAATCAGTACTTTCTGTTTTCTACATGTTAACCACTCCCTAATCCATGTGCATGCATTTCCTTGAATCCCTACTGCGTTCAGTTTGAGAATTAATCTTTTATGCTGCACTTTGTCAAAGGCTTTCTGGAAATCTAAATAAACCATGTCGTATGCTTTGCAATTATCCATTGTCGATGTTGCATCCTCAAAAAAATCCTCATAAAAACTGTGAAAATAATACTTTTAAACAGTGCGTCTAAAATAAACTGCACGTGTCAGAATAAATTGGACCTGACATGCCTGACACGCGCTGAATGAATGAACTGCAAATGGTTAATTATACCAAGTTGTAAGATAACTGTGTATGCTTATGGAGGCATTGAATCATCTCGTGTTTGCAATACATGCTGGGCACGTTTCTCTCAAATGATCCTTGTATGAAATCTGAAATGTATGGACTGCAGTAAAAAAAAGTGAGGGCTGGTTTCATTACTGTTGCATCTGCACCACTCGCTGCTGTTGAGTAATGAGTTTGGCAAGGACAGGTAAGAGGGTAAGGTATCGTTTACCTGATGCAATAACTAACTGGCTTTCAGTGAGCAATGGCCCATCAGAAAGAAACAGCAGTTTATTGTTCTGTGGAAACTTGGGATTGTGGTGTGACTGGCACAGCTGTGATTAAACTTTACTGCAGTAATCGAATTAACAAACGCTTCACATTGCAGACGCTACAGTGCTGTTCTACTGTTCTGGCTGACAAAACACATCTGATTTCTGGTAATAAGGGTTATTCAACATGAACTTTAATTACAAAATGTTAAAGCCACATGTGTTAAATGAAGTAATATTTTAACTTGACAGATGGGTAAATTAAAAGAACAAGTCTGTCAGCAACATCCACCCACGGCTGTAAATTCATAATCAGAGCCCTCAGTGTGATGAAACAGTGGATCACTATGACATATATCAACAGTATGTAGGTTTGTTATTATTAAGGCTAGTAAAACTGGACAATACAGCACCAGACATTTGTAAAAATTACCTTCAAAATAATACTTGCTGTGTGAATAAAATATATATATTTTTTAAAAAAGGTATTAGTCTTGTAGGCAACCATTTAAAGATACCTTTGTCTTTGTTAACCCCATATTTTTAAACATTTTAAGCCATGTTTTTTTATGGTTCAGCCATGAGCTACTAACATTGCCAATCCTTATTTGACCATGATTTACACCACAGCCTAACCTTATACAGTATTCCATTGTCAGACTGTTGAGTTTCAGAACTTGGCTGTACATCACAACCAGATACTGTTAAACCATGACTGTGTCCAATCCTGGTCACCACAGCACCAGAGGGACACTGTGGCTCTGGAGAGAGTCCAAAGAACAGCAACCGGACTAATCCCAGGGCCTAAAGCAATGAGCTGTGAGGATAGTCTGAAAGCACTGAATCTATATAGCTTGAAACAAAGAAGAATTAGAGGGGTCTTGATTGCAGTCTTTAAAATCTTAAAAGGAATGGTGAGGGGGTGGAATGGGCTACCGAGCATGTTGTTGATGCTGAATCACTTTTCAACAAAGTTTTGAGATCAATGAGCTACCAGAAACTGGGTGAGCCTAGATGGCTGAATGGCTTCCTCTTGTTTGTAAATTCTGTTCTTTTGTTCTTATGAAAATATTACTTGGTGAAACATCCCCTTACTTGGTGGACTATGCACCATTCTGTCAAAGCAACTTCAATGTTACTGTAGTTAATAATAAGCACCAGTAGCTTGGAAACCAAAGTGTTTATTTAAATGTCAGCAGCTCCTGACTGGAGTGCTGAAGAGCAAGGGGAACCAAAGATGTTTTTTTAATTATATTTGGCTTGACTAATAAAATATTACAATGTATGCTATAACCCTACTGGTGTCTCCATTAGCTGTGTGTTTTAACAGTTACTAAATCAGTTTGTTTGGCTTTCCATTTGCTGTTTTCCATCACATAACTTTTTTCCCTCTTTCCTAGTCCAAATCTTTACACAACATTCCCATAGAAATGATGGGAGTTTCTCTAAATCCTTGCTTATTTTATATATAAAGCAGAATGGCAAAACATTTACACACGGTATATGAAGCATATCTAAAATGTTCCACTTTGACACATTTATATTTTTCTTATTAAACAGTTAACTTTTGTCAGTTTTCCAAGCACAATACAAAATGTACAACCTTTTCTCCCATCCAAATAGTTCAAGCAGGAGCATTCACACAGAAGGGTGGCTTGCATTGTTGTTTCCTTGGTGCTTGGCACTGACACTGGTCCAATTAGGAATGTGGGGATTTTTGTACTTCTGTTTTCTTTGTGTAATTGATAGGTTAAGCCGTGGGGTTTGAGGAATTCCCCTAGGTATCTCAATGAGCTTATTAGTAGCTGATTTATGTTTGTTTAATTAATCAGGTAGAATGAATGCTGAATACGTCTGATTGGGCTTTGTTTGATGCAAGCTTTTGACTTCTACAGTAATTCATACAAATGGAATGTGAAGGCAAACACCTGTTCAGAGCAGACATCCAAATAGTGCTTGATAATCTTAGTAGTTATCTAAAAGCATTTATCTTTAAGGTACTAATTACAGATAATTTACCCATCACTGTGATCTGTTTTATAAGTCATATCCCCGCTGAAACCCATTAGCAGCAACTTATAATATGTAGATCTCACACTCAGAATGTCAACAACAAAGCACTCAAAATGTTTAAACCAGGTTCTATATAAACAGGTTAAATATGTTAATATCAACTTTGCCGTTTCTTTTTCTTTTATGATTTAATGACTTAAATATGTTTCTAAGTGTTCGGTGGTTGCCTCTAATCAGGTGGAAAGTGTATTTTCTCTTGCACTCTTTGTAGCCTCATCCTTTGGCGCATCCCGGTGCTGCCTGCTAAGAAACAAACAATAAAATAATAAATCTATGTGACGTGTTCATCCCGGTGAGCAAAAAATATTAGGCAGAGGAGCATCTATACACCCCCCTCCCCTTCACGACGAGGCTGGGAATGAGGTTGTGGTGGCTGGGGAAGAGGTGGTGGTGGTTGGGGAGGAGGTGGTGGTGGCTGGGGAGTGAGGTGGTGGTGGTTGGGGAGTGAGATGGTGGTGGTTGGGGAGTGAGGTGGTGGTGGTTGGGGAGTGAGATGGTGGTGGTTGGGGAGTGAGGTGGTGGTGGTTGGGGAGGAGGTGGTGGTGGCTGGGGAGTGAGGTGGTGGTGGCTGGGGATTGAGGTGGTGGTGGTTGGGGAGGAGGCGGTGGTGGTTGGGGAGTGAGGTGGTGTTGGTTGGGGAGGAGGTGGTGGTGGTTGGGGAGTGAGGTGGTGGTGGCTGGGGAGTGAGGTGGTGGTGGTTGGGGAGGAGGCGGTGGTGGTTGGGGAGTGAGATGGTGGTGGTTGGGGAGTGAGGTGGTGTTGGTTGGGGAGGAGGTGGTGGTGGTTGGGGAGTGAGGTGGTGGTGGCTGGGGAGTGAGGTGGTGGTGGCTGGGGAGTGAGGTGGTGGTGGTTGGGGAGTGAGGTGGTGGTGGTTGGGGAGGAGGTGGTGGTGGTTGGTGAGTGAGATGGTGGTGGTTGGGGAGTGAGATGGTGGTGGTTGGGGAGGAGGTGGTGGTGGCTGGGGAGTGAGGTGGTGGTGGCTGGAGAAGAGGTGGTGGTGGCTGGGGAGTGAGGTGATGGTGGCTGGGGAGTGAGGTGATGGTTATTTGGGAGGAGGTGGTAATTCGAAAGCACGGCAAGACTGAGTTTGCGAAGTAGTTGGTTTGTAGATTGACCAATGAAATGTACTAGGCACTTGTATTAATGATACTATAGATTTCCTGCCTGGAAACCTCCAAGTTTTATAATCTTAATGATTTGTTAATAGTTAGAAACTTTTTATGGATTTGGCAGTCCCTACGGTACACACAGAAGTGGATAAAAATATTTTAGTTACTTTGCTCCATCTACAAAAAAAGGTTACTCTCAAAACCTTGGTATCTGCGAGACTTCAAGCACATCATTGAAAATGATGCTCCTGTTATACATGTTGCATTGCTCTTTGTGAATTTACCAATCCCAGCTTTGATGGCATGTTGAACTGGAAGCTGTGTGTGCAGCGCTGAGGTCCTGGTAAAATAAAAGTAAACAAATAAAGATCTTTTAAGTATTTGTAGCTAAAAAATTAGCTCCTTAAAATATCTCCACCGTGCACTTCCATTCATAATAAAGTCCCAAATGTGCAGTTCTGAAAAAAACACATGTTCTAGCAAACATGTATTTTCATTTTAAAATGCAACATATGATAAAATATATAGGTAAAATAAATTTCTGTTTACAAGCTATGCTTTTAGTTTCGCACTTCCTGGGACATTTCACCTGGAGAGTGAAATTGTCCCCTCCCCTGCACTGCCTTCTTTCCCCATATTGACTGACGCTTTCAGCCAGTAACATGCTTTGACCCAGAAGACACTGCAATATCACCTAGGAAGTGCAAGTGTAAATAGATAACCCAAGAATAAGGCAACCTAGAAACTGAAAGCTTCCTTTAACGTAAAAAAGTATCAAATATCATGGGTGCTATAACATGCGTTTATTTCAGAACAGTACATTTGAGACCTATGTAGATCTTTGGAATTATTTTGTTTGCTACAATTACTATTTAAGTAAAAGGCAGTTTCACAAGAAATGTTTCAATGAGGAAGTTGTACAGTAATTCTTCCTCGTACGCTCAATATAGACCCTCTAATTTGTGATAGGTAATTTTCTTAAACTGCTTTCACAGAAACAAGAGTTGACTTTAGAAAACAATGGCTAAATTCATTAATACCCATTTAAGAAAAATAGTTTAAACATGATATCTGGGAAAGAAAATTGTTTCCCTGAATTGCACTGTTAATTAGTTTGCCAAATACTATACAGTATATATATATATATATATATATATATATATATATATATATATATATATATATATATATATATATATATATTAGGAATTAATGAGGGTAATTGAAATAGCAAAGGAACTAGAGAATGCTGAGTGGTCAAACTGGGGCAGACTGTGGAGAGATGACAAGTTTAGCTGACACAGCAAGGAACTTATACTTGAGAATCAGAGAACAGCTTTCATACGTCCAAACTGGTTTAACATCTTTGCAAGAGGGAGAATTCCACCCATAAGGTCGGGGTAACAAAGTGCAGCAGCTTTCATTCACTATTGATTGTTTTAGTAAAAGCAGCTGCAGGCTGTTTGACTTAACAAAGGGCTCTAGGGTATGCATGTGAGATAATACATGTCTGCCATTGTGCCCATTCATCAGTGATGGAGGAGAAAGAGCTGCCACACAATGGAGATCCAGAGGGGCCCGTTGTTACTCAAAGAAAGGAAGCCGTTCCCTTCCACACACGCTTATTTAGAGTAGAGTTGTTGGTCTCCTCTCTTCACCAGCATTCCCTATAGTTCTCAAGGTGCAGTGCAGTGAGATACTGGTGATTACAAGTCCCTAATTATCCCTTGTCTGGGATCAAATTCCCTTTGTAGGTATGTCACACTTCACACATGTTTGCATACACCTTGAGAACCACTTATCCAATTGTTATGAAACTTGGTATTAACATTATATAGTTTAAATATTCAGAATATTTTATTCTGGAGATAAATTGGGGTATCTGTCCTTACATGCATTTATCTGTATGTCACACTGTGACAGAGAGAGAAAGAATCCAAGCTGCAAGTCTTCCTCCCAGCCAGAAAAGGCACTGTGTAAGGTTGCTGGTATGCTTCCCCGTAGATGGGGTGACTCGAAGGTAGGCAGAAACTGGAAGTTGGCCATCTTGAAGGAAGCGCGTAGCTGCACGTACGCAAAACGAATCCCTTGCGTTCAACTATGGGGCAGGCAGCGATTGGAGAAACCATGGCTCCGAGCTGATTGCAGGGAGGAGTTGGGTAGTACAAAGGGGACGCAGCTAAGGAAGTACAGCCCCTTGCTCTGAGCATGTAACAGACGGCCGGAGCTTTGTTTGTTTGTTTTTGTTACGCTTCGTGTTGTTTTGTCTGCATTGCAGAGGAAGACTAAGGAAGCAGGGTCTGTCGCCATGGAGCCAGCACAAATACCTGAACACAAGAGTTTTGAAGAGCACAAGTGTTTTATTAATTTTGGTTTTGCAAGCCCGCCATGTTCCTCCTGATACCATTGCTGGTAAAGGGGTGGTTTCTTTTGTTTTGTTTAAATAAACATGGATGTTTTTAGGAACAGTAACTCCGTTTGGACATTGAATTCAATACACCACTTCACATCCTGTTCACACACACATTTTTTCTGGAGAACAGCTTATCTAACTGTCATGAAACTTGGTCGTTACTTTGTTAGATTAAGTTATTTAGAGTATTGGATTCTGGGGATATAGGGGGTGTTTGTATGTCCGTTCATCCATCTGTCTGTATGTCAGACTTAGATTTTTGCATTATTCTGGAGAATTGCTTATCCATTTGTGATTAAACATTTACTTTGTAATTCTTGCTCCATACTGTTCTGTAATACTGTTGATATATAGCATGGTCATCATGCTGATAGCTCTGATTTGTACTTCCCGGTGTGGGGGTTACTGACAGGCTTGTTCATGTTGTTTCTTTAAACTGCACTTTTCCTTGGACCAGCTTCTGGAAAGTTCATGAGCAGGAAGACGTTTGCACTTCATTAGACAAGTCGACCTGAACAAAGCCTAAGGATCTGGAACTATCTTAACCTGAATGACCCGCAGTTGGAAAAGCTTGTAATAACAAGTAAAATCAGAACTTTTCAGCAGAGATAAGGGAGAGCTTCTGAGACAGTTTAAAGAATGGCTCTCCTACTGAGAGAAATCTCATTAGCTGCTGCACAGTGGCTTGAGGTGCTTCTCGCCAGAATATTTAGAAACCCCAGTTTAATAACATGGGTCTGTTCACAGGGGCAGCCACTGCTGATCAGGCTTTTTGTGTAGCATGGTTATGAACATCATCTAATTATGCATTTCTTGTTTTAATAAATCTTGCAACCACAGCATACAGATTAGATCAAATGATTAGACTTTAAAATTAGTTCAAGTGTTGTAAACGTGTGACCTCTTTCTGCAGTGTTTTTATTTTGAATTGTGTCTGCTGTACGTAACTAAAAATGATTGTAGCCGACAAAATAATTCTATAACTAAAATTGTTATATAACTCTCAAATGTTCAGTTCTGAAAGAAACACACGTCATGGTACTGCTACAGCATGTGTTTCTTTCCAAATTGCACATTTGAGACCTATTTAGAGAGTGTAAGTGTAAAACAGTTAATATTTCTGACATTATTTTGTTAGCTACTATTTCTTGAAAGCTGGGCTACACACCCCCTACACCCTGAATGCAGTCTGTGCTTTTGAATGAACTGTACATGACCTGCCTGAATGTTACACAGGTCGCTGTCAGATTCCAGCTGCAGCATTCTTCTCTTTGTCTGGTATTGGCTGTCCTTTAGTCCCAGTCCTATTGAGTCTAAGGAATCCTGGGTAAGGATATCAATAAGGCTGGCTTTTGTTAAGGGACCATTTGGTGGTCAACATCCTTGTAGAGCTCCTGGCTGTAAAGAGGTCATTGGCTTGACAATGGGATCAGGATGCTCACTGACCTTCAGTTCTCCTGCGATGTGGGAGTTGGACATTCTAAACTGGGGAGGACAACAGCGGTAAAAGGGCTTGAACACTTTACTTATAACAGCCAGTTGCTGCAAGTAGCAGCAGAAGCCTATGTGTCTCACAGAGAATAAGCTGCAAAGAGGGAAGAAGCTTGTGTCCTGTCTTTTAAACCAGTAGACAGAACAGGCTATAGAATAATAAAATAAAGTCACCTCTGTCTTCTCAAAACATAAGAACAGAACAACATGTATGAATGAGACAAGGCTATTCGACTTGTCTGATTCCTAGTAGCTGATTGATCTACACACTTTGTCAAGTTGGGTCTTAAAGGATCCCAGTGATTCAGCATCAAGAACATGGCTAAGTCCAGTGGGAAAGCAGGAAAAAACAACATTTAGGACAAGTTGGATTTTGTTACCAGATAAATTACAGATACAGAAAACAAGGTGGTAAGACAAGGAGATTGCTCTGAGATAGCATAGCATCTGGTACTGTAAACAAGGGGAGTATGGTTAGTCAGATAGAAAGACAGTGCTGGTTGGCTGCAACATAGTCCTGTAGGAGAACATGATCCCTGGTGCCATTATAGATAGAAGTCCCAATGGAAATTGTATAAAGATAATTGTGGCAGGGCATTAGCCCTGCACCTGTAAGTATGTGTGTGGGAATGTAAGGTTAAGAACATAAGAACAAACAACAGGAGGCCATTCAGCCCATCTTGCTCGTTTGGTTGATAGTAGCTTATTGATCCCAGAATCTCATCAAGCAGCTTCTTGAAGGATCCTAGGGTGTCAGCTTCAACAACATTACTGGGGAGTTGGTTCCAGACCCTCACAATTCTCTGTGTAAAAAAGTGCTTCCTATTTTCTGTTCTGAATGCCCCTTTATCTAATCTCCATTTGTGACCCCTGGTCCTTGTTTCTTTTTTCAGGTCTAAAAAGTCCCCTGGGTCGACATTGTCTATACCTTTTAGAATTTGGAATACTTGAATCAGATCGCTGCATAGTCTTCTTTGTTCAAGACTGAATAGATTCAATTATTTTAGCCTGTCTGCATACAACATGCCTTTTAAACCCGGGATAATTCTGGTTGCTCTTCTTTGCACTCTTTCTAGAGCTTTCTTTCTTTTTGTAGCGAGGTGACCGGAACTGAACACAGTATTCTAGATCAGGTTTTACTAATGCATTGTAAAGTTTTAACATTACTTCCCTTGATTTAAATTCAACACTTTTCACTATATATCTGAGCATCTTGTTGGCCTTTTTATAGCTTTCCCACATTGTCTAGATGAAGACATTTCTGAGTCAACATAAACTCCTAGATCTTTTTCATAGATTTCTTCTTCAATTTCAGTATCTCCCTGTGGCAAAGTGCCCACCCCTTTATATTTATTTATTCATGTATGTATGTATGTATGTATTATTATTGTTGTTGTTGTTGTTGTTGTTGTTGTTGTTGTTGTAATTGTTAGTATTGTAGTTTTATGCAGGCGGACAAAGCCGTCCGTCTTAGTTATTATTTTGAGATAACGGCGAAAAGCTGTGTGTTTGTTTATTGTGTTTAATTATTTAAAAACCCTGTGCAGCCGGTGACCATCTCCCAATTTAATTAATTGACTAATTGTTGCTAATCGGGAGATGGTCACCTGTATAAAAACGTGCAGCTTTTCTGCACTCGAGGAGAGAGTGTTCAGGGAGTAAGGAACGGGAGTTAAGGAGAGAAGAGAAAAGCGAAAACAACTGCTATTGTGCTGGAATCGCCAGCACAATATTTGTTAGCACAATTGTTTGTTTGTTTGTTTTGTTTGGCCAATGTGCCCTTTTGTTTTGGTCTTTTGTTCTGTTTAAATATTTTGTTTTGTTATTTAAATAAATGCGCTACAGTTTGCCCAGCACTTCTTTGTTTATTGATTTACTCTTTCCTGGTCTGTGACGTTATTGCAACCACTCTGCCACATATGGTGTCCTGCGTGGGATAAACGCCTCCAGGAGCCGGACCAGGAAAGCAAAGTGTGTTTTTTTATTTTTTTCGAAAAGTGTTTTTTTTGGAGGAAAATTTAAAAAAAAAAAAAAAATCAATAATTAAGTAAGGATGGGGAGGAAAAGGGGAAAGGAGAGGAATGGCCAGCCCCCACAACAGAGGGACAGAGGAAGCAAGAGGGTAGACCCTAATCTCCGGCCATGGGATCTTGCATAGTGGGTGCAGAGGGAGGACTCCACGGAGGAGGAGGAGAAGCAGTGGTGCATATACTGCCATCAATTTGGGCATGAGGAGGAGAGCTGCCCAGAGGTCGACAGGGACACAGACAAGGAAAGGGATGAGCCCGAAGGCCTGTTGTGTTCAGCGCCCAGGTGGATGGAGCACGAGCGTCCACAGCCCAAGAGGGGCCAGTGGGACAGCTATTTAGACCTGGTCGAGACCATGAGCTGGTGCCCTTCCTGTGGTGAGGGGGGCCACTCCGTTATCAACTGCTCCCGCCCTGGAGAGGAGGAGGAGGGACGACCAGAAGGCAGCTGGGAGGCCTACCTCGATGCTCTCGAGGCCCAGAACCTGTGCCCTGCCTGCGCGGAGTGGGGCCACTTTGTGGTCAGCTGCCCTGCCCTCCAGGAGGAGGAGGAGAGGGCGCACCAGTTCCCAGCGTCACAGGGAGACTGCATTCTGCTCCAACCTCCACCACCAAAGGCAGACGATGTGCAGCTCCCACTTCTATCACCAGGTGAGGACTGCTTGCTGTCCCGGTCTTCACCACCAGGTGAAGACCACCCGCTGTTCCAGCTCCCCCCGCAGCTACTGTTTGCATCTCCACCTCCAGAGGGAAGTCACAGGCTGATCTCGATTCCGACTGAGGAAGACAGCCCATGGTGTGAAACTGGATGGCCCGGGGATGATGGAGGAAATGGACAGTGGGACTCGTCACCGCCATATGAGGGAGACAAGTGGCCGGACTTGAGTCCAACTGAGGGAGACGGCCTGTTGTCTCCAATCCCACTATCTGGAGAAGAAGAGATGGTTCTGCTTCCACTACCTCCACCGGCAGGAGCAGAGCAGCAGGAGCTGCCTCTGCCACTCCCACCTTCACCAGCAGAGGGTGAATACCTGCTGGTGCTGCCTCAACCGCCGTGGGAGGACTGCTTGCCCCTCCCACCTCCACCAGCGGAGGGTGAATGCCTGCTGGTTACACCTCCACCACGAGGAGCAGAGCAGCAGGAGCTGCCTCTACCTCCACCGCCAGGAGCAGAGCAGCAGGAGCTGCCTCTGCCGCTCCCACCTCCACCAGCAGAGGATGAATACCTGGTGATTGCGCTTCAACCGCCGTGGGAGGACTGCTTGCCCCTCCCGCCTCCACCAGCAGAGGGTGAATACCTGCTGGTTCCGTCTCCACTGCCGTGGGAGGACTGCTTGCCCCTCCCACCTCCGCCAGCAGAGGTTGAATACCTGCTGGTTCTGCCTCCACTGCCGTGGGAGGACTGCTTGCCCCTCCCACCGCCACCAGCAGAGGGTGAATACCTGCTGGTTCCACCTCCACCGCCATGGAAGGGACTGCTCCTGCCCTGCCTCGCACCGTCCAAGGATGCCTGCCTCGCACCACCCAAGGATGCCTGCTCCACATCGGCTGGGGCTGCCTGCTGCTCCGCATCGCCTGTGGAGCCACCAGTTACAGGGTACGAGGGAGAAGTGAAGCTGCTGCTGCCTCCATGGCCAGGGGCTCCCCTCCCGAGTTCGCCTCCTGAGAGTCCTGCTTCGCCTGGGGTCGCTACCAGTCCTGCCATGGGGCAGAAAATACTGTGGTCGGAGCCCCACGGAGGGGAGCTGCCGGCCATGAAGAAGGGGGGGGGGGTCTGGAGACCACCCCTAAGATTGCTTTGGTCGGAGGAGTGCTGACTGCCTTGCCCGTTGTGGTCCAATGGAAGCCTCTGTCCCCACCTCTGGAGCATGGGGAAGATTTTTGGGACTTTAAGGGGGGAGGTGACCGTTGAGGTCATGTGTGCTGCGCACAAGGGGGGGCGTGTGTGGCAAAGTGCCCACCCCTTTATATTTATTTATTCATGTATGTATGTATGTATGTATTATTATTATTATTATTATTATTATTATTGTTGTTGTTGTAATTATTAGTATTGTAGTTTTATGCAGGCGGACAAAGCCGTCCGTCTTAGTTATTATTTTGAGATGACGGCGAAAAGCCGTGTGTTTGTTTATTGTGTTTAATTATTTAAAAACCCCGTGCAGCCCGTGACCATCTCCCAATTTAATTAATTGACTAATTGTTGCTAATCGGGAGATGGTCACCTGTATAAAAACGTGCAGCTTTTCTGCACTCGATGAGAGAGTGTTCAGGGAGTAAGGAACGGGAGTTAAGGAGAGAAGAGAAAAGCGAAAACAACTGCTATTGTGCTGGAATCGCCAGCACAATATTTGTTAGCACAATTGTTTGTTTGTTTGTTTTGTTGGGCCAACGTGCCCTTTTGTTTCGGTCTTTTGTTCTGTTTAAATATTTTGTTTTGTTATTTAAATAAACGCGCTGAGCGCCGGTTGCACTACAGTTTGCCCAGCACTTCTTTGTTTATTGATTTACTCTTTCCTGGTCTGTGACGTCATTGCAACCACTCTGCCACACTCCCATATGGTATTTATAATGGACACTTTTATTGCCTGCGTGCTGTACACTTTTCTATATTAAATGTCATTTGCCATGTGTCTGCCCAGTTCTGAATGCTGTCTAGATCATTTTGAATGACCTTTGCTGTTGCAACGGTGTTTGCCACTCCTCCTATTTTTGTGTCATCTGCAAATTTAACAAGTTTGCTTACTATACCAAAATCTAAATCATTAATGAAGATTAGGAAGAGCAGAGTACCTAAACTGATCCCTGTGGTACTCCACTGGTTACCTCGCTCCGTTTTGAGTTTTCTCCTCTAATCAGTACTTTCTGCTTTCTACTTGTTAACCACTCCCTAATCCATGTGCATGCATTTCCTTGAATCCCTACTGCGCTCAGTTTGAGAATTAATCTTTTATGCGGGACCTTGTCAAAAGCTTTCAAAAGGTTGGCAGGGATGGGGTTAAATCACAGGTAATCGGTGCTAACGGACCGGCCACATATACATATAAGGAAGGAGAAATCCTTTGTCTGGTGGAGGGAGTTTGGTGAGTTTTTGTTCTGTGTGTTGCTGTTTGTTTAGCTCTGTTCAGTGAAGGTGAATGCCCAGCCTGACAGCAGTTTTTTGTGTACCTTTGAGTATTTTGTTTAACCCTTTGCGGTCCTAGGTCGGACCAGGTCCGACATAGCTGGTACCCTAGTGTCAGCACTTGCGTTGATTAAATCTGTGCGCCTGTGTGGCGTATCAACCCCCAGTGCTCTGTGTCTGCCTCAGTCTTGTTCAGTGTAACAACCCCCTGTTACAATCAAACTTTTTAATATATGGGTTCACAGTACATATGAAGAGGCTATATTTTAGGTTTGGAAAATGTACATTTAAATGTGCCTTTTACCTCTGAAAGACATGTTAATTGTTTGAATACAGTCTGATTCTTACTCATTGTTGAAACAAAAGGAAGCTTATTGGACCAGCCCCCCTGCAACACCCCACCCCTACCCCCATTTATTCAAGTGGTGTTTCTTACATCCACACTTTGATGTACCCAATGTACTTAGAGATTAGATGTTTCTGAGAGCTGTATTGAGGCCCTAGGGGCCATTACAAAGTATGTTTAAAAAGTGTGCACATTAATTGTGATATGTTATACCCATATCAAGTGCTTTGTAAGGGTCATGCAGACGTGGCACATGGTTTTTATTGAGCATTTTAAATTTAGCAATCCTACCTGTGAAAAATGATTCTTGATAGCTGATGTTATTTTCTTGTTTTTGGGCTGTGTAACAACTTGAATGATGTCTTGGAATGTTGGCAAATGGAACATTTTGATTGGCCAGGGATGGATGTGATGATTTATGATGATACAATGTGAACAGAGAGTGGCAAACATGGGGCACTCATATATAATGCAAATGTTGACATCTCTGAGGAGCAAAAGGTGGGAGTGCATTGCATAGTTTGCCAGCGGCAATGGAAAAAAGCCTCATGCTGACTGTGGATGAGATCAGATGTTCTGGGAACGTGGCCAGCAGTGAATAGGGGTGTATAATAATGTGCCAGGCTTGTTGATCTGACGAGACAGTGCATTGCGAGGTGGAGCGATAGCATCTACAGGTACAGAAAAAGAGCTGGAGCAACATTTGTAAGACTATGAGAGTGCTCCAGACACAGCTGCAGCCTCCCCCAATCCGGGTCAGTGTTACAAATATAATCACTGTCTATTACTGGCTAAGTGAAAAGAGACAAAGCTTGTCATCTGGTCTTATTTTTATTAATAGAGATTTTCTTAAGGTACAAATGACTGACAATAGCCCCATGTGGAATGTATAGATGGAGTGTTCAAGTAGCAGCTCTTGGTTACTAAGGGAATATTTATTCAGAGGTTACCAGGTGATGCTGCTTGCTTATTTTTGCATCACTTTGGATATTCATGTTACAGTTTAATATGTGCCTGCACAGTTTTAGAAAGGACTGTTGAGACTGGTCAAGCGCTGTCCAGAGGTGGTATGGAACTTAATAATGAAGCTGAGATGTGCTGCATTGGAATTGAACCCAGGCACATACATGCATCTGATTCAACTGGCCATCTGGAGGAAACGCAATTAAATGCCTTTCACCCGGACTGTGGTGTGACTGCATGGCTATAATTAATCCTTTAGCAATGTGCATGTTTGCAGTGTGATGGGGTGACCACCCCTTTATCAATGCATATATTATTTTGTTGTTATGATTTATTTCTGTTTTTATGTGTATGTATATATATATATATATATATATATATATATATATATATATATATATATGTATATGTACTGTGTTTCTGTATCTTGTGTTTTTGTTAGTAGTGAAGGTGAATGCCCAGCCTACGTTTTTGTATTTTGTTTAAACCTTTTGTTTTGGCCCCTGTGCCTTTTGATTTCTGTTTTTGATTATTGTTTTTGTTTATTAAAACGTGCATTAGCGCTTAAAACTGCAGCTTCCCTGTGTCTGAGTCTCCTTCCCTGCCAGTAACACCTGGGCCCACAGTGCTATCCTTGTCACAGCGGGTATATTCCATGGCTCGGGTTGGATTTGTGTTGTTGCTGTGTGATAAATGAATGACTATCTGTGCTCTGGCTGACCTGAGCATTGCATAACATTTGTGTTCTTTGTATACATTATTTAACAAGTAGCTACTAAATATTCGCATTGTATTTAATGGAAATAAAGACGCTAGGAAGAATTCTACCCAGTCAGCTACTTGTTCTTATTAGTTTAGGGTATGAAGCAGGAATTTCAGACTAATGCCAAGTGCTTTCATCATACATCATTTAAAGTAAACTTAAAGATACTATAAGAATGGGTGGAATGCTTTGTGCTGTCCAAGCATGTTGCCTGGAGATCAATATTAGTCAATAACGGGTTTGAGAAGAGCTGTCAAAACCACATGTAAACATCATGAGTCAGAGATTCAAAGAGTGTGAGAATGTGTATTACACTTTGTGACCGAGATGCTGTTGAGTGGCGTGTGTGGTGACATCACGGACCAGGAAGTACCAGAAACAAAACAGTGGATGGGCGGGTGAAGCTGAACGCTACTGCGGTCAGCGTATTTATTAAATAATAAAACAAAAGATTTAAACAAACAACGAAACACAAAACAAAAAGGCGCGTTGGCCAAACAAATAGAAACAAATAAGCGTGCTGGTGTTAGCACCAGCACAATACTTAGCAGTTGTTTTTAATCTTTCTCTCTCCTCGCTCTCTCCGCTCCGCGTACTCTCCTCTGTACACTCTCCTCGCAGCATGGACAGCTGCAGGTTCTTATACTGTGGCCGAGGGGTTAACTAGCTGTTAATTATCTTATTACCCCTCGGCCACAATCTGCACGAGTTTAGTAAGGATGCGTGACTGTCAGCTAGTTAAATAATCAGTAGCTGATCAGCCATGCATCCTCACAAGGTTTTTAATTTATAAAAACAAACAACAAATACGCGGCGCTTTGATCTGCGCCGCAATCAAAAATACAAATAATAATAAATATATATATATAGGGGCGGGACACTCCGCCACACATGCCCCCCCTTGAGCGCAGCACACATGGCCTTTTCGGCCACCTCCCCCCTTAGTCCCCAAAGTCCCGGCTAGCAGTCCCGGCCCAGGAACAGGGCAGCAACGGGCCAAAGGTGGCGGCCACGGTGGGATGTCCTCCTCCCACCCAAACAGACGTAGCGTCCCGGTGGACCGCGCACAGGCCAGCTCCTCCGGCCAAGGAAATTTTGGGGGTGGTTTCCGGAACCCCCCTTCTTCATGGCCGACAACTCCCCTCCGTGGGGTTCCAGCCACCCGTTCTCCTGCAGCGAAATTGCTGCGGGGGGAGCTGGTCTCCTGACCTCCCCCCCTTCTTCATGACCGGCAGCTCCCCTCCGAGGGGCTCCGACCACAATTTCTCCTGCCTACATTGTAACACAATAAAATGTGGAAAACTCCAAGGGGGGTGAATACTTTTGAGAGCCACTGTATATATATATATATATATATATATATATATATATATATATATATATATATACTATATATATATATATATATATATATATAGTGATGGATTGCCTTCCAGTCACAGACCTTTTCTCCTTTAAATACAGACTTGACAGCCAGAATGTGGTGAAAACGCCGTAGCGTCTGTTATTATTTACAATACACAAAATAAAAGAAAAACAAAACAAAAGCCTAACCCATTCTCGGGTTGATACTAACTAAATACGAGGCAGGCTAAGCCTGTTCCCTCGTCGTCAAAACCAAATCACAATCCAAAAGTCGAAATCCAAATACCTGTCTCAGTGTTCGTTTACCAGTAAGCCAAATAACAAATAATTTTCTTCCACTCACTCTCCAATCTCCAACCAAACTCCTCATGTTCTCCCTCGTCCAACACTCACACACCCAGAGTTTTTAAATACCAATCAATTACATCGTTGAAGACAATTAACAAAACATTGAATTAAATTATTAACTAATTTGGACTGGAGTCAACCCTGACTCTAGTATCTTCCACACGGTCCTAATCCGCCATGTATTGTCCCTGCACAACAAGTAGTGTTTACCAATCAGTTTGTTTATCTTGTTTTTCCCCGTTTTACTGACCAATCCCTTACACTATATATATATATCTATATAAATATATATATATATATATATATATATATAGTCTTAGACATGTTGCATTTTTCTACACTGATGCATTATGAGCATCAACAATTTATTCAAAGCCTCCACTAGGGTTTTCTACTATTATAACAACCTTGACTTGCATAAAGAAGGAAAAACATTAAGTGAAATAGCTTGCATCACTCGATTTTCAAGGTGTGGTATCCAAAGCATAATCAACAAGTACAGAGAAACATCATCTGTAATTGACAAACCCAGGACTGGAAGACACAAGAAAGCTGTCTAACAAGGATGAGCAATACTTGAAGATAATATCCTTAAGGAATAGAAAGAAGACAAGCATTGAATTGACAGCAGAACTGGCAGAAGGCACAGGTATCATTGTCCATCAAATCAACAGTACGAAGGTCACTCTTAAAATCAGGACTCAAAGGATGTGTTGCAGTAAGAATACCTCTGTTAAGAAAGGGGAACACGACTAAAAGGCTAAAATATGCACAAGAACACAGAAACTTGACTAGGGAACAATGGTCAAAGGTGCTTTGGACTGTTGATGGATAGACAATGACCTGTGCCTTCTGCCAGTTCTGTTGCGAGATCCAAAATAATGGCACCTTTGCCATCTCCCAGCACACCACCTATCGGGATAGGAGCCCACCACCTCCAATTTCACCTGCAAGCTGTACTTTTTCCCCTGCCAAATGAACAAATACTGCAGCTGACGTCGGAGATGTTGTGTTTCAGTTTCATCAAGATATTGGATGCCATGAAGGACCAACAAGAGCATCAGTTGGTAATTGTGCAAAACATGACATGTACATTTGTATGTATTTATGTAAGTAAACTTTATTGTAATATCTAGTATATGTAATGCCGTTTTCTATATCAAGATTTCATTATTTACTCTTAGGTTTTTATTTGTATAATTCAAATTAAATCTATAGTAGAGGTCAGCTGTCATATAATGTATATATCCAGAGTTCAGGCTGCAGTTCCATTGATTTCTGTATCAATACACTGGGTGCAAATAACGGTATATCATTTATGCAATACAACACACGTTCCGTAAGGTTACAAATGGTTAAAACAAGTGAATAAATCTCATTCATAACCACAAGTATAGAAAAGGCTTAAATATTTCCATAATTACAAATATTGAATTATCTAGGTGGAGTATAAGAAGTGAGCCCTGGTCCTGTACACCCTCTCTCTGTATCGTGGGCGTCACAGCCGGGGTCTGTCAATCTCAGGCTCACACTCAAGCTCTAAAATTACATTTGCTGCTACTGCTGCCTCTCCCAGCAAAGCCAGACTGTAGTTTGTTTATTCTATTTTTTTAACACCAAAGAATTTAAATACTGTTTCAAGGTGAGTTAAATACTTTTGCGTTAATCCAAGTGCAAATTAACTCCTGATAAATTTGGACAATTAACATAGTTTTCCATATAAATTCTCTCCTAAACAAAAGAAATAGTCGCAAGAGATCAACATAGTTTCGGAGCTCACATTAGCACGATTATTTAATAACAAAATAATAATCCGAGTCCGAATCTGAGTCATCAGGGTCCGAGTCACTATCATTCGAGTCTGAGTCCGAGTGTCGAGTCCTGACTTCGAGTCTCGAGTCCGAGTCCTTGAAACAAACTCAATCATAATGACCGCTTGAAAATGCCAATAGCTGACAGCGTCTAAGAAGAGTGAGTAAACTAAGATGTAGCACAAAACAATGCAAAGCGTATTCAAAACTATACCACCCTCATACATTAAAATCCTTCTGGTCCGAGACAAAACTGCTCGGACAGGGGCATTAAAACCATGTGAAGCGTCACTATTATTTAAACTAGGAACTGGTGTTAAGGTTGTTTGCCCATTGAAAACAATAAAGTTAGTATATCTTACCACTCACAGTATTTATTGCCTTTAACAGACCCTGTGGTGTTTGTTTTAGTAATCTTTATGAAATCCCTATTACCTCTGCCCAACTGCACGCTTCTGATAATACAACTTTACACCTGGCTTTATTTAATGTTACATCTCTCTCTAATAAAGCTCCTTTAATTCATGATTTTATTAAGGACTTTAACCTGGATATTTTAGCTTTAACTGAAACTTGGCTTGGAGCTGAGGACAATGTTTACTTGATTGAGGCTTCTCATCCGAATTATTCTTTCATTCATAAAGCACGAGGAGGGTGGGGGAGGTGGACTTGCCACCATCATCCACAATGAATATATCATTAAACTGAGAATTTTTGAGGGATACTCATCTTTTGAACTGTTTACTTTAACACTAAATAACAATTGACTTGTTCTTATTGTAATTATATATCAGCCACCTTGTCAAACTTATCATTTTTTACTGAATTTAGTGGGATTTTCTCGATATTAAATCTGATTTTAAATGTTCTGAATTTCTGGGGTTACTGGATTCCTTAGATTTGGTCCAGCATGTTCAGGGTCTGAAGTGGCCATACTTTAGATTTAGTAATTTTTTGTGTCCTGGTTCAAAATAAACTATTGACCTGACTATTTCTGATCATCTTGCAATTCTTTTTGAGGTTATATTACCTTATGCTGCAAAGTGCCAGGATTGTATGATCAAAACCTGGGTAGTTATTTCATCAACCACTGTAAAGTTCTGTGAAGCTTTAAGCTTATCGCCAGTTGCTCAGTCTGTATCATTAGGTGAGTTGGTTAACACCTACAACACCTCCATGACTAACATTTCAGATACTGTAACACCAGTTAAAACTTGGAGGGTGTTTAACAAAAGAAGCACACCATGGTTTAATGACATGACTTGTAACAATTGTTACAAGATATCACATTATTTTTACATACAATTACATTATTTTTTACAATTTTTTTTTACATACAATTACCCATTTATACAGTTGGGTTTTTACTGGAGCAATCTAGGTAAAGTACCTGGGATTGAACCCATGACCCTCCGGTAAAGAGTCCAGAGCCCTAACCACAACTCCACACTGCTGCCCATTCCATTCTATTGAATCGTCTTGAAAGTTTAGTGGGTTTGTCAGAGGTGTCCTATCTTGGTTTTGGTCTTTCTGATATGTTTCAGTTTGTCTGTCGGGGAGATGAAGTCTGATTTGTCAGAAGTTGCCTGTGGTGTTCACAGGTCCTTTGTTGTTTTCACTATATATGCTGCCATTAGGTGATACTATCCACAGGCATGGAATGATTTTCCATTGTTACGCAGATGACACTCAGCTATACTTGTCTTTGGATCCAGGCAATCCTTCTACTGGGGTGCTATTAGCTGCTTGCCTTGCTGACATCAAGTGTTGGATGTCACAGAGCTTCTTAATTTTGAATTCTGACAAAACAGAGGTCATGCTTGTGGGCTCACAGCATCAACTAAAGAATATTCTTAGCAGTCTCTCATTGGAACTAAAACTAGAAATGAGAAATTTGGGGGTCATCTTTGATCCTGATCTATCACTTGAGAATCACATTAGGAATATTACTAAAGTATCATTTTATCTTTTGAGAACTATAGCTAAGCTTAGATCTATCATTTCCATACCTGATGCTGATAGGCTAATTCTTTCATCAAGAACTGACTATTGCAATGCACGTTTCTCTGGTGTCCCAAAACGGGTGGTTACAGCTTAAAGCTTACAGCTTGTTCAGACTACCGCTACTAGAATTCTGACTAAAACCAGAAAAAGTGAACACATTACCCATGTTTTGGCCTCTTTACACTGGCTCACTGTGGAGTCTAGAATTGATTTTAAGATGTTGTTATTAACTTATAAAGCCCTGAATGGATTAGCACCCAGTTATCTCAGTTACTGACCCTGTATCTTCCAAATCGCACTCTGAGATCACAGGATGCGGGGCTGCTGGTTATTCTTACGGTCAACAAAATCACCATGGGAGGAAGGGCTTTTCCTTGTAAAGCGCCTAAAAGCTCCTGCCTGCATCTGTCACAGAAGCTGGGACCATTACAGATTTCAAGTCTAGCATTTCCATTAACAGGTCATCATAATTAAGATTGACCAAAATAGTTATTTTAAATCACCAAAGTGCAAACTACAATATTGCACTTTAGAAAGTGCTTAGTGCATGTAGTAAGGGTACGGTTCATTAACCAGGCGTAAATAGAGAATAATAATACAAACACTGACCATTGTAAAAGCACAAAACATATAGCATGTTGTATGTGCAGGGGAGGGAATATCAGAGTGAGAGAAATATCTGTATCACAATCCCTGTTTCAAATATTCAAATATCTGTATCACAAGCTGTTTCACGTCCCTAAAATTGGGTTCCCACTCCTGCATAAACAAAACCACAACAAAGGACAGACGGACACAAACCCCTAGGATGGCCGTTCAGTTTGCAAGAGAAGTGGGCTTTCACCAACTCCCCAGATAACATAATGCTGTTTCAGCTGTTCCACGGGATATAGATGATATTAAAAATGATATTATGATTTGAAATTTAAGTTAAAGAAAAAACTTCTCAAATTCGAAAATCTGCCAAATCAAGAGGCTGTGAGAAAGGGCGTCCCAAACCGTTCTAATAGAGGCTGTGGGAAAGGGCGTCCCAAACCGTTCTAATAGAGGCTGTGGGAAAGGGAGTCCCAAACCATTCTAATAGAGGCTGTGAGAAAGGGCGTCCCAAACCGTTCTAATAGAGGCTGTGGGAAAGGGAGTCCCAAACCATTCTAATAGAGGCTGTGAGAAAGGGAGTCCCAAACCATTCTAATAGAGGAGTGCTCTGGCACAGCTAAACCATAAACCAAACATAACTTCTTATATAAGTAGTAGTAACTAGTAGTAGTAATTGTCGCTACACCAGGACAAAGAAAGTACCTAGTTTGTTGGCCTTGCTTGCAGGAAGTCTGTTACTGTGTAGACAGTGGAGATGATCAAGTATTGTGCCTTGAATTATTGCTTGTGTTAACATATTGCATGTAGGGTTCCTGGACTAGAGTGATGCAACTGCTCAAATTAAGATGTGCTCATCTTTTGTAAATCCTTTGGTGAATTATGTAATACAATGGGGAAGTTCCCAGATGTTTGATAGAATACAAGTGCAGTGATACGGGGTAGCACGGAATAATCAACTAGAAAAGTGACTGTCTCAGAAGCTGGTAGTCGACCAATCACATGCTTCAATTTCAAAACAACAGTAGAGCAACATTTACCAGCAAAACTACAAACTTATCAAATAGAGTGTGTTTAAAATGCACACTAGTTACAAACTACCAATGTCAATATTGTAATTGCATCCAGCTGTTTGAATTGAAAAGGCAAGTAATTGTGAAGGATGTGGTTACAGATGGATGGAATTAACGTGTATCCTATAAATGACCATTTTATAACAGTAATAGTTTTAAAAGATTCCCTGTATTTTTAAAACATAATGCATGGACAGAAAAGTGCTATAAAACAGTAAATTCTGTTCAACTGTCACATTAGTATTAGTTCTACCCCTAAGTGATACACCAAAGTTATTTTTCATGTTGCCATTCATGGATGTTATTTAAGCATAGTTGATCAGTTTTTAAACATCTGGTCCAAAACTTTTTGGAAGTTTGTATACTTTGGCTTGGAAATGTGACAGATGCATAATGAACATATTTGTCAAAGACGTCTTGATTAAAGCAAATGACTCTGGCATTAGGCATGGCATCTCCTGGTATATTGTTCTCTCGGCGAGTGAAGGCTTTGGCTTTTCCGTGGCGTTGAAGAATGTCTGCCAGGCCCACAGACGTGTCCATTCCCGTTAGGCCACCTGCTTTTCTTTTTGATATAAATCGACATCATTAGATCCTTTTGTCTTCTTAGATCAATCATAGCAGCTTCACTGCAGAAACTTTCATCCAAACATTGTGTTATTTTACATTGTTCTTTGTATTTTATTTATTTATATATGGTCAGGATAAAATCAGATGGCACAGATTTAACAAAAAAAATAATTAAAAAATTGGATGGGGCGGGGGTAAGCCATCTATCTATATTGGTTGGAATTTTCTTTTGACATCTACTTTTGTATGTATTTTAGTATGTACGATTGCAGGCTATAAATAAATACGTTTGAAGTGTCATTTGTGTTTGTAGTTGTTAGTTACATTTTTGGACGACACAGTATAGGTTATTGTAAATAAAAAACATGATTTGGTATAATTTAATGATAACGCTATTAATAATAAATTAATCATGATTATAGCAGCAGTTTTTAAGTAGTCTGTAAATATTTTGTCTAATAGTTCAAAAGTACAGATCTTGTTTTCAAAAAAATATCGGCACGGACATTATATACAAACCAATGGAATACCGTGTGGATATGTATGTATGTGTGTGTGTGTGTGTGTGTTTAATAGAGAGAAAGAATACATGTATGTCTCCAGTCATATGTTGTTTTCCTTAAGTTCTAGCCAAAATTGTATATATGTATTACTGCCATAGCCTTATCTTTTCGCCCCATTGCCACTGTACTTTATGCATCCATTCATCCCTACCTGCGATGTCATCGGGCAGTGTGTTCCAGGCTTAAGGTTACAAATTGTTAAAACAAGTGAACAAATCTCATTCATAACCACAAGTATATAAAAATATTTCCATAACTACAAATATTGAATTATCTAGGTAGTCTCTGTATCATCTGCGTCACAGCCACGGTCTGTTCAATTTCAGTTTCAAGGTGAGTTACAGTCTTTCATTAATTAAAACCCTCCTTTTCCAAGTGCAAATTAATTCCTGATGAATTATGACAATTAACACGGATTTGCTTTTAAATTCCCACGCAAACAAAAAAGATAGTCGCAAGAAGCACTGCTAATTAAGATAGTGACATTATTTTGTAAATCAACATTATTTCGTTAATCACATTAGAATGATTATTTAATACCGAAATAGGCATAAGGACCACTTGAAAATGCCAAAATCAATGCTACATACCGATTTCTTGATAACACTGGAATTATCATTTACAACCTTCTGAAAATCCTGCCCTCTATGTTTTTAGCTATAAATGAGAATTTATCATCAAATAAGTTGATTTCTTCTGCATTGTCAATATCTACTCAACACGAGAAGAAAGTCAATAATATTAAACATCACTCATATTTGTTAACTAGTACAAATATTTGATTGATATGACTTTCTTCATACAGGTTACATTATCATACAATTTAAAAATCTATGGTGCAGATGGTGCTAAACAAACATCCAGTTGGTCTCAGATTGTCCTGTGTGAAAAGCGCACACATTATGGTGAAGGTGAATGTGATTTTGGAATGGTAATTTATTCGAAGCCGTTAGAGAAGTATATTTATTGAATGCTCCTTGCAGATACTTCAGTGCTACACTTCCGGTCATCCCCTAAAGTCACGTGAAGAAATGCATAACAAAGGCAGTGATTAGTACTCAAGTACAAGCCAATGCATCGAGCTGCTGGGAGTTTGAGTTCTTTTAAAGAAAATAAATGGCAACATTAAGAATGTTTAGGTATTTGTTGTTTTTTCTTGGAGAAATTATATATATATATATATATATATATATATATATATATATATATATATATATATATATATATATATTGTGATCCAGAGACTCGCCACACAGGCTCGCTTGGGTTCTTTCCCCTTCTAAGTCACGACTCAACACACAAAATTTGAAAGAAATAGCGCTGATGCGCACTTTTAATTATACAAATAAACAAAACAAACAAAACACCTAGCTCTGTTTTGGATTTCTGACTACCCACGTCAGGAACCTTTTCTAATGAGCCGGACAACAACACTCTTTACTGGCTAAAAACAAAAAACCCACACAGTTACCTTTAGTAATACAGTTGAAAAACACCATCAACCGGGCTGTCCACACAGCAGCCCTGAAGGGACTGGCTGCTCTCTTTATATACCCTGCACCTGGCTCTAATTTACAATAACAGCCAGGTGCAGGTCATAGTTAACTAATAAAACAATTAAACAATTATGTTTTTGGCCGGGAGGATCTAACTCCCTCCCTGCCGTGTTACAATATATATATATATATATATATATATATATATATATATATATATATATATATATATATGTATATTTAAAATGCACAGGATGAGTCATTGTCTAAAAAAAAATTTGAATTGTTTTTCCTACACAAGACTCAAACTCCCAAGTCACTCAGGTGTGTTCCATCAATGAGAGGTGCAGCATCGAAAAAAGTTTTATTGTTGACAAATTCTATTAAAGAAATACAATTAAAAATCAAATACACGTTTAACGTAATGTGGGCCTCTTTCTGTGAGATCTATGACGTGACGGTAATACATATTGGAAGTGTCCTCCCCTTTGTCCTGAGTCTATCTCCACTTCATTTCGGGTTAACTTTGCAGCTCCTTTTAAGATTTTGAAAGGAATAATAAAAATGTTAGATGCAAAGCTGTTGTTTGTTACGTTATGAGATTTGTAACTATAATTTAACAAGTGAAAATGACATGTGTTTTCATGAATAAATCCTACCTTGATATTGTCTTTGTATAGAAGGGTCATACACCTAAACTCTAGTCTCCTCTCCTCCCCCTTGATTGTGAGAATATTTGCCCTTCACAAATTTGTTTTGTGCTGTATTGTTCAGCTGACACTGTCTGTCATTGTCTCTTTGTCAGCCAGTGCAAATGACTTAGCAAACGCTAATTGAATTGGGAAGTAAATGACAAGAGTAAATAACATGCTACTGAAATAGTATAATTATGCTGTTTGCTCATAGTGCTTAAAATCCTTGTTCATTATCTATTTGTGATCAACCATATAATCACCAAACTGCATCACTGTTGTAGGCTTTATTTATAATGCATGAGGGACCTGGTAAGTGCATGTTAGTATTTTACCAGCATCCACATACTAACAGTGCTATGTGAACCATTCCCACACATTTTTCAAAATACAGACTTTGAATACACACTCCTTCAGTGTTTCAGGCACCTCTATTGTCATACCATTAAGAGTGAAGTATTGTAAGAAACTGCATATTATACAGTAAAGGTCCTTTATTTTGTGTTTTAATTTTATATAGTATTTACTAGGAATTTATCAGTGTTTATTGAAAATGGTTTTAAATGGCTGAAAATCTGTGAAATGTTACATTTCTTATTTTACCAGGTAAATATGGGGGTAAAAATCAGCTCACCTGCTTCTATTCTCTGTAAATGTAACCAGTGTAAAGCTGGTGAAGTTAACCTGTGTCAATACTTAACTTCAGTGTGTTAAAAATATTTCTGTAAATGTATTTTCTAAATGTATTTTTTTGGTGTAAATCAATATTTTGACATGCTTTTTGGGTTGAAATTGGTAAACACAGACCCTATAACCTTAACCCTATCCCTATAACCCTAACTCTATAACTTTTGTAAAACACAGGAATTTCTCTGTAAATCTGTGAAAACTGAGACTAAAGGGCTTTGAGTATATAAAGGGGCTTAAGTCTTAGGAGGCTTGGTAGTCCAGTGGTTAAAGAAAAGGGCTTGATACCAACAGGTTCCTGGTTCAAATCCTGGCTCAGCCACTGACTCTGTGTGTGACCCTGAGCAAGTCGTTTAACCTCCTTGTGATCTGTGCTTTGGATGAGACATAAAACCGAGGTCCTATTGGAAGTGACTCTGCAGCAGCCCTTGTAATGCATAATTCACCACCAAGTCTCTGTGAGTCTTTTTGGATAAACGCATCTACTAAAAAATAAAATTATTTTAAGTAGGACATCATTTTTATACTCAGTAAATGAATAGCTTAGAAGATCAAAACAAGTTATCTGCTGAACTAGAAAGCCCCTTGTGTGGAAACTGAGGTCACACACTCATGAAACACTGTGTATTTCTTCTGTAAAAAATGTGAAAGAATTTGAGTTCAAAGTTTAAAATGTGTCACGACACTGTCCCAATTATACTTCAGCATTTTTATTTAAATGATTTTTAAATGAGTGAAGGAGATGCAATACATTCTTTTAACAGAGTGTTCTCTTATTATGTGCTGTCCCAATATTATAGTGTCCACCTGGTCTGTCTCACCTTCAGCTCATAAGAAATGATATACATTGTGTTTTCCTTTGTTAAACCATGAACTGTTACCACGGCCAGCCAAGATATACCATGGCACATAGTGCCACAGCCAAACCATATTTAACTCAACTGTGCAACAGGCCAGAGGCTGGGCAGGAAGCGACAACCCTGCACACCACAAATGAGCGTCTAACACGATTAAATATTGCTTATTTTACAGCCTTTCATGGTCTAAATTGGCACTGCAAGATATTTCACAATTAAATATAATATTTATTCAAAATCAGTCCTCTGTGGATCAGCCACCATACATAAAAAAGTTTAACAGAACACACACACCAACACTATGGCACAGACACTCATTTTCCAGTACTCCCTCTAGCCCTGCCTGTATTTCAAAGACCCCTGGAACACAGTAGCGCATACCTTGTTGTATGCAAAGTCCTGCCCCTGTAGTCAGTGGAACACCAATCCTGTTCTGACAAGTATTGCTATAATTCACTTGACTCGAGTGTCTGGGATCTACATACTTGCACTTCCGCCCCTCACCAAGATGATGCCCCTTATAAAAGTGACTTCTGTCAAGGTCACATGATCTTGGTAAGGGAAGTCCCAAGTTAGCTTGGTGCCTTCTACTGCCAGGAGACTGAATTACAGACCGAAACCCCTTTGACTCATCATGTATCCCACCCCTCAGAGTGGAGCCGAAGGAAGCATACCCCGTACTAAAAGTATATTTATCGGTGGGACCGATCAAACCTGGTGGTAGGGGTGGCGGAAAGGCTACCGCACCCAGTAATTCTGGGCCGGGACTGGCCAGACTATAAGGAATTGGTGAAATTAATGGCAGCCCCGGTAGCACATGTAAATGTGGCAGAAAAAAAGAAAGGGGAACCGATTGGTGAGATTTTCCCCTTTATAACTGATATGTTTCCCCCCACTTTTTCAAACAAAAAGAGAGAGACGGATCGATAAATGGGAGGGAGCATCAATAAAACAAGGCTGAGGTCTGGTGGGAGAACGCTCTGATGGTAGCAAATGCCAAACAACGGGGGTTGATATGCAGTGTCACCGAGTGGGCGAGGTTACTGAGCCATCCAGGGCAGAGGCTACTCCAGCCCCTCTCAGTATACCGGACATGTGGGACTCAAGCGCGCATCTAGTGTGGGACCAGAAAAACGATTCCACATTGGTGCACACTTGGGGGCAGGCCCGGTCTAGTGAAGGTAAGGATGTTGAAGGCGCAGGCCGGCTAATATATCCACATTTCATTATAAAAGGGCAATTGTTATATAGGGTGAACCCTGACAGCCTGTAACACAATTAATGATTCCCCAATCTTATCGGGCCGAGGTCATGAGGCTTGTGCATAACATCCCTTTTTCAGGACGCCTTGGAGTTGATAAAACTAGGGAACGCATATTGGCTCGATTTTATTGGGTAGGACTTTATAATGATGTGTCGAAATATGTAGCCACGTGCCAGACTGCCAGCGAGTAGCGCTGGGTCGAGATCGCCCCGCCCCTTTAGTCCCACTGCCAGTTATTTCCACCCCCTCTGTGAACGCATTGCGATGGACATTGTAGGCCCTTTGCTACCTTCTGATTCCGGGTATACGCATATATTAGTGGTGGTAGATTATGCAACATGATACCCGGAGGCAGTTCCATTGAGGTCTACAAGTGCACCTGTGATAGCCAAAGAACTAGTGCAGATTACAGCCAGAGTAGGGATCCCCAAAGAGATATTGACTGATCATGGAACGAACTTCTTGTCTCAAAGATTACAGCAAGTATACAAAATATTCAAAATATGTCCCATTTGAACCTCTGTTTATCATCCACAGACAGATGGTTTGGTGGAACGTTTTAATCAGACTTTAACCCTTTGCGGTCCTATGTCGGACCTGGTCCAACATTGCAATTATTCCTATCAGGTCCAATGTCGGACCCTGTCCAACATCATCAAAAAGATGCAAAAAACTGGTTTTTAGTCGTTTTTTCTACGGAAAAAAACGAGAAAACCATTCAATGGCTGAGTGGGAGCGACAGGAGCCGAGACAAGCTGAAAAAAAAAAAATAAGGGCGTATCTCATGAATAGTCATACTTGCCCCTGGTATCAGATAGGGGCGGTCATAAGGAAACAAGCTGAATGGTACTGCAACAGCGCTCAGAGAATATCACGGACATTTGCAGAGCTTTTTTGAGATGTTATAGTAATAAAATAATGACTTGGATCGCATTATTGAGGCATTTGGTGATAAAACGAGTGATCAGGAGAGGATTGATTGGTATGTACGACTATTATTATTATTATTATTATTATTATTTATTTCTTAGCATATGTGAAAGCTATAGCGAACGAATGGGTGGGACGGGGCTGGAGATGCCTAGTGAGTGCTTTGTTGATATGCAGGGCCTTTTAAACCCGTTTGACTGTGGAAAAAATATACTTTTAAACAGCGCATCTAAAATTAACTGTGCGTGTGAAAATAAATTGGACCTGACGCGCCTGACGCGCACTTAATAAATGGACTGCAAAGGGTTAAAGCAGATGCTGAGACCTTTTTGTGATTCAAGAGCAAAAACATTAGGCAACGCTTCTTCCCTACCTCCTTTTTGCAGTGAGAGAGGTGTCGCAGAGTTCGACAGGGTTCTTCCCCTTCGAGCTATTGTATGGCCGACAGCCTCGCGGCATCCTCGATCTGGTGCGAGAAGGGTGGGAGGAGCACAAAGGCTCGTCCCAAAATGTAGTGAAGCATGTGCTCCTACTCAGAGATCGCCTGGATTTGGTTGGTCGATTGGCACAGGACAATCTAAAATCGGCTCAACACCGGCAAGAGCAGCCGTACAATAAAAATTCAAACTTTTCGGCCAGGAGACAAAGTACTGTTGCTCCTTCCCACATCAGAATCGAAACTGTGTGCTAAATGGCAGGGGCCATATGAGGTGATTCGGGCTATAGGAAAGCAGCCCGATCGCCGAAATGAACACAAAAATTACCATGTTAATTTGTTGAAGCCCTGGCAGGCAAGGGAGGCCTTATTTATAGCCCCAGGCAAAGTAGAGGATGATTTAGGCCCCTGTCTAGAGGCCCCTAGAGACATTCCAATGGGGGAACAGTTACTCCCAGATCAGCAAAGAGAGCTGCGTAAGTTAATTGAGGAGTTCAATGATGTTTTTTCTGACTTGCCCGGTAGAACTAACCTTGTTGAATATGCTATTATCACTCCTCCAGGTGTCACAGTGTGAGAGAGACCTTACCGGATCCCAGAAAGTCGTCGAGGTGGCATTAGCAAAGAGGTTTGGGCGATGCTCGAACTTGGGATGATTGAACCTTCCAGGAGCGAGTGGTGCAGTCCGATTGTGATAGTCGCCAAAAAGGACGGCACCAACCACTTCTGCGTTGATTTCTGCAAGGTAAATGCTATTACCAAGTTCAATGCGTACCCCATGCCTCCGGTCGACGAGCTTCTCGACAGACTGGGAATGAGGTTCATCTCCACTTTGGACCTGACAAAGGGATACGGGCAGATCCCCTTAACCCGCAGTTCTGTTTCACTTTATAACCATGCCGTTTGGGCTACATGGTGCACCCACTGCCTTTCAGAGACTGATGGACCAGGTCTTACACCCACATCGTGAGTATGCAGCAGCGTATATTGACAATGTGGTTATTTACAGCTCCACCTGGTGAG
This sequence comes from Acipenser ruthenus, assembly GCF_902713425.1. NCBI lineage: Eukaryota > Metazoa > Chordata > Actinopteri > Acipenseriformes > Acipenseridae > Acipenser > Acipenser ruthenus. Next base: position 13,394,684 of record NC_081210.1, on the reverse strand, counting down.
AGCATCTGGCTAGGATTATGGCCGTCCTTCAGTCTCTAAGGGTAGCCCGGCTGACAGCCAACATAAACTCAATATTTGGGATTTATTATGGGAAACGGACAGGTGAAATTCGTTGTCACCAAAGTCCAGGCTTTGATGGACGCGGCAATCCCCAAAACCAAGGCTCAGGTGAGGTCTCTATTGGGGTTGAGATTCATTCCCAAGTATGCCACAGTGATCAATCCCTTAGTCGACCTCACTAAAAAGAGCACTCCAAATTTGATTTCAGTAGTTCGGGACAAACACCAATCACAAAATGTTTTAGTACAAATATTTATTGTAGAGAATGCGGAGTATGCGATTTAACAGAAAAGTATGCTGTATATACACATTCATTTGGCATCAAACCTAAACTTGGTTTGAGGGTTCGCTGCCTGGCCAACTGGACGAGGCTGAGACCCCCATTTGATAAAACATAAAAACTGTTAAGAAAGGTGGAGATGGGGAGGTGGTGGGTTACGATGAAATCAAAACGCAACTGAGAGATAAGTGAAGAGGGTATTTATAGTGCTAACAATTTAAATTAGCTAATGTGTAAATTGAATGATTCAATTTGGTGATGCGGAGATTGGTGTCTGACCCTCCTCCCGAACTTTAATTATAAATTTCATTTCAGTAGTTCGGGACAAACACCAATCACAAAATGTTTTAGTACAAATATTTATTGTAGAGAATGCGGAGTATGCGATTTAACAGAAAAGTATGCTGTATATACACATTCATTTGGCATCAAACCTAAACTTGGTTTGAGGGTTCGCTGCCTGGCCAACTGGACGAGGCTGAGACCCCCAAAAAGAACAAGCCGGTCTCAATGTCACAATTAGAATTGAATATAGCCCACTTGAAGGTTTAGCCAACCTTTAACAAATGATCATCAGCACGCAGGAGAGGAAAACATAACCCATTTTTGGGAAATAAACCTCTGGGAATCCATGGCTGATTCGATTGCCCTTCCTCCAGGCAGGCTACTAACACTTAAGAGCACATTTCTGTAAAAGCAATTTTAGGCTCCATAATATTTGTTATAATGTAAACTTGGTAAGCACTGGAGGATCAACGACCTAACCGTTTGATAAGAGAGCCTGGAACTCAGTGGGAAAAAGCTGCTACGATTCTGAAGGAAGGACCGGAAAACTGCTCAGCTGCGAATCCGGACCTGGAAATAAATCAGGTGAAAGAAGAACAAATGTTGGGTGACGATTGTTCAGTTTTTGTTAATAAACAGCGGGCCTGAGGGTGATGCGCCCTGAGAAAGATGGAGATGGACAAGAGAGAAAGGGGTCATATGGGCCAACATGGGAGTTTAATTTATAAACAAAATTGAAAAGCTTTCTCTAATCTTCCTGGTCCGTTTTACTTCTTTTGAGCAGGAAGGAAAGGGTATCAGATGAGGGGATTGCTAGGTCAGAGATTAAGGGGTGAATCTGGGGGTTGAATTTGAGAGCGATGTAGACTCCCAGCACCTATGGGAACCCAAGAAGGCTAAGAGAAAGAGCTGTAAGGTTTTATCTAAAACAGGCAGGAGTAGCTGGAGCAGATGAGAGGCATCAAGAGAGTACGTTGATGGCAATAGGTAGGCAAGCAGGAGGAGAAAGAGATTCTGATAGTTGAAGCCCTTTCAGGATTAGTGAAATTTGTGAGTTGCAGAGTGTAGAGCTGGGACACTGAAATTGAGTTGAGTTTGTAGAAAAACTTGATGCCGGAAATTCAAATCTTATCGTTCTGTTCTTAAGGGACATAAAACAGGATGACACTACGGGCACTGAAAATGATGGAAAGGAATGTTGAATGCAAAGTGAAATTTTAAAGCAATTCCAGGATGACCGGTACATTTGCAGTGAGCGGGGAGTGATGCTGAGAAGAGTTGTTTCTTGAGCCTGCAGAAATCAGGGAATGCAGCAGGTGGCTCACATGAATGTCAGGTCTGAAAAGAGGAATCTGAGTTTGCAGGAGGTCGTCTTCGGAAGCCAATGCTCTGAATCCCTGCGTTTGGAAACGAGAAAGAGAATCAATTATATTCAGGTGGCCGAGAATGTGTTGAGCTCTGAAAATGAACTGATGAGTAACAGATAAACAGGTAATCATTCTGAATATTCTCATTATAATGAATGATCTTGTTAAAGATTTAGACTGAAGGTGAATTGTGAGTGGAGAAGAATGGATTTTGAGCCCAGGAAGACCCCCAAAAGGAGTGCGGCTACAGCAAATGGACACACTTTGCGCAATGACGAGGAGTGATCGGTTATAGGAATAATGCTGAATTCATTGGGCCATGGAGCAGAAAACCAATTTTCCCTTGTAGTATCCTCCAAAGCCAAGAGAGGGAGCTGCATCTTTGAACAGCTGAATGTCTTTGTGCAGCAGGAGACAGTTGTCGTAAAAGAAAGTACTGCCATTCCTTTCTTTTAGTAGGAGCTCCCACAGGCGGAGTTCCTTGCGAAAAAAAAGGAACCAAACCATAAGTATGACGTCATTGAGGGAATCGACAGAAAGGATCAAATAGAGAGAAGGTAGGAGATAAAAGCTCTGCCTCGAGGATTTATCCTCCTTGCGTACAAATTGCAAAGCATATGACATGGTTTATTTAAATTTCGAGAAAGCTTTTGACAAAGTCCCACATAAAAGATTAATTTCTCATATTGAACGCAGTAGGGATTCAATGAAATGCATGCACGTGGATTAGGGAGTAGTTAACATGTAGAAAACAGAAGGCCTCCAGAGTATGCAGTATTGCGGCCCTGACTGATATTCAAAGAAATGGGAATGGTTTTGAAAGTGTTTGAATAAACTGCCGGTAAGCTGAAAGAAGAAAAGCATCTCACAGAGAAGAGACCACTATGGGGTCGTGCTGGACACCCATGGCGGCCAGGGAGGTCACTGCAGGGGCCTGCTGAATGCCTGTAGTGAGGGGAGGGTAGCCTAAAAGGTTACATTTGGAAGACCGCGGAGGTAAGGAATAGAAGGGGGCAGTGGGGCCCTGTTGAAGCTCGCAGCTGGTAGAAAACCGTTTGACAGAGAAGGGAGCACTATGGGGGCCTGCTGGACGCCCATAGTGGCCAGCGAGGTCACTGCAGGGGCCTGCAGTGATGGGGGGTGGGGAATGCGGGAGCAGCCGCACCCAACTGTAATTACTGATTAGAGGAAACATCAAAAATAGAGCAAGGTAACCAGTGGTGTATTACAGGGATCAGTATTAGGTCATCTGCTATTCCTAATCTACATAATGATTTAGATTATGGCATAGTAAGCAGACTTGTTAAATTTGCACACAACACAAAAATAGGTGGAGTGGCAAACACTGTTGCAGCAGCGAAGGTCATTCAAAATGATCTAGACAGCATTCAGAACTGGGCAAGCACATGGCAAATGACATTTAATAGAGAAGTGTAAAGTACTGCACACAGGCAAGAAAAATGTGCATTATAAATATCATATGGAAGATACTGAAATTGAAGGAATCTTTGAAAAAGACCTAGGAGTTTATGTTGACTCAGATATGTCTTCATCTAGACAATGTGGGGAAGCTGTAAAAAGGCCAACAAGATGGATATATTGCGAAAAGTTTTGAATTTAAAATCAAGGGAAGTAATGCTAAAAATGTACAATGCATTAGTAAGACCTCACCTAGAATACTGTGTTCAGTTCTGGACACTTCATTAAAAGAAAAAGGATATTGCTGCTCCAGAAAGAGTGCAAAGAACAGCGACCAGAACTGTCCCGGATTTAAAACACATGTCGTATGCAGACAGGCCAAAAGAAAAGAAGCTATTCAGACTTGAACAAAGACTACGCGGTGATCTGATTCAAGCTTTCAAAATCCTAAAAGGTATTGACAACGTCAACCCAGGAGACTTTTTGAACCAGGAGTCACAAATGGAAATTAGACAAAGGGGCATTCAGAACAGAAAATAGGAGGCACTTTTTTTTTTTTTTTTTTACATAGAAAATTGTGAGGGTCTGGAACCAACTTAGTAATGTTGAAGCCGACACCCTGGGATCCTTCTTGATCCTTCTTGATGATACTCTGAGATCAATAAGCTACTAACAACCAAACGAGCAAGATGGGCTGAATGGCATCCTCTTGTTTGCAAATCCTCCCATGCTCCCATGTAGTTTAAATGGCCTAGGAGGGACAGAAGATTGCGTTTAGTAGGGGGGGGGGGGACCGGACAGAAAAGTGGAAATATAAAAAAATACAATCCCCTGAGGACAGGCTCAATGGGCATGATTTTAAATGTGTTTGATATATTGGCTTTAGCCAGTCATGCGTTTTTCCCAGCAATTTTGATTAAGAATATGGCGTGGTCGATTTGCATATTGCAGGGAGCAATCTTCGTGAGGGACTGTTGATGCTGGGTGTGGTGGAGTTACGGTGAGCGAAAATGAAGGAAGTTACAGGCAGAATAGCACAGGTTCCTTCAATGAAGTTATTACAAATCTGGCAAAACAATCTCTGGATACAAATGCTCAAAACTGCCGATGAGCAGTGAGGGAAGGGAACCAGAAAGGTTAGGGAACTTGCAGTGAGAGAAGGGAACCAGAAAGGTTATAGTTAGAGGTGAAGGGAGCACTATGGGGGCCTGCTGGACTCCCATAGTGGCCAAAGAGGTCATTGCAGGGGCCTGCTGGACGCCTGCAGTGAGGGAAGGTAGCCAGAAAGGTTATAGTTGGAGGTGAAGGGAGCACTATGGGGGCCTGCTGGACGCCCATAGTGGCCAAAGATGTCATTGCAGGGGCCTGCTGGACACCTGCAGTGAGGGAAGGGAGCCAGAAAGGTTATATTTGGAGGTGAAGGGAGCACTATGGGGGCCTGCTGGACGCCCATAGTGGCCGAAGAGATCACTGCAGGGGCCTGCTGGACGCCTGCAGTGATGAGGGGGTGTAACCAGAAGGTTACAGATGCATATTATACAACAGTGGCGGGTGTCGAAACCCCAGGATAGATCGCGGGAGCAGCCGCTCCTAACTGTAATAACAATCTCTGGATACAAATGCTCAAAACTGCTGAAGCACAGAAAGAAAAGCCGTTCACAGAGAAAGGATCACTATGAGGGCCTGCTGGACGCCCATAGTGGCAAAAGAGGTCACTGCAGGGGCCTGCAGTGAGGGGAGGTAACCTGAAAGGTTATAGTTGGAGCCAGAATGCTCAGGAACTGCTAAATGAGCCTTTGATTGACAGGTGCGATGGTCCTGCTTTCGGATTTTTCCGGTAGTAGAAGCGCTTCGTGGAGATGCAGTCGGTGCGGGCGAGGTGTTTCAAGTCCGCTTATAATACGCGGCAATTGGGCTTGCTTCTTGAGTCGCGGGTTGGAATTTGTAAAAACACCCATACTGACATGGGTTGGGCTTGTTTTGTCGTGAGACTTGGCAACACCGGGTAAAGCAACGATCAGTGCTGACGTCATAGCGCCTGCGACGGGAAGGATGAAATAAAGTAAACAAATTCTCCTTACGTGCTGTAGATTTGAATGGGATGTTGTTGCTACGAAGATAAAGCTGGAGCCGGGAGATCGTCCAGTCTCTGATTTCAGGAGTTGCGGAGGAACGAGTGGCCAGGCGGGAGCCACAGCAGACAGGAGAAGCTGACATCTGGGCAGAGAAGTTTGGAGTGGTAATACCGCCGACCGAAGTTGTGGTGGAGTTGGCCTGGGAAGGGCTGGTTGAACTGGTTGCGTGGATCTCGGCTCCGGGAAAACAGCAAACAGATCGTCATCCGTCGAAACGGAATAATCCAGACTGCAGACCATGATGCGTGCATGTACGATGAAATCAAAACGCAACTGAGAGATAAGTGAAGAGGGTATTTATAGTGCTAACAATTTAAATTAGCTAATGTGTAAATTGAATGATTCAATTTGGTGATGCGGAGATTGGTGTCTGACCCTCCTCCCGAACTTTAATTATAAATTTCATTAAATAGTCAGGAGAATGTCAGGGGGCATTTGACACTATCAAACAGGGCCTTTGCCAGGCCGCCACCCTCATTACACCAGATTTTAACAAGATATTTATCCTCCACACTGACGCTTCGGATGTTAGATCATGTACCTCAGTAAAAATACGCTCCCCTGGGAGCGCAACTACTCTGTATTCGAAAAGGAGTGTTTGGCCATTAAATGGGCTACTCACTCTTTACGATACTACCAGCTGTGACATTCTTTCGATCTTGTCACAGACCATGCCCCACTCAAGTGGTTAAGCACAATGAAGGACAGCAATGCCCGGGTAACTCGGTGGTATCTGGCTGTGACCAAGTCATTGTTGAGTGGCGTGTGGGTGGTGACGTCACAGACCAGGAACAAAAACCAAAACAATGAATGGTGGTGCTGAACCTGTAGCGCTATGGCGCTCAGTTTATTTATTAAATAATAATACAAACAAAAGGTTTAAAAAGAGCACCAAACACTAAACAAACAATAACGGAAACAAGTATATTTATATATAGCAATTTTTTTCTCTCTCTCTCTCTTGCTCCACAAAACACGTCTCGCCTCTGACACTCTACTCCGAGCGCAGACAGCTGCAGGCTTTTATATTCTGGCCGAGGGGTTAACTAGCTAGTAATTAATTAATTATCTTATTACCCCTCGGCCATAGTCTGCACGAGTTTCATAAGGATGACTGTCAGCTAGTTAAATAATCAGTAGCTGATCAATCACGCATCCTCACAAAGTTTAATCACTGTGTAACAATTTTTTTTTTTTTTTTTGGTTCCTGGGTAGTAAGTGTTATTTCCTAATTGCTTATGCCCCCACAAACTTTGCTTTTGTGACCAGGACAGTGATATTTTGAAATGTACCTATTTTCCAGAACATTCCAGATAGATTCAGTGCTGAGTAAACTTGGAGTAACTTCTAGAACTTTCTAGAACTTTCCAGTAATATAAATAGTAGTATAAATACAGGGGCCTTAAGCCCACCAGTTCAGTTTAGTTCCAGCTGCCTAAGTGGATACATATCTGCATTTTTCTGAGATGGCATCAAGAGGCTTCCCTGCTATCTTTGCCTTTGGGACAGCAGGGACACCAAGGCGCACTACCACAGGCGGGACTGGCCACAGCGGACCGAGTTCTCTGTGGGGAGGAACAACGTCAAGTGGGAGCCACTGGTGGACCCCCGGAAGGTGCTGATGGCACCACTGCACATCAAATTGGGCCTTATGAAACAATTTGTCAGAGCTCTAGATAAGGAGTCGGCAGCCTTCAAGTACCTTCAAGACTTCTTCCCTAAGCTGTCTGAGGCAAAGGTCAAAGCCGGTGTCTTCGTCGGACCACAGATAAAGAAGATCCTGGAGTGCAATGAATTCCCCAAGAAGCTCACTAGTAAGGAGAAAGCGGCTTGGAACAGCTTTGTCGCAGTGGTTCGGGGCTTCCTGGGCAATCACAAGGCCGAAAACTATGTGGAGCTGGTTGAGACTCTGGTGAAGAACTACGGCACAATGGGCTGTAGGATGTCCCTCAAAGTCCATATCCTTGATGCTCATCTTGATAAATTCAAGGAGAACATGGGAGCATACTTGGAGGAGCAAGGCGAGCGCTTCCACCAGGATATACTGGACTTTGAACGCCGCTACCAAGGACAGTATAACGAGAACATGATGGGAGACTACATTTGGGGGCTGATTCGTGAAAGTGATTTACAGTATAATCGTAAATCTCGAAAAACTACTCACTTTTAAATCTTTTGTAGTCATTTTTGTATTACTTTAGTATAAATACATGTTAATTTGGATTCATATGTTGTTTTTTTCTGACTTTATGTGAACGAAAAGACACAAATTCGCCCGTTTTCTCATTGGAAATAGGTAAATTTCAAAATATCACTGTCCTGGTCACAAAAGCAAAGTTTGTGGGGAATAATAGCCATTTTCTATACTTTTGAGGCATAAGCAATTAGGAAATAACACTTACTACCCAGGAACAAAAATTGTGTTACATAGTGAATTAAAACACAAAACAATAACAAATAATGGCGGCGGCTTTCGTCCACACCGCAAACAATAACAATACAAATAATAATAAAAATAGCGCACATATATATAGGGGCGGAAAACTCTGCTACACTGGCATTGCAGCCCTTCATGTATCATATGATGCACTGTGCAGGGAAAGACCACCAAAATGCTGATTATTTTTCCCAGGAGGGGGGAGTAATGGGAAAAGTAGATTTAGCCAAGTATTCCTTTGGCTCCACTCTGAGTGGGATATGTGACAGAGAAAGAATGAATCTTGGTTATAAATCTCCCTCCCAACCTGTGAGGGCGCTGTGTAAAGGGAACAGAGTGCCCTGGACTGGATGGTCTGACAATTAATTCCAGGGAAAGGTGGAAGTCGGCCATCTAGAAAGGGAGCAGAGCTATGGTACACCAAGTCACCCTGCACTCTCTTTGCATTTTTCTTGGGTGGATTTTAGGGTTAAACAGGTCAGATTGCAATGGGAAATTTTCACCAATTGTTTTCTCACGTTGTTAAGATTGTCCCCTGGTAGAAACCAAAACCATTTCCTGACCTAAAATACGGTAAGAAAATGGCCAATCTCTTCTTAGGAGAACAAGGTATGGTAGACGTTTGGCTACAGCTACTTTAACGTATGCTGTATAATCACCCGCGGCAAGTCTAATTTTTGTCGTGGGATAAGCCTGAGTTTCTCCATGGATACAGGAAATAGCCACTTCACCCTGTGGCTCCCAGGATACCACTTCCAAGAGAGCTTGTTGAATTAATGTTTGTGCACAGTCCGCAAATGTGTAAGTACTTTTTTCTCCAACGTGCAGTCTTAGTTGATAAGTGCCCTCCTGACATTCCCCAGTATTCTTGATAATAATAATAATAATAATAATAATAATAATAATAATAATAATAAACTTTATTCTTACTATATACTTCATACCAAGAGGTTCAAAACGCTTCACATAGACTTACAAAAAGCAGTAATTACAAAAAATATTGTAAAACGAATAAGAAAATAAAAGACAATATAAAATATAAAAAGATAGGTAAAATAATATAAACACACACATATATATATATATATATATATATATATATATATATATATATATATATATATATATATATATATTGTATTGGTGAGGACCCTTGCAGCTGCATTTTGCACAAGCTGTAGTCGTGATACGGCTTGGCATCTAAGTCCAGCAAACAGAGCATTACAGTAGTCCAACTAAAGGCTGACCAGGATTGTCTGGCGATGTCCACCTCCATTACCGGACAGTTCCAGACAATATGTCCTGGCTCATGGCATCTAAAACACACTGGGGTAGGAGGCAACAACGGGGCTTGCTTGTCCTGCGAGTCCTTGACCAGCAGGTTAAGGTTTTTTTCTCTCACTCAGGATGGGGCTAACCTCGGCATCCATAGTCAGAAGGCTTGGGTACCCCTGCTGGGCTTTATCATTGTTTTGGTCCTGGTTGGTTTAGGGGCAGGAGTGAGGTCTAAGACGGCGCCTTTATTCGTGTCTTCGTAGGCTTCCGCCAGGGCGATGGTACTCTCAAGAATGGTAGGATGGTGTTGTTTAATCCACTCTCGATTCCCCAGTGGTAAGATAGACGTGAACTGTTCAATAACTATTTTCTGCACCAGTTCTTGGGTGTGTGTTGTTCCGGCTGCAGCCACCGGGTGCACTGATCCATGAGATACTGCCCTGCAACCAAGGGCCGCATCCCCTTGGACAGCTGCTACTCCGAAAGCAGCGACCGTATGTTTCATCCGTGATCCCCATGCACAAGAGAATGGCTTCCTTCACCTTGTCATAATCCAAAGCCTCCGTGGCTATCATTGCCTGATAGGCATCCTGTGCCTCTCCTGTCAGGCATGGCGCTAATTTCATGGCCCAGTGTTCTCTGGGCCACAGCACCGCTTCAGCCTCTCTCTCGAAGGTGATTAGGAAAACCTCGGGATTATCATCCAGAGTCATCTTTTGCAGCTTGGGTTGGGCTGAAAACATCCTCTGTTTCTGATGTCGATGGAGCTGCAGTCATCTTCTCACCAGCTGTCCGAAGAACTTGGCGAGCTGTTCTTGGTGCCGTATCTCTCTCTCCTCTTGCTCCCTAAACATTGCCAGGACTGTAGCTGGATCCATTTCCCATGATGACACCACGTGTGAGGCGTGTGAGTAAAAATAATGGAATTTCCAGACAGAAAGTGTGTGAAACAAAAAAATATATTGTGATGATCTGCCTTCTTATCACAGGTTTTTCTTCAAACAGACACTTGACAACCAGCAAGGAAACGCTGTACCATGTGTTTATTATTTTTAAACACTGAAAAAGAAAATAAAGAAAACAAAACCTAACCCAGTCTCGGGTCCTAACTAAACAGATGGTTCCCTAACTAATGACGGGGCAGGCTAAGTCTGTTACCTCGTCTCCAAAACCAAATCGTAATCCAAATACTCTTTCCAAAATGTCGTTAACCAGTTCTCACAGTAGTAGTAATAATAATATTTTTCCTCATTTACTCTCCCACTCTCCAACCCAACTCCTACTATCACCCTCAGTGTAACACACATACGCACACCCTTTTAACCATTGTCAATTACCACATGTAATTGACTTCACCTGGAATTAGTCCTGACTAATAACCTCTACCGGATCCTTGTGCACCATATATGGGCTTTGCACACCAACCATAAATTTGTTTGTTCACCATCCAGTTAGTTTATGTGATCCTTCCACATTCTGTTTTTTTTTTTTAACCAATTCCTCACATTATATATTTACAAAACAAAAATTACTGCCATGAGGGAGGGAGTGCTGGATAAAAAAAATATATATATATATTCTTTTGTGTATGACCTTGTGCGCCTTCCACCTTCTCAGTCCTCTGTGGATCGCAGAAATATTTCCGATCTTGATGTAGCTGGTGTCTTTTTTGTTGAAGACATTTTAAATAAATCATGCAGCTCTCTACATTGTGTTCAATCATTTACCAGAAGCAAACTAAACCGGCTGCCAGATTCCAATGTTTGATGTATTTATTATGAAGTATAAAAATATTATATTTACACTATTCTTTCAGAAATGGGAATTTTCACAGGGAACTACATAGTACACAGCAATGGGTACATTTCACGGAAATCATGATAGCTATGAAAAAAACAAACAGCCTTAATTCTAATGTTATTCCAATAGCATTTGTGAAATTCCAGAGCTGCACAGCAGATAAGTACCCTGCAGAGTTCTGTGAAATCCTATCCAAGCTCTAATCCTTGCTGTAGTTCACATGAACAGGTACTGACTGTTAAGCGACACGCCCAATACTTTAAAACTAAACAACCGTGATTGTTCATTTAAGGTCTTCTAAATCTGCCCACTTGTTTTGTAGACAGAGATATCAATGAATGGAAATTCAGCTTCCTGGAGTTAGATGCTAACAGCGCAGCTATTTCCTTGTGTTGCTGTTAAAAACAAGTTAGGCATTTTTTAGGGGTTAAATTCCCCTTCTGCATTGCGGTCATGGTATTACTGCTTGTGACAGTTAAAATGAGCATGTGCTAATAGGCTGTTGTACCATACATCAAGCGTGGGTTGGTGATGGTTAATGGTCTGGTCATGGCTAATGGTCTGGTAAATGATGGCCAAACCAAGACAGTCAATAGGGTTTAAACAAGATAGGATTATTTCAGCACATTCAAAAATGAAACTTCAGTTCTGTGGCTTAAGTTTAAGCAACTTATCTTTTGATAACTCAAGACTGCAGTGGTAGGTTTAATTGGAAAGTATTATATAATGCCCCTTCATTCAATGAAGGCATAGACCAGGGGATGAACACCAGTCCTGTATATTTGGTTTGAATACATTTAAACCTTTTGCTTATTTCAAGGTTGTTTTCCTACTTTGCATATTTTTTTTTAACGTGAGTGCCATCTTGAAACAATGTAATCTGTTACTATGTATTACATCTCTTAGTGCTTCACACCGCACTGAAGACTGGTTATGTAAAGATGGGGCTCACATAAAAAATGGATGCGGTAGAAAAAATTATTTTAAAATTAGCAAAATTGCACTACACAGGATTCGATACACAAAAAAATAAGAATGCAGCAACAAACAAATTATTTTCTAAAAATATACCTTATGAATTTTTTTTGTCTGTCACTTGTAGGCACAATTCCTGTCTCATTGACCCTTGTCCTATAGCCCAAGGAAAAAAGCTTTATTTTGTTCATTTTACATTGTTCCCAATATTCCAACAAGAATTGAATTAAAGATCAGGAAGTATGTTGCTAAAAATGCATTCTAAAATGCTACCTAATCCTGCTTTTAAATGTTTTTTTTTAAATCAAATACAGTACAGTGCATACTTTGTGTTAATTAGACCTCTTAGTTGTGGCTCACTGAATGTTCAAAACAAAGAATTGAAGTGTGTGGATAGGAGGTTTATAGAACATCTTTAACGATAACTCTGCAAGGGTTATGTTGATGGAAAAGAACCTGATTTTGTATCTATGTCACGAAACGGTTTGGGTCTGTTCGGTGAGAAACAAACTCTCTTATAGAAAAGTATTGTAGAACCTTTGGGAGACGTCATCATTGAATTAAGATATTGCACAATCCACTCAGAATAAAAAAGAGACCGTCGCCCTCAATAACTGCTTGTCGACTAATGGAGATTCCAAGCAGTTTTAAATATAGTGCACAAACAGCAAAGTGGTACAAACAGGACTTTCACAAACAGTGCACCAGACATTATCAAATACATGATTTATTAATATAGTTTAGTATTGACTGCTAGACTATTTTTACCTTGACTGTTCAACGCTGTCAAACTAGCAGTTGCTCTACCCATAATGCAATGGAGTGTGTCTACGTTCATGACATTTTCATTGGCATTCTAAATAAATCAGTGTGGCAAAGTGGTTAGTAAGGGGAACAGGTGTAGCGGTGATGCGGTGCAGGAGTGACAGGCAGACAACGATAATCCAGTGGAAAAACTTTATTTTATTTTAATTCCTGGTCTATTGACCATAAATAATAAGCCCCGGCAATACACAACGATGTGTAGAGCGTGGGGATGAAAACTCAGGTTTACAGTCCTGGAAAAAGAAAACAAAAACACGTTCACCCGTCTCGGGTGCGTGCAGTCGTGCTGGTGGTGAGTGAATATACTTTTTATTTCCGTGACAGTTCGTGCAGTGGTGATCCGGCTTGTGCTGGCCCAAGGCGACAGCTCCGGATGTGCTTTAGCTGTCTGGTGGTTTCAAAAACACAGACAGTTATTGTACAGTGAGAAACAAACACAAACACACACACACGCAACTCTCTATAGAGTGATACAGTTTTATTACTACCGTCCTTCTCGGTCCTTGGCTTAACCCAAACGAAGGAAAAGAACAGCGTTACCCTGGCCCCTATATGTAATCCCGCATGATATCTAGGTAAACGGTTGCAGCTGCCTTATTACTTGCAGCTGCCCCTCGTTTACCTGTCAAATCAATACGGTCTTACAACAGAGTCTCGCTTCCTTCCAGGCTGACCCACTTCCCGGTCCCGGAAACGAACTGTCAGGCCAGCCCTTCCAGATACTTCTCCTCCCGTTCTTTAGCGCCCTCACAGGTCGGGAGGAAGATTTATCACCAGAACTCATTGTATTTCTGTCACAATCAGTCATAACAAAATGGCTTATTGTAGTTACCCCTTGTCACTTCCATTTCTCTTAGTTTAAACCCAGTGTTGTTTCTTTCACGGTTAGACCATAAACTAACATGATCATGGTACTATGATTAACCATTGTAACCACAAAACAGTCAACAATGGCACATTGGTTTACTGATAGTCTGCCAATATAGATCAATAGTTAAGGGTTAATTCTGCATATCTGAACTCATTTATGGAGCAACCAAAGACTGAACCTGCAGATCAGGGAGGTGGCGAGTTATACTGTAGCCATGAAATGCGTAGTTATGTGAGTAAAAAATAATTTACAAGCTATGGGATCTGGTTTGCATTGACAAGCCATAATTGTAGGGGACCTGAAATGGCATGGCAGTTACATGTGGATATGTGGGATTAACATAATCCTAAATAAAATTATGTCAAGCTTTAAATCCGTACCCTATAATTAACCTAATTATTATAGTATAATTATTTTAAAATGACAGCCCTTATTTTTTACAGTAAACATTCTTTGGTCATGAAATCCGTCTGAAGGTCTAATAGTTAAAGAGGAGGAGAGCCATTAGAACACACTTCAGAGGAGTGCTGTGTGAAAGGGTACATTCAGACATTGATTTTGGCAAACCCATTTCAGTGGAAGCTTGTTTAAATGACTGATGTAAGGAGACGAACAAGTGCAAATAATGTTTGGCTTGGCAAACTACACTAGTCAGTATTTATTCAGAGTTTTAGCAATATCCCCAGTGTGGCGGTCTTATTCCCAACTAATAGCAATAGTTAGGAAAAAAAAGAACCTGTCAAACATGTGACTGTTTCATTCATATAAACTGAGCGCCTGTATGCCTTTCAACATCTGGAAAAAACTCAAGAATTATGTTTTTCACAGTGTTTTGCAAAAACTGGAAACATGTAAAAGTAATACCAGTTAAGAGATGGTGGGCATGAAGGGTTTTAAAATCAATTAGCACAGACGCTATCAAAATGGGTCTCCTGCTTCTCTCTTGAGGATTCTTCTGCTTCTTATATTTTCTAGATCCAAAGTTGCTGCTACTTCCTCTGCTGTGAGCTACAGCAAAGGAACCAGGAGGCAGCCGTCCATCTATGTCATGTGCTGTGTTGTTGTGTAAATAAAGTTGAATTATTTAGAATTTAGGTTTGGCAGGGATGGCATTAACCCCCAATGTGGAGGGCATCATGCAATCTGTCCTCCTACTCCACTAGGGACAGGGGGTAAAGGCTCAGCAGAGGCAACAGGCATTGTGTATCTACCTGGTACTGTAGCATCTCAAGGAGTTCCACGAGAATATCTGCCAGGGAGGAACCAAACCGCAGGGTACCTCTGAGAACCATATTGCAGGGTACCTCCGAGAACCAATTTGCAGGGTACCTCCGAGAACCAAACCACAAGGTACCTCCGAGAACCAAACCACAGGGTACCTCCGAGAACCAAACCACAGAGTACCTCCGAGAACCAAACCACAGGGTACCTCCGAGAACCAAACCACAGGGTACCTCCGAGAACCAAACCGCAGGGTACCTCCAAGAACCAAATTGCCTCCGAGACTTGTCAGGTCGGGTATGTGGGGCCTTGGTACAAGTTTGCAATGAGGGGCATCTCCTCTGCGATTGTCAACCTGGGCAGGAGCTGAAACAAAAGCACTTGCACACGGTTTCAACCTATTATAATGTATAACCCATGTTTTCCCATCACCAGACTAAACATGATACAATATCTGACATTTTCTTTTTGAACGATATAAGGACCTTTAAAGCGCCTTTGTAATTTGGGGCATCTCCCTGACCTCCTAACAGAATCTGTTACCCACACCCGTTCACCCTCTAAATAACCCTGGGGACTGACTTTTTGCCTCAGAGTTGCCTGTTCCTGGTGTCTCTGGGTAGCTGCATGAACATGAATTTAAACTTTCTGCCAGATCCTTCACGTAGTCCCTAATAAACTTGCACGATTGACCCCGCGGGGAGCCCATCAAAACATCAACTGGTAAAGCTATTTCTCTACCAAACATAACCTTGCAAGGGGTAGACTTCATGGTTTGCTGTACACTACTTCAGTAATCCAGCATAACATTGACAACAGTTCACCCCAATTACTTTGATTGGCATCCATAAAGGAGGCGAGCATTGCAAGCAATGTACGGTTCAATCATTCCACCAACCCATCTGACTGGAGGTGGTAGGGGGACGTACAAGTTTTATTAATCTCAAACATGCATTTACTAGGCTTCACTTTTAGACCTGCAGCCTCCAGGTTTCAAAAATCTTGTTCCAGTCAGGTCACATGTTCATCGAAGGACCTGCCAAACACTATAATGCCATCCAAATATGAGGCAGGTAGTCCACTGGAGCAGGTAGTCCACTGGAGACCAATTCCATCAAGCGTTGGAAGGTTGGAGTCCAAACATTAAACTCATTGAACTCAAAAAGCCCCTGTCTAATAACAAAAGCAGTCTTATCCCAATGTTCTGGGGTTACCTCCACTTGCCAGTACCCACTAGCCAGATCAAGCATGGAACACCACTGTGAGGCAGCTAAAGCATTATTATTATTATTATTTATTTATTAGCAGACGCCCTTATCCAGGGCAATTTACAGTCTAAAACAAATACATTTCATGAGTCACAGTACAAGTAATAATACAATTAAGAGCAAGATAAATACAATGACTTTGGTTCTAGCAAGTACAAGTATGACAAAATACGATTCAATAATGGAGCAGATAATAGTGTCAGTGATAGTTGCATCAGGATATAATTAAATACAAAATACTACAGATTAAATAACACTTGACAGATTACAGTAATCTAAAGTACAGGATTAAATGCAGTAAAATAGGGGGCAGATAAGAGCAAGTAAAGCACATTTAAGGAAGAGTGATAAGTGTCCAGGGGAAAAACAGAGTTCTACAAGTGCTGTCTTAAGAGGTGAGTCTTGAAGAGGGGCCGGAAGGTGGTCAGGGACTGGGCAGTCCTGACATCTGTAGGAAGGTCATTCCACCACTGCGGGGTGAGGGTGGAGAAGGAGCGGGCTCTGGGGGCAGGGGAGCGTAAAGGAGGTAGAGCCAGTCTTCTAGTGCAGGAGGAGCAGAGAGGTCGAGTGGGGGTGTAGGGAGAGATGAGGGTCTGGAGGTAGCTGGGTGCAGTCTGGTCAAGGCATCTGTAGGCTAGTACAAGAGTCTTGAACTGGATGCGAGCGGTGATCGGGAGCCAGTGGAGTGAGCGGAGAAGTGGAGTTGCGTGGGAGAAGCAAGGCAGAGAGTTCTGGATGAGCTGGAGCAGACGGGTGGCGGACGCAGGGAGGCCAGCCAGGAGGGAGTTGCAGTAGTCTAGGCGGGAGAGTACCAAGGCCTGGACCAGGAGCTGGGTTGCGTAGTTGGTGAGGAAGGGTCGGATTCTTCGGATGTTGCTCAGAAAGAATCGGCAAGTGCGTGCCAGAGTGGAGATGTGCTGGGAATAAGAGAGGCAGGGGTCCAGGGTGACTCAGAGGTTCTTAGCTGAGGAGGAGGGAGAGAGTGTGGTAGATTCCAGAGGAACAGAGATAGAGAGATCAGAGGAGGGGGAGGAGGGAAAGAAAAGGAGGTCAGATTTAGAGAGGTTGAGTTTGAGGTGATGCGAGTGCATCCAGGAGGAGATAGCAGACAGACAGGTAGAGATATGGGAGGGGATGGTGGAGTCAGAGGTGGGGAAGGAGAGGAAAATCTGAGCATCATCAGCATAGAAATGGTATGAGAAACCATAGGATGCGATGAGGGGGCCCAGGGAGCAGGTGTAGAGAGAGAACAGGAGAGGACCCAAGACTGACCCTTGGGGGACTCCTGTTGAGAGAGGGCGAGGTGTGGAGGTTGTTCCACGCCAGGTTACCTGGTAAGTGCGGTTGGAGAGGTATGAGGAGATCCAGGCCAGAGCAGTGTCAGAGATTCCCAGGTCAGCGAGAGGACAGTAGAATAGAGTGATCGACAGTGTCAAAGGCAGCAGAGAGGTCGAGGAGAATTAGGACAGAGGAGAGAGAGGCAGCTCGGGCAGAGTTTAGTGAGTTGGTGACAGACAGGAGGGCGGTTTCAGTGGAGTGAGCAGAGCGGAAGCCAGATTGGAGAGGGTCGAGCAGCCCGCTCGAGGGTTTTGGAGAGGAAGGGTAGGAGGGAGACAGGATGGTAGCTTTGGAGGGAGGTTGGGTCGAGGGTAGGTTTATTGAGGAGGGGAGTGATAGAGGCTTGTTTGAAGGCAGAGGGAAAGAGACCAGAAAGGAGAGAGGTGTTGAGAAGGGAGGAGATGAAGGGAAGTAGAGCAGGAGCAGCAGCTTGAAAGAGGTGAGGGGGGAGGGGGTCCAGGGCACACGTGGTGGGTTTGTGACCCTGGAGCAGGGAGGAGAGGTCAGATTCTGAGAGGGGCGAAAAGGTGGAGAAGGAGGGTGAGTTAGTAGGGGAGTGGGTGTGGGGTTGGAGCAGTGGGGGGGGATAGGTGTTAAATAGTTTGCAGATATCTGAGATTTTAGAATAGATGAAAGAGGCAAAGTCATCAGAGGAGATAGAGGAGGGAGGAGGAGGGGGGAGGGTTTAGGAGGGAGGAGAAGGTAGAGAATAGTTTACGTGGGTTGTTAGTGGAGGCTTGGATTACAGATTGGAAATAAGTACATTTAGCAGAGGAGAGAGTAGAGGAGAAGGAGGAGAGGAGAGTGCGGTAGAGGTCTAGGGCAGCACGGAGTTTGGTTCTCTTCCATTTCTTTTCAGCTGATCGCAGTGTGATTCTTGCTGAGTGACAGTGGGGGTAGGAGGAACAGGGAGAGATGGGAGAGACAGAGAAAAATAGATGAAATAGTGATCAGAGAGGTCCAGGGAGTTGACAGAGAGGGCGGAGGGGCAGCAGGCCCTGGAGAAGGTGAGGTCCAGCATCTAGAGTATCGTCGTGGGGAAGGGGAAGCATCCTTAATGGTTACTTCATTCAGTCGTCTGTAATCCACGCAAAACCATATCGCGGCGGGGACCCATCTTCACTGGTGGAGCGGAGCCAGTATCAACCCGGTGGGTGGTAAGGTGAGTCCTGCCCAGGTCATGATCACCTGTGCTAGAGAGAGAAAAATGTCTTTTAACCATCTGCGTCATAACAATATGTGTCTGATGTGCAGATAACTCTTTCCTCTCTAGACCCAGTTCTTTGATAAGTTTAGCAACTTGGCTGTCGTGTACAGACTCCCCCTGTGAGAACAAAGCACCTACAGAAACTGCATTACTTCCACCCCAGGGACAAAATCCCCCAAAAAGACTCCTGGGGTCCTACAGTCAAGTTAGCAATTATCACTAGCATAGTCCCTGATCTTACACAGTCCACTACTCAGGCAACTATAAAACATCATACCTCTGGGAGATGTTCTCAGCAGGTTCCATCAGCCCCTCAACATTAAGCCCTTGTAAGAACACAGGCAGTAGTGCAGGGCAAAAAAACGCAGCGTGCCGTTTAATTAAATACAAAAACAAAATAAAAAGTTTAAACACAAAAACACTGCTCACAGAGTAAAATAAATATTTAAACAAAACAAAATCACGAACACAAAAATCGAACAGCCAATACAGGTCAGGCTGGGCAAATGCCTTCACTGGTCCTGTGCGGTTTGTTTTTTTAATTCTCTCGCTGCTCTCGCTCTTGCTCTTGCTCTCGCTCTCATTCCACCTCTGAACATCCAACCCCCTCTGAGTCGAGAGTGGGTCTTTTATATTCGTGGCTGGAGCCTTAATTACCTATTAATAAATTACCTTATTAAGGCTCCAGCCACATTCCCACGAGAGTTATAGGGAAGGGGTTTTAACCCCATCCCCACCGACTACACATTACAAGACCGGCTCTCTCGCCGCTCTCAAACAGCAAATAATAAAAGATGGACGGCGCTCGACCGCCCGCACATAAACACAATAATGATTAGGATGGACGGCTTCGTCCGCCCACCTACAAATACAATAACAATAACAATTGTGGAAGGAATTTATATTTTCTAAATATTTGTATAGCTAACATTTAATGCTTAATCTGCAGGGAGCATTTGCGTTGATAGTATAAGTTTGCATTTAAAGGTTTATAGCTTGAGCAAATGTCAGATGGAACATTTTGTGGTTTCTTTATAGAAATGAAACTAGACATCTTAATACTGACACAGACTCAGGAGGCGCAATAAGAACATGTGTCTAGTTTAGATACAAAGAGAGGTGGAAGTAAGTTGGTATGTGCGGGTAAGGTGTGAGCTAACAGGGTGATCACCTCAACGACTGGATATTGAACAAGAAGATGGGAGGCCCATGATGTTTGTGTATAAATATATGTGTTTTTATTAATTAAGTATTTGCTTATAAGTTTTCATTTTATTCCATATATAGAATATTGCTTCGGCTTAGGACTCAGGGCGCAGTTCCGCTTAAATGTGTCTGTAAGATGTGTTTTTACTTCTGCAAAATCATGGCATGCTCCGGCAGCAAAAGGTTAGACAACAGAAACTAGAATAGAGAACAAGGCCTAAACCGCACGAATACGTGCAGGAATGAACATACACTGACAGTACTGGGTAACAACGACAAAAACTATGGAAAACAACTCCTTTTAAGGAAAGTCTCTGTTCATCCTATATGACGTCAATGTACGTATAAATCTCTCTGTATTCGGCTGATAGTCAAGTCAGAATTGTATTTTGAACGCATTTGCTGGCTTCCTTTGCCTTATAAGATCACTGCTCCAGGCTGTCTTGTGTCGAGTCTTTTAAAAAAAAACCACTACACAATAATAATAATAATAATACAAAACATACATACATACAAATAATAATACAGGGGCGGGGTGTACTCTGTCACAGGCATATATAGGGGTCGAACAATTTGACTAACGCAAATAGCCTTTGTAACATGATTATCAACACCATCCATCCTTTATTATTAAGTTAGCACTTATTAAAAAAACATCCCACTGCTGCGAACCAGTGTAAGAAACCCTATTTGTCGGCTACCGGATTAACAAACCGATAGCGTGCCGCTGCCACCACCTTTTTTTCTACCGGAAGGTCCAGAATTTACTAATATTAATTCATCTAAAGTAGGATGGGAGAGTGTGCAATAATCATACCACAAAAACACCAGGACCATCAACTCAGGGCAAATATTTTATTAACAAGCAATTAATTAAAACAGGGAGGTTTACGATCTCTGAACCACGCAGGTAGAAAAGACAATCAGGTCGATAAAATTGTTATAAAATTGCAGTGTAAAGGGATGAGGGAAGGGGCAGACACACCCACACCAAAACCCTTACAAGTGATATAGAAAATAAACCAACAGAACCACAAATGCAAATCATCAACACATGCTCTTAATAATCAAATAAAGTAATAATCAACATAAAAATAAGATGTGAATAACATACAAATCAACACGACTTCAAATATGCAAAATAAATCTCACCACAGGTTAATAATGAGTAGTGTCTGTCCCTTATAGATTCACGTACACAGGTTCAGCAATATGCATTGTTTTAAAACTAACAGTGTAGTTAAAAGAGTCAATAACACACCCTGATTAAGAATCTAGATGTTACACAATAATACAGCAGTTTAAAACACTTCTCTTGGTTTTATGACTGCAAGTCAGTCCCTCTCAGGATAATACAATCTCTGTGAATGTTTATACAGAACAATTTCTTTGTCCAGCTCTCCTGCACAGATGCACTCTGTTCACTGAAAGCAGGCTCTTTTTAAAGTCTGGTTTTGAAGTCTGGTCAGCAACGCATAATTGCCAACACCTGCTTCAGCACTTGTTCCTTCAAAGGTGTGTGTTTTTCACAGCCCTGATGGATGGCTATCAGGTGAGGTCCACTACAGTATCTTCTCTTGTTTCTCCATATCTCCTGAAACACATTGATTGAAATCCTGAAATGACGTAAAAACTTTTTGCATCATTAACATACAGGTTTCTCATTTAAATATTGAATAGTTATTCCACCACCTTTATGCAATTGCACCCTTTCCACCTGTCATTTTTTGATGCAAACAACGTTCGGGATAAGAGTCGTGTTAAAACAGACAGAGACAGCGAGTTACGAACTGTCGTAAGACACTTTTGATATTCGGGGCCAATGTGTCTTTATGAAGAAACACTTCTTTCAGCATCCACAGAATTGGTAACAACTGATAGATATATTTTAACCTTTCTAGCTAAACTGGGAAATAGTTATTCTGCATTTCTCCAAAATTTGGTCAAAGAAATTCCACTACTGTATCCTTTTGCATATAGTTGCCTATAGTAAGTATCAAACCCTGGAATAGAATCTAAGGGTTTCTTTATCCAGAGTTATGGGTTGAAAACCCTCACTGCCTTCAGAAACTTGTGAGCTGGTTGAATAAAACATGGTTTTATTCTGCATTGATCAGGGTTGAAGTAGCTCGTCAATTTTTCATAAACTTTGTGGAAAATGTTAACACACGGTTTGTTTATACTGGCATCTGTGCTGTGCAACTCTTGTGCCAGTGCTCAGTATGTATTTATTAATTCTGCAACTTTGTAATACGTTTTATGAACTCTAACGTTATGGCTTTGAAACCACTGTATCAGATCCACTAGTCCCTTACCATGCGTTGCAATCAGGGAGAGTTGAGACACCAGGTGGATATTGCTGTGTGCGCTCTCAAAGAAATGCTTTTTGATTTTGTAGGTGCATCAATTTTTTCTTAAACAGCAAATCTCAAGATTTTTCTTTAAACGCATCAATTTCTAGAATGGCAATAATTGTCCCTCCTAATTAGAGGTTATTTTCTAATCATCCAGAATGTTTTGTGTTGATTCCTTAATTGTTCTTTAGATCAGTTTAGCTGGAGTGGCTCCAGGTTTAGGACCGAATTGCAGGTTAGTCCTGTCGTTTTAATTCTCTCATGAATTTCACAGAGTGCTAGCTATAACATGTGTTTCTTTCAAAGCTGCTTCAAATATTCATGATTCTGTTTTTAACATTGATCTGATTCTAATGAGTTATTAATATGTTTCACGGCTCTATCCTTGTTAATAAACGCTGTTCAAATAAATTGTGAGTTAAAGTGTGATGCCATTTTGCTGTGCCCATACTGGCATTACATTATTGAAGGGTCTGCTGATTTAATGCGATGCATTATAAAGAAAGCTTCTAACAGACAAACAGACCAACCACAACAGTATTCTACTGATGTTTTCACCAGGTAAGCTTCTTACACCAGTTATGGTTTCTTATTTGGTAGGACTAATAAAAGGGATATATTTACACGAAAGACAGCCCTTTCACAACTCTTTAAAACAACAATTACAGTTTTAAACCATATAACTTTAATGGCTGTGTTCTTTTGCTTTTATTTAATTCAAGTGTCTTAGCCTGAAATATATTTGAATGGAAACTGATCATATGCTAAGAGAATAATTACTGTTTTTTTTGCAGAGGGATGGGAACCAGATGAGGAGTTCTCAAATTTACTTTTTCCGTTAACCAAGGTGTACAGTATACCAGATTCATCCATCTGTTACACAAGCTGCACAATAAACTATGAGTTATTAAGATAAGCAGGAAACACTCACCTAGGTGTATGGACATGGGAAGTCTTATAAATACAGGGAATATATATATTATATATTATACACACATTATTAAAGAAATATTCAGCTGTAACACATATTAAATGAATATTCAGCTTTAACACACATTAAAAGGATATTCAGAATCTGTCTTAGAGACTGCTAACAACAATCTTCAACAGCTTCAGGAATATCACTGTTTATTAAAACGGTCTTTGATGAGATTTGAAAACAGGACCATTTTATTGTCAAAGATGTATTTTTGTTTTTGCCTGGGGAGCTGAAGTACCCAAGGGTGGGATCAATGTAAATAATAAAAACGAGGAAAGGGCCAATCCGGGGTCAAGTAAAGGATAACATCAAACAAAAAGGGCCTGTACAAACAAACCATCCACTTACAAATCTGAAAATAAGAAGCCGGGGAGAAGGACACCTGTCCCAGCAGGATATTGAAATGAATTTGCAGTGCCCTGCAGATACTAGGCAAACCCGATATTGTGCCGATCGGACTGAAATTCTATGGGTCAGCACTTATTTAACAGTCTCAAACATCACCAAAGTGGAAAGAAGCTCAAACATTAGCTTCAGTTGGTTCCTCCCTTCAGAGGTCGGTAAGTACTCCCACTCATCTGTCTTCATTAGAGGAAGGATACTGAGGCTCTGATCACCTGTACTACACCTGGGAACCCCACTCCCACATCAACTAGTTAGTAATTACAAAGGAAATGACAACTAATGAAACCGACAAACTTCAGACAAATATCTCAACGTCAGTCGTAATAAGAGCCAGTGAAGCTCTCAGAAGACCAGGGTGGTGATGGAGGCTTTTAAACCAGAGCTGTATTTCTGTCAACAGGGTCCTCTCTCAGAATCACAGCACCAATGATCATTTTTGCAGTGTGATCTGTGTTGTTTTAGCTAAAACCTTAAACCTTTTTTCTTCCGCTATGACAGTCTCAAAAAGATTTGTTGAAGTGCCTAGCATACCAAGAAGTATTTAGAAGTTAGGTGGTCTTGGGTGGTGTCAAGTCATCCACTCACAGATATTTGTGCTCTCGCCAGAGGCCTCACTTAGTCAGTTAGTAGCTTAAACTGTGACACTAGAAACAATTACACACTGAAGAGGTCACATGAATACGCTGACTGTTAAAACATTTGTTCAGTGCAGAAATGTGGAATGATTAGCAGCAGACATTAACAAGCTTGGGGCTGCATTCACACAGGATTAGCATGCTGGTGAAAGAACAGGAGTGCATGCACTTACCTGTACACTAATGCTTTATGAATGTGGCCTTCTGCGTCCTCAATCAGAATAACAGCACAGTCTTAGTGCCACTTCAAAGGGTGAATGCTGGTGTGTGCTATGTGGTGTTCTCTGCTTGCTATTCTCTCTTAGAAAAGCACAACACCTTTTCAGCCCAGCTTGATGGTCCAGGATGTTAGTACCTGCTGGATCGTTGGTATATGTCTTCCAGTACCTTGTTTAGACCAGCAGGGTCCATGTGGGTCCCTGATTCTCATTTCCTGTCAGATTTGGTTTACATTTTAATGTATTTCTAGTAGTAAATAACAAAAACAATCAACTGTTAGACATGCTTTTTAATATGTCTTACAGGTGTGAAAGATAGATAGTCAGAGGGGTCTAGCAGAGAATACCCTGATCGGCATAATGTATAATATTGCCTATCAAGGCTGATTTATGGGACACGCTGTATAATGCTAACACTAGATAAAATACCACAGTAAACCATGTATTCTGGTTATCATAGCTGTTGCGTGTTTTCTTGTTTGGTACAGTAAACAGTTCAGTCTGAGAGTACTTACCTACCTTCATTCTCTCGTTCACTGTCGTTCAAACATTGTTCATTGTTGTTGCTGCTTGTTTTGTATTGAGCTGAATACCTTATGAGGATTATGTTCTGGTGAGGGATCAGGCCACATTAATCAGCATTAGAGCCCATGTGCGCTCGTGCATTAGGCTGGTTCCAGGTAGCCCAAGTGTACAAGTCTGATTCTAATGTCACATTAATGTCATAGATACTGTTGCATTCCAGTGGGCCAAAAGAGTGTAGCCATGTCTTCCCCTATCCTGCTAGTCTGGTGGGTCAGTGCAGACATGTCCTCTCCTAGTTCTGTTGGGTCAGTGCAGGCATGTCCTCCCCTATCTCTGCTGGGTCAGTGCAGGCATGTCCTCTCCTAGCTCTGTTGGATCAGTGCAGGCATGTCCTCCCCTATCTCTGCTTGGTCAGTGCAGCCATGTCCTCCCCTATCCTGCTAGTCTGCTGGGTCAGTGCAGGCATGTCCTCTCCTAGCTCTGTTGGGTCAGTGCAGGCATGTCCTCCCCTATCTCTGCTTGGTCAGTGCAGCCATGTCCTCCCCTATCCTGCTAGTCTGCTGGGTCAGTGCAGACATGTCCTCTCCTAGCTCTGCTGGGTCAGTGCAGACATGTCCTCTCCTAGCTCTGCTGGGTCAGTGCAGACATGTCCTCTCCTAGCTCTGCTGGGTCAGTGCAGACATGTCCTCTCTTAGCCCTGCTGGGTCAGTGCAGACATGTCCTCTCCTAGCTCTGCTGGGTCAGTGCAGACATGTCCTCTCCTAGCTCTGCTGGGTCAGTGCATACATGTCCTCTCTTAGCCCTGCTGGGTCAGTGCAGTGCAGGCATGTCCTCCCCTATCCCTCCAGTCTGTTGGGTCGGCGCAGTTGCCCCAGTGCTCAGGGGCAAACCCATGTACTCGTCTCACCTGACCATCCAGCAGGTGGTCACAGATAGCCCATGCTGCCAATAAGGGGTCCTATTGTATTTTTGGTGTTATCAATCTTTTTCAATAAATGTTGTGAAACGGAATCCCAGGGAAGGCTATCCTCCTTCATTGTTGATGTTTCAAAGAGATACTACCATTATTTTAATACCATTCTCTTGTCCCTCTTTTGGAATTTACATGCGCATTCCAAGCAGTTGATTAGTATACATGAGCATTCCAAGCAGTTGATTAGTATACGTGAGCATTCCAAGCAGTTGATTAGTATACGTGAGCATTCCAAGCAGTTGATTAGTATACATGCGCATTCCAAGCAGTTGATTAGTATACATGCGCATTCCAAGCAGTTGATTAGTATACATGCGCATTCCAAGCAGTTGATTAGTATACATGCGCATTCCAAGCAGTTGATTAGTATACGTGAGCATTCCAAGCAGTTGATTAGTATACGTGAGCATTCCAAGCAGTTGATTAGTATACGTGAGCATTCCAAGCAGTTGATTAGTATACGTGAGCATTCCAAGCAGTTGATTAGTATACGTGAGCATTCCAAGCAGTTGATTAGTATACGTGAGCATTCCAAGCAGTTGATTAGTATACGTGAGCATTCCAAGCAGTTGATTAGTATACGTGAGCATTCCAAGCAGTTGATTAGTATACGTGAGCATTCCAAGCAGTTGATTAGTATACGTGAGCATTCCAAGCAGTTGGAAGATACTGTATGTTTAGAAACACATACTGTAACAGTTTTGCGATAGTCATCGTTTGGTGACCTCCTGTCTTATGACACTAGTTTGTACTTTTTATCAAGTGGAATAAAAGTGCCAGCCATAGCTGGGTGCTGCCCTCATGAATAACCTTTCATTCCCACAGCTATCCAAGCATAATGGTGATGCATCGCTTATGGTTTGTAGACAACAAGTCTTGTTATTTCAACTCAGCTAGTTGAGTTTCAGAGAATGGGAAAGAAATAAAAGTGTGTTTACCAGCATTGTGCAGATGTAAAAAATGCTTTCAAAGTAAACCATTCAAAGTGTAGAGAAGATATAGGTATTCAAATATAATTTTCAAAAGGGGAAATCCAGCTTTAGGATGACCATGAGAGCTTAGTAAGTTCTGGATTGTTGGTAAAAAATGACACTTTGTTTTGATGTGAAATGAATTTATTCAGGGTCCTGGGTATTTAAAGAAGCTTAGGAGACTCAGACTAACAGTTAAATATAGAAATGTGGATTAAAGTTGTATTCCTGGGGCCTGTGATCTGTGATATGCATTTCAAATGAATCCCTGCAGTGTTTACATGAAACACATTACCTTTGCTGTATCCCGTGTTGTCCGTATCGTAGCAATATATATTTTCTACATAATCCTGATTGATTTAATATATTTATTCACACATCATAGGTAAAGCAGCTGGGGAAATACTTTATTTCAACTTTTAGCTGGGAACGTTCACAGGGAGAAAGATTGTTTTTCTTCGAATCATCGCAGTGTATCTAGATCACGCTCCCTCCTGCAGCAATGCCGGTGCTCTGTATCCTTGAGGAGAATAATATGGCTGTCTTCATGGATTCCATACTTTCCATACTTGAATGTCGTACATGAATGGCTGAAATGACCTTGTAATACTTGCGATTGCTTTTGAAATAGGGTTTGCAAGTAGAAGCCTGCATGTGTGTGCTTTACAGATTGGCTAGCTAGTATTCCGTGACTGCATATGCAGAGTTTAGAAGGATATTCTGGCAGGGAGCATGGGGAACTATGACAGATTTATACATGTTTTTCTTGCAAACTACAGGGGATTTTTTTTTTATATCACTCATTTGAATGCTCAAAGCTCTCAGTTCTGTTTAAACTTCTCAGTTTAAAGGTACACTTTATTAGAAATACTGAAGGGATTATCTGATGATACTGTCTGTCTCCATTACTTAGTTTCTTATAAGAGTTGCTGGGTGTTTGTGTAGGGTATTGATTCCTCGACTGTGAGCCTCCCCCTGTGTAAATGAACATTGTTGAGAACAAGTTTTAAAAATATATTACATGTAAATTGCAATATATTTATGGTAAATATATTGTGACATTATATTTTAAATATACAAAGTATTGTTGTTTTAAGATATCAATTAATTGACTATATATATATTAAATATTAAATATAAACAAATATATTGTAAACTTTTTTTTACATGAAATGTTTGACAGTATATTTAAATGTAGTTTTTTTAAAATAATATATATATATATTCTTGTAAAGCCAAAAACATATGTTTGACAATATACATATATAGATATATTTCTAATATATTTTTTACAAAACTGAAAACATATTACTTTAAATAAATTCTAACCAATACTTCAAGCGCAGCACAGATACCAGAACCAGAGGACACATTTTGAAATGAAGTGGACTTAGGACGGATGGTAGGAGACATTTCCTCACACAGAAAGTGGTGAGGGTGTGGAATGGGTTACCCAGTCATGTTGTGGAGGCTGAATCACTGGGACCCTTTAAGACCTAGTTTGAGAGTTTTGAGATCAATCATCAACTAGGAACCAGACTACCACAGATGGACCGAATGGTATCCTCTCGTTCATACATTTAGTTGTGTTCTTATGATTTGTTGATAATACCTACAATAACACTGTCAATTCGAGATAGAAAAGTCTGCAAGGTCCTTTAGTATTTTTGGAGGTATTTGTGACCATTCTGAAAGACTGCAGCTACATGTAACCCATGCAGTCTCAAGTACAGATGTATTCCATTGCTATGTGTAACCTGTACAGTCTCAAGTGCTATGCTTGTAAAACCTTGTGAAACCTTGTTAGATCTTCTTTGAAATTAAAGAGTGTAGATCAGGCTCACAGCTGAACTCTTGGCAGCAGGTATCCATCTCTTGTGTCACTTTTCCTGACCTTGTGCTCAGATCCTGCAAGTCAGTAATTACAGGATCGCTGTCTTTCTCATTAACATTCAAAGTGCATATTTGTCTTTTTCTAGACTACAACATTTGGCATGCTTTCTCTGGTGCTCTTTACAATTTCATTTATTTTAGAAAGAATTTACCTTTTTTATCTTTATTTTTTCAGTTCAAGCATAGAATGGGTGAAATCAATTTTTATGCCATTGAGAAACGTCTCATTTAGCAAAACCCCTTTATCATATTCAACATGCAACAAACCATGGTTGCCAATATTCTAATTGAAATAACATTTGGTCACAGCCGAGCTATACCTTGAAAGATAAAGATCCTACACAAATTTAAAAAATGGTCTCAAATAAACCATTGAAAATGCAGCGCAGAACAAAACATTAGATAGTTGAACAGAACTAACTTGCACTTATTATTCAGAGTCTGAGCTCTGCCCCTCTCCTGCTTCAGCACAGCTGCCCTTATAAAAGTTTACCATAGTAAAAGCATAGCAAAGCGTAATAAAGCATAGTGAAAGCATGGCAAAGCATAGGAAAGCAATGTAAAGACCAGTGTATTAATTAACATGGTAAACCAGGGTAAATGATGGTTAATACATGGTATTACCATGGAAAAAGCATGGTAAAGTGCAAAAATACTGTGCAAAAATACCATGGTAAACTTGCATAAGGGTGGACTCACTGGAAGGCAAAGCAGACTGGCCCGCTTCGTCCTGCCGCGGAGACTATAGCTGTTGGTTAGGGGATGTGCACAATACTCATTAAGTGTTTTCCTCTTGCGCCCCATTTTCAAATCAAATTAGTAACTGTCACCGTATACCTACAGCAAAAGCTTACCTACACCTTAACCCGCTAATTTCAAAGTAGGCGCTTTGAATGAAAGTGTACAGTCGGTCAGTGGTTTTACTGACGCTTAGCCTATGTAATTTTATTTCAGTCAGACTCTTTTTTGGGGAATTAGACGTTTAAGAGCTTTACCGATTAAAAGCGAAAAGTAGTAAGCCTATTTATTATCCACGATGTGTGATAAAAAATCTCAAAAGAGTTGTCAATACGTTTAAAGAGATAACTCTGCGATACGGACAACATTGGCTAGTCTGTGTCTGCCATTAGTGAGACAGTATTAATGCATTATTCACCACGTTGTCTGTGCCTTTCCTTAGAAATGAATACGATTCCAGTAAATCTTATCTAAAATGTATTACCATCACTTCACAGACCTCACATTTTCAGTGATTCCAGTAAATCTTATCCAATGTGTGTTCAGAGCCGTAGCCAGCCATGAACAATCACCGAGGCACTTATGTATAGTAAGTTACAGTGTCTATCAGGGCAAGCTCCTAAACCCCTACCTAATATTCACAACCTGGGTCTGCTAAACTGTTGTTAGAATTGTTAAAATGCGCATCAACTGGGTTTGCTAAACTGCAGTTTACAAGCCACTTCCACTAGCGCTTTAGAATTGGAATATTAATAAGCTGGTGTAGCAAGCTGACCTGAGTGGTGACGTCTCACCCGGAAGAAACACACAGCACTGCGAGTGAAATGAAATGTGAATACGCTTGCTTGCGAGTTTTAATAAAATAATAAGACAAAAAACACAAACACTGAACAAACAAAGGGACACAATGGCCACACAAACAAACACTAACAAACAGGGGACGAACACTAATAAACAAGTATTGTGCTGAGCTATGTCAGCACGAGTAGTTATTTTAGCTTTTTAGTTTCTTATTCTCCTCTCTCTCTCCCATCCTTTCACCCTGAACACCCAACCCCAAGTGAGTGATCCGTGCCTCTCTATATATAGTTGTGCCGGGATTCAATTACTAATTAATCATTCATTAGAATCCCAGCATGTGAACTAATCTGTGCTCACATACTAATACACCATTTATCTGCACGCGAAGTGAGTGTGCAATCCCTGTGCCTAAATACATATTACAACACTCGTGTTACATAGCCCAATTTATATTGCGTGCACCAATATATATACCCTAACAATAACACAATAATTAATGCATGCACACAACGAGGGATGAAATGCATTTTAGTTTGCAGCAAAACAACATGTAAAAGAGCCTAAATAAATAATTATTAATATGATTTTAACTGAGGCCCGTGCCTCGGGTGCCTCATAGCTGACTACAGCCTTGTGTATTACCATCACTTCATAGAGCTCACATTTTCTTGTATGAAGAGGTGCACTCTTTTCTGCACTGTACTTCCCGTTAAAGGAATGCATCTGACACACGTGGAAAACAATTCAGAACAATGTTTTTAGACTCTTGAGCATACTGTCTTTTATTTAAAACATATATTTCTGCAGAAAAAAAGTTTTTAAATTACCCTTGAAAATAAATTCACCTTTACCATCATGTGTAGACTTTTTCTAGTGGAACATCTAAGATCAAAGAAATTATTGCAGTATAGGTCAAATAAAACCTGTCTAATCCAGCCCCTCTATATACCAACATTATGTATAATTCAGCATGATTTGTGATCCACTCTACAATCCCAATTGAAATTAATGGTGTGATCCCCTCTACAATCCCTATTAAAATGAATGGTGTGATCCCCTCTACAATCCCTATTGAAATGAATGGTGTGATCGCCGCTCAATCCAGAACCTGTCTGTTCAGGAATCCGGCATGATTTTAAAGTCTCTTCTGTCTAAAATCAATGTAAATCTGCAATCAGGCACCGGGTAATGTTTAAAACTAGTATAAAAAACAAACAAAAACAGAAGTAAGACGTTGCTTATTTACTCTTATAAAACAGATTGTTGTAATGCTGCATGCTGATTGGCCAATCAATGGTTCTAAGCCGTGATATAAACCCTGGTATAGTAACTGTTGGGTAAATCACTAGACCCGTGGCACTATTGTATCACTGCGCCTATTGAAATAACGGCAATAAAAATAAAAAAATAACCTGTCAAAATAGCTGGCAGTCATGGAATATACCACTGAAGGCATCACTTAATCAATAAATGGGTAGAAATAGAAGCTGCATCGGCTCATATTTGCAAGTCTCCTGAAAGCAAAGAAAAGAAAAAGTTAAACCGTCATGCTGAGGTACAGAACTCTAACATTGATGTGCTAGAAAAAACTAGAAATGAAATGAATACCACCAAACAAACCAGTTGGGCTACTGGCTGTCTGAAAAAAATTACATATTGAATTCACACAACTAACTAACAAAAGAATATCCTTAGAGATTTTTATGGCACAGTCTGAAACTGTTATGTCGGCCATGGTGTTCTCGACTCACCGCACACCAGTGACCCCTGTGGCAGGGCGCCTGCAGGCTTACTTGTAAGCTGTCCAGAGCTGCGTTGTCCTCCGATGATGTAGTTCTGAGGTGGCTGCATGACTCGGCTGGCGGCACACGTGTCAGAGGACAGTGTATGTTCATCTTCTCCCGAGTCAGCGCAGGGGTGGTAGCGGTGAGCTGAGACTAAAAATAATTGTATATTCTAAATTGGGAGAAAATAATAAAAATAATCGGTGACTATTAAATTTAAAAAAAAAAAAAAAAACTCAGACGAGAAGGCTGGGATAAAACACAACATCATCATGCAATAACTGAAAGAGATTTTCAAATAATCAAACATTCTGGAGCCCTGAACCCTGACACAGGTGTTGGTCTTGTCAATAAAGTTTGGTTTGACGTCCAGTTACATTTTGGATGCAGGAGAAAAGTAGGAAATAGACAACTACTGGCAGATTCTTTTGTTATAAAAACATATGAAAATGGAGTTAAGTATGCCACCATGACCTTTAACGAAAGTACAAAAAATACCATGGTACAAAAAAATCCCTACGAACAGAACAACGAATGTCACCGCGGATTCATGTTTGAAGGGCCCGGAAATCGCTTGTGTCCAATAGCATCACTAGAGAATTACTTGTCAAAACTTCCAGCAAATCCGCCTGCCTTTTATCTTCACCCTAACAAAGGAGAATAAAACACATTTAATTATCGTGGTGTATGGTATAGGCTAGAGCCAATGGGAGTGAATTACCTAGCAACAATGTTCCCTAGAATATGCAGAAAGGCAGGCACCACACAGATATACATCAATCATTGCATCCGCAGTGCCTTAGTACAGAAACTATCCAACGCTGGATTGCAAGCAAGAGAAATGATGTCCGTCAGCGTCACAGATCCGAGAGAACGTCGTTAGAAAACCGAAAGCGCTGGAGCAACATCTTGATGGAGGAAAACTCCACAGCATCACCAAACAAAAAATAAGATCAGATGAAAGCAAACCCCTTTCCTGAACTTCAATGCCCCCTTCTGCAACAACTGACAGTCACTTTAAGAATTGTACAGTTAACGGCGACATTCAAATTAATGTCTATGAACACAAAATTGCAACTCAAATAAAGAAAAATCCTACCTGAGTATCAATAGTTCATAGGAACTATTTCTGTTGTGGAAGGTTATCCTTCAAATTTCTTAATAAACCTTCAGAAACTATCTATTTCTCTTGTATGTATTTATATTTAGTTAGTAAATCTGTTTTATAAAAGCATTAAGGTACTTGAGGGTGCGGGTTACCGTGTATATTGTCACTGCTTGGTTGGTTACAGGTACTCGGCTAAGCCTCACATTTAACAACGCACCAAGCATTGACAATATCCACGGTAACCCACACCCTCTCGTACCTTGATGCTTTAGCATGTTCCTCCAGCGCCATTCTGAATTGTGCAGGCTGTTCAACAGCAAATCCAATGTCTACACATCCACACCATCAGCTTTCCCTTGAAAGAAAAGGAGGTCTGACTGTGGAATCACTGACTTCTTCATTATGTAGGGGCTGCATCTAATATACTATGCATAACAGATTCATAATTCATACAAAATGCCTTTTTTTAACAGCATTAGTTTGACCTTTGACCTTCCTATTGATCCCTTGCAGCCTTTGAATTCCACTTTATAATAACCTTTTGCAATGTGAAAGACTTGAATACAAGTTACTGGAATCATCTGCATGTCAAATGCTTTGAATGTCAAGACCTATGTTAAAAAACAGACTCACACAGTTGCTAAGCCCTGTATGCTGAGATTTGACCTCCTGGCTGACCCCACACTATTCATTGATTGTATTCATACTTTCAGAAATTGACATTGAGATCTCAAAGATATTTTTGGAGCAGTATGGTTATTTATATTTTTTGCAAGCTGCTGAAAATAGCCTTCAAAATATTTTTCTGCAATATTTGGATGCATTGCGTAAAGAAAACAGTAAATTAATTGAACTGTGAGGACCTAAGGACAACAGTAATGTAATATCTGGAATTTAGAATGTAGATCAACACCTCACACACTGAACTTGACTCTAATAGTGTGGGTACCCAAGGGCACTAAAGATACAATATCCTATTGTTACAGATACAATAAAGATACAATATCCTATTGTTACAGTGCCACCTCTAGTGAAAAAGTATATGCCTGTCATTCTTAGCCTGCTGCTTACAAATCAATGTAAACTTGGTAACATAAGAATGAAAACATTTAATTTCAAAATAGCATCAATTCATAACGATTCTTTTTGGGGTCAATTTCCATAGCTTAATGCCAGTCCTTCTTTGCCCTTATCGTAAAAGCTGAATGTTTACCAAAACCAAGACAAAAGCTCAGTGAAAAATGGAAAACCGCAAAGCAAACCATTCCAGACATTCTGAAAAAAAAGACGCTCACTTAAAAGCAAAACAGAGAAACCCTGATGCAGCAGAAAGTGCCTGAATCCTCATGCAGGTACAGTATGAGCACGTGGAGGTCTTTCCATGGGGATGATTTAAACAGGCTCCTGCTAATATCAGCTAGAGATTGTGTTGAGGTATTGTTATTTACAGGTTGCTGAGGTGTTATTGTGTGTATTATACTGTGTATGTACAGTAATACATCTGTTTTTAAGGCCATCAAATAGTTTTGTCCTTTTACATTTTTTAGGTACAGTATTAGATTTGTTACAGTAACTCTGTAATCCAGCACAGTCTAATCTGGCGCAATTGAACAGGTTTGAACAGGTTTTACTGTGCTGCAATTATTTTGTTAGTTTGTTAATTATTTCATAGATTTTTTTCCATAACTGTTCAAAAGTGACAGTGACTGTGACAGAGAGCGAATGAATCCGAATCAACAATCTCCCTCTCGACCTGTGAGGGCACTGTACAACAGGAACTGTGTGCCTCGTACTGAATGGTTGGGCAGTGCATTCCAGGGACAGTTGGAAGCCGGCCATTCAGGAAAGGGGCGGCGTCACGGTACCAGGATTCCTCACCCTAGTACGGTGAGCGAAATTTCATTCATGAATTGGAGGAGACGTGATTGAACTAGCTATCGGAGGGGGCGGGGCTGAGGGTACTTTAGGGGGACGTGATGCTGTAATCGGTTCCTTTGTTGTGGTTAATGGGAAGAAACGAGGACTGTTACAATGTGAGTGAAGTCTTGTTTTTGTACTAACTGTGTGTGTTTATCTTTGCCAGACGGCTGTACACCTATCAGCACCACTGTTTCCAGCACCGTACCTGCACTTAGAGCACGCACTGTCCGGAGACGTGTCTGTGTCTGTGTTGTGTGTCTGTGTTTATTATTATTATTATTATTATTTCGGGACTGCAACCCCTTGGTGTTGACACTGGCAATACCCATAGTTGGTTAGAGCAAGCATTATTTAAACCGGTCAAGCCGACCAGGACCAGTATAAATAAAAGAGCTTGAACTGTGAACTCTGTGTTTGTCCCTGTCTGGAGCACCTGCATCACCCCTACACCTACGCACTGCCACGCACACGTTCACACATACCCATATGAAATCATCGACTCCTGTTTTTGTGATCCACTTTAGTAAGGGATCGGTAATCTCATGTGGAGACGACATCGTTAGTTATCAGATTGCCTGCTGTATTTGCATTGAGTTAGGATCTATTTTAATGATGCTGACAAAAAATCAGTTACTGAAACCCCAACCCCTTTGAAAAGGAATTGTATTGACCAGATGCATCAGGTGCAAAGCCCAGACTAAAGCAATAGATCAGGTGCCAAGCCCAGACTAAAGCAATAGATCAGGTGCCAAGCCCAGACTAAAGCAATAGGTAATGAGTGTTGCTCCCAGCAGAAACTGGGCATATTCAAAACCAGCTGTCAGGATTAATAGAAAACATGTTCGGAAACAGAACTTTGTGAGACACCAGCCAGCGGCATGGTATACTTCTTCAGCTCTGTATGGACCTGTCATCCAGAACTGTTACACACTCAATAGTGCTCAAGTTAGAAACACTGACAAAAACCTCATACGTTCAATGACCAACTAACTAATGTACAGTTGGTGGGGTTTAAAAAAAAAAAAGAAAAAACATTGGTTTGAAAATAAAATTTGTATAATGTTGCAAAACAAAGTTGGTGCTAGATGTGGCAGGGCTGGGAGGTTAGACTTCCATCCCTGTTTAATTGAAATCTACTGTGCATTGAATAATTGATTATCAATTAACTCTGGCCACATGTCTTTAAATAGAGTCTGAAAAGCCAGTTTCTTGGATCCCTCTCTGTGCTTTGTTACTAGCCTCAAGCCTCAAGCCTGTGTGTCTGAACCAGGGTGAGTGACCCAAAACTGAGGACCACTGTGTGTTTAACTGGGATCCTTGGTATTTAGAAAAAGACTGTGTATAGCAGGGTTCTGTGCTTTTGAAGTTATGACCGCGTGTACACTGCGATAACTGCAACATTTAGAACAGGGATTCATATAGGGGATTTGAATCCCTCCCAAGTTTATATCATTTGTGTTCGGAGGAAGGTTCCTGGAGGGGGACCTCCTGTATAGCGGGAGTAGCACACGCCCCGAGCTTGGCCACCTTTTGTTTATTAGCTTTGCTTTTGTACAGTGTTTTTAAAGTGTATGGAGTTTCCATGCATGTTTTTTGTTTTAGCTCGAGACATTTGCTCGAGAAATGTTTTGTGTAAAATGCTTTTTTGGGGTTTCCATTTGCTCAGTTTATTTTACTTGAGTAAACCGGACTTTTCGCCCAACGTCATGCAGATTGATATGTAAATCAACTATGCTTAAAGTACTCATACTGTTTTTGAAGATTACTAGTGACATTTTGTGAAAATGTGGTTTCCATGCGCAGAGAACTGGTACACGAGTGAATCTAAGCTGCTGTAATAAAGCAAAATACCTTATGCCTGGTTGGTTAATAATGTGTTTTACTGCTATTGCCAAAATAGTTTTTTTTAAATGTAATTTCAGTATGCAGTATAAATTAACTGAGAGGTATAAAATGAAACTGAGCAACACGGGTATTGCACATCACCATGGCTGATAACCGGTCAAGACGTAGGATTCTAAAGCGCTGTGCCAGAAATAAGAACATAAGAAAGTTTACAAACGAGAGGAGGCCATTCGGCCCATTATGCTCGTTTGGTTGTTGGTAGCTTATTGATCCCAGAATTTCATCAAGCAGCTTCTTGAAGGATCCCAGTCAGCTTCAACAACATTACTGGGGAGTTGGTTCCAGACCCTCAATTCTCTGTGTAAAAAATGTGCCTCCTATTTTCTGTTCTGAATGCCCCTTTATCTAATCTCCATTTGTGACCCCTGGTCCTTGTTTCTTTTTTCAGGTCGAAAAAGTCCCCTTTGTCATTGTCAATACCTTTTAGGATTTTGAATGCTTGAATCAGATCACCGCGTAGTCTTATTTGTTCAAGACTGAATAGATTCAATTCTTTTAGCCTGTCTGCATACGACATGCCTTTTAAACCCAGGATAATTCTGGTCGCTCTTCTTTGCACTCTTTCTAGAGCAGCAATATCCTTTTTGTTGCAAGGTGACCAGAACTGAACACAATATTGTAGTATCTTACTAATGCATTGTAAAGTTTCACCATTACTTCTCTTGATTTAAATTCAACACTTTTCACAATATATCCGAGCATCTTGTTGGCCTTTTTTATAGCTTCCCCACGTTGTCTAGATAAAGACATTTCTGAGTCAACATAAACTCCTAGGTCTTTTTCATAGATTCCTTCAATTTCAGTATCTCCCATATGATATTTGTAATGCACATTTCTATTGCCTGCGTGCAGTACCTTGCACTTTTCTCTGGATGCCTGAGCAGCTTTTATTCAAACCCTCAGTGTCTCTCTCGTTTCTCAGCGGATACCAACATAGTAACAGAACACCCCTGTTACATCAACTTTTACACTAGAAGCATTTTTTAATGTCTTGGGTTTTTTTTCGGTTCACTATTTAAATTGTTTTGGAGTGTGTACTGCACCCCTGATTGATACAGTATGAATGGTCTCTTAATGATCACATTAGGAGGAGTGGGTGTGTGCCAATTATCCACCAATGGGACACTAAGCTTACAGAGGTGTGAGTCATGTAGGCAAAAGAAAAGTCAATAGTAAGAAATAAAAATAAACAACATAAAATAAATAGAAAAGTTAATACAAGAGGGAAATAAAAGAACAGGAGGGGCAGATAGGGGAGAACTGTAGATAGAGTGAAAGCGTAGATTGTTTGTATTATGCATACTTTATTGACTTCTATAGGGGTTCCAGTGTTGGAATATCCAGTAATCTACCAATGTGTCTGTAAATGCTGTTAGAAACCCTGTCATAAAGCTATCTATTCAAAATACTTCATAGATAGACAACAATAGTTGTCTTCCTTTCTGAAGATTTGCTTTCATGATGTGCTATTACCTTCAGTACCTGGTGAAGAGGTCTCCGGTTACTACCGATTCAGATTTCAAGTTTTTTAGGTCATTTCAGGTCAATTACTGTGAGATGTTTTGACTAGGCCTGGAAGTATTAGATTGTTCTAATTCTCCAAATAGTACAGTATGTAGTTATTTGTGTACTGTGAGTCTTTGTGATGAGGTACACCCTGTCCCTGTGTGTATTATGTATTTTGTATTTGTGTTGTATTATTGTTGAAAACTTATTGTTTAGTTATTATTTATTGATGTTTTGTTTGGCAGGGAAGGAGTTAAAAACCTTCCCTGCCAGAAATACTAGTGTAGAATGTGGCTTTCTTCACACTGGCTGATTGCCAGTTTGAGGACAGTCACATCAGTATGAAAACCAGCAGCTTTGGCTGATTTAAGGAGGGTTTGTTCAGAGGTTGAACGAGACGTGAGTGAAAAAGAAACTAAAAGCTTAAAAATAACAATTGCTACACATGCTGATTTATATACCAGCATGATACTTGTTTTGTTTCGTGTCTGTTTTGTTTGTCTTTGTTTTGGCCACTGTGCTGTTTTATTTTGTTTTGTTAAAACCTTTTGTTTATTTATAATTAAAATGTGCCGCAGCGCTTTTCATACCCCAGTGCTGTCTGTGTGTGCTACTTCCGGGTCTGACATCACCACGAAGCCAACCTGTCACAGTCTTCCATTTTAATACATTTTATTTTAATAAGAATGTATCTTTTACAGTAATTATTATGAAAATTGAAATACGTGTTTATTGGTGTTTGTCTATGTGAAGGGGTGCGTCGCCAAGCAGACTCTGCAGTCCAAGCTCTTGTGCGCATTTATTTATATAACATTTTATAACACAACACAAAACAACAAACCGCACTGCCTTCACCATCCCAACACTACCTGTCTAACATCCGTGATCACTGTATTTATACACCTGTGGCTGGAGTCTTAACTAATCATTTAATCTCTTATTCAATTCCTGGCTCTAGCCACATTCCCATGTGTTTTTACAGGGAAGAATTTAACCCCCTCCCTGCCACCTAATATTCCCCCCCGCCACACACACACACACACACACACACACACACGTGCACCAGCAGGGCTTTCACACTGCCACAGTCTACTTGGGGATTTGACCTAAAAAAAGCATAATATAACCTTGCAGATTTAAAGTGAACTTAGTATTTTTTTTTTCTAAAAAGGTGCCACTGAGGTGAAAGAATGAACCTTTGTTCCTTTCCAGCTGCAGCTAACTTTCTGCCAGGTTCTCCTATCAGGCGTTAGACCTGCCCATCAGCTTCCTTCAGATTTGCGTATCTCCTCTCTCCATCTTGTTCCCTGCCTTGTCTTGCATTCCAGGGTGCCATTATGTAACTATCCCCATCAAACTTGTGTCTGTTTCTTTCATGAGAGGTGTCTGGCTGATTTCCATTTACTTGTCTCAGCCTTCAGTCAGTAGCTGTGGTTTGCTGTGCCCTTATCCAGTGTACTGCATGCCCAGTACATGTCTCTCAATACCACTCTTTTCAGTTCAGTCAGTAGCTATGATTTGCTGTGCCCTTATCCAATGTACTGCATGTCCCGTGCACGTCTCTCCATACTATGTCTCTGCAGTTTTCCCAAATCTCAGAGCCTTTCAAGTAATTGTAGCTTTATTATGTAGATCTCAAATGTGCAGTTTTGAAAGAAACACATGTTTCACATGTAATTTAATTTTAAAACATCTAGTACTAAACTAGGTTAAAGAAATATCTTTTTGCAAGCAATGCTTATAGACTATCTTGCACCTCATTTCCCATGGAGGGGTGAAATTGTTTCCAGCCCCTCACTGGCTTCTTTCCTGTCTAACCAATCAGCTGCCTCCCATTTTGATTGACATGCTTTCACCTTGGTGAAATAAGTAAGGATGTAAAGCAGTAGCAGGCTTCCTGGTGGGCAAGGCAAGCAAACAGGGCCACAGAGCTTTGAACCTTTCACCTGTCAGAATCTGCATCGACAGAGCATCACGCAACACTG
The DNA here is from genome assembly GCF_902713425.1 of Acipenser ruthenus. Classification (NCBI taxonomy): domain Eukaryota; kingdom Metazoa; phylum Chordata; class Actinopteri; order Acipenseriformes; family Acipenseridae; genus Acipenser; species Acipenser ruthenus. The sequence continues at coordinate 13,354,015 of NC_081210.1, read as the reverse complement.
CTTGTTGCATCTTTGTTTCTTATAGTAATCATGAGTAACCAAAGGCAAACAATGACTGATTCCACACTCAAGTTGTCCTCATTTTACTTAAAATAACTGTAGTTAGCAAAATAATTCCTGAAATCTTACCCATTTTGCACTTCTAGTACCAGAAACCTGTTTAAAAAAACTGTACATGTAGATGTATGTAGCTAATAGAAGTGCAAAATGGGTAAGATTTCAGGAATTATTTTGCTAGCTACAGTTATTTTAAGTAAAATGAGGACAACTTGAGTGTGGAATCAGTCATTGTTTGCCTTTGGTTACTCATGATTACTATAAGAAACAAAGATGCAACAAGCAGTGTTGCGTGATGCTCTGTCGATGCAGATTCTGACAGGTGAAAGGTTCAAAGCTCTGTGGCTGCTGGTTATTTTTGTAAAGTGGTTAACAAACTCTCTTGGGGAGTCTGCAGTTTCACATCCAGCCTGTTAGCCACATAGTCAAAATGTTTGTCTTACAGTTTCTTACACATTTCCACAGATTTACGAGATTTCACTCCTCTATTGAGACTAGCAGACATGACAAATTGGGAAAAGTTATAGGAGGCTGTCTGGTCCGTCTTTCGGGTGAGACGTTGTTGTAAGTGACTCTGCAGCTGATGCATAGTTCACACACCCTAGTCTCTGTAAGTTGCCTTGGATAAAGGCCTCTGCTAAATAAATAAAATAAATAAAAGTTATAAACTGGGTATAAAATCTCAAATCCCATTTGTGAGGGAAAACAGAAAAATTAGAGTTTAAGGTCGTTGCAACCCAGTATTTATAGTCCTATGCTATTAATCTTGCATGCTAGCTACTGAGTCTGCAGTGCAGCATTCCCTTATGAAAGCTTACCACGCTAAATTTGCACCCAATTTTGCAGTTTCCCATGGTTATACTCTGCATTTACCAGAATTTATGGTGTGCCATGTTTTATACAAGATTGCATACACTTCGTTCTGCTTTTACTATGGGGAAACTTTTATAAGGGTTCTTACTGTATTTTACAAAACCAGTAGCCCTTTTGGTCTGAGATATCAATTAATTTGTATTGCTGCTTGAAACTTTTAATGTCAGTAGATAAGCTTTAGATTGAATGGTATTATGCTCTTCAGAAGCATTAAAACCTGATGCCTCCCTCAATGAAGTGCATACTTTAATTAACGGGTACTTGTATAGGGTTTTCTGCAGGCTTCTATAATATCAGAAGCAAAGCTATATTGCTGTTGAAAGACACCTTTTAGTTTAAGTGATACAAACCTTTTATAAAATGCTGATTTATTTTTGTTCTTTTAAAGCTTTTTGCTCAGTATTGCAGCTCACATACCTTCCCTGTTGATCATTATGCTTGGACTCTTTCATGTATGTTCCTTTGTGTGTTTGATGCACTGTTAACCCATGAGTTGCTGGGATTCTCACTCGGCTCTCTCACACTTGCTTCACCTGCCACGTGGAATTCCTTTGTGCTTCTGCCCTGAGCCGACATTGTGCAATCTTTCAGGCTACCTGCTGACGTGCACCTCCAAAATGATCCACCCTTACCAACGTGGAAGACAAGTACAAGTTGGCTTTAGTGTGTCTTTCAAGACCTCCCCCATCCTTTCCGTTGCTGGTCTCCGTTTGAATGAAGTTCTGCAATCTGAAAAACAAAGGGCTTTCTTCAGTTGATCCAAACAATGACGGATTTCAATCCGGTTGCCTTTCAGATCATTAAGATAGAACCACTCTGACATTCTTTAAAGGACAAGAATCCACTGGAAGGAAATTGAGGGAGGGCACTTCAGCAGGATATGCAGCTCAGACCTTTTGTATTCCATTGATCAAATAGCGAACCAGTTCTGGGTACAGGGGTCCTTAAGTCAAGCTAAAAACATTTTTTTTACATTTTGTTTTTAAACATTAGGACTTTAACATATTAGAAAACGATTCAGTACCATCAGCCAATCAGCTTCCAGCTCTAATGGGCTTCTATCAGACAGCATCAACTTTGAATCAAACTTAAAATCAATCCACGCAGGTGCTGGCTTTTTCAAATTGCTGTAATGAAAGTTCAGCTCACATCTATTGGACAGCAAATACTAAAAGATATAATTCCTCTAAATTCGACGGGTCGCTTAATTAGGAATGTTTGTCACCAATCAGAATCATAATAAACCCTTCATAACTTTTTTTATAAAACATGCAATATTTCTGTGTAGCTGAATGTGTACTGAATTTAATTATATATGTAAAAGACTGAAGGCTAACGCATTCACACTGCATATTTTGTTATTAAAAGGCAAAATTAAAAACATTCATTCAATGTTAAAAGTTTTAACTCTAAAATATTAACAACCCTATTATTATTCTTTTATTTCTTAGATGCCTTTATCCAGGGCGACTTACAATTGTTACAAGATATCACATTATTTTTACATACAGTTACCCATTTATACAGTTGAGTTTTTACTGGAGCAATTTAAAATAAAGTACCTTGCTCAAGGGTACAGCAGCAGTGTCCCCCACCGGAGATTGAACCAACAACCTTCTGGTCAAGAGTCCAGAGCCCTAACCTACTCTACACTGCTGCCCTACTTTATTCCTTATTAAACTTCAAGCAATTGTCTCTTCCACTAAGAGTAGAATAGTCCAACCCGCTGGCAGAGAAGACTGTAGCACATCAAACACCATTGAACATCAGAAATACTGCAAAGCCAACACAGGAAACCCACCTCACAGCTTGCAACACACACAGCTTGTAATTATGATTTAAAAAAAATCTGTGCAACATCCCTTTTCAGGATAAACCAAGTCAAAGTATGCTTGTATTCAATTTAATAAAAGATGAATGGCTTGCAGCTGCTGTCATGTCGCAGTGAAGACCAGATTGCACATTATGATTTGGTTTCTTTTAATATATGTGCTTCTATACTGGTTAACCACTCTCTTAAGATTTCAGATTTCAAGAGGGTCTTCGCATTATTAAATCAGAAAGATTAGTAAATCAAAGTAAGATTATAATTCCACAAACTGCAATGGAGAAAAGAAGCAGTTAACCTGATTCAGATGTTTTATTGTGTTTTGTGTTAAACTTGGGATTTATTGCAAGACTGGACTGTTTCAACTGCGTATCTCCAACTGCTTTAAACTTTACTATATTAAACACAAAACTAAGTTTTATTTGATGGTAAAAGCTGACAATTCTGAAAGCGGGGAAATTGTCAGGTAAGGCCACCACTGTGTCCTTACCTGACCCATGTTCTGACAAGGCTTTCCAGCACACACTGCTTCACTGGTACAGTAGGTGGATTCACTTCAGATAACGTGTAGTCACCACTGTGCAGGTCAGACGAGGTCTAAAACCAGAACCACCATGGTTTTCATGTTGTGATAGAATTATATGTGAATTGGAAAAGCTAATTAGAATAGTTGGCATATTGGGGCAGCAGTGTGGAGTAATGGTTAGGGCTCTGGACTCTTGACCGGAGGGTCGTGGGTTTAATCCCTGGTGGGGGGACACTGCTGCTGTACCCTTGAGCAAGGTACTTTACCTAGATTGCTCCAGTAAAAAACCCAACTGTATAAATGGGTAATTGTATGTAAAAAAATAATGTGATATCTTGTAACAATTGTAAGTTGCCCTGGATAAGGGCGTCTGCTAAGAAATAAATAATAATAAATATTATTATTTATTTATTTATTTACAACTGTCATAACCATTTCAGCTTTTTTCTTTCTTTTTTTTTATTTTGGTTTTGTTTATGAAGGCCACAGAAACATGTGTGGCATAGTAATGTACGGAACCCCTGAAGGTACATGGTGTCAAAATGAAAAGGGGAGAGTAGTACCTTGCATGCACGACTTACTATCTCATACAGAAACACTTTTAAGCGCTGCCTTTACTTTTTTGTTTGTTCGAATGCAGCTACCCTAGTGTATTCACAACTATACTGTATACATTGTGCATCACAGTTGACACAAAGAAGGGTTCTGAATATAAATGATCAATGAAGTGCTGCAAATCCATAATTGTTTGTGAGCAATTTATTATGTGATTTTTGTGTTAGGAAACAAACCCTCAAACATTTGGTAATATTAATTATCATGCACATTATATTGTTTGTAATATGTTATCGTACACAATATATTAGTATTATGAATATAGACCTTTTATACTTATGTTTTAAAGTGTATATAAACTAAATATATACTGACTAATATCTTGGCTGTAAATATTTAAGAGGTACAATTTCATTCGTTGCTACATCAACTTGTGGAGTCCCCACTGGAGATAGCACTGTCAATCATGGTACTGTATCTGGGGTTTAGCTTCACAGTAAGGCTGGAAGCGTGCGATTCTAGTTTTTCTACACCTTGTTGTATTTTTCTAAGTAGAAAGCCCATCCTTATTGGAATCTATTTCCTGTTAGAGTGGGTTTAATAGACTTATTTATAATGTCCAAGTAGTCTAAAGAAACACAAACCAATGATACAGACCACCCGGAATCAGAGATCTCCATGTTCTTTAATTTCTGTCTGTTTTCATTTTCTATTTTCCTGGATAAAAAGCAAGCGCTGAGGGTTTTCCTCAAGCAGCGTGCCCTGTGTTGGGTTACCCAGGAAACAGTGAACAGTACCAGCTTCGAAAATAACCAGCTCATGGCTTACCCAGAGATATTTATTACTGCACAAACGTGTGGGACCCAGTGTGTCTTTAGAATTAGAAATCTGTGGGGTGAGTGCAAGTCACCTCATTTGAAGATCACCAAACTAGTTTATAAATATTGAATGATGGTTTCCATGCTTATTTCTTTAACTTTTGAAGTGTTTCCTCAAAACACATTGCAGACTAATATTTAAAGAGCTGGCTATGATGTCTGGGTAAACAGTGCTGTTTATGCTTCCTTCGTCAGACTAATCACAGAGATGTAGATCTGTCAATCTCATACCTGCCCGCAGACTTATGTTTGTGTTACTAAAATCAGAAAACACTATTTTAAGACTGTTTGTGGTTGAAATAAATGATCCTTTTCTCATGCCTCTAGTTGAGGATCATCTTTAGTTATTGTCCTAAAAGGAAAGCAAAGTTGACTTTGCAGTTTCAAGCTGCTTACGCTAACTTCTAAGCAGGCTTGGTGGTCCAGTGGTTAAAGAAAGGGGCTTGTTACCAGGAGGTTGTGGGTTCAACCACAGTCACTGACTCGCTGTGTGTGACCCTTAACAAGTCACTTAACTTCTGCCTCAATATAACGAATAATGTTAATGTGTGGAAATGTATGCAAATCATATCGCAAAATACCCCAAGGGAGGTATTTGATATGCAAAGCATATTCACTTAAGGGCGCTACCTTTACTAGGTGCCTCAGTGTGTGGTAAAAGTAACGCTTATTGAAACCAGGCGGAGTCACAGAACCAACAGGAGAGGGAGAAGTAGAGTCAGGGAGAGAGTATTTCAAACCAGGCAGATGTTACTAGGGCTGGGTGAGGAGGGGGTAATAACTAGATACAGATTGAGCACAGATCATACTAGCCTTAATGTAGGGTCCCAGAAAATTCCCAAATTTCACAGAAATCGTGTATTCGACTGCCTACCGTGAAATATGCATTTTATTTTCTGTACAGTATTTTACATTACTCTTTACCTCCCCTGTTAATGTCATACTTGTATCAAGTAGAAGCAGCTCTACAGTAGCTGTACACCAGTGGTGGTCAATACGTGGATTGCAAAAGATTTTGGGTGGATCTCGGGACAAATCAGAACAAGCAGAACAAGTTTTTGTTATGGTTGCTGGCAAATAAAAATCCCTGACTAATAAATCATTAATACAGTAAAATAAATATTAACTTCTAACAATAGATGGGGCTAATATCTATTGTGTGGTCCAGTGGTTAAAGAAAAGGGCTTATAACCAAGAGGTCCCCAGTTCAAATCCCAGCTCAGCCACTGACTCATTGTGTGACCCAGAGCAAATCCCTTAACCTCCTTGTGCTCCATCTGTCTTGTGAGACGTTGTTGTAAGTGACTCTGCAGCTGATGCATAGTTCACACACCCTAGTGTCTGTAAGTCACCTTGGATAAAGATGTCTTCTAAATAAACAAATAATATGTTTTTTAACGTTATGCTCTAAGTCTCAGCTCCCCTCCAGACCCAGCCACCCAGCTCTGCTCTGGCTCCAGCATGCTCCGCTCCAGACCCACCAACCCAGTGACCCAGCTTCAGCTCCAGCTCCACTCTAGACCCAGCATCCCCAGTTCCAGCTCTGCTCCGGCTCTGGCTCTAGCTCCGCTCCAGACTCAGTGACCCAGCTTCAGCTTCAGCTCCAGCTGTGCTCTGGATCCAGCATCCCCGGCTCCAGCTCTACTCTGGCTCCAGCATCCCCGGCTCCAGCTGTGCTCTGGCTCCAGCATCCCCGGCTCCAGCTGTGCTCTGGCTCCAGCATCCCCAGCTCCAGCTGTGCTCTGGCTCCTGCATCCCCGGCTCCAGCTGTGCTCTGGCTCCTGCATCCCTGGCTCCAGCTGTGCTCTGGCTCCTGCATCCCCGGCTCCTGCTCCAGTGACCCAGCTTCAGCTTCAGCTCTGGCTCCAGAATCCCCAGCTCTGGCTCAGGAGCTCAGCTCAGAAAACTGACAAGCTCCGAACCGGCAGGCACCAGAGCTGGCTCCAGGTCTCCGCACATTTAGCAACCCGCAACTCAATTGTCTTTTTTTTTTTTTTTTTTTGTCAGCTAGAATTGACAATAAAAAATGCTTGTGTATCTCCAGACTAAGACACACACACTACCAGGTTTAATATTTTGACTGCAGTACAGTAATGTTGATGTTTTTGAAGCAGCTATAGTATGGAGTCAATTTATTTCTACAATGGTAGAAATTGAAGTGTTTAAGCTATTAATAAACAGTCCCCGGTGTTTTGTTCACTGTTAATTCCATTTTGTTCATCGACTGCTGTAAGCCAGGGAGTTTCAAGTCACACAGCCTAGCAGTTCATTGTAAACTGTAAAGTAATGAAAGCAGTTGAGTGTGGTGTGTGTGTGTGTGTTTTTTTTTATATATAGCATGTTTCATATGATATCAATAATTATGCAAAGATTTGGAATTGCTCAGTGATGGAATAAATCCTACTAGTATAGCTAAGTGCAGTGTCAGGGTTTGATGTAATGGATTCCAGAGGGGGTGCTTGTTTATTGAGGGAAGCAAGGTCGGTACAACACGCTGTTAGAGTTAAGAGAGCAAATGAATCTCATGGTTTTCCCCGTGCCCTGTATATAAATAGCTCTATTTTAAACTCGGGTACTGAAGGAATGTGAAGACACAGTGGGCTCAACACGCAGCAGACTACCAGAGCGCTCGCTGACAAAGGTAATTGATGTCTGCTGTAACCAGAGCTCTGGCTTTAGAATATTTCCTTCAGAAAAGGATGCTTCTTGCCAATTGCCAGACTAACCTTTTACTATAAGCACAGTGATGAAAACTTCAGATGGATTTAAAGAATGTTTCTACATAGTGGTGAGCATTCTGGTTTTGGGGGTATTAATTAAAATCTTTGTTTTTTAAAGCACCCATAACCCTTTAGGCAACAAATAGAGACTGGGCCCTAAGTTCTATTCATAGCAGCAATATGCTGAGATTTCATACCTCCATGCCCAATACAGCAAATCTAATTCATTGTATTTTTGCCCTGCCTTAATATATTGGGTCTTTATACAACAATTATTGATATATCTAACATTGAATAAATGTTTCATATCTGATCATCCTTGTGACAGGAATGGCTGAGACGGTGACATCAGGACAGATGCAGGAAGTAAAATATACTGACACCAGGCACTGCAGTTTCAAAAGAAAGATGCGGCTGGCCACCGTTTTATTTACAAATAACAAAAATAAATAAAAGGCTTAAACAAAAAAGACTGTGCTCACAGAGCGAAAATAAATATTTTCAATAAAACAAATCACGAACACCAAATAATAAATAAACCATACAGGTCAGGCTGGGCAGTCGCTGTCACTGTTCCTGTATTATTTTATTCAGATTCAGATTCAGTTTCAGTTTCAGTTCCAGTTTCATTTTCAGTTTCGTTTTCCACTCTCTCAGCTCTCTACGCTCCTCTTGTACACCCACCCAGAGTGCAGCGAGCTGCAGGCTTTTATATCGTGGCCGAAGGGTTTAACTGGTTAGTAATTATTCTATTACTCCTCGGCCACAATCTGCATGAGTTTATTAACTACTGTGGATGGGGCTACCCATCCACGCTAAAAACAAAGCGACTACTCCGTCATATTTATAAACAAAAAACACATGGCGCTTCGCCAACAAATCTAAATAATAAATACACAAACAAACACAAAATAACACAGGCAGAGGGGGAAACCCCGTTCTGAAAATAAATAAACAAATGAATGTACAGGGCTCCCTACCACCCTGCTACAGTCCCGAATATTTTTCTTACCGTATTTCATTTTGGACTTGTGGTGCAGTTTATTTGTTTAAATTATTTTATTTCTCAGCAGACGCCCTTATCCATGGTGACTTATAATTGTTACAAAATATCGCAGTACAAAGTATCACATTTCAGAATATCACATTACAGATAAGAGCAGCTGTAAAGTACAATAAAATCAGTAGCAAAAGATCAAATTCAAATAAGAGCAAAAAATAGAGAATACAGTAAATAATTACATGTAAGAGTGGGTTCAACTAAGAGCAGTCAACTTATATTAAAAATATTTGCTTATACGTGTAAAGTCCAGTAAGAGCACATAGTAAATACGATGAATGGCTGAGAATGTTTTCAAATAAGAGCAATTACAAAAAATGTGAATATTGATCACTGTAAGAGTAAAATCAAATACAAGATACAGGAAGTTGTTATAATTAACAGCACTGGTAGACTACAACAGGGTATGGAGCAGTTCAGTGCATGTACAAGCTGATGTAAGGACTGGTACAAATGGGTGCCATATAGTCTGGTATGGTTGAGAGTTGTGAGGTTTACAGATGCTGTCTGAACAGGTGTGTCTTGAGGAGGTGCCAGAAGGTGGTCAGGGACTGAGCAGTCCTGATATCCGTGGGTATGTTGTTCCACCACTGAGGGGCAAGGGAGGAGAAGGAGCGGGCTCTGGAAGCAGGGGCGGGGGGGTACAGTTAATCTGCCGGTGGTGGAGGAGCTGAGAGGGGGTGTAGTGAGAAATGATAGTCTGGAGATAGGAGGGAGCAGAAAGGTCAAGACAGCGATAGGCGAGTACAAGAGTTTTGAAATGAATGCGAGCAGCGACAGGGAACCAGTGCATCCTCTATTATACCATGCATGTGTTTTTCACAGTGCATCCTCTATTATATTTATTTATTTATTTATTTATTTATTGCATTTATATATTTCTTTTTATACCAAAGTAATCCAAAGCACTGTACAGTACATAGCAGAACAAACCACAATACATTTGTATAGCATGTCACACATACAACTGCCACAGTCAGACCATCAAAATAACAGATTTAAATAATAATATACACATAATAATACAAAAGCAGCAATTTCAAAGTTAAATTAAAACCCACTACGATAACATTTTAGAAAAGTGAGTTTTTAGTCTAAACTGTAAAAGTGTATTACAATCATCAATTCTGGATGAAACAAAGGCATGCATTAGTCTATTGGCATCCGATACAGAAATAATTGGTCTAAGTTTGGCTATATTTCTCAAATGGTAAAAAGATACTTTAGTAACTTCCCTAATATGAGTCTCAAATGATAGATCAGGATCAAAGATACAATTCCAAACTCTTAATTTCTAGTTTAGGTTTTGATGAGAGACTGCAAGGGTCAAGCTCATGTAATCCCACATTTCCTGAATTCAACATTAGAAAATTCTGTGACATCCAGTGTTTGATGTCTGTAAGACATGTACCTAATAACACACAGGCAGAAGAAATTCCTTGCTTTAGGGACAAATATAACTGGGTATCATCAGCATAGCAATGGAAGTTCAGGACGTGTCTGCGGATAATGTCACCTAACGGTAGCATATATAATATTATAACATGCATGTGTTTTCACAGTGCTGTATGAGTGTTCACAATGCATCCTCTATTATACCATGTGTGTGTTTCATTTATGTGACACGTAAGGTTTGACCTGCACTGTTGAAGCACTTTCTGATTACCACGTTATGCATTAGCCATAAACCTTATGTTTTTCATATAAAATGTAATCCGTTTCCACATTTCCTTACCTGTCTGAAAAGGAACCATTACAGTTACAAGTTACTGAAAAAAGTAATCCGATTACAGTAACTGGTTCCATGTACTTTCCATGTACTCTCCAGCACTGTTCTTATGGTAACAGTTCATGCAGGCTCACTTGAGCAGACAGTAGCTGAGATTACCCATCTGCTGCTGATGCACCTCTTCAAAGTTACTGATAAGCATACCCCTCGCATCAATACAGTGGAGGTGGCTGTATGTACTGTACGTCACACTTCACTACACTCATGCATAAACAGGACAACCACTCATCCAATTGTCATGAAACGTGGTATTACCATTCTCAAGCATAAATTATTGAGAATACCCAATCCTGGGGATGTATGGGGGTGTCTGTCTGCCCAGCTGTGTGTCACTCTTTTCTCTTTTATATTTTTACTTTCAGTATATCTGGATAACAGCTTATCCAATTGTCACGAAACTTGGCAGTAACATTATTTAGCTTATGTTATTGAATCAGATTCAGGAGATATGTGGCAGCGTTTGTCCATCTGTTCATCCAGCCGTTTCTTACACGACCCAGGACAGGAGATGTAAGATAAGTAAAAGGTAAGTAGTTTCCTCTGGGGGTGGGGTGGGGGGTATTTGAAAGGGTTATTTCTCTTCAGAAGTGCAGGGGGGAGGTTAGGTGTCAGGGCACTATTGTGTCTCCAGAAGGGGCTACACCCTGGGGTGGGAGCTGTATGGTAGCGTGTTTCATTTAAACAACTACATGTTGTGCTGTCCTGGGACCTGGTAGAGCACTGTATAAAGTCACCGATTCCACTCACAAACAACTGAATAACCTACAGTGGAAAGTACACCATCAATGCCATACAAATACAACTGAATAACCTACAGTGGAGAGTACACCATCAATGCCATACAAATACAACTGAATAACCTACAGTGGAGAGTACGCTATCAATGCCATACAAATACAACTGAATAACCTACAGTGGAGAGTATGCTATCAATGCCTGTGGTAGGCTGGCTGATGGGTGATGTCAGACCAGGAAATACAGAGACAGTACTGTGAGTGAATGCTGATGCGTGGATTTATTGTAAAACAAAATGATTTAACAAAACAAAACACATTGTAAAGAAAATGGCACGTTGGCCAAAACAAAACAGACAAAAAAAGAAAGCAAAAAAACCACTATCCCCAAAACAAGTATCGTGCTGGTCCAGTGGAGCTTACGCAAGACTGAGAAAAAGAGTTTTCGAAGACCATGACCTACAGGTCCATACAAAACTCCTGGTCTACAAAGCTGTTGTCCTCCACACACTGCTATACGGAGCCGAAACATGGACCACCTATAGTAGGCACTTGAAAGCTCTGGAACAACAACACCAAAGATCCTTACGGAAAATCCTGAGGATCAGCTGGGAGGACAGACGCACCAACACCAATGTTCTGGAGGAGGCCAACATAAACAGCATCACCACTACCATAATGCAGCACCAATTCCGATGGACAGGCCATGTCATCCGGATGCCCAACTCATGCCTCCCGAAACAGATCATGTACTCCCAGTTGAGGGAAGGTCAGCGAGCCCCTGGCGGGCAAAAGAAACGCTACAAAGACAACATCAAAACAAACCTGAAGAAATTCAACATCACCTCCAACAACTGGGAAGACATTGCACTAAACAGACACAGCTGGAGGAAAATCGTTCAAGAGGGGGCTGCACTACACGAAAAGGATCTTTGCTGTGCCGCAGAGGACAAGCGGCAGCTACGCAAGGAGAGACTCAACACCAGGAAGGCCCAACTACCAACCACAACCAACACTCACCCCTGCACCAAAATATGTGGCTCCCGGATCGGCCTTTACAGCCATCTGAAGACCCACAAATAGAAGACGATATGGAGGACAATCATACTCGACTCGAGTGATCGGCGATGATGATGAGTTGTGAAAAACCCATGCCCAAACAGAAATATACATTTCAAATCACCCGTGCTACATAACCCAAACCATACGCACATAAAATATGCACAGGGGCGAGTGTACCCCGCCACAATGCCATTCAAATACAACTGTATAATCTACAGTGGAAAATACGCTACCAAAAGCATACAAATACAACTGAATACTCTAGTGGAAAATATGCTACCAATGGCATACAAATAGCACCTCAAGAGCCATAATGTAACATAAAGCACGTGCTGCAGTCAGAAGGACCTCAGATTCATCTGGTACATGGGCCTCGCAGTGCCCGCTGCAGTGTGCTGCTTTTGTGATACAGACAACGGTCCATTATGAATTATGCTGAGGCCAGAAGATATTAAATGACAGAACTGCAGTGCTTCTGGGGCTGGAAGAAACAATGCTGCTCTGAGAGCAGGCAGCTCCCTCTCCTCACATTCTCACAATGTTGCTGTCCAGCTATTGGTGTCAGCTGCTGAGGAATGTTACCAACATTCTTGAAACAGCAGGCAGAGTGTACCTGGGGAATTAGGTAATTTTCCATGTCTCGCGCAGACATTGTTTCATAAAAGCAAAAAATGAACTGGTTCTCAGATCATCCTTGCGAATGAAACATGCTTCTTTGTTTTGTTGTTATCCCATAGCTATAAAACACACTTCAGTCACTTCAGTTAAACTAATAAACCCTCTCTTCAACAGTTGATAAGGGTTTCATCCAAATCTATTAAAATGGGCTTTAAACAATATTCATTACAATCCTTAAAGCTTCATGGGTTATTTTAAAGAATGTTTTTTTTCAAAGTGGCTTGTTTTCACTGTCGAATGGATGGATGTGGCTCCAGACTCTAACCTAAGTGTTCATGTGTACCTCACATCATTTAAATGTAATGGCAGTGAATAATGTCCTGTGATTTGAGCACACGTGATGAATAATTCACCCAGCCATGTTAACAGTCTTATCTTGCTCGTTAATGTAATAATGACTTCAGAAGAAAATCAAATATTAATTGCCAATAATTGTTGTAGGTCTATTCTTGAGTTTGTCTGTAGATATGTACTCTATTAACTGATTTTAGAGAGAAAAAAAGTGTTGACACAGGGTTTTGAAAGACTGGTGATGATATGCTATTGTGTAAGGTTTTCAATGTATAGTTTACAGTACTTTTTTTGTTAAGGGTGTAATGGTTCAACAACAATATAGACCGGGCTTTTCCTGTGAAGGCCTGGGCACCACCTGAACCTGTAGACTGACATTCCAGACCCGCCTCTGTGCTCCCGGCAGGAGACTGTGCACAGCTGGTCACACACCACTGTCTTCATTTAATCAGGAAGCCTGCATACTGTATGCAAAATAGCGTCTGCACACGCAGTGTCCTGAGTAACACAACACTTACACTAATGTGGATAGTTTAAATACCTGTCCAGTTCTTACAGTCATGTGTATACAGTAGTTTAAATACCTGTGCAGTTTTTACAGTAATGTGGACAGTTTAAATACCTGTGCAGTTCTGGGTCACATGTGAAATACACTCCACAAAACCAATCTACAATTCTGTACATTCCCCCATTCCTTAGAGGAGTTTGAATCAAAGCTTTATTATTATTATTATTATTATTTATTTCTTAGCAGACGCCCTTATCCAGGGCGACTTACAATCGTAAGCAAATACATTTCAAGTGTTACAATACAAGTAATACAATAAGAGCAAGAAATACAATAGAACCCATTCCTTACCCCTTACTAGCTTCATTAAGATTAATGCTTACTAGATACTTTAAGATTAATGCTTACTAGATCCTTTAAGATTAATGCTTATTAGCTTCATTAACATTAATACTTACTTGATCCTTAAGATTAATGCTTACTAGCTTCATTAACATTAATACATACTAGATCCTTTAAGGTTAATACTTACTAGCTTCATTAAGAATAATATGCATCCTAAACGCATGCTAATCTTTGTTTGATTCAGGAAATGCAAATATTTAAAAACAGCGCTATATATACAGTATCTAAAAGAAACGTTATTTGTTACAGTTACACATAGTTACTTCTCAGATGCAGTTCACATTTTACAGAGATCTGTTTTTCGGTTGGGTCCAGCTGCAGCTTGAAATATTCTTTGAAGATCCAGCTATTGAACCCCTCATTCCCTCCTCTGATGCCCTTTTCTAGCGAGATGATATGAAAAGCACGTTCATGTGACCTGTAAGGTTTGACTGGCACTGTGGAAACGCTTTCTGATCTCATACATCAGCCATAGTCCTTTTTTTAAATGTAACAAAAAGTAACTATGTTTTGTTTTTTTTCACATAAAATGTAATCCGTTACCCAGTGCTTAATTTGTAAATCGGGAGGTCCTGGAACACATAGTGAGCGCGAGAGGGGGGGTGTTCCGGGGGACTCTGAGGTACCGGAACGCATGAGAAAAAAAGTGACAAACACCAGACGATGTAAATATAACCGGTGTTAAGGTGTCATCTTTAGCCTTGGCTACAATGCTTGCTGCCGCTAAATGGGCCTTGGTTCGGGCATGTTCAAAAACCTTTTTTCTGAGGGCTCTTTGTTGTGTTTTTTTTACGTCGGAGGCAGAGGACATTACTGTACATTCCACCCACGCTTTTGCTAGTTTCATCCCTCCAGTCTTTTCCGGACCAAAGCTCCCTACCTTTTTGCATGTTGAACAGCCCAGCTTTGAATTTTGCATGACAAGCCAGGGGTTATACGTTTGCTTTTACTTGAACTGAGCCTCCGTCCAAACTGCACCTGCTCCGGGCACTTCGTCAGTGGATGCACTGTCCTCCCTAGTGATTATTTATTATTATTATTTATTTCTTAGCAGACGCCCTTATCCAGGGCGACTTACAATCGTAAGCAAAAACATTTCAAGGGTTACAATACAAGTAATACAATAAGAGCAAGAAATACAATAACTATGTAGTGTAGTGTACAATAACTATGTGTAGTTCACGAACGAATCGTTCTTTTTGAACGACTCACTAAGGTGAACGATGGGAATCGGATCAGAGTCCCTATTGAATCTGCTCTTTTGATTCACCCAATGAACAAGCTGCATGGCGCACAGGAGTCGAGTTACCAGCCTATCCAAAGTCATGAAATCATTCCTTACCTCGCGAGTCTGGCTGATTTGTTCGTTGTAACATTGAGTGTTATGAAACTGAAGACCGTATGTGCCATGTTGGATCCAAATTCCCGCTTACTTAGTGCATGATAAGAACTCTGTGTGAGCCAGAATGGCATCAGTTACATATACATAATCACAGCTATATATCTATGATCCAGACGGTGTGTACTTTCTAGAGAGCTGCTTCACGCTGTCAGAAACTCAGATTACAAGTTTGTGCACCATAATTTTATTTTTTATTTTTCTTACAGTTCTTCTTAGTTTACTATGTACGTAACCTTGTGTAAGTCTGCCAAACAAATAAATAATAAAATGAATCACTACTAGTTGTAGCCTATGTGTGTTTGTTATTTTTTATACACATACAAAATTAATCATATCTATAGTTAACTATTTTGCACAAATTATGATTAATACTTCTAAGTCACCTTGAGTAAAGTCAGCCAAATTACTAAATATTAATAATAATAATAATAATAATAATAATAATAATAATAATAATAATAATAATTGAGATACACACCTCATTTCCAAAATAAATAAATACAAACATCTACTGGTATTACATATTTGACCTTGAGGAATGAATGTATTTTATACATGACAATTTACAACTACGGTTAAATATTTTATAATTTAATAATGACGGCGATTCACCTCAGTCCACAAGGTGAAACGTAGTATCAGCTACGATACAACAACCTTTTAGGAGGATATTGCACATTCTAATGGATGACGTTCTTAAATGTTAGCTTGCGTGGTTCAGGGGGCGTGGAGCGGGGGTTCTAATCTTCTAATTTTCTAATTCTGTCAATTAGTGTTAATTAGTATCTTTTTCTATTTAAGCCCTGATCACCTGCACCCTTTCTGTCGAGTGTTTAGTTTTTGTAGCAAACGCTCAGACGCAGTCGTTTCGTGCTTCACCGCTAATATCTAAACTTCGTTGCCTCGCTCACGCAGGTCGTTTCTCTTTTCATTCAGCTTCTCTTTTCGGCTCCAAGAGCTCCAATGTTACTCTTTCCTGTTCCATCCAGTCTCCACCTCGGCATCATAGCCGTCCAAAGCGCAGCTTCATTACTCAACTCGTTTGCAACCTTATCAGAAAGTATGGTCCTCCGTTAAACTTTCAAGCTCCTTCGACAAGACATCGACATTCCCGTTGTCTGCGATTGCCTTACCTTAGCTCTATTTGATTCTACCACGAAGTTTTGTCCGCGGAATCTTTCTTTGCTCCTCGCCCGCAGTCAGACGCCCCTCCCCCGCTCCCACAGAGCAGCACAATTACCGTTCCATCAGAAGATCCTGCCCTAGCTACGTTCAACTTTTTAAAGACGTATCCAGCCCATTCTAAACTCCATTTTCAACCAGTGGCAGCTCGTGACTTGACTGGTCACAACATTCTCCAACGACACTATTGTACTGTAACTTTTCCACCGGCGCTTCACAGACCATGGTTACCACGGCAACGTAACATTTAGTTCTCTCTCTATACATTAAACCAGTTTGGTATTGCTGCGAAGCTCGGACACTACAGCTTTTCTATCTATTCCCGCAGTTCTCACTCGGATGGATTCTCGGGAGTTCCCCTCCTGCCTCATCCTCTGTCTATCTATATCAAATGACATTCTTCAATTTCAGCTCTTACCCCCCCCCCCCGCCCCTTTGAGAACATGGTCATGAAGCCACGCACTTGTCGGCTTTCTGAGATGCTCCGAATCTACCGTCACATTAACTTCCAGCTTCCCTGCACCAGGCTTCCATCCCAGCGACCTCTTCCTGTTCCCGGATTCGTGCTTCCTCATCTGGCTCCTCACCTTAAAACCGACAAACTTCACCAAGGCACTTTATTCAACCTTCAAGTTACCGTGAGCTGCCAGTCAGAAACGGAAACCTACAACTATCATCATTTCAGTCAAGTGTCCTATCCTGCGATTAGACAATACATGGACTGCTCCCAACCAAATCAATAGTTTTTTCAACAGCCTCAGAGCAATGGATTCTTCATCCTCTTAGGTTCTAAAGCGGTTCATCCTCTTAGGTTCTACAGCGGCCTCAGCTCTATGCATTCTTCATCTCTGGCTTCATCTAATCACTTTAACTCAAAGACCAATATCCACCGCATTCAGCAGATCTCTGTGCTCTACAGCAGATCTCTGCGCTCTACAGCAGATCATCACGCTACCGATGGCAATCCACCATTCACCATTACAGAACCCTGCTTCAGCAGATCTCTGCGTTCTGCAGCAGACCACCACGCTCTAACAATGGCAGTCCCCATTCACAATAACAGATCACTGCTTCAGCAGATCTCTCTCTCTCTCTCTCTCTACAGCAGACCACTGCTCATTATTGACAGCACTTCTTTGTTTACTTCCTCAGATCTCTGTACCGTTCAGCAGATCCCGTCCTCTACTGTTAATTGCTCCTCACTGCAGCAGATCTCTGCTCCCTCTTCAGATCTACTCTCTATTATAGCATGCAAGTTGCTTTAGTTTACAGTCTAATCTGTACCTGCACTACTCCAGATCTTCCCACGCTTCTGCTTTCCTCCAATACGCAGATCGTGGAAGCATTCCGCAGTCAAGGCTAATGCTAATCCCCATCTAATCAAAAATACAAGGTGCTTGACTTCTCAGAAATATATTCATATGTCCACACATCCTCTCAAAAATTACAGTATTAATACATGGTGAGAGACGTGGTGCGACTGGAAATCTGTCTTGTTTATTAGTTAAGGAGTTCCACTACTAGGAGAATAACTGGAGTTGTGAAACCCAGTCTCTCAATGCGAGTTCACCTTTTCCATTTCAAGCAGACATGATAGTAGCAGACTGCAGATCGATCCTGTATTAACTGACACATAGGATAGTCAACATCTCATCTCTGCCCTCCATTCCAGAAAATGGAGCACAAAGCGTGCTGAGCTTCCCCAGCAGTCGATTTACACACGTTCGTCCAGTTCCAGCTGCTACCTCAACTGTCAGTTCCAGCTCCCCTTCTGCCTCCACTTTTAGTATCCAAGTTCCATCAACTGGTCCCATCTGCTGCTGCTGCTGCTGCTGCTGGGCGCCCCCCACCCTGCCCCCCCCCCCCCAGCTTCACCAGCTGCTATTTGACTGAATCATACTCTCAGTACCTCCTTCAATCTGCTCAGCATTTCGTATCTGCAGCCCTCTCCCTCCTTCGAAAGCTTCATATTGTACAGCTTGTGGCTATTATCGTCCACGCTAGGGATTTTCTCTCTTCCCACCATTCTCTCCATACCAGTAGTTCGTCTGACTCTTCGCGGAATCTTCAAAAGTTTCCCCCCCCCGCTGCACCTTCCCGCCTGCCCATAGCAACAGACATTCTCCATTCACTCATCTCTACTCTTCGGAAAGTTTGCTTGTCCCCTTACGAAGATCTCCTCATGGAGACCATCGGCCTAACAGCTGATTCTTAAGAGCCTTCCTTTCTGCCTCACCTACCTGCTGTCCGCATCAATGAACATTCTCAGTTTGCTCATTCTACTCTTCGGAAATGCCACTTCTCCCCATACAAGGATCTACCTATAGAGATCATCTGCATCTGAGCCCTCTTCGGTCTCCCTAGGAGCTCAGAATCCACAGTTCTAATTTACTCCATCATTCAGCTGTGTACCTCCAGACGAATCCATTTCAGCGCGGTCAGTTAATTCAGCTGTCAAGCAGATTCCCCTATCTGCCCCTTATTTTCAACGTCATGGTATCTCATCTGCTTCTCAGCCTTCTTCGGTTTCCTCAGAACTCGCAGTTTCTTCTGCTTCTAATTTACTTCACCATTCGGTTGTACCTCCAAGAGGGATCAATTTCAACGTGCTTAGTTCCTTCAGCTGTCAAGTAGAGTCCCCTATCTGCCCCTTTCAACATCAAGGTATCTCCCCAGCAAGAACCACCCCCCCAGGACCCTCAGTTCATGGATTCCCCTCACTCCTATCATCACTCATCGCTGGTCTCAACCCACCTTTCCACCCTCCAGAGCAAGCCTCCCTCTTCTACTCTACCCCCCTCATTGATTTCTCTCGCTCCTAGGATCACTCGTCACTGGATTCCAACCTACCTCGCCTCCAGAGCGGGCCTCCCCCCCCCCAAATCATTCTGTAGGCACAGCCCCCTCTGCTGCGAGGGCCAACATCAATCACAGCTAGATCATGAAGTAGGGAGATGGCTACCTGTTCGCCGGGGCCACCAGAGGTTTTCCCCTAATCCGCCTCAAGGGGTTTTTTCCTCTCCACTGAGCGGCAGGTATACACATAGTCACATCCTACTAACAAATTACTAATCTCCCTCTGTTTGTCCTGTTTGTCCTTCTGGTCTTTTGTTTATGTTATGCATTGGCATGTGCAGTCTTTTGTTTGTCTCACGGTGTGGGAGTTTTCGTGAGGTGCCGGGGGTCCATCCTTTGGGGGGCAAGTGCGTCTCACTTTCCCGACCTCAGGGTGCCTCCCTTACCTTCAGGGCGGTTATCACCATGTGAGTCAGAGCGGACCCCCGGCCATACCCTGTCCTGTTGCAGCTCCTACGCTTATCTTGCCTCACTCGAGGCTCTGTTCAATTCTGTCTTTCTTTTGGGACGTGGCCCTCGTGCTCGAGTCCCATACTAACCTCTATGCTTTGTCCTTATTTCAGGTCCCAGGCAGCGTGACGTCTCGATCAATCAGGGGTTTAACGAGCGCCTCATACAGAAGTCTCAGATGCTGGGTACCCCTCTCTCTCATCTCCTTTCGTGTCCCGGTCATCCGGGACCAACATCCTCTCGATGACATAACCCTTGTGTATGTTTTAAGTATTCTGGGTCCTCTGCCCCTGGGAAGTGTCGGCATCGCTGCCCTCAGTCAGCGACCACCTTTCTATCCTGTCTTCGGTATGCTGGGTCCTCTGCCCCTGGGATGTGTCGGCATCGCCGCCCTCAGTCAGCGACCATCTTTCTATCCTACTAACACTTGGTAACAATATCCGGGGAGACAGCCAGCATGGTTTTAGGAAAGGGAGATCATGTCTAACTAACCTGCTTGACTTTTTTGAGGATGCAACATTGAAAATGGATAACTGCAAAGCATACAACATGGTTTATTTAGATTTCCAGAAAGCTTTTGACAAAGTCCCGCATAAAAGATTAATTTTCAAACTGAACGCAGTAGGGATTCAAGGAAATGCATGCACATGGATTAGGGAGTGGTTAACAGGTAGAAAAAAGAAAGTACTGATTAGAGGAGAAACCTCAAAATGGAGTGAGGTAACCAGTGGTGTACCACAGGGTTCAGTATTAGGTCCTCTGCTATTCCTAATCTACATTAATGATTTAGACTCTGATATAGTAAGCAAACTCGTTAAATTTGCAGACGACACAAAAATAGGAGGAGTGGCAGACACTGTTGAAGCAGCAAAGGTCATTCAAAATGATCTAGACAGCATTCAAAATTGGGCAGACACATGGCAAATGAAATTTAATAGAGAAAAGTGTAAAGTATTGCATGCGGGCAGTAAAAATGTGCATTATAAATATCATATGGGAGATAGTGAAATTGAAGAAGGGAACTATGAAAAAGACCTAGGAGTTTATGTTGACTCAGAAATGTCTTCATCTAGACAATGTGGGGAAGCTATAAAAAAGGCTAACAAGATGCTTGGATATATTGTGAGAAGTGTTGAATTTAAATCAAGGGAAGTAATGTTAAAACTCTACAATGCATTAGTAAGACCTCACCTAGAATATTGTGTTCAGTTCTGGTCACCTCGTTACAAAAAGGATATTGCTGCTCTAGAAAGAGTGCAAAGAAGAGCAACCAGAATTATCCCAGGTTTAAAAGGCATGTCGTATGCAGACAGACTAAAAGAATTGAATCTATTCAGTCTTGAACAAAGAAGACTACGCGGCGATCTGATTCAAACATTCAAAATCCTAAAAGGTATAGACAATGTCAACCCGGGGGACTTCTTTGACTTGAAAAAAGAAAAAAGGACCAGGGGTCATAAATGGAGATTAGATAAAGGGGCATTCAGAACAGAAAATAGGAGGCACTTTTTTACACAGAGAATTGTGAGGGTCTGGAACCAACTCCCCAGTAATGTTGTTGAAGCTGACACCCTGGGATCCTTCAAGAAGCTGCTTGATGAGATTCTGGGATCAATAAGCTACTAACAACCAAACGAGCAAGATGGGCTGAATGGCCTCCTCTCGTTTGTAAACTTTCTTATGTTCTTATGTTCTTAACTGCTGCTTCTGCTTTTCCTTCACCCCAGCTCACGCCCCGTGAAATGTCCATTATATTTTACATGCACATTAAATATACATTTTCTAAATGTTATTTTACTGTGTTAAACACTAAAAAATACTACATATATACACGTTTGAACTTTGTTTATATAAAATGTACATGTTGCGGTTATGGGTGTGCTTCAACGTGTGATTGACTACATGACTAATCCTAAAGGTTTACTGGATAGAAGAGGAATTGGGCAAACAGCGTTTTGCTATGTGTTGAATAAATACCACGGATTAGTTCCACAAATACCACTCGTTCGAGCTTCTCTTTTTTGTTGTTGTAAAAAACAATGGGTGACTCCAAATGTAGAGAAAAAAAAACACCTAAAAAATGCAATTGACTATTTTTTTTTTAAAGATTAAATTCAATTAGATTGATACTGATGGCTAAACAATGCTAATGCTTCAAACTGTTATGTTATCTCCAGTATTCTAAATACATATTATTATTTTTTTGTCACACTATATTTAATTTAATGTTTATGAACCCAGACAACCAAATATAGATTCTCCCTAGCTTTTGTGATGTGCAGTTTGTGAACGACTCGTTCTTTTGAATCAAATGAATCGAGTCACTAAAAAGAATCGAACTGCCCATCCCTAATCCTCCCCGACCCCGTCCCCCTCTCCCGCCGAGTCTGACTCACTAGTAGGGCTACTAGCTAGTGGAGGACGTGCCGGTGGTGATGCTGAACTGGTGGAATTAGCAGCGCAGACAGCGCTGCTAGCTAAGCCATCGCCATCAGGAGCAGTTTCCCTCTCATTTTTGATTGGGCTTTCTCACGACACTTTTCAGGCTACTTGACGTGATTACGTAGGGACCTCTCACTAGCTGACCACCACTGTTTCAAGATCAGTTACTTACCTCGCCGGCCCGCCCCATAACCTCTATGTACAAATAAGAGAGCAGGTCTGGAATCGGTGTGGCAGGATAGGATGCGCTTTTACGGGGGGCGGGAGAAATAACAAGGAGGCAGAGGCAACTTTAACTCTGATCGCTTTTATTAGAATGTTTACAGTGCAAACAGTGGAAAAAATAATAAATCATGCCGCGAGAGGTACCGGATCCGGACAAATTAGGTGCCAGAACGAAAAAAGTCAAATCTGAGAGGTGCCGGATCCTGTTCCGGCAGGATCCGGCTCAAATTAAGCACTAGCGTTACCACATTTCATTACCTATATGAAAAAGAAACCATTACAGTTACGAGTTACTGAAACATTTGATCAGATTACACAGTAATGTGTTTCATGGAATGTGTTACTTCTCAACACTGGTTGCATCCTGATACATGGGCTGTAGGTCAGATGGTCTGACTGCTGCTGTAAACAACAAACCAAATCACACATAAATGGCCTGTTCGAGCTAGTTAATGCTGTGGGTATGATGACTGACCTGAATGAGTTTATACAAGGGAACAGGCATATGCATTGGGACATTCTAGTTAAGCCTGGCCAAGAGATCTAGGGTTGTGATGAAAGCACCCTGCAGCCAAGTCTGATACAGTACCTTCCCCAGTCCCTCTAGCTAGCAACACAGCAAGCCAAACACACATACAAAAGAGCCTTCAGCAATGCCACACAAGGACAGTGATTAATCACACAGCCAAGCCATACCTGTAGAGAGGTTTGGAGAAGCTGCCTGTATCAGCCTTTGACGTAGTTCATTTATACTCAGAAACTTGCAGCCAAAACAAAGGCCAGGCTGCAGGGACACTAAGAGGTCCTATTGTTCCCAGTGGCACTGATGTGTACAGATGATTTATAAGGTTGATGAAAGGGACAGAAACAAAACTGACTGTATGGCATCAAAGACCCAGTTGGGTTTACAGAAAATAGACCGCGACAGGATTATTTACTCTGCAGAATGTTTAATACAACTGTCTGTGAGCTGTTTCATGTCTAAACCATTTCAGGTGTGTTGACATTTTGAGCAAGAACTTTGAACTGCTGATTTAAAAGAAATGGAAGGCTTGTATAACAAACTCCACAAGCAGGAATCTGATATTCCATATTTTTTTGGGAAAGGTCCCAGAGTTCGGTTTGCTGCAGGTTGCCTTGTGTTTGCTCCTATATGGGCTGATTAAAAGCTTATGTGGGTAGGGGCAGGTACATATCACATTTTGTTTGGCAGAGGAACACAGTAGCTTGGCTTATGCCTGCCGAGTAAATGACTGCTGGGCTGTTTTCAGACAGCATCTGACCACATCCAAGTGTACTGAACTGAGCTGAAATGTTGACTTACATGATGTTAAATATAATTCAGATTTTTATTATTATTATTTGCATAAATATATATTTTTTATATATTTCCCAAGGGGAAAGGGTTATTTTATTATTATTTTTTTTAAAAGCACTGATATACTAACCAAAGATTATAAACCGTACTGGTTACAATATACAGTGGAGGGCCAAAAGTATTGCCACCCTCTACCTTTGCAAAGCAAAATGCTCATGTTTATATTATTACTACTTTGGAAAAGTGGATATACTAAATATGAAAGATCTTATAAGACACAATACTTTTTACGCACATCTGAATTTGAAATTATGAAGTGGAATATCAATGTCAAAATGGAAGATTTGTATAACGACTTCTTATAAACTATTGTCTTTTCTTTTGTTTCTAATTGTATTGTTTAGAACTATAAAACTGTATTAAAGATAATTTTGGAAACTGAAAAGTCATAACTTGTCAAAATTCCAAATTCAGATGTGAGGCAGGGTGGTCCTGCCCATGTAAATAGTGTGTTTGTGTGTTGAGTTTAAATAAAGTTTAATTATTTTGAATTTAAGTTTGGCAGGGATGGGGTTAATTCCATCCCTGCCAAATCCACTTGTGGAATGTGGAAGGATCTTGATTGAATAATTGGTCATCAATCAATTCCCAGCCACATGGTATAAAAGGGAGGTCAAGTCCTTTGTTTAGGTGGAGGCAGTTGGGAGTATATTCAGTGAAGACAAATGGCCAGCCTGAAAAGTAGAGTAGAGTAGAGTAGAGTAGAGTAGAGTAGAGTAGAGTAGAGTAGAGTAGAGTAGAGTAGAGTAGAGTAGAACAGAACATAAGAAAGTTTACAAACGAGAGGAGGCCATTCAGCCCATCTTGCTCATTTGGTTGTTAGTAGCTTATTGATCCCAGAATCTCATCAAGCAGCTTCTTGAAGGATCCCAGGGTGTCAGCTTAAACAACATTATTGGGGAGTTGGTTCCAGACCCTCACAATTCTCTGTGTAAAAAAGTGCCTCCTATTTTCTGTTCTGAATGCCCCTTTATCTAATCTCCATTTATGACCCCTGGTCCTTTTTTCTTTTTTCAAGTCAAAGAAGTCCCCCGGGTTGACATTGTCTATACCTTTCAGGATTTTGAATGTTTGAATCAGCTCACCGCGTAGTCTTCTTTGTTCAAGACTGAATAGATTCAATTCTTTTAGCCTGTCTGCATACGACATGCCTTTTAAACCCGGGATAATTCTGGTTGCTCTTCTTTGCACTCTTTCAGCAATATCCTTTTTGTAACGAGGTGACCAGAACTGAACACAATATTCTAGGTGAGGTCTTACTAATGCATTGTAGAGTTTTAACATTACTTCCCTTGATTTAAATTCAACACGTCTCACAATATATCCAAGCATTTTGTTAGCCTTTTTTATAGCTTCCCCACATTGTCTAGATGAAGACATTTCTGAGTCAACATAAACTCCTAGGTCTTTTTCATAGTTCCCTTCTTCAATTTCACTATCTCCCATATGATATTTATAATGCACATTTTTATTGCCCGCATGCAATACTTTACACTTTTCTCTATTAAATTTCATTTGCCATGTGTCTGCCCAATTTTGAATGCGGTCTAGATCATTTTGAATGACCTTTGCTGCTTCAACAGTGTCTGCCACTCCTCCTATTTTTGTGTCGTCTGCGAATTTAACGAGTTTGCTTACTATATCAGAGTCTAAATCATTAATGTAGATTAGGAATAGCAGAGGATCTAATACTGATTCCTGTGGTACACCTCTGGTTACCTCGCTCCATTTTGAGGTTTCTCCTCTAATCAGTACTTTCTGTTTTCTACATGTTAACCACTCCCTAATCCATGTGCATGCATTTCCTTGAATCCCTACTGCGTTCAGTTTGAGAATTAATCTTTTATGCGGGACTTTGTCAAAGGCTTTCTGGAAATCTAAATAGACCATGTCGTATGCTTTGCAGTTATCCATTTTCAATGTTGCATCCTCAAAAAAGTCAAGTAGGTTAGTTAGACATGATCTCCCTTTCCTAAAACCAAGCTGGCTGTCTCCCAGGATATTGTTACCATATAGGTAATTTTCCATTTTGGATCTTATTATAGTTTCCATAAGTTTACATATAATAGAAGTCAGGCTTATTGGTCTGTAGTTACCTGGTTCAGTTTTGTCTCCCTTTTTGTGGATCGGTATTACGTTTGCTATTTTCCAGTCTGTCGGTACAACCACTGTGTCAAGAGACTGTTGCATGATCTTGGTTAGCGGCTTGTAAATAACTTCTTTCATTTCTTTGAGTACTATTGGGAGGATCTCATCCGGCCCAGGGGATTTGTTTATTTTAAGAGCTCCTAGTCCCTTTAACACTTCTGCCTCTGTTATGCTAAAGTTATTTAAAACTGGATAGGAACAGGTCGACATGTGGGGCATGTTGTCCATGTCCTCCTTTGTATAAACCTGTGAAAAGTAATCATTTAATATATTTGCTATTTTTTTTTCTTGATCTATGATTTTGCCATTTGTGTCTCTTAGACATTTAACCTCCTCTTTGAATGTTCTCTTGCTGTTATAATATTGGAAAAACATTTTGGAATTGGTTTTAGCCCCCTTAGCAATATTGATTTCTATCTCTCTCTTGGCCTTTCTAACTTCCTTTTTGACTTGTGTTTGCAGTTCCAAGTACTCTTTCTGTGTGCTTTGTTTTTGGTCCCTTTTAAATGCTCTGTAAAGTGCCTTTTTTCACTGAATATTTTTTTTAATTGATCTATTAAACCATTTTGGCCATTTTGTTTTAGATTTAGGTTTGTCTACTTTTGGGATGTAATTGTTTTGTGCCTCTAGTACTACATTTTTAAAAGACAGCCACCCTTTTTCTGTGGATGTTTTCTCTATTTTACTCCAATCTACTTCTATTAGTCTCTGTTTCATACCTTCATAGTTTGCTTTTCTAAAATTGTAAACCTTAGCTTTAGTCATTACTTTTGGGGTTTTAAAAAATATTTCAAATGAGACCATGTTGTGGTCTGAGTTTGCCAATGGCTCTCTGACCTCTGTTTTAGTTATTCTGTCTTCATTATTTGAAAAGACTAAATCAAGGCATGCCTCCCCTCTAGTCGGTGCCTTGACAAATGTTAGGAAGCAGTCATTTGTCATTTCCACCATTTCAAGTTTGTCCGTTGTGGCCCCCATTGGGTTTTCCCATTTTATACAGGGGAAGTTGAAATCCCCCATTAGTATGGCTTCTCCTTTTCTACACGCATTTCTAATGTCATTGTACAACAGATTATTTTGCTTTGCTCCTATTATAGCATGCTCCTATTATTATGCCCTTTGAATTTGTGTCCATTATTCTGACCCATATTGATTCTGCATTGTTTTCTTTGTCCTGATTTAACACCTGGGCTTCAAGGCTATTTCTTATGTATAGTGCTACCCCTCCGCCTCTTCTGTCCTGCCTGTCTTTCCTATACAGTGTGTACCCACTAATATTATATTCGCCTCCATCACTCTCAGACAACCAAGTTTCTGTAACACCTATCACATCGTAGTTACTTGTTAGTGCAGTAGCTTCAAGTTCTAACATTTTGTTTCTGAGTAGAGTAGAGTAGGTTAGTGTAGAGTAGTTTAGGGTAGAGTAGAGTAGTTTAGGGTAGAGTAGAGTAGAGTAGTTTAGAGTAGAGTAGGTTAGTGTAGAGTAGAGTAGTGCAGAGTAGAGTAGGTTAGTGTAGAGTAGAGTAGTGCAGAGTAGAGTAGAGTAGTGTAGAGTAGAGTAGTGCAGAGTAGAGTAGAGTAGAGTTGAGTAGTTTAGCCTAGAGTAGAGTAGTTTAGGGTAGAGTAGAGTAGTTTAGAGTAGAGTAGGTTAGTGTACAGTAGAGTAGTGCAGAGTAGAGTAGAGGGCAGCAGTGTGGAGTAGTGGTGAGGGCTCTGGACTCTTGACCGGATGGTTGTGGGTTCAATCCCTGGTCGATAACACTGCTGCTATACCCTTGAGAAAGGTACTTTACCTAGATTGCTCCAGTAAAAACCCAACTGTATAAATGGGTAATTGTATGTAAAAATAATGTGTAAAAAATAATGTAATTGTATGTAAAAATAATGTGATATCTTGTAACAATTGTAAGTCACTCTGGATAAGGGTGTCTGCTAAGAAATAAATAATAGTAGAGTAGAGTAGTTTAGAGTAGAGTTGAGTATTTTAGCCTAGAGTAGAGTAGAGTAGAGTAGTTTAGGGTAGAGTAGAGTAGAGCAGTTTAGGGTAGAGTAGGCTAGTGTAGAGTAGAGTAGAGTAGTGCAGTGTAGAGTAGTGTAGAGTAGTGCAGTACAGTGTAGAGTACAGTAGAGTAGTGCAGTGTAGTGTGGAGTAGTGTAAAGTATAGTAGAGTAGTTTAGCCTAGAGTAGTTTAGAGTAGAGTAGAGTAGAGTAGTTTAGGCTAGTGTAGAGTTTGATGTGTTTAAACCTTTAACTGCAGCTTCCTGTCCACAAGATGTGTTTAAAACAACGGAGGGTGCCAATATGTTGGCCACAAATGTACAGTATATAATTATTAAACCAAGCTAATCATTTGGAAAGTATAGAGGTGAAATGTTTTATGTGAACTTGACTCATTCCAAAATATGTCTGCTGTTTATTCAAAGAATGTACACTGATGTGATTAGACATAAATAGAACATCCCTTAACTCTTAAAATACAGGTCTACCTATCCTGCACAATTTCTACCCAATTGGAGTTTGAGTAAATTTACTAATTTAAAAAAGATATACATAACAAACATTATTTCTATCTATCTCTCTATCTATCTACAGTGCCGAGAAAAAGTTTGTGAACTCCTTAGAATTTTCACATATTTCACATATTTCAAACCTAAAATGTTCTAATAATAGATAAAGATAACCTGATTAAACAAATGACACAAAAAACATGATACTTTTTCAACATTTATTTATTCACAAATGATTCAACATTCAACATTCAATATCCATGTGGTGGCACCCCCTTGAGCAGCAATGACTTCAACTAAGCGTTTCCTGTAACTGTTGGTCAGTCTCTCACATCGGTTTTGAGGAATTTTTTGCCCATTCCTCCTTATAGAACTGCTTCAGCTCGGTGACATTTGAGGGCTTCCTTGCATGGACAGCTCGCTTTAGGTCCTGTCACAACATTTCGATGGGGTTTAGGTTCGGACTTTGACTAGGCCGTTCTAAAACGCAGAATTTCTTCTTCTGCAGCCAATCTTTTGTAGATCTGCTTGTATTTTTAGGATAATTGTCTTGCTGCGTGACCCACTTTCGGTTCAGCTTCAGCTCACGGACAGATAGCCTGACATTCTCTTCTAGAATCTTCTGATACAATGCAGAATTCACGGTTGTGTCAATGATGGCAAGCTGTCCAGGTCCTGAGGCAGCAAAGCAGCCCCAAACCATCACACTCCCACCACCATGCTTGATGGTTGGGATGAGGTTCTTCTGTTCGAATGCAGTGTTTGGTTTTCGCCAAACATAACATTTCTCACTGAGGCCAAAAAGTTCTACCTTTGACTCGTCTGTCCAGAGAACATTGTTCCAGAAGTCTTGTGGATCATCTATGTGCTCTTTGGTGAACTTCAGATGGGCAGCAATGTTCTTTTTAGAGAGCAGTGGTTTCCTCCTGGCTATCCTTCCATGAACACCATTCTTGTTCAGTCTTTTTCTGATAGTTGAGTCATGAACACTCCCATTAGACAAGGCGATAGTGGCCTGCAGATCCTTGGATGTTACTCTGGGGTTCTTTGTGACTTCCTTGATGATTTTCCGGTTTGTTCTTCGAGAGATTTTGGTAGGACGACCGGTTCTAGGTAGAGTGACTATGGTCTTGAACTTTCTCCATTTGTAGACTGTCTGACAGTGGATTGGTGGAGCCCAAATCCTTGGAAATGGTTTTGTAACCCTTTCTAGACTGATGAGCATCAATAACTGTTTTTCTGAGGTCCTCAGAGATTTCTTTTGATCGTGGCATGACGTGTTTCCACACACCTGTATGGTGAAGACCAAACTCATCTTTATATAGGGTGGGGCCGCCCAAACTCACCCCTGAAGATCTACCTAATTATTTAAACATCTGATTCTAATTATCCCCTTAATTAAGCTGATAAAACCAGGGGTTCACTTTCCTTTTCACATACCCTGAATCTTAATTACTCATTGTTTGTCTAATTCATACATCATTGTGTTTCAAAAAACATGAAATAAACCCTATTGGATATTTAAGAAAAGACTGGTTTTGATTCAAGAAGGCTATCATGGTAAAACTATGGAATTTCCATAATTATCATTCGGGATCACAAACTTTTTCTCGGCACTGTATCTATCTATCTATCTATCTATCTAGCTAGCTAGCTATCTGTTCTGCCTAGTGGTGCATGCTGGGAGTGTGAGGAGTGAGTGTGCTGCTGCAGGAGTTGGAAGGTGTGTAGAGTGAGTAGGTGAGCAATTGTTCTTTTTTAAATGTTTTTTTTTTCTTTTTGGATATAAGTGTTATATAGTGTTTAGGTTTTTTTTGGGTGTTTTTCAAATAATAAGCTTTTGTCAGCTTTAATAGGCCAGGATCAGTTTAAGGGGGAGGGAAATTGACCCAAACTTTGTTGCAAAGGCTGTTGAAAAGGGTATTATTATTATTATTATTATTATTATTTATTTCTTAGCAGACGCCCTTATCCAGGGCGACTTAAAATCGTAAGCAAATACATTTCAAGTGTTACAATACAAGTAATACAATAACTTTTGTTCAAGCAAAGTACAAGTGTGACAAACCACAATTCAATAATACAGCAGATAATAGTGATAGTTATTATTATTATTTATTTCTTAGCAGACGTCCTTATCCAGGGCGACTTACAATTGTTACAAGATATTACATTATTTTTTTTTTACATACAATTACCCATTTATACAGTTGGATTTTTACTGGAGCAATCTAGGTAAAGTACCTTGCTCAAGGGTACAGCAGCAGTGTCACCAAACGGGGATTGAACCCACAACCCTCCAGTCAAGAGTCCAGAGCCCTAACCACTACTCCACACTGCTAGTTACATCAGGATGTGATTAAATACAAAGTACTACAGGTTAAACACTTGGCAGATTACAGTATTCTGAAGTACAGGATTAAATGCAGTAAAATAGGGGGCAGATAAGAGCAAAATAAAGCACATTTACATGAAGGGTGATAGTGTCCCAGGATACAAACAGAGTAGTTCTACAGGTGCTGTTTGAAGAGGTGAGTCTTAAGGAGGCGCCGGAATGTGGTCAGGGACTGGGCAGTCCTGACATCTGTAGAAGGTCATTCCACCACTGCGGAGCAAGGGTGGAGAAGGAGTGGGCTCTGGAGGCAGGGGAGCGTAGCGGAGGTAGAGCTAGTCTTCTAGTGCAGGCGGAGCGGAGAGGTCGAGTGGGGGTGTAGGGAGAGATGAGGGTCTGGAGGTAGCTGGGTGCAGTCTGGTCAAGGCATCTGTAGGCTAGTACAAGAGTCTTGAACTGGATGCAAGCGGTGATCGGGAGCCAGTGGAGCGAGCGGAGTAGTGGAGTAGCGTGGGCGAAGCGAGGCAGAGAGAACACCAGGCGGGCAGCAGAGTTCTGGATGAGCTGGAGCAGACGGGTGGCGGACGCAGGGAGGCCAGCCAGGAGGGAGTTGCAGTAGTATTGTTGTGAACGACACCTTTGTGTAACCACCACTATCTTTACATTCCAGGAGAGTCATTCTCTCAAATGCCCTTCTGAATGTAAAAATTGCACAGATGATGGTGTAGCTGCATCTGATAGCTCTCAGCCTGAACAAAGCAGGGAGAAAGTTCCATGGAGTGGCAGTATTGCTAGCAAAGCTCCAGAGGAGAGCTCAGAGTTTGACAGTGAGGAGGAGGCAAGTCTGTTCGCAGACAGCAGAGTCCTCGTTCACTTAGGCTGGATACAGCGTTGACAGAATTAAAACATTCTTAAAATTCATTAAAGGTAGGAGGGAGGTTATGTTGAGGATTATTTCTCAAATATTACAATATTTTTGTGGTCAGTGCATTTTTGGCTGCAGAAAGCTTCGGGTTCCGATCTCTCTGAGCAGGAGCGCTGGCATTTTGAAGAATTTGATCGCAAAGGTTAATAAGCAGTTTACGGCTACTTGTAATTGGTTGGAAGGCTTTCTTTTTTATTTCTCATGTATATATTTTTTTCTTTCCTGTCTGTGTATTTCTCTCTGTCCCCAGTATGAATTATTTTAAACATAAGTGGGTGTAGGGATGAGTTAAAGAGAGCTGCTTTGTTTGAGTATCTGGAGCAGAAGGATTTGAAAGTTATTTTTTTACAAGAGACACATCAAATAAACTGGGCTAGGGATTGGAAGGGGAGATTGTTTTTAGTCACAGGTCTAGTGTGAGTGCTGGGGTAACAGTCCTTTTCTCAAGAGATTTTAAACCAGTTTCTTGTAATGTCACTGAGGTGGTAAGAGGGCGGCTACTTAAAGTGCTGGTGAAGATCGGGAAAATGTTGCTTGTTTTTATTATTGTTTATGTACCAATGGATGGCAGAGAACAGATTCTTTTTTTCAGATTTTAGACAAAGTTCTGAAAGGTTGTGGAAGTGAAGACATTGTATTTTTAGTGGGTGATTTCAACTGCACTATACATTGTTTAGAAGATTGAAATCACCCTGAGCCGCAATCCCAGTCTGCCATAAGCACGATTTGTCTGATGTGTGGAAAACTTTAAATGGCATAAATAGACAGTACACATGGTTTAAGATTAGTTATAAAGCTGTTTCTTTAGCTAGGTTAGATCATTTTTATATTTTTAAACAGCATTTTAGTTTGTTTTCTAAGTGTTTTATTTCTCTCACCGGTCTTCCTGATCACAGTCTTTTAACAGTTAATGTTTTGTTGCCTTCTCAGAGGCCAAAACAATCTTACTGGCATTGTAACATTCAGCTGCTCATTTTAGGATTTTTTATTAAACAGGTGAAGAGAGCAGTCGCTTTTTCTTCCCTGGCTCAGTGGTGGGACGTGGGGAAGGTGCAGGTCAGGTTGTTCTGTCAGCAGTACACTGCTAATGCCACAAAGAGGATGACTGAGACTCTGGAAAAGCTGGAGAGGGACATGTTAGAGCTTCAGGGAGATCTGCAGTCCAATTCCAATAGTAGGATGATTCAAGACCTCAAAAATAAAAAAAAACAGCAGCTAGCTGAGCTGCTGAATATCAAAGTGCAAGGGGTGCTGGTGAGGTCTGGAGTGGAGTACCTTACAGAGGTTGGTGTGCCGACACAGTTTTTCTTTGGCATGGAGAAGAAGAGCGCACAACGCAGAGTTATTCATTGCCTGAAGGCTCTGTTGGGGGATGAGTTGAGGGAGCTCTGACAATGTGCTGTGGATTTCTATACAGAGCTGTTCACAGCGGAGGCTGGAGGACAGCCTGAGGAGACACAGTGTTTCTTGGAGGCTCTGCCGAGGATCTCTGAAGAGGAGAACTTTTTTTTGGATGACATTACAGGAGCTCTCTGACACCCTCATGGAGCCGAAGGGAGGAAAGACTCCAGGATTGGATGGACTGTTTTTGTTTTGGAAGTTTTTCAAGTCTTTCTGGACATTGTTTGGGAATGACCTGCATGCAGTCTGGAGAAAGGGGATCTGCCTTTGAATTGCAGAAGGGCAGTGATAACATTAAGAACTGGAGACCAGTGTCTTTGCTGGGCTCGGACTATAAAATCATATCAAAAGCCCTTGTTAATAGGTTAAGCACTGTAATGGGAAATATTATTAATCCCGACCAAACCTACTGCGTACCCAGTAGATGCCCAGTTGACAGAATTATTTTGATTCGAGACACATTGGCTGCTTCTGAGCTTTTCATTGCCTGCTAGGCTTATCTCTCTAGATCAAGAAAAAGCCTTTGACAGAGTCGACCACAATTATTTATGGAGGGTATTTGAAGTTTTCTGATTTGGCCTGGGTTTTATATCCCATATGCAGTTTCTGTACTGTGACATTTTCAGTTTGCTGAAGATCAACGGGGGGCTGAATGCACCTTTCCCAGTCCACAAGGGTATCAGGCAAGGCTGTCCTCTCTTAGGAATGCTCTATTCCCTGTCCATTGAACCTCTTATTTACCAGCTCAGGCACGTTCTAACATGGCTCTCTATCCCAGGGAGTCCAGCTCAGCCTAAAAGAGGTGTCTGCCTATGCAAATGACATTGCTGTTTTTGTAACCAGCCAAGCAGATGTTGATAACTTATGTGCCAAACAAAAGCTTTTTGAAAGAGTTTTGTCTTCTAGAATTAAGAGTGGAGCTTTGTATTTGGGAAATTGATGAAGTCTGGGTTTCCAGTGTTGCCTGGTGGATTGCTTTGGAGCTGGGAAGAGTTTAAATATCTTCATGTTTTGGGGGGGTGGGAGACCAACTGAGAGGAATTGGGAGGGTGTGTTGGAGGCAGTAAGGGGACATTTGCAGGGGTGGCGCTGGGGTTTGCCACAGCTCTCTTATAGGGGCAGAGTTTTATTAATAAATAATTTGGCAGCTTCTATGCTCTGGCATAAGTGCATATGTTTAGAACCTAAACAGGATTTTTTGAAAAAAGTCCAGAGTGAATTTGTAATTTTTTTCTGGGATGGGCTGCACTAGCTGAGGCAAAGTGTACTGTACCTACCTGTGGATGAAGGGGGTCTGGGGCTGATGGACCTGTCTATTAGGATTGCTGCTTTTAGACTAGACTGTTCAGAAATTGCCCTATAGTCGTGAGAAGCCTCCTTGGTTTGATTTGGCTTTACTTTTCCTGCATCAAGCTGGAGGGTTTTGGGAAGCATTTTTTTCTTTTTAGATACTGCTCTGGTTGTGTTTTCCAAACTACCAGCCTATTATCAGAGTGTGTTGAAAGCATAGCAGAGTCTGAGGGTGGGTTTGGATGAGGAGGCTTTGGATTTTTACTGGTTATTGGAGAGACCTCTGGTTTTTAATCCTCTTTTTAAAGTGGAAATGTTAGATTCTCAGACTTTTACAAATGTAATGATAAAGGCGGGGGCCATAAAGTTACACCACGTTTTAGATCTAGAGAATTTTAATTGGAGGAGTCCACAGAGCCTGTCCTTAACCTTGGGGTTGCGGTCTGTGAGGATAGCTGGGATGCTGCCAGATTCGTGCAGTTTTATCTAATGAGTAGAAAGAAACTCTAAGAAGGAGCTTTACTGAGTGCATTTCTTCCCCCTGTGAAACACCCTTCCCCATGCAGATTTCCCAGCTATCAGTCAAAACAAGGAAGGCAAGGGGCATTTGTTTAAAATTGAAAACCTGACAGATCTCCCCCTGTCAAGTGTGAGGGGGGATACATTGTATGAATTATGTGTAAAACCAAAATATGAGAAGCAATTACAGGGCCTTCCAGACACATCTTGGAGAGAGTGTTTGGAGGTGGAGGAGCAGGTCAGGTCGGCTTGGAGAAGCGTCTGTAAACCCCCACTGTCAAAGAGGCTGGGAGATTTAGAGTGGAGACTTCTACACACGATTCTCGCTGTCAATTCCTACCTCTGTATAAAACATCCGTTTTGTTTACAGAGAGAGTTTTCTGTAATAGATTAGCCTCT
This sequence comes from Acipenser ruthenus, assembly GCF_902713425.1. Classification (NCBI taxonomy): domain Eukaryota; kingdom Metazoa; phylum Chordata; class Actinopteri; order Acipenseriformes; family Acipenseridae; genus Acipenser; species Acipenser ruthenus. The sequence goes on along the minus strand of NC_081210.1, from coordinate 13,318,594 downwards.
CTTTTTGCTCTATTAAATAATGTTTTTGTTAAATTGAATGTAGTTTTTTTTCTGATTGTGTTTTTGTTTTTGGTATGCCTTATATTAAAGGAAAAAAATTGTGCCAGCTACTTAATTTCCTTTTCGGGCAGGCCAAGCTCTCCATTTTAAAATCTAGGAAAGCTCAAATTGTTAATGTTGGGGAAACGGATGCTGTTACTGTTTCTAGAATGTTGGTGATTAGCAGAATCAAGCTGGACTTCAGTTATCACCGTATGATTAATGATAATGGATTTGTTTCCGTTAAATTAGTGTGTTGGTGGTGTGCTCAGTGAGACTGAAGGGGAAAGCCTTAATATATATTTATTAGGGGTTTTAATCTTGGCATTTTCTTTAAATCGATTCATCAACCCATCTGGACGATTAATTAATCGATAATATGCAATTGCAGTGAAAGACAACTAAAAGTAACACTTGGTATTAATGCTATTTTTTTGCAAGCATTTATTAATGACACCTATCAGTTATCAGGCAACTTTAATTTAACAATTTGACAATAAATGAAAATGTTTACTTGCATGTAATCTGAAGTTAGCCAAAGCAAGTCTTTTAATATAATACATCAAATACTGTGCCATGCATTACTGTAAATTAGCAGCGGTACTACGTACAACCAATACTGTGTTGAATATGTTGGCCTGTTTTTCGTATAAACTTGAAACTAACAGGTAATTTATTTAAGTTTAATTTAGTTAGCTGAGTATTTCATAATTAAGACTTAGACTTAGGCTATATACTGCCATGGTACATATTTAAACTAATAGAATACATTGTTTAAAAGAAAAATCAACTTGCTTGTGACACAGATGAGAAGATAAACTCATAGTACCGCCGTGAAAGAAAAGAACCAAAGAGCAAATCTTGCAACTTGTTACAATCACTATTTGTAATTGTATTAACTCCATTACAAAAAACTAGTAAATTATTAAAATGCTGCACTCTCATTTTCTCGTTCTTCATTCCACTTTTAAATGAGAAAGTAGGACATGGAGGATTTAAAAAGGCATTTAATTGTTTGACAGATTGTATTAATGATTTGTTTAATAAAATGTTGCACCCGTTTGCTCGTTTTCTACATTCTGCATGCAGCAAATCCTGTTAATTTAAACTAAAAGCAAAGCCCCCCTCCCTATTTATAAACTAAAACTATATCTAAATCTCGATTTGTATTTTATTTTATTTGTGAACAAAATGTATTTGATATTAAAACAAGCCACCACTACACTTTCAAATGAAGGCGGGCTGGCGACAAAGGCGCTGAGCTACGATAGGTCTGAAACGATACAGCTCTGTGGACGGGGTTGGTCAGATTAAACGTGATCCCTGCCTGGCTGGACAGTTGATCGAGTCAATCATCCTGGAGACCCACTGAGTCTGCCATTTACTGTGGAGGTTTTACAATCGCAATCACCTGAAAAACACAGTCCTGACCTATGTCAAAATGTTTGGTATCTCTCCCTGTAACCCGTTTGCCATCGTCTTGTGAAGTACTCTCCGCCATCTTTCTAGATTTCTTTCTCACACACTGCTTTTTGCTACAGCACATGTGTAGACTAGATAATCGATCAATGATTTTTTAAATCGATTAACACCCACAGACATGATTAATCGATGAAGAACATAAGAAGAACATAAGAAAGTTTACAAACGAGAGGAGGCCATTTGGCCCACCTTGCTCATTTGGTTGTTAGTAGCTTATTGATCCCAGAATCTCATCAAGCAGCTTCTTGAAGGATCCCAGGGTGTCAGCTTCAACAACATTACTGGGGAGTTGGTTCCAGACCCTCACGATTCTCTGTGTAAAAAAGTGCCTCCTATTTTATGTTCTGAATGCCCCTTTATCTAAGCAGCACAACCGATAGAACAGCACAACAGGGCAGCAGTGTGGAGTAGTGGTTAGGGCTCTGGACTCTTGACCGGAGGGTTGTGGGGTCAATCCCACGTGGGGGACACTGCTGCTGTACCCTTAAAAAAACCCAACTGTATAAATGGGTAATTGTATGTAAAAATAATGTGATATCTTAACAATTGTAAGTTGCCCTGGATAAGGGTGTCTGCTAATAAATAATAACAGATACAAACAAAAGCCAGGCAGTCTTCCAAGCAACAGCGTGTGGAGTCAACAGCGTGTGGAGTCAACAGCGTGTGGAGTCACCAGCGTGGGAGAAGTACAGAGCAGTAAGGAGAAATTACATCTTTAATTGCTTTAATCAGAAAACACTGCAGCTTAAAGTCTAACAGCTGCGTGTCTATCTGATAACAAGCTGAAGCTCAGAGAAGCTGATTCAAATTCGCCGCCGCTCTGAGACACGGGGGAGGGGCGGAGCTAGCAGCATAACAGATACAAACAAAAGCCAGGCAGTCTCCCCGGTGACAGGGTGGGAGAAGTACAGTCTTGGAGAAGTACAGAGCAGTTAGAAGCAGATTGAAAGCAGGTTGACAGCTGCAGAAGCTAAACTAAACTTCCAAAAAAAAAACGAAGACAGAATAACTAAAACAGAGGTCAGAGAACAATTAGCAAACTCAGACCACAACATGGTCTAATTTTAAGTGATTTTTAAAACCCCAAAAGTAATGACTAAAGCTATGGTTTACAATTTTAGAAAAGCAAACTATGAAGGTATGAAACAGAGACTAACAAAAGTAGATTGGAGTAAAATAGAGAAAAGAGAAAACATCCACGGAAAAAGGATGGCTGTTTTTTAAAAATGTAGTTAGAGGCGCAAAACAAATACATCCCAAAAGTAGACAAATCTAAATCTAAAACAAAATGGCCAAAATGGTTTAATAGATCAATTAAAAAAATATTCAGCGAAAAAAGGCACTTTACAGAGCATTTAAAAGGGACCAAAAACAAAATACACTGAAAGAGTACTTGGAACTGCAAACACAAGTCAAAAAGGAAGTTAGAAAGGCCAAGAGAGAGATAGAAATCAATATTGCTAAGGGGGCTAAAACCAATTCCAAAATGTTTTTCCAATATTATAACAGCAAGAGAACATTCAAAGAGGAGGTTAAATGTCTAAGAGACACAAATGGCAAAATCATCAAAAAATAGCAAATATATTAAATTATTACTTTTCACAGGTTTTTACAAAGGAGGACACGGACAACATGCCCCACATGTCGACCTGTTCCTATCCAGTTTTAAATAACTTTAGCATAACAGAGGCAGAAGTGTTAAAGGGACTAGGAGCCCTTAAAATAATCAAATCCCCTGGGCCGGATGAGAATAGTACTCAAAGAAATGAAAGAAGTTATTTACAAACCACTAACCAAGATCATGCAACAGTCTCTTGACACAGTGGTTGTACTGACAAACTGGAAAACTGCAAACGTAATACCGATCCACAAAAAGGGCGACAAAACCGAACCAGGTAACCACAGACCAATAAGCCTGACTTCTATTATATGTAAACTTATGGAAACTATAATAAGACCTAAAATGGAAAATTACCTATATGGTAACAATATCCTGGGAGACAGTCAGCATGGTTTTAGGAAAGGGAGATTGTGTGTAACTAACCTGCATGACTTTTTTGAGGATGCAACATTGACAATGAATAATTGCAAAGCATACAACATGGTTTATTTAGATTTCCAGAAAGCTTTTGAGAAAGTCCTGCATAAAAGATTAATTCTCAAACTGAACACAGTAGGGATTCAAGGAAATGCATGCACATGGATTAGGGAGTGGTTAACATGTAGAAAACAGAAAGTACCAATTAGAGGAGAAACCTCAAAATGGAGCAAGGTAACCAGTGGTGTACCACTGGGATCAGTATTAGGTCCTCTGCTATTCCTAATCTATATTAATGTTTTAGATTCTGGTATAGTAAGCAAACTTGTTAAATTTGCAGACGACACAAAAATAGGAGGCGTGGCAAACACTGTTGCAGCAGCAAAGGTCATTCAAAATGATCTAGACAGCATTCAGAAGAGGGCAGACACATGGCAAATGACATTTAATAGAGAAAAGTGTAAAGTATTGCATGCAGGCATTAAAAATGTGCATTATAAATATATATGGGAGATACTGAAATTGAAGAAGGGAACTATGAAAAAGACCTAGGAGTTTATGTTGACTCAGAAATGTCTTCATCTAGACAATGTGGGAAAGCTATAAAAAAGGCCACAAGATGCTCGGATATATTGTGAGAAGTGTTGAATTTAAATCAAGGGAAGTAATGTTAAAACTCTACAATGCATTAGTAAGACCTCACCTAGAATATTGTGTTCAGTTCTGGTCACCTCGTTACAAAAAGGATATTGCTGCTCTAGAAAGAGTGCAAAGAAGAGCAACCAGAATTATCCCAGGTTTAATTGTCGACTGTGACTACTGCTACAGAACCTTCAAATAAGTGCACATAATCCAGTCGTAATCTCATTTCAAAACAAGTGATCGCAATATACACATGCAACATACACATGCAACATACACATACAATATACACATGCAATATACACACTCAATATAGGTGTTCAACACACACACACACGCAATATACATATGCAATACACACATGCAATATACACATGCAATGCACACATACAATAGACACATGCAACACACATACAATATACACATGCAATACACACTAAATATACACATACATTACACACACGCAATACACACACACAATATAAATACCCAATACACACACACAATATACATATGTAATATACATATGCAATACACACATACAATATACACATGCAACACACATACAATATACAAATGCAATACACACATGCAATATACACACACAATATACACATCCAATACACACGCAATATACATATGTAATATACATATGCAATACACACATGCAATATACACATGCAATACACACATGCAATATACACATGCAACATACACATGCAACATACACATACAATATACACATGCAATATACACACTCAATATAGGTGTTCAACACACACACACACGCAATATACATATGCAATACACACATGCAATATACACATGCAATGCACACATACAATAGACACATGCAACACACATACAATATACACATGCAATACACACTAAATATACACATACATTACACACACGCAATACACACACACAATATAAATACCCAATACACACACACAATATACATATGTAATATACATATGCAATACACACATACAATATACACATGCAACACACATACAATATACAAATGCAATACACACATGCAATATACACACACAATATACACATCCAATACACACGCAATATACATATGTAATATACATATGCAATACACACATGCAATATACACATGCAATACACACATGCAATATACACATGCAACACACATGCAATATACAAATGCAATACCCCCTGCTCTAAGTCTCTCCACTTCATTTCCAGCTGTGTTCTCAGGTCCTGGTTTCTGTGCTGCGCTTAAAGTACTAATCAGACTTTGTCAACTTCTTTTTAGATTCTCTAAAAGCTGACCATTATATTTTTGCATGGTATTTTTTCAGTTTTCCCACGTTTTTCCCAGTTATACTATGCATTTACCATAGTTTACACTGGTTTGCCAATGTTTATTAATGTGCTTTGCCATACCTCACTATCTTTACAATGCTTACCTATAGTGCTTTATTACTCTTTGCTTTGGTTCTACTAGATGAAACGTATGTGCACAGTCATTTAACCCCTGGGAGGAGTCTGGTTGCTCTTTGTTGGATTGGCTCGACTATATCAATAACAACTATTGTAATTATTGTGAAAACAAGGCCACTACAGTCAATCAATGGTTTAAAAACATCAGGTTCTCTGGGAACACTGGAACAATTCCTGAATACTGTGGGATATTGGGAGACAGCCTACATTCCTGGGATCCCCTCATAAATGACTCATAGTATCTGTAACATTGCCGGCAACTAGCCTTGAAATTGATTGGCAGTTTGATTCCAGTCAGCTCGCTCCTCGTCAAGTCTCTAAATAGCTCAGTCACTTCAAGCTGAAAATGTGGAAAAACCCTCTCAGGGAAGCATTTCATTTTTTAGAGGCCCACAAGCTGAACAGAAGTTTCTTTTGAAGCCTCCCGTCGACATCTGCCATTACCTGATTTCCCCAGCCTCCAGGGGGCTGTTATTAAAATATAAGATTACACCTTTCACTGGCAGCCAGAATACATTCCTGGCAGGATGTTGTCATCTTTTTTGAGGCCTAACATTGGACACATTTAAATCCCTCACCCCCTTGATCTCCAGAACAAACATGGTTCTGTAACTATTGATATTTTGATGACCTATAAAATATGTTTTGGTTCTTGCGTGTGTTGCAATTTATTCAGATATTTTTCTGCAATTCAGATTGCTGTGGTGAAGGAATGTAATTATATATTCTCAATTAGGGTGGAAAAGCTGGGGGTAAAATAACTGGGTGAATAGACCATTTTCCTATAGCAGGCTCATGTGACCCCAGTGAACTGTCCCAGCACTTTTAGTGACAGGATGCTCGGTATCCTTCACTTTTTTGGAACAAGTGCATACTTTTTTGTGAACAATTTTTTTATTTGCGTGTAAACATAAAAAATAAATAAAAAATAAAAAACAATTATACAATAAATCAAAAATACATAAGTACACAAATAGACATCAATCATTGGCACAACAATAAAGAATAATAACAATGATAGCAAAAGTAATAATTAAATAAAAGTTATGACATGGGGGTGCCTCCTGAGAGAGCAGAGCATTTAAAGTACTTTCGGCAGAAGACCAAGAATTAATTGTAGCTGAGCTGGCAAACTGCAACCTTGACATAGATCTCTCCAATACTATGATATCAACTAAATAACAAAGCCATACAGAATTGAAAGATATTCCAGACTGTCCCACCCGCTAGGAATATATTCACCTTGACTGTAAAGAAAGGGACAGTTGAGATTCATCCACAAGAAGGAGCACTCCGGGACACTGTGGCACCTGTACTCCAATTAATTTGGCCATGTCCGAAGTCATACATTTCCAGAAAGTCTTGATTTTTGGACATTCCCCAAACATGTGCAGATAGGTGCCAGCTGTTCCTAGAGCGCATCCCTGGCACAAAGGATCAGGGATCATTTTCATTTGAAATTTCCAATAGGGGGTTGCATAAAATCTATGTGTCAATTTAAAATTAATCAATTGGTGTGGCAAGTCCTTCGATGATGTTATCCCAGATTCTATCCCAGTTGGGGGTGACACCAAGCTTACTAAGTTCTCTGTCCTAAATAATAGTCACCGGGAGGGGTCTGGAATTATGGGAAGTAAAACAATTGTAACGAGAAGAAACTAGGCCCTTTGTGGCAGAAGAAGAGACAAAAAGTGTAACTATGGAGTGGGTGGACAGAGGGGCATCCCAGGAGACACCATAAGTGCACCTTTTGTAGACCAAGTGTATACTTGAGGGATCAGCAGACATGAAGCGGATCCTGAAGCGGATCCTGAAGCCTTAATGCAGTCCTCTTCTCAGAGTGGAGGTCACGCGGCGCTTTAGAGACGCGGCCCCTTCTCCTTGGGAGGAGACCCACTACCTCTGCTAAGGTGTGTTCTCTGCTCTTTTGGGAATTATTTGATTTTGATTTGCCCCGCAGAGTAATGTTGAAAGGGGAATTTCCACCAGATGTGAATGTGACATTTTCATCTGTGCTCAGAGCTCTGAGTTACAAAAAACACTTTAGGACAAACATCACCGGTGTAGACTTGTCCTGGTAAAAAATGAATGCCACCCAAAGTGAATTCAAACCACAATGAAAAAAAAAAACATTAATACTTTCTGCCAAATACTAGTAACAATTTGTTAAATTACAAAAAAATGATTAGTCAAGCAGAGAAAAAAGAAAAAAAAAAACAGTACTGACAGTACATTCAATTAGAACTAACCAATGCTTGCTGGAGAATTATACATTCACAGCACCTGCTGTTTAATTCTTTACACACATATGATCCTCATTACAGACTGCAATGCATGAGGAACAGAATTATTAAGCAGAGCTTAGCTGCAGTACATCAAACCTGACATGGGAACAGAAATTCTTTCTGTCCAGAGAAAGTTCAGCAGATGCCAAGAAAGTACTACTGTATATAACATGTGTACCAAGACTATTGCTGATAGGAGACAAGTACAACTACACAGAGCACTGGACAACAAAGTACCTGCCACAGCACTGTCATTAGGGTGCAGGCCACCATGGGCAGCCAGGGTTGATTTGACGCTAGCAGCGAGTACGCAAGGTGTTTAAATTGCTCTGGGGGCATTAAGTAAGTAACAGTCCTTTCAGTTCTGCAGAATCGGACAGCTAATGTTTAAATGTGGCTCTGGCAAAGAAATCCTCACCAGTCCTATCTATTGGACCCGGGGGCTCAGTGAGCGTTCTCTGATCCCACGAGCCAATCGGTGTCTTCTTACACCAAGGAACTTGAGAGTGGATGTCTGCAGGCTACCGGGAGTATTTGCCAGGAGAAAGAGAATTTCTCTTCTAAGGATTGTATTGCTCCCTCCTGCCACTCATTTCAATCAGAGCACCAGCATTGTTGCAGGAGGGAGCAACTTTGGTCATGGTGCTGGTTTCTGTGTGAAGAAGTGTCTCCTCTCTCTGTCCTGTCTATTTCCCTCCAGTTTCCAGCTCTGGTCCCGGTTTCTGTGTGAAGAAGTGTCTCCTCTCTCTGTCCTGTCTATTTCCCTCCAGTTTCCAGCTCTGGTCCCGGTTTCTGTGTGAAGAAGTGTCTCCTCTCTCTGTCCCGTCTATTTCCCTCCAGTTTCCAGCTCTGGTCCTATTTTCTGTGTGAAGAAGTGTCTCCTCTCTCTGTCCTGTCTATTTCCCTCCAGTTTCCAGCTCTGGTCCTGGTTTCTGTGCTGCACTTAAAGTATTAACTTTGTCAACTTGTTTTAAAATTTTAAAGTCCCCCCTCATTAGACTAATAAAAGAAAATAGATACAGTCTCATTCCTCTTTTACACATTTACAGAATTGGCGACAGTACAGCGCATGGCTCAAGTTGTGACTTGTGAATGATAAATACCCCAACGGGCTTGTTAATGCACATCAAAGTGTACCTGGCCTTTGCCTCAGTCAGGGCTTTGCCGAAGTGTTTCCATTAGCTACAGCTGTAAAATGTGACACAGTGCTGGATCACAGCAAAGCTAAACAAGAGTTCTTAACCAGCTTTAAGTCTGGGTCCTTTAAGTCTGGGTCCAGATCCTAATGGTTTTGCACTTAATCTGGTTTGTTCAGCCAACAGCAAACAGCCATGCCTTTCCTAACTAGTTTCGGTGGATTTAAGAAACTATTTAAACCTCTTATTTGGCCACCCACAGCTAATTTCACCCCACTCCAGATCCTAACACCCACTTCCACATCTACTATGCTGTGGTTCCACTGATTGAAATGGATAATCTCAGACTTCTTGCTGTTTCAAAAGTTTGCAATACAATTATAAAACTATTAGTGTCCCTTCTGTCTAGTGTTGGGGAGTAACACGTTTCATGTAACACGTTACTGCAATGTGTTTACATTTTCCAGTAACTTGTAACTGTGATGATTCCTTGTCTAGACAGACAAAGTAATGTATTTAACTACGTCCACTGCAAAACACGGAAATCAGAGTTAAACCTTACATGTCACATGAACATGCTGCATCTCAAGCTGCACCCTAACCAATATCTCTGTAACATGTAAACTGTGCCTGAGAAGTAACTATTTGTAACTGTAACAGTAACCTTTTTTTAATTAGTAACATTAGAGCACCAGACTCAGATACATGATTTATTCATACATTTGTCAACTATTTTTGAAGTATACAATTGAAGTATACAATTGAACATGACTGCGGTACACTGCAGCTGTACTGATAGATCAGATTGAAGCAGGGGTGAAATTCTGCCGGTACTCTGTACCGGTACTTATTTTGATGCTTATTTGGGTACCGGGACTTATTTAATCTGCTTTTCATCCAACGCGGATGCATTCCATCCACTCACACAGTCCACTAGTGCAGCGTTTCTCAAATGCGCTTTCATTCAGCACAGTTCATGCTGCTTGCATTCTGTTTCCTCACACTGCTTCTGTTAGCTGCTATTGGCCACCATTAACGTCAGTATAATCACTGCGTGTTGATTGGCCGAGCTTTCATTCTGATCAGATTTCATTTTGGCGTGCGTCACAAATCTCCACCCATTTCGCTTTGTGCCAGTGATCATTCGTTGATCAACAAGAGAAGACTTCAGCAGTGCAACGTGAAAACAGCGGTGTGGAGTAATTACCATTATTATGAAGTAATAATTATTTTATTTAGTGTGGCAGAGAAACTATCTGAAATATTCAAAACAAACATTGCTGCACATGAATTTGAAGGCAAAAATCCATGTCAGTGTTCGCCATAAATTACATAGTTGATAAATATTATAAATAATTGCCATAACGCGTTTTGCCTTGCACCGATTTACCACATAAAATGCTAAGTGATGTGTGGGACAGTAGGGATTAATAATAACATAAAAAGCTTCAGATTTGGGAGTTAGTATTGGGATACAGATGCAGGTGTGCTTCACGTTTTTCAAACACTGGCCCAGCCTGCAAGGTACATGTTAACCATAGTGATCAACGTTTTGTTTTGTTGTGATCCTAGTATTTTCTGTTATGACTATAATAAACGAAAAAAAAACGGTGAGGTGTTTTTTCTTTGTTTAATGGCCCCTTTTCTAAAACATTTTGAAGAGTTTATTTAAGTTAAATGTGAGTTTTCACTTGCTTGCACATCTAAAAAAAAAAAAAGGCAGAAGTAAACCACAGTAATGATATTACTTTATGAAAATATGTCTTTTGCCACTTTGTTTCTTGTGCAGAAACCACAATACCAGGGATAAAATACAAATAAAGTCTACTGTTATACTGTTTCTGCCTGAAAAATATTTTTGTGCAATAGAATTGGTAATTAATCTGCACAGAAACACAACAGAGAAGCACACAGAACATATTATTGGAAGATAAGTAATAAGTACAAAATAAATAAAAGAAACAGGGATATATGTTCTAATCCAAGGCTATTATTATAGCATGGCCAGGTCCTGTTGTAGGTGAGTACCCAGGGTCTGGAGAGTATGTGTTATATTACAGTACATGAGTGATACAAGCAGAGGGTACAAAACTTTCAGTATTTTCAGCTTCTTTGTTTATGGTGAATTGGTTATAATTGATCAGTTATTTTTTAAGGCTTATTTTGTATTTATAAATGTATCGTGTACCAATATGTATACATTTTTTTAAGTATGTATTCATTGGCACTCAAAATGTCTCAATTTTTTAAATGTTTACACCCGGCTGTGCATATGAGTACCTGCACTTTTTTGTTGAGAATTTCACCCCTGGATTGAAGTATACAATTGAACATGACTACGGTACACTGCAGATTTAAAAGCTGGTGCTGAAAGCCAAACATTGCCTTCTTGTCTTCTCCCTCCCAGATGTTCCATTTTAGTGATTCCTGTGGAATCCCCAGACCTCTCTCACTGACAGAGCACTGGAGACTCCTGGGGCAGCTTGATCAGGTCACTCCCCACAACAATGTGGTCGCAGCTTCTCTGTAGGGTTTATACAATTGGGATTGAAATCAAATATTTAGCTTGTACCGGTACTTCATTTCCAAGCAACTTAACAGTTTCAACAATGCATATCACTGGTGATGTGGGTGCAGTAGAACTGCCTTAACGCTTATCCAGTTCTGATTAAACTTGGTTCCGTCTTTTAGACACTTATTAGAATCTGAGGGCATCTGGAGACCGTATTTTATGTTGTGTGCGCTTCCGTCTGTCTGTCTGACTGTCTATCTGTCTGGAGGTGTCCACTTAGTGTCAATGAAGGTCACTCTGACCAGATAAAAAAAAGTTTTACAGCCTGACAATATTTTAGTAAGTAGCTTCGACTTGTTTTGATTTTTCTAGTTGTTTTTTTTTTAACTTTGTATGACGTTTGAGAAAATGCTACAGACTTTAATACATTTAAAAACAGCCAGCCCTTTTAACAATGGCAGCCTTTTTTCAGTATTCCCAAGCGTTTTTTTAATACATTTTCCGGTTATTTAAAAAAGGAAAAAAGATTTCAGAGGAATACCTGATCTCTTCTCTAAAACACCATGAGCTCTCACCCAAAACAAAATGTACATGTTAAAACAGGTCTCATGACTGCCCAAACTAAAGAGGGCAAATCTATTTGACTCCCAAATTATACCTGTCGGAATGATTTGATTAATGTGTGAAGCTATGTATCAAATGTACCATTTTTCTTCAATAAATACAATGTGCTAATAAAAAACAGATGGATTAGCCATAAGAGTAAACATATGTGCCTAATCTTTATTTAATAATGTTGTGTGTTTGGTCACCAGCTCAGTAGCGTCTCCTATATGGATATTCCCCTGGGCACTAAATTTGACCACCCCTGATCTGGAAAAGCTTCATATTAGTAGCAGGTTGTCCTTTCAGCAATTCAGAGGGAATGGGTTTTTGGTATTTAAATACCAGTAACTGGCTTCAGTTGAAGCTATGTGATGGATCCTCCTGTGGTTTTTGCCAATGAAGGTCTGGGTTTAAATTATAGTATTAATTGTCTTCAATAGCTAACGCAGTATGGCTTGGCTAGATTGATTTACATGGGTGTATCTTTCCTTATTTAAAGCTTTGTGAATGGATTCCCTTTTAGAAATGGCAGCTGATTGCATTCCAGCAGCAGAGCTTGCTCTTTCATGGGGCAAGCTCTTGTAAGCTCTTGTAAGCACTTGTGAGCTCTTGTGAGCTCTTGTAATTCTACACTGCTCTGCTGGCGGCTGAGAGACACCGTTAAAGCCATGGTTCGGAAGTTCTGTAAAACAATAAGACAACTTTTTCTTAGCAGCTCGGGTGGAAACAGTGAATGCTTTGCTTGGATTGGCTTTGTTGCTCTGATTGCTATAAGAGAAAAAGCATAGTACTAATCTGTAATAGAGCATGACTCCTGAAGGCCAACTGTCCCCTTTCTTTGCTAATTCCTTTTAGTTGGCACATTCTTCTATCTTTTGTAACTTTAGTCTGAGGCCCAGGCAGATGTTCAGGCCTTGGATAGGTTTAGACTAGGCCAGCAGTAAGTAAAACACATTATTTCTTGATAGCTTGTTTCTTAATACCATCCACTTGATAATGACTCCTTGCTTTAAGCATGTTTTGTCTGATGAAATGAACTAAACTAATTGCTGGCACACTGTGGCAATGTGCCCCGCCCCTGTGTGCATGTGTGTGTTATGTGTTGTATTTTGCGTGTGTTAATGTTGGTGTATAGAGATTGGTACACGGAATATAAACGGGTCTGTGTTTCACGTGTGATTTAAATTGTATATTTGTATTTAGGCACGGGATTGCACTGCTGGGATTCAATTACTAATTAATTATTCACTTGAATCCCAGCACGTGAATTAATTCTGTGCACCCCCGTGCTCACATACTATACTTTAAATGCACGTGCAGTGATGTGCAATCCCGTGCCTAAATACAAATATACAAAATAAATCACACGTGAAACACAGACCCATTTATATTCCATGTACCAATCTCTATACACCAACATTAACACACGCAACATACAACACATAACACACACATGCACACAGGGGCGTGGCCACATTGCCACATATACCCCCCCTTGTGCGCAGCACACATGGCCTCAACGGCCACCTCCCCCCTTAAAAACCCAGCAGTCCAGGACAAAGTCTCGGGCTGGGAAGGGAGGCTTCAGTGGGCCCATGGCTGGCAATGCTGTCAGCACCCCTGCCGGTAGTGGCACGGCTGCCAGCATGCTGGTCCACTCATGCAGAGAAATTGCTGCGGGGGGTGCTGGTCTCCTGACCTCTCCCCTTTTCTTCGTAGCCAGTAGCTCCCCTTTGTGGGGCTCCGACCACAGTACTTCCGGCAGCGAAGAAGCTGCAGTGGGAGCAGGTCTCCGGACCTCCCTCACGATCTCCGGCAGCGAAACTGCTGCAGTGGGAGCAGGTCTCCGGACCTCCCCCACGGTCTCCGGCAGCGAAACTGCTGCAGTGGGAGCAGGTCTCCTGACCTCCCCCACGATCTCCGGCAGCGAAACTGCTGCAGTGGGAGCAGGTCTCCTGACCTCCCCCACCTTCTTCGTGGCCGGCAGCTCCCCTTGGTGGGGTTCTGGCCACAGTACTTCCTGCTGCGATGCGGAGCAACTGGCAGCCCCAGGCGATGCGGAGCGGCTGGCAACCCCAGGCGATGCGGAGCGGCTGGCAACTCCAGGCGATGCGGAGCGGCTGGCAACCCCAGGCGATGCGGAGTGGCTGGCAACCCCAGGCGATGTGGAGCGAAAGGTAGCCCCAGGCGATGCGGAGTGACAGGCAGCCCCAGGCGATGCGGTGCGACAGGCAGCCCCAGGCGATGCCAGACAGGCATCCTTGGGTGAAGCGTGGCAAGCATCCTTGGGCGAAGCGTGGCAGGCATCCTTGGGCGAAGCGAGGCAGGCATCCTTGGGCGAAGCGAGGCAGGGAGTCAGGACAAGCTGGGGTGCGGGTGTTGGCCCTCTTCTCGACCTCTGCGGCCGGGCGGTTCCTCCCCCTGCTTCCCTCAGCAGCTGCTGATGACCGCCAGCATCTAGTCCTGGTCCTTCTGGTGAAGGGAGAGGCAGCTCCTGCTCCTCTCCCCCTGATGGTGATGGAGGCAGAGGCAGCTCCCGCTCCTCTCCTCGTGATGGTGGGGAAAGTGATACCAGCAGGCATTCATCGTCTGCTGGTGGGGGAAGTGATACCAGCAGGTATTCATCCTCTGCTGGTGGGGGAAGTGATACCAGCAGGTATTCATCCTCTGCTGGTGGAAAGGGACCCAGCAGGTATTCACCCTCTGCTGGTGGACGGGAACCAAGCAGGCATTCACCCTCTGCTGGTGGACAGGGACCCAGCAGGCATTCACCCTCTGCTGGTGGATAGGGACCCAGCAGGCATTCACCCTCTACTGGTGGACATGGTGGAGGCAGAGGCAGCTCCTGCTGCTCTGCTCCTGCCAGTGGAGGTGGCGGAGGCAGAGGCAGCTCCTGCTGCTCTGCTCCTACCGGTGAAGGTGGCGGAGGTAGAGGCAACTCCTGCTGCTCTGCTCCTGCCGGTGAAGGTGGCGGAAGCAGAGGCAGCTCCGGCTGCTCTGCTCCTGCCGGTGAAGGTGGGAGCAGCGTGTAGTCTCCTGGCGACGAAGGTGGGAGCAGCGTGTAGTCTCCTGGCGATGGAGGTGGGAGCAGCGTGTAGTCTCCTGGCGACGGAGGTGGGAGCAGCGTGTAGTCTCCCCCTTTTGCAGGGGACTGGTGCTGCTCTGCCTCTCTTGCAGGGGACTGGTGCGGCTCTGCCTCTGAAGGGGAAACCAGCAGGCATTCTTCTTCTGCCGGCAGCTTGGGTCCTAGGGCTGTGGAAGCCCCGACTTCCCTCTCTTTGGGCTGTGAACGCACTGACTCCTCCCTTTTGGGCTGTAGACACACCGACTCCTTCCTTTTGGGCTGTGGATGCACCGACTCCCCCCTCTTGGGCTGTGGACGTTCGGGCTCCCCCCACTCAGGCGTAGGACGTTCGGGCTCCTCCCGCTTGGGCTGTGGACACTCGGGTTCCTCCCGCTTGGGCTGTGGACGCTCTGGTTCCTCCCGCTTGGGCTGTGGACACTCTGGCTCCTCCCGCTTAGGCTGTGGACGCTCTGGCTCCTGCCGCTTTGGCTGTGGACGCTCTGGCTCTTTCCGCTTGGGCTGTGGACACTCAGGCTCCTACCGCTTGGGCTGTGGACACTCAGGCTCCTCCCATTTGGGCTGTGGACACTCAGGCTCCTCCTGCTTGGGCTGTGGATGCTCTGGCTCCTCCCACTCAGGTACTCGAGAGAACAGCGACTGCTCCTCTCCCTCTTGCTCACTGGAAGGCATCCCTCCCATGTCTGCAGCTAGGTACCCCAGCACCACCATGGTAATGTCATGAACTGATGCCGGGTTGTACTGTTGCTCCCAGTCCTCCCATCGTTCCCCATCTCGCATCCGCAGTGTGTTAATAACCCAGGGGAGGTCACTGGCGAAGTTCCCCTCGGGGGGGGACCAGCCAGTCCCATATTTCCCGGGACGGTGGGGAACCCGGTGGCAGTGGGGGTAGAGGGGTGGCTACTGATGCTTGGGGTGACAGCTGCTCCTTTCCCTGAGCCCGCGTATACGGGCACCCTGCCCCGTTGTGGCTGTCCTCCTCCCAGCCCGGCATGCAGGATGAGTGCTGCAGCTGTTGTTGTTGCTGCTGCTGCTTCCGCTGCTTTCTGCAGCTCTTTCTCCCCATCCTCGCTTTACTATTTATTTATTTATTTATTTATTTATTTATTTATTTTTGTAATCCAACACACAAACACCTCTCCTGGTCTGACGCTTGGAGGCGCTGTTATCCCACTGCTGACACCACGTGTCACAAAGGCGGCCGGAGTGGGTGACGTCAGACCAGAGCCAGGAAATAAAACAACAAGAGAGAGGTGGAGTTTGGTGGAGCGGAGTGAATGGTTTCGCTCAGCATTTAATAAACAGAACAGAAAATAAAAAGGTTGAACAAACAAACACAAAACAGGACACGGCACTTACACCAAAATAAATAGACAAACAAAACGAACTAACACTTAACAAACGGTGCGCGGAGACAAACAAACACGGTGAGTACAACACTTATATTTACTTTTCTTTTACTTATTTTAACTCCTCTCTCTCTCCCATTCTCCACTCTCGAACACCCAACCCTGAGTGAAAGAAATGTGCATCTATATATACTGTTGTGCTGGGATTCAATTACTAATTAATTATTCACTTGAATCCCAGCACGTGAATTAATTCTGTGCAACCCGTGCTCACATACTATACTTTAAATGCACGTGCAGTGATGTGCAATCCCGTGCCTAAATACAAATATACAATTTAAATCACACGTGAAACACAGACCTGTTTATATTCCGTGTACCAATCTCTATACACCAACATTAATACACGCAACATACAACACATAACACACACATGCACACAGGGGCGGGGCACATTGCCACACACACATAATTCCTCCATTAGTGAGGAATGCTGACATTTGTATATGTCCTGTTTTCTGTTTGAGTAGAGATGTGTGGACCAGTTATCAGACAGACTCCTTCATACCCACTGACTCTCCTCATGACGTGTAGAATGCTTCCAAAGGGTAACTAGGCCTCTATATTTTTAAATGATTTTCTATCGCTGTAATAAGGTACAGGCTATTATTATAATTTATATTTTTAACTATGAGGAGACACTCTCTTCTACAAACTCATACCTCAAATATAATATATTGTAATGAACCACTGCGTTGGAAGTGAAACAAGACTCTTAAGGAGACCAGATGGGATTCCAAATTTGCTGGTTTTAATTACTGCACTAAATAAAATAAAACAGCGACTCACTCTGGGCTCTTTTCACCACTTCACAGATAGGCACTCTTTCAACCTTTAGCTCTGTCCCTCAGAGTCTCACTCCAGTCGAGTCTACATGCGTTCTCCCGCACGTGGTTCGCCCCCCCCCCCCCACACACACTTATAGCCTTGGGGGAGGGTCAGGGTCCCACCCACCACACGCACACACACTGCATAGGCACGTGCACACACACACACATATAACTAACGGTGTGCCCCGTACTCTTACAATACACAGAACATTAAACGAGACATAACAAATAAGACACACAAGACAAACACAATGTCCAGGACGATGCCATTGCCAGGGTTGTTACATAGCCCCCCACCCCTTAGTCCCTCGTCCCTGAAGAATAAAGTCTCGGAAACGACCCGGAGGCCGATGGTGTTGTTGTGGCCATGGTCTCCCCACATGCGTTGGTCCCCTGGGGATGGACGGACAGAACCCCGTGGTGTGGAACACCCAGCTAAAGTGCTGTCAGGAACATGGGCAGAAAGGGAGGGATTGTCAGGGCTGGGTGAATCAGGAAGGGGCAGGAGGGAACTGTCAGGGGTCGGTGAATCAGTCGACGTCGGTACACCACCTCCCCAATTTGCTCCAGGACCCTAGCCAGGGACTGTCCAGCTTGGGGCAATGGCCCCTCATCCTCTTGGGGCTGTAGACCCAGACCAGCTCTCCAGCGATGAAGTGGCGCCCCCGAGTCCGGAGGTCATAGTTCTGCTTCTGCCTGGCACCAGCCGCCTGCAGCTGGTCCCAGGCGAAGCGGTGGGCTATCTCCATCCGGTCTTGCAGCCTCCCGGCGTACTCAGGGGAACACTAGGGGCATCTGGGGGATGACTGAAAACCAGTTCAGCGGGGGTGCGGAGCTCACGCCCCATCATGAGCAGGGCTGGAGTGCAGGCACTCGAGCCCTGCACAGTGGAACGACAGGCCAGCAGCACCAGAGGCAAGTGGGTGTCTCAGTCCCGTTGGTGGTTGGCGGTGGTCACGGCCAGTTGCATGGCCAGAGTGTGGTTAAATCGCTCCACCAATCCGTCACTCTGTGGGTGGAGTGGGGTGGTCCTGTTCTTCTTGATTGCCAGGCACCAGCACATCTCGGCAAAGACCCGGGACTCGAAATTGTGCCCCTGGCCCGAATGCAGCTCTTGCGGGATTCAGAACCGGCTGAAGAATCCATCCAGCAGTGCTTCAGCGACCGTCTCTGCCTCCTGGTCTGGCAGAGCGTAAGCCTCCCGTCACTTGGGGAAATAGTCAAGGGCCACCAAGATGAACCGGTTCTCCTTCTGAGCGTGGAAAGGGGCCCAGGATGTCCACCGCGACCCTCTCCATGGGCCCACCGACCTGGTACTCCTGGAGGGGGGCGTGCGACCTGCCAAGGGGTCCTTTCTGGGAAGTGCGGACAGTAGTCCTCCACGTCCCTTCTGCACTGTCCCCAGTAGAAGGCTTGGCGGAGCAGCCGCAGCGTCTTCGTCACCCCGAAGTGTCTGGTGCCTTGGGTTCCATGGTGGGAATCGAGCACCTCCCGGCGCAATGCTTGAGGGACCACCACCTGCCACCTTGCCTCCCCGGTCGCTGGCTCCTTCCATTGCTGCTGGAGGACTCCATCCCTCAGGGCCAGTCCAGACCACTGCGACCACAACCCTCAGGTAGCAGTGGAGTGCCAAGCTACCTCCTCCCATGGGGGCCTCTGCTGGTCCTCCTGCCACTGCATCACTGGACGCAGATCATCCTCCTGGTGCCTTCTCCACAATGCCTTCTCCACCGGTAAAACCATGCAGCATCGCTCTTCCTCCCCCTTGCACAATGCTGCCTCCCTCTCCTCCTTCCTGCTGCAGTGTGCACAGCCTCAGGTGCACAGGGCCGACAGGACAGGGCGTCCGCATTGGCATGCCTTTCTCCTGCCCGGTGTTGTATTTTGTATTGAAAGGCCTACAGCTGTTCTATCCAGCGGGCGACCTGTCCCTCAGGCTCTCGGAACGTCATCAGCCATTGTAGGGTGGCGTGATCCATCTGGATTGTGAAGGGGAGTCCACCGAGGTAGTGGCGAAAATGCAAGAAACTGTCTTCGTGTGACACAGTAGCGGCATTCTGCCTTGCTAAGCTACCAGCTGTAGTACGCAATTACATGCTCCCCTTCGGGCCCTGGTTGGGGCAAGCAGGAAGGGAGAGTGGGGGTCCAGTGGAGCCAGGATGCTCTTCAGTCAAATGAATGCCTCCTGGCGCTCAGGGGTCTTCTTTCCGTAGAAGGCTGTGCAGGGGGGCAGCGATGGTAGCAAAGCCCTGCACAAACCTCCTATAATAAGAGGCAAGCCCCAGGAAGCCCCTAAATTGGTGTGGGTTGATAGGTGTGGGCTAATCCCAGACAGCCTTGATCTTGCTGGCCTCCGTGCTGATCCCCTCCTCTCCGACCCGGTGCCCCAGGAAGGTGACCTCTTTACGCATCAGCTGGCATTTCTCTGGGTGCAGCTTGAGCCCCGCTGACGTCACTCGCCGGAGCACGGGCTGTCTGGAAGGTCCTCCCATGGACCAGCAGGTCATCCAGGTAAAACAGGCATTCTGTGGGGGGCAACTGCTCGAACATTGCAGGGGCATTGCAAAGTCCAAACGGCATTACCATGAACTGCCATAGCCCTTGGCCAGTGGAGAAGGCAGTCTTGGGTCGTGTAGAGGGGGCCAAACCTACCTGCCAGTAGCCGCTTCGGAGGTCGAGAGAGGAGAACCATCTGGACCCGGACACCAGATCCAAGGACTCATCGATGCAGGGGAAGGGGTATGAGTCCTTCTCCATCATCTCTGGACCGGAGGGTTGTGGGTTCAATCCCAGGTGGGGGACACTGCTGTTGTACCCTTGAGCAAGGTACTTTACCTAGATTGCTCCAGTAAAAACCCAACTGTATATATGGGTAATTGTATGTAAAATAATGTGATATCTGTATAATGTGAAATAATGTATAATGTGATATCTTGTAACAATTGTAAGTCGCCCTGGATAAGGACGTCTGCTAAGAAATAAATAATAATAAATAATAATAAGATGTGTAAAGCATTTGGTGAGATGCTATAAAAAAAAAAAAAAAAATGTCGCTCAAGCACGGTAGTCGACGCAGAAGCCCAGGGCTGTCCGAGGGCTCAATTATGCCGGCCTCTATCATCTCCTGAAGGACCTGTTCTGTGGCCTCCTGCCATGCCAGTGGTTGTCGGCGAGGGTGCAGCTTAATGGGACAAGCCTCCTATGTCTCGACCATGTGTGTCCGGCCCACATCCTCCGAAGTGTTGGCAAAGCTGGAACGGTACTCAAACAACAGCTCCCACAGCTGAGCCTGCTGCTCCAGGCAAAGCCCCTCGCAGTTCTAATGCCAGACTGTGGTCACCGTGGCAACAGTGGGGTCCTCTGCTGGGGTTGGCAAGGCCCTGTTGAGAGAGCTCGATCCTATAGGAGCTGGAAGAAGGCGATAGGGGGGAGGGTGTTGATTCCTCTGAGCTTGTCTGGGCCTGGGAAGGGCTAAGTTCCCCCATTCCAGCAGCTCCATCTCAGTGTTCTCATTGCTCCAGGGCAGGGACACTGTCCCTCGGGCAAGTGGACTGCAGGTCACAGGCTGTAAGCGTTGGCGGCGGCGGGTGGCTGCCTTTTTCAGCAGCGGCTAGGCGGTGGCCGAGGTTTCCGACTCCAGTTGTTGAGCAGCCCGGGGGTGTGCTGATGTTGGGCCCGTTGAGAGGCTGCATTGTCCTTGGCAATGCTGGCGCATGAAGGGGCTGGTGGCCTGGTGCATGGTGGAGCCCGGGGGAGGACTGAGGTCCCCCTTCTCGCTGTAGTGGGCCATTGTGCCCTCGGCAGGGCCTGAAGCTGTGGAACAGAGGGGTCCCGACCCACCTCGACAGCCTCGGGGGGAAGGCAGGCCCTTCTGAGTAGGCTAAGGCCAAGGCAGGGCCCCCCTGTATATGCAATGTCCCAGTTCTGAGGTCTAGTTGCCCGCCTGTGTACAGCTGCTAGCCAGACAGGGTGGTGTACTGTCCATCCAGCCACTTCTATAGCAAGGTTGCCCTTCCCTTGCATTGGCGCTAGTTCTCTGGTCACAGTGCACAACTGCACCTTGGTGGGTTCTAGCCAGACCCCGGCGGGGAGCACATCAGGGTGGACATTTGACACTTGTGCTGTCTGCGGTCCGCGGGTTCCGGGGAGAGCGACACCTCACTCTCCCAGCAACACCAGTGGATCCTGGTGGCGGGCGCTGCAGCTTCGTGCTCCAGGGTGAAAGGGACTCGGTGGGGGCCTGCGTCGTCCCATCTCTCTGTATAAACAAAGCCTAAAAACAAAGAAATTTCACCATTGTAAAATTCTTACAAAATACAATTTGTTAAGTTTTGATAATTTTATACATTATTCATATGAGTTTTAATTTTTAAGCCTCTGCATGGACTTGCTCCATTAAAATAATTCATTACACTCCGTTCTGAATTTAGCAACAGAATCACCAGAGCAGCCATCAATGGTAATTGTATTGAGACAAGACATTGTACTAAATTTGCACAAACACCATTCTCAATTAAAGGTGTAATATCCTGGAATTCATTAACAGATGATATAAAAAATACTCATGAACTCAGGGATTTTGTGTTCATTGATTGTGAGGGGTGGATTGTTGTATATTCTGCAATTGATTGTTGATTTGTTGATCTTTGTTCTCACCTGGCCAGGGACTACCAATGAAAATTAGCTTTTAGCTAAATTTGGGTACAGTGGATCATATGACATGTATGTTAAAAATTGTACAATGTCCCTGTCAAATAAACAAAATAAACAAAATAAATAAAAAATCTATGCAGGTCCCTTGGCGTTTCCCTGCGGCTGCTGTGTCAGGTGTTGCGGTGCAGGACCCCCTGCTGGGCAGTGGCGCTGTAGGTGGCCGGGCTGTCCGCAGGGTGATGAGCTCTGAGGGTGATGAGCTCTGTAGGCCAGGTGGGGTCAAGGACGCTGTCCGGCGCTTTCTCTTCACTGGCTTGGGCCATGCAGGTTCTGGGTGGTGTGTGGTCGGGCCGCCTCTTCTGCTGACTCCGCTCGCTCCCAGAGGCCGGGTCATGCTCCACCTCCTCGAGCTCTAGGGAGGTTGTTGCAGCAAGCTGGAGCTGCTGACGCAGGGCAGTCAGGGTCAGTCCGCGGACAAACGCCTCCACGGTCAGGTCCTCCTGTGTGGCTGGCGGGAACGTGGGTTATCCTCTCTGAGCCAGGTACATCAGCTGCCAGTATGCCCAGTTTCTCTCCAAGGTCTCGGGTGCGGTTGGCCAGGCGCAGGCCAACTACAGGCTCTACTCTCCTGAAACTGCGTACCTCATACTGGACCATCTTATCTGGGTCCAGGTCCAGCAGTACCTGCAGTGCTTCTCCCTCCAACGCAGCTGCAACTGTCCGGCCTTCTCAATCGGCCCCCAGCCACTAGTGAGCGCTGCCATTCTGAATTTAACGTGGTATGCATCCCACAGGGATTTCCCATCATATCGTCCTGCTTTTACCGCCTGCCTGCTCGCCCCTGGCATCATGTCACCCCCACTTGGCTCATTCTCCCTGCCGCGATCGACATGGTGCCCATGTCGGGGCTTAACTCTATGCTCTCACATCAAACACACACTCAGTTCAGCGATCAGTGCCCCGTTCCTCCTACAGCCATTCAAGTCGATGTTGGTTAAGCAAGGCAAGGCCTCTTGATTTAACAGGCTATGTTGCTGTATTTCTCTTTGTCTGTCTATTCATTTATCATTACCATTATTTCAAGTTGTTTTACAAAGTGTTGCCAATCAGCCTTACCGTCATACTGTAGTTGGCTATAGTAGGCCCCTTTGTTTACATCCTGTCGAAGTGCGTATGTGTCCGGTGGTGACATGGCCTCTTCCTTGATGCACACTTGCTTGTGTGATGACGTTCCCACTGTCCCTTCTCCCTTGACGATGATGACATAGTGCCCCTCAGCCTGCAGGGCAGTCTGCCGTCCTCCCAGCTCTGCCATCTTGACCCCTCATTTTTCTTCGGCCCAAGGGCTCTTGCCTCTCCCTTGCTCTACGCCATCTTCCCACGTGGCACCCATTCTCGGGTCGCTCCTGACCCTCAGCTCAGCTGCTAGCTCCTCCAGTCTGGCTCGCAGCTCGTCTCCTCTCATCTCCATCATGTCCGCCATCTTCTCCCCTGGTTCTTGCTTCACTCCTCGTGGCAGGCACTGCATGAATCCCACCCTGACACCAATGTAATGAACCGCTACACTGGAAGTTAAACAAGACCAGATGGGATTCCAAAGTTGCTGCTTTTAATTACTGCACTAAATAAAATAATAGCAAATCCCTGTTTGGGCCGGGGTTCACGCCAAATCAATAAATAAAAATAACTCCCTCGCACTCTCTGCTCTTCCTCTCACTTTCGTACTCTTTCAGCCTTTAGCTCTGTCTCTTACAGCCTCACTCCAGTTGAGTCTACACACGTTCTCCCAAAGCAAGGAGTAATAAAATAAATAACAGCGTTACTGCAGCATGCAGTTCAGGGTTAATTTGCGACTGTGTTAGTGTCTTATGACAGGGTGTACGGACTGTTAATTTTACTTTTATTAAACATTTTCAAAAGCTAAAAAAATATTAACAATAAAAAAATAAATCTGCCATTCTTAAATGTCTTTCAATATTAATTAAATAGCTTAAAATGATATTATCATCTTATTTACTGTATCTTTTATATATTTTTAAAATGTTTTCCACAGTTGAGTTTTGGTAATTGTTCAATACAATTCTCTGCAGCTATCTATGGAGATGGTTAGCTCAGTTAGCAGACATGCTGGGGCTGGGGAGATGGTTAGCTCAGTTAGCAGACATGCTGGGGCTGGGAAGATGGTTAGCTGAGTTAGCAGACATGCTAGGGTTGGGGAGATGGTTAGCTCAGTTAGCAGACATGATAGGGCTGGGGAGATGGTTAGCTCAGTTAGCAGACATGATAGGGCTGGGGAGATGATTAGCTCAGTTAGCAGACATGCTGGGGCTGGGGAGATGGTTAGCTGAGTTAGCAGACATGCTAGGGTTGGGGAGATGGTTAGCTCAGTTAGCAGACATGATAGGGCTGGGGAGATGGTTAGCTCAGTTAGCAGACATGATAGGGCTGGGGAGATGATTAGCTCAGTTAGCAGACATGCTGGGGCTGGGGAGATGGTTAGCTCAGTTAGCAGACATGCTGGGGCTGGGGAGATGGTTAGCTCAGTTAGCAGACATGCTGGGGTTGGGGAGATGGTTAGCTCAGTATTACAAGTTAATGACTTATGAAAAGGTTAAGTATTTTTGTACTGCTCAAAATAGACCTACAGTACACACTTTTTATGTTATTATGTTATTTATGTTTTTATTTTTTTTATTTTACTGTAGTTATGTCTGCATATTACAAGCTAACCATCTCAGAGTTATGCGGGAAAGCATTTTCTGATTAATAAAACTCATAATGTAAATGGTGGTCATGTGCTGCTGACTGAGTGAGCTGCCGCTTGCTAATTACAGACCAACAGAGTAAAACAACCAAACCAGTAGTAGAGAGATAAGATTACAGAATATCATCTAGTATATACTGGACAGCAGTGTGGAGTAGTGGTCAGGGCTCTGGACTCTTGACCGGAGGGTTGTGGGTTCAATCCCAGGTGGGGGACACTGCTGCTGCTGTACCCTTGGTACTTTACCTAGATTGCTCCAGTAAAAACCCAGCTGTATAAATGGGTAATTGTATGTAAAAATAATGTGGTATCTTGTAACAATTCTAAGTCACCCTGGATAAGGGTGTCTGCTAAGAAATAAATAATAAAATACATATAAACACAAATATTAAACTACTTTTATGGTCATCGATAATGTCCTCCAAACTTATATGACAGCTTTTAAAATTTGGAATTGGATCACAAGCTTTTTATTCATAACATGTGTCCTTATAAAATCCATGTCTATCCAGTACAGTAATCAGCTATGGATGAATGTATGTACAGTGCCTATAGAAAGTCTACACCCTTTTGTTTTATTTATGTTTTTTTTCTGCATTAAATAAAAATTAAATACATGAAATCAATCGAAATGAACAGATTACTGGATTAATCAAAATCAATAATTGTATTTGTTCGATTATTTAAATATCCGCTCAGCACATCTGTAGTTTAAAATAAGGGCTAATGCATAACATGGAGATTGTGACAGGATGGACGTAGTGGTGACACCAGGCCAGACTGCAAGAAGAAACACAGGCGCTGCAGATACGGTGCAAAGGCGCTTGCACTGTTTAATTTTTAAATAACAAAAATAAAATAAATGTTTAAACAGAAAATGATTAAACAAAACAAGTCATGAACACAAAACTAAACAATACCGGTCAGGCTGGGCAATCGCTTTCACTGATCCTGTATTTCAGTTATATCTTTTCTTTTCTTTTCTTTTGGCTCTCGCTCTCGCTCCTCTGTACACCCACCACCCGCAGTGCAGAGAGCTGCAGGTTTTTATGCAGGTGATCATCTCCCGATTTAGCAACAAATTAATAACTGTGGCAATGTGCCCTGCCCTTGTGTGCGTTTCTGTGTTGTATGTTGCGTGTTGTGTGTTCGGTGAGTGGAGAACAGGATTGGAGAAGGAGGTAATTGTGAAAAATAGAAGATCACCGTGTTTGTCTGTGTAGTCCGTTTTGTTTGTCTCTTTATTTTGGCGTGAAGTGCCGTGTCCTGTTTTGTGTTCAACCCTTTTTATTTTCTGTTCTGTTTGTTTATTAAATGCTGAGCGAAACCATTCGCTCAGCTCCACCAAACCACACCTCTCTTTCGTTTTATTTCCTGGCTCTGGTCTGACGCCACCCACTCCGGCCGTCTTTGTGACAATAACTCAATTAATTCGGGAGATGGCCACCTGAGGTTTTTAATTATTCCTGGCAGAGGACGAGCACCAACCTTGCCTCTGCCAGAACACGTCCAAACAAATACAAAACAATAACAACAACAATAATAACACAAAACAAATACAAAACAATAACAACAACAATAATAACACAAAACAAATACAAAACAATAACAACAACAATAATAACACAAAACAAATACAAAACACTGAAGGACGGCACCTCACTCGTCCTATATAATAAATACATAAATCATAAAACACACAAATACAAAATAACACAAATGAGACACAGGGGCAGAGGGGGAGACCCTGTTCTATAAATAAACAAACATGTTTACAGGGCCCTGTTACAGAGATGTTTTTCATTTTTTCAATAAAAATAAATAACAAAAGTTGTATATCAGATAAACAGTACCATTTGTTCATTTTGGACTCTGTTGCCCTAATAGACCATTGATAAGTAACTCCAGAGAGATTTGAGAAGTGCACAGTGCAGGTATAAATGTTTGATGTATATTAAATGAAAGAGAATGTGGCATTGGACCCAGCTATGTACTTGTGGTTATTTCATATAGAAAAGACGCTGCCACCATGCATTAGATACAGCTAATGAAGCTCCCTGGTTACAAACCATGTTATTTGATATAATTCAATATAAATTGCATGTATTTTAAATGTTACATTTATATTATGAAAACTGTTTGTGTCTAAAAATGTATTTGTTCGACCATATATGGTAAATGTATTTGTGTTTAAAAATATACATTGAGCATATATTATACTTTACAAAAACAAACCCATTTGTACCATGTATAAAGTAAAAATTAATTTCAAATGCATGGTTCTGTATAGAAAGGGTAAAAAGCAGTGATTCCCCTTGTGTTTATTGGCACTATTTATCGTGCAGTCAGTGCCAAAGCTATTCAGTTTTTGAATTCAATCAAACCACCCTCTCACACATCCTACAGGAACTCATATTCCCATTGTACCATAGGAAAGAAGTCATGCAGGCAAACTGGGAAAAGAATTGCTGCATTGGCTGACATGTTGCAGATGTTTCTGGTGGGCGAGCTGGTGCAGAGTTTCAGCGTCTGAACTCAAGAATTGAAGTTCTTTTCACATGTTTCTTTTGTGCTGCAGCAGCCCTGGTTTGCGTTACAGCTGAACCTTGGAACTGTTCTTTCTGAACAACAATGTGTGCTTCTACAGGAACGCACATGGTGTAACCAGCTGGCCTGTGGACTCCTTTTCTCAATTCACATCTTCACAGAGAGGACACGATCCAGGCTTTACTCAACCCATGACAAATTAAAGTGCTCATTTACAGTTCCCTTATATCTCAATGATCAATTGTTTAATATGCTACTATCAGGGTAATCGTTTAAAATGTTACCACTGTGTTTTTGCATGGTATTTTTACAGTTTTACCATGCTTCTCCCATGGTTATACTGTGCATTTACCATAGTTTACATTGGTCTGCCATGTTTATTAATATACTTTACCATGCCTTGCTATTCTTTGCAATGTTTACCTATGCTCTTACAATACAATTCTTTCACTGTACTTTATTACACTTTATATGCTTTTACTATGAGAAACTTTTATACACAGCTTTATCATACCACAATTGAGTAATTCTCCAGACATTTAAAATGTAAAATGTAAAATTTCTGTATTTGTTATTTATGAGATTTATTTTACAGTCTGTGTGTCAGAGCGTGGAGGTTGCCCTTTTATTATTTCTTAGCAGACTGTTAAGTCTACAAGATATCACATTATACATTATTTCACATTATACAGATATCACATTATTTTTACATACAATTACCCATTTATACAGTTGGGTTTTTACTGGAGCAATCTAGGTAAAGTACCTTGCTCAAGGGTACAGCAACAGTGTCCCCCACTGGGGAGTGAACCCACAACCCTCCGGTCAAGAGTCCAGAGCCCTAACCACTACTCCACACTGCTGCCCTTAGTAACGGTAATGCATTATACAATGATCTCAACAGAAGAGCTTAAAGCAAAGCCAGGAGAGCACAGAGAGAGAAGCTGAAGTTTAGGGACTGCATGGGTGTGTGTCCATTATCTTACCTGAGGCCCAATGTCATTGTCCCTGTCCCCACAGGTAAGAGTATGTGTAACTAAGACACACACATCGCCATGCCTAAATGCTAGGACTGCAGTAAAGCAATAGTATGTTGATGTTTGAAAGCAGCTAGTACACAGTCAAGTTTTTTAAAATTCTGCAGTAGCTAGTAATAATACTGTATTTAGCTCCACAGAATGGAGCATGACACAAGCCCTTTGAAGTGCAGTGATGTAATCAGGAGTGCTACACCCCAATGGAGGAACAAACACGATGAAGAATTCAACCCCCAGGGCGTTGCTCTTGAAAACGAATGAATACAAATACAAAGTGGTCCAGTCCTCCTCCGTGTGGTGGAAGCAATTCATTTCAGTATAATGAGAGGAAAGTCCCGAGCTCTAAGAAAACAATGGAGTGGCTGCATGCAATTGCTGGCTGGGTAGGATTTTATTTATTTGTAGTGGCTTGTAACTCCTACTATAAAAATCCACATGAAAAGAAAAGAAAGGAAACCACAAACAAGTAATTAAGGAGAACAATATGATGTGTTACTTCTTTTATGTTTTCTTTTTCTGTTTTTCCTGGCTTGTTTCTTTTATAATTGAATTGCATTCTCTTTCATGATGTGACTAGACTAGATAAGTCAGCCTGGGGTAGCTTCCACATAAAACAGTAAGTTCAAACGGAATCTTGGGGTTAAATGAAGGGGTAAATACTATCCAGAACACTAAAATATACCCATACGATAAACCATTTCCAAGATGCACTTGCTGTTAGGCTACAAGATTGAATTGCTTTCTCTAAAAGCCAAATAATTGACCATATTAACCCTAACCAATACTTTACACGCAGCAGAGAACCCAGGACCAGAAACAGAGGACAGAGGGAAGAAGACATTTCTTCATGCAGAGAGCAACGAGGGTATGGAATGGGTTAACCAAGTCATGTTGTTGATGCTGAATGACTGCGATACCTTAAGATAAAGGGGCTGATGTAAAGATAGGCATAGGAAATTATTTTGCACTGCACCCTATGTAAGCTTAAGAGCAATACAAATTACTCAACATGCACAAATAATGGGCTGCAAGCATGATAATGAGGGACGCAATGAGCGCTGCCTGTGCATCGGGGTATTTAGCGGCTGCACTGACAGCCCAGAGGTGAGGGGAGTTAGGAGTGCAGAGAGCAGTATGAGATTTGTGGAGCACGAAAATCAAAGCAAACCAAATAATATGTCGGAGGAAGGGCAGCAAATTCCTCTTAGCAAAGCTCTGTGGACCAGAGTGTAACCACCAACCTGTCCCATACAACACAAACGTTAAATAGAGATCTCTGGACCAGAGTGTAACCCACTAACCTGTCCCATACAACACAAACGTTAAATAGAGATCTCTGGACCAGAGTGTAACCCACTAACCTGTCCCATACAACACAAATGTTCTGAGCTTTGAACAAGTCACCAGGATGTGATGACTGAAATGGAAAATGATACAAAGTGAATTTAAACAACAAGAATAAAACATTATTTCAGATTTTACATCCATACCAACTTGCATCGTAGTGACATTTTGCACACAAAATCCACTCAAAGGCATAGCGTTTTCGTCATGGTTTGAAACTCTAATAATGATAACAAAACACCTCTGATACCAATGGGATTGACCCATATGAATCCACTGTGTTCCCTGATCCAGGACAAAAAACAAGAACACGATACAAAGCAATACATCATTCTTTGAATCTTCCTTTACTACTGTGCAGGTAAGACATTTCAGCAATTTAAAACAAAAAATCAAAGGTTCAAAGGGAACATTGTCTCATATCACCTGCCATGCTGGAGATAGTTTTACAATAAAAAATAACACGATTAAACAAAACCTCTTTAAAGTTTAATTATTATTTTGCGGGGGTTTCCGACTATTTATTTACTGTTTTCTCTGCCAGGATCAGTACCTGCAATAATGTCTCTTCTGAAAGATAGCTTGAAAAACACTACCCTGAGGAAGTGATATCAGTGGGTTTGACAGTTGAATTGAGATTTTGCCTGTAGTTGTTTTACAGATCTGCAGTAAAGGAGAGTCCAACAAAGAGCACCAGACTAATCTGAGGACTTAAAGGCATGAGCTGTGAAAATAGAACAACAAAGAATTAGGGGGGACTTGAAGTCTTTAAAATCTTAAAAGGAGTTGACAAAGTTAACCTTCACCAATACTTTACAGAAAGCAGGACCAGAGGAGAGAGCCTTAAGACTTAAGACAGACACTTTTTCACACAGAGAGTGGTGACGGTATGGAATGGGTTACCCAGTCATTCTGTTGATGCTAAATACTTTTGAATCCTTTAAGACCTGACTTGACAAAGTTTTGAGATCAATCAGCTACTAGGAACCGGACGAGCTTAGACTCATTTGGTATACAGGCAGTGAGAATGCAGGGGGTTGATCTAGTATACAGGCAGTGAGAATGCAGGGGGTTCATCTAGTATACAGGCAGTGAGAATGCAGGGGGTTCATCTAGTATACAGGCAGTGAGAATGCAGGGGGTTCATCTAGTATACAGGCAGTGAGAATGCAGGGGGTTCATCTAGTATACCGGCAGTGAGAATGCAGGGGGGTTTCAGACAAAACTGTACAGACCCTGCACTACACCCGCACTGTGTCTGCAATGCCAGAAACCTCTTGTGTACGTTGAATTGGCTGCACCTGTATTTTGTCCATGTGAAAAAGGTGGTTATTTATTGATGAACATGCCGTGCAGCTTTCTGGAATTGCGATTCATAGTTGGTGATGCTTTGCAGTATATTAGGTTTGTAGGC
This sequence comes from Acipenser ruthenus, assembly GCF_902713425.1. Taxonomy (NCBI): domain Eukaryota; kingdom Metazoa; phylum Chordata; class Actinopteri; order Acipenseriformes; family Acipenseridae; genus Acipenser; species Acipenser ruthenus. The sequence goes on along the minus strand of NC_081210.1, from coordinate 13,287,295 downwards.
CCTGTAAATAGTAAAGGTGCCACACTGTGCTACAGTGACCCCTGCTGGCCAGCCAGGTGAGCTCACATGGGCACCAGCAGGGCTCGTCCCTTTCCTGTAGGGGGCGGCAGCTGCTCTAACAAGTAACTACGGTGTGATAGGTGTTACAGAAACTTGGTTGTCAGAGTGATGGAGACGAATATAATAATAGTGGGTATACACTGTATAGGAAAGACAGGCAGGACAGAAGAGGCGGAGGGGTAGCACTATACATAAGAAATAGCCTTGAAGCCCAGGTGTTAAATCTGGACGAAGAAAACAATGCCGAATCAATATGGGTCAGAATAATGGACACAAATTCAAAGGGCATAATAATAGGAGCATGCTATAGACTGCCAAATTCAGATGCCGAGCAAAATAATCTGTTATACAATGACATTAGAAATGCGTGTAGAAAAGGAGGCGCCATACTAACGGGGGATTTCAACTTCCCCCATATAAAATAAGAAAACCTGGTGCAGCAGTGTGGAGTAGAGGTTAGGGCTCTGGACTCTTAACCGGAGGGTTGTGGATTCAATCCCAGGTGGGGGACACTGCTGCTGTACCCTTGAGCAAGGAACTTTACATAGATTGCTCCAGTAAAAACCCAACTGTATAAACTGGTAATTGTATGTAAAAAATAATGTGATATCTTGTAATAATTGTAAGTCGCCCTGGATAAGAGTGTCTGCTAAAAAATAAATAATAATAATAATGCAATTTGTCAAGGCACCGACTAGAGGGGAGGCATGCCTTGATTAAGTCTTTTCAAAAAACAAAGACAGAATATCTAAAATAGGTCAGAGAACCATTGGAAAACAGATCACAACATGGTCTCATTTGAAGTGATTTTTAAAACCCCAAAAGTAATGACTAAAGCTAAGGTTTACAGTTTTAGAAAAGCAAACTATGAAGGTATGAAACAGAGACTAACAGATTGGAGTAAAATAGAGGAAACATCCACTGAAAAAGGATGACTGTTTTTTTTTTAAATGTAGTACTAGAGGCGCAAAACAATTACATCCCATAAGTAGAAAAATCTAAGTCTAAAACAAAATGGCCAAAATGATTTAATAGATCAACTGAAAAAAAATATTCAGCGAAAAAAGCCACTTTACAGAGCGTTTAAAAGGGACCAAAAACAAAATACAAAGAACTTGAAACTGCAAACACAAGTCAAAAAGGTCAAGAGAGTTAGAAAGGCCAAGAGAGAGATAGAAATGAACACTGCTAAGGGGGATAAAACCAATTCCAAAATGTTTTTCCAATATTATAACAGCAAGAGAACATTCAAAAGAGGAGGTTAAGTGTCTAAGAGATACACATGGCAAAATCATAGATGAAGAAAAAAAATAGAAAGTATATTAAATGATTATTTTTCACAAGTTTTTACAAAGGAGGATACGGACAACATGCCCCACATGTCGACCTGTTCCTATCCAGTTTTAAATAACATTAGCATAACAGAGGCAGAAGTGTTAAAGCTCGCATCACTTGATTTTCAAGGTACTACAACACATCCTTTAAGTCCTGATTTTAAGAGTGACCTTCGTACTGTTGATTTGATGGACAACGACACCTGTGCCTTCTGCCAGTTCTGTTTTCAATTCAATGCTTATCTTCTTTCTATTCCTTAAGTACATTATCTTCAAGTATTGCTCATCCTTGTTAGACAGCTTTTTGGGTCTTCCAGTCCTGGGTTTGTCAATTACAGATGATGTTTCCTGTGCTTGTTGATTATGCTTCGGATACCACACTTTGAAAACCGAGTGATGCAAGCTATTTCACTTAATGTTTTTCCTTCTTTATGCAAGTCAAGGTTGGTATAATAGTAGAAAACACTAGTGGAGGCTTTGAGTAAATTGTTGATGCTCATAAAATGCACCAGAGTAGAAAAATGCAACCTGTCTAAGACTTTTGCACAGCAGTGTATGTGTAATTCTAATCAATCACTGTGACAGATTAAAGTAATGAGAGTTGGGTTCAGATAAAGAAAAAGAGAAAAGATCAAAAAGAGAGGTATAAATCCATGGGAGTATAGTCAAATTAAAACTCATTCAATCTGCTCTCTTAAAATGTAATTCTATAAAGGGGCCCATACATTCCCAAACTTGTTTGGTTTATTTTGAAGATTGTATGTAAGTTTTTCAAGCGGCATTATCTCAGATACTAGTTTAACCCATGTTCAGACTTCCATAATAACAAAATACATTTTTTAGCTAAGTAGAAATCATGTCCATCAGTCTTTCACGGTCTGGGTCCAGCACCAACTCAACATCTACACCAAAAAGGTACAGAGCTGGGCATAAATTAAGGGATATATCAAAATACCCTACAATTGAATGTGTAGATTTCCAAAATTCTTTAATTTTCTCACATTTCCAAAAAATATGGATAAGAGGGCCCAATACAGAATGACATCTGTGGCATAAGCAGGAATTATTAGGAAATATTCCATGGAGATGAACAGGTAGGTTGTATATACTGTATGAATTTATGATTAAGTTCCTTTGCTTTGTTGCAAATGAATGAGGGGTTGATTTTCTCACAGATCCTACACCAGAGTTCATCATCTATTTGATGTCCTAAGTCTTTTTGCCATATAGCCCTTAATGAGTTGAATGAAGGAGTAGTTTTATTTGATAGAATATTATAGGAGTCAGAGAATTTTTTGTTTAAAGATGTAGTTTTGAGATACTTGTTTGTTCAGACCAAATTCAGTCCTAAGATAACTAAAATATTTAAATACACTTATTTAAAAAGACAAGACATATTATAAATACCTTTCTCACTCCAGTTCTTTAATCCAGCATTTCTAATAGAGGGAGGGAGAGCTGGGTTAATGAGTAGAGGAGAAAGAATAGATACCTGAGAGGGGATTCCAAAACATCTCTTAGCATCTTGCCAAGCTACAGTAGAAGAGTATTATAAATTACAAAAGTTCTAGAAATTAATCCCAAAGACTTAAAGTTATGAATAAATGGAAGGGACATCAAAGGCACAGGATGACACATGAGAAACTCAGTTGTATCCAATATGATTCTTTATGCTCCAAGAGCCAACTGATTATATGTCTGATGTGAGCTGACCAGTGATAAAGTTGTAGACTGGGTAGGTGTAAGTCCACCCCTCACCTTAGGCTTGATTAGAGTTGAAAATGTAATCCTTGGTTTCTTATTGCTCCAAATAAACAAAGAAATGATCTTGTTGAAAAAGGAAACTGATAGAAAGCAAGGAAGGGTTTGGAATAAGTAATTAAATTGAGGAAGCACGTTCATCCTGATAACATTCATTCGACCCAGAAGTGAGAGTGGCAAAAAAGACTAATTAAATCCTCTCTGATTTTGCCAATTAAAGGGGCAAAGTTTGCTTTATATAAGTTATGTAAATTTGGAGTAACAAAAATACCCAAATATTTGAAACCTGTCTGAGCCCAGCTGAAGGGAGATATTGTTTTCAGTTTCTCAGAGACAGAGGAGAACAGAAGGCAGGCATTAGACTTGCTAAAGTTTATCTTATACCCAGAGAATCTACTGAATTCAGTTATGGAATTCAAAGCAGCTGTATTCCACATATCCTACTGTTTGATCTTATGGATTCAGCAAGAGATTCTATTGCCAAAGTGAAGAGGAGTGGGGATAAGGGGCATCCCTGTCTTGCACCCCTATGAAGCGTTAATCTTTCAGAGAGAATCCCGTTTGTTGAGACCTGAGCTTGAGGGTTAAAATACAGTGGTTTAATCCAATTGGTAAAATTAGATCCCAGATTAAATGTGTCCAGTACAGCAAACTTAAACTTCCATTCTACCCTGTCAAAAGCCTTCTCTGCATCAAGTGATACAACCAAAGAAGACACCCTGTGCTTATCTGTATAGTCAATGATATTAAGTAGACGATGAATATTGTCAGATTCAAATCTCTTCTTTAACAAAGTGTCTGATCAGGTTTAATGATTTCTGGAAGGAGATTTTCAAGTCTTATTGCTGACAATTCTGAAATTAATTTAAAATCAACATTTAATAAGGAAATTGGCTGAAAAGATGAGCACTGTAAGGGGTCTTTATCTTTTCTGAGTATGAGAGTGATTGAGGCCGTTCTCATGGATTCTGCTATTGATCTGTGTGCTATCAAATTATTTAACATAGGCATAAAAATGGGCATGAGTTCTGGCCAAAATGTTTTATAAAACTCTACTGGATATCCATCCAGTCCAGGGGCTTTAGAAGGCATAGCTTTGATAGCCTGTATGACTTCACTGGGAGAATGGGGGAATTTAGAGCTTCTTTCTCTGATTCTGAAATTTTGGGGCGAGAGATACTATCTAAGTACGCGTGCATGTCATCTTTTGTAAAAGTACATTCAGATTGATAGAGGTTCTTATAGAAGTCCCAGAAGTGTTAGTTATGGTAACCAATGGTGTACCACAGGGATCAGTATTAGGTCCTCTGCTATTCCTAATCTACATTAATGATTTAGATTCTGGTATAGTAAGCAAACTTGTTAAATTTGCAGACGACACAAAAATAGGAGGAGTGGCAAACACTGTTGCAGCAGGTCATTCAAAATGATCTAGACAGCATTCAGAACTGGGCAGACACATGGCAAATGACATTTAATAGAGAAAAGTGTAAGGTACTGCACGCAGGCAATAAAAATGTACATTATAAATACCATATGGGAGATACTGAAATTGAAGAAGGAATCTATGAAAAAAGACCTAGGAGTTTATGTTGACTCAGAAATGTCTTCATCTAGACAATGTGGGGAAGCTATAAAAAAGGCCAACAAGATGCTCAGATAATATGTGAGAAGTGTTGAATTTAAATCAAGGGAAGTAATGTTAAAACTCTACAATGCATTAGTAAGACCTCACCTAGAATATTGTGTTCAGTTCTGGTCACCTTATTACAAAAAGGATATTGCTGCTCTAGAAAGAGTGCAAAGAAGAGCAACCAGAATTATCCCGGCTTTAAAAGGCATGTTGTATGCAGACAGGCTAAAAACATTGAATCGATTCAGTCTTGAACAAAGAAGACTACGCGGTGATCTGATTCAAACATTCAAAATCCTAAAAGGTATAGACAAAGTCGACCTGAAAAAAGAAACAAGAACCAGGGATCACAAATGGAGATTAGATAAAGGGGCATTAAGAACAGAAAATAGGAGGCACTTTTTTACACAGAGAATTGTGAAGGTCTGGAACCAACTCCCCAGTAATGTTGTTGAAGCTGACACCCTGGGATCCTTCAAGAAGCTGCTTGATAAGATTCTGGAATCAATAAGTTACTAACAACCAAACGAGCAAGATGGGCTGAATGGCCTCCTCTCGTTTGTAAACTTTCTTATGTTCTTATGTACACAATAGGCAGCACAATGAGTTCAGGTGAGTTAGGTGATATTTAGACAACAAAAAAATAAAGTGAAAAAAATGTCGGTTCATAGTAAGTTTACCTCCATATTACGATTGTGTTTGCAGCACACAAGACTTATCTTCAAACAAACGAGGGATCTTCCTGGCTGTCAAGTTGTGTTTTCAGAAATTCACGGGCTGAACCAGGTATTTCAAACAGCTTGGTTTTCCCCTCATAAGCGATGCGGAGCTTTGCAGGGTATACAAATCCTCTGAACAGGACATGGTCTGCGTTTCCTTTCATTGAAAAAGTCGCGTCTTCTCCGCAGTACTTCAGCTGAAAAATCCTCAGAGAATGAAAACCTTGATCTGTTGTGTTGGATATCGGCCTTGATCGTAGCTGCTTTAAGAATGGTCTCTTTATCAAGAAATTAAAAAAAACTAACCACAAAACTCCTCGGTATCTGGTTAGCCTGTGTAGCAACAATCTGAAAAGTGGGCCTGCTCCCTCTATACCTTCACGCAGTCCCACAATCTGGATATTCTTGCGTCTCCCTCAGTTCTCAATATCATCCAATTTACGTTCCAAATCGGTGACTTTAGCATTCAATGAATTCACCAAGCGATCATTAGTGGGGAGAATGTCATCTGTATCTGAAATCCTGCCCTGTGCTGCTTCAACTGTGACTTGTGTGTGCTTAATCTCTGAAATCCCGATTAGCGAATTTTCCAAAACAGATATAGCGTTCACGATAGTATTTAATCTGTTATGAAAAGATTCAAATCGAATCTTGAGCTGAGGGACTTTATCGCTGCCCAAATGTCAGGAAGCAGGGTATTCTGGTGGGGATGATCGGAGACCGAAGGTGACTCAGATGCGCCGTTTACTGTGCTGAGAGCGGCCGTGGTTCCTTTTTGCTTTTAGTTCGTAGCACTCTTCTGTGAGCGGGTAGAGAGAGAGGGCACTCTTTGTGTGTTGGATTGTTAGTCATGTCCAAGGTCTTGTTCTGCGCTATTTAGAAAAGAAATGCTGGAGAACTTTAAAAAGCACGGGATAAAAGCAGAGCTATGTACTCAGGCAGCCATCTTGTTCAGTGGGTCACATGATCCCTCTATGTCGCCACTCTTAATCTGGTTTCATTACTGTGAACCTGTGTTGTGATTTTATATAGTACTGGGCAATCAATTCAAAACTCTTTCTGGTCACCAACACCACTTTAGCTGCCAGTCTGCTTTTGAATTGAGTTTTGTTCCTAATTCATTATCATTGCTGGTAAAGTTGAGGTGTATTACAATTAACTTTTTTTTTTTTTTTTTGTAAATGTAGTTTTAATAAAAAGCTGCACATTCATATAAGCATCTGGGTATGGGTGTGCTGTTGTTGTTTAACATGATCCACTTCTGCTTCTGTCAGCATATCCTGGTGACTTGTTAAAACTCAGAAGCATCCCAGAAGCTCTCGGAATCATGGCTAACCTCAAGGTACACCTGGCACACTGCAGTGTAATGATTAACCTACCCCCCTGCAACACTTTAGCAAATGTAAGAATACATTGGTAGGAAATACCACATAGAGCACATGTGTTATTTCTTACATCCACTAGGTGTGTTGCAGGGGGACGGTTTTATGGCTACACTATTATACCAGATGTACTTAATTCTAAGAGCTCTAAGCCACTGGGGTGCTTTTAACTTTTTTTTTAGTCACCAGGAAAACTAAAGAAAAAAAATATACAAAGTGCATCTGAACAGCAAGAAGGGTACATTAGTTCTGAAAACTCTAATATACACATACCAAGCTGCTGTTTAGACCTTGGCAAAGTAGGCCTTAAACAAGAAAGTGGCACAAATCCAGCTGGTAAACGCTTTCCATTTTCACTGGGTTATTCATAACCTAATAGGCAGGTTTGCTGATAGCAAGCTTGGCAGTGGTGATATTTATTGTGTCTGTGAGTGAACTCAAATAGCCTCTATGACTTAAACACTAAAATATACACAGCTGTTAACGAGGTAGCACACTATCAAATTCAAATCCGAACACTGTGCAAAGTAACTCATGAACAATGGACTCCTTAGAGGCCGTATGATGCTTTTAATCTCAGTCTGGGCTTTGAAGGACACTAGGACGTTTTGACAATAACCCATTCAAGCGCAGTGCAGAGATACGAGGCAGGCATTACATTACAGCTTTGTTTTCTCCTGTATGCCTGCACAGGTATGTTTATTGGAGATTAAGTGAAAAAGGTCAAGCCATTACAGGCAGTAGAGCTGGATGTTAATCACAAATAATAATGTGATCAAGATATTTTAACTAAAGCACTTCCTTAGTTTTGTATGGTTATTTGATAAGCTGCTGCATTTGTAAAATTACTCAGTTTCTGATCATTTCATATTTTATCAAGTGTTTACTAGTCCATGTTCATTACATTGTTCTGTTGTAATTTATAAAACTGTACTGGTGCTTGAGTGTTGGAACTAGTTTGCAATATTTCATTTTTATTATTATTATTATTATTATTATTATTATTATTATTATTATTATTATTATTATTATTATTATTATTACAATAATAACACCTGACTTCTAAATCACATTTTTGTGGACTATCACAGTGTTTCGCTAACGCTGTTATTTTTGCCTTGCTAAATAGAGTCCTCTATGTCTAATACCATTGGTGCCTACATGGACAATTACTTTTCAACCAGATTTTCCAATTTGACAGCAATGTCAAGAACTCTAGCACCTGGAATACATTCAACAGACACTTTCTGAGTATTCTTGAATGCTGTGTTGATATTTCTAACAATGGAGCCACCAACTAGAGCACCTCACTAGAGATGATATTATAAGAACGTAAGAACATAAGAAAGTTTCCAAACGAGAGGAGGTCATTCGGCCCATCTTCCTTGTTTGGTTGTTAGTAGCTTATTGATCCCAGAATCTCATCAAGCAGCTTCTTGAAGGATCCTAGGGTGTCAGCTTCAACAACATTACTGGGGAGTTGGTTCCAGACCTTCACAATTCTCTGTGTAAAAAAGTGCCTCCTATTTTCTGTTCTGAATGCCCCTTTATCTAATCACCATTTGTGATCCCTGATCCTTGTTTCTTTTTTCATGTCGAAAAAGTCCCCTGGGTCGACATTGTCAATACCTTTTAGGATTTTGAATGCTTGAATCAGATCACCGCGTAGTCTTCTTTGTTCAAGACTGAATCGATTCAATGTTTTTAGCCTGTCTGCATACAACATGCCTCTGGTTGCTATTCTTTGCACGCTTTCTAAAGCAGCAATATCCTTTTTGTACGAGGTGACCAGAACTGAACACAGTATTCTAGGTGAGGTCTTACTAATGCGTTGTAAAGTTTTAACATTACTTCCCTTGATTTAAATTCAACACTTCTCACATATTATCTGAGCATCTTGTTGGCCTTTTTTATAGCTTCCCCACATTGTCTAGATGAAGACATTTCTGAGTCAACATAAACTCCTAGGTCTTTTTTCATAGATTTCTTCTTCAATTTCAGTATCTCCCATATGGTATTTATAATGTACATTTTTATTTCCTGCGTGCAGTACCTTACACTTTTCTCTATTAAATGTCATTTGCCATGTGTCTGCCCAGACATCTGAAAATTTAACAAGTTTGCTTACTATACTATAAAGAACTTAAATCATTAATGTAGATTAGGAATAGCAGAGGACCTAATACTGATCCCTGTGATACACCACTGGTTACCTCGCTCCATTTTGAGGTTTCTCCTCTAATCAGTACTTTTTGTTTTCTACATGTGAACCACTCCCTAATCCATGTGCATGCATTTCCTTGAATCCCAACCGCGTTCAATTTGAGGATTAATCTTTTATGCAGAACTTTGTCAAAAGCTTTCTGGATATCTAAATAAACCATGTCGTATGCTTTGCAATTATCCATTGTCGATGTTGCATCCTCAAAAAAATCAAGCAGTTTAGTTAGTCTCCCTTTCCTAAAACCATGCTGACTGTCTCCCAGGATATTGTTACCATATAGGTAATTTTCCATTTTGGATCTTATTATAGTTTACATAAGTTTACATATAATAGAAGTCAGACCTATTGGTCTGTAGTTACCTGGTTCGGTTTTGTCGCCCTTTTTGTGGATCGGTATTACGTTTGCTATTTTCCAGTCTGTCGGTACAACCCGTCAAGAGACTGTTGCATGGTCTTGGTTAGCGGTTTGTAAATAACTTCTTTCATTTCTTTGAGTACTATTGGGAGGATCTCATCCGGCCCAGGGGATTTGTTTATTTTAAGAGCTCCTAGTCCCTTTAACACTTCTGCCTCTATTATGCTAAAGTTATTTAAAACTGGATAGAAACAGGTCGACATGTGGTGCATGTTGTCCGTGTCCTCCTTTGTAAAAACCTGTGACAAGTAATCATTTAATATACTTTCTATTTTTTTTCTTTGTCTATGATTTTGCCATTTGTATCTCTTAGACACTTAACCTCCTCTTTTGAATGTTCTCTTGCTGTTATAATATTGGAAAAACATTTTGGAATTGGTTTTAGCAATGTTGATTTCTATCTCTCTCTTGGCCTTTCTAACTTCCTTTTTGACTTGTGTTTGCAGTTCCAAGTACTCTTTCTGTGTACTTTGTTTTTGGTCCCTTTTAAACGCTCTGTAAAGTGCCTTTTTTCGCTGAATATTTTTTTTAATTGATCTATTAAACCATTTTGGCCATTTTGTTTTAGATTTAGATTTGTCTACTTTTGGGTTGTAATTGTTTTGCGCCTCTAGTACTATAATTTTTAAAAACAGCCATCCCTTTTCCGTGGATGTTTTCTCTTTTCCGTGGATGTTTTTACTCCAATCTACTTCTCTGTTTCATACCTTCATAGTTTGCTTTTCTAAATTGTAAACCTTAGCTTTAGTCATTACTTCTTGGGTTTTAAAAATCACTTCAAATGAGACCATGTTGTGGTCTGAGTTTGCCAATGGCTCTCTGACCTCTGTTTTAGTTATTCTGTCTTCGTTATTTGAAAAGTCTAAATAAAGGCATGCCTCCCCTCTAGTCGGTGCCTTGACAAATTGCATTAGGAAGCAGTCATTTGTCATTTCCACCATTTCAATTTCATCCGTTGTGCTCCCCACCAGGTTTTCCCATTTTATACGGGGGAAGTTGAACTCCCCCATTAGTATGGCTTCTCCTTTGCTACACGCATTTCTAATGTCATTGTATAACAGATTATTTTGCTCGGCCTCTGAATTTGGCGGTCTATAGCATGCTCCTATTATTATGCCCTTTGAATTTTTGTCCATTATTCTGACCCATATTGATTTAGCGTTCTTTCCTTCATCCAGATTTAACACATAAGAAGAACACCTGGGCATCAAGACTATTTCTTATGTATAGCGTTACCCCTCCATCTCCAAGTCCTGCCTGTCTTTCCTATACAGTGTATACCCACTAATATTATATTTGTCTCCATCACTTTCAGACAACAAAGTTCCTGTAACACCTATCACATCGTAGTTACTTGTTAGTGCAGTAGCTTCAAGTTCTAACATTTTGTTTCTGAGACTTCTAGCATTTAGATAAATGCATTTAATGGCTGTCTTACCTGAGTTGTTGTCCTTGTTTTGATGTGGTCACCCTTCCTTTTTTTGTTTTCTCATGTTTGTCATGATTAATGAAAGTATTACATCTATTTTGAATTTTGGTTTTAGAAGACACAGGTGCAGAAACCCTGACCTTTGACCCCATTCTGACAGATACCCAATGATCTCGACCCACTTGTTGTGATGAAGAGACGTCTTGTTCAGGCCAGTGGGGAAAGATGAAACATCAAATTCAACATAGTGTCTGCCGAAACAGGGACCCCCTTCGCTCCTTCACCAGTGGTAGTAGGGTGGAGATAGTGTTATTAAAGCTGCACATTTCTCAGACTTAGTGATGTCTCTAATGTTGGAAATGTGATCTTCCAGTGTATATATTTTATCTGTCAACTCTTCGTTGATCTTGCATTTTAGACATATAATCAATAATCAATACAACTGACAACTATAAACATATTATAGTCGCCACCGCTTAGAACGGGCTCGTTTGTGTTAATGTGATTCACTAAGTAAGTAATGGATGGTATAAACTCCCACACAATAACCTGACATTCAAAATGTCCCCTGATCACCAGTACAGTAATCAAAACAAACAAGCGTGCATGCAGTTAAAAGTATTAAGACACTGTGCAAAGTGGTAGATTGCTAGCAGGTATACATCAGGTGCAGTGCGGATGCAGTAATTCCAATAACAAACAGACAACAAAGTACGGGTGAAATGAGGGTTTTATGATTATAAATCCAATTGTCTGATGACCAGCCAGAAAACAATAATGAGCTGGCAATACACAGCAACGTGCATCGCACAGTAATGAAAAAGGGTGGCAGTCCCGCAAACAATAAACACGGTACAAAATACACACAATTAGACACACACGATCACAGGTCCAAAATGAGTGCTCTCATTGCTTGTGGTGAAGTAGAATATATTACATGCTATTGGTGAAAAAAAAGTGCTGTAGTAATCCGGCTTTGTGCTGGCCCTTGGTGACAGCTCCGAATTTGTGTTTAGCTGTCTAGTGCTATTTAACAAAAAAAAAACACAGACAGTTACTAAACAGAAAATACCAACAAAACACTCACAAACTCTTTTTTTGGGATATCTCCCGGTCCTTCCAGTCTCCTCGTATCTCTGAAACCCAAGCGAAGGAAAAGATTTACAAATCTCCGGCCCCTTTATGCGATTATGCATGACCCCTTGGTAAACGATTGCAGCTGGCTCTCTTGCTGCTGCTACCTCGTTTACCTTCCAGGTCAATACGTTCCTGCAGCGGAGTCTTGCCTTTTTCCAGGCTGACTGACTTCCTGACCCAGGGAATGAACTGTCAGGCCAACCTGTCGAAAGCCTTTCCCTTTCGCCACTTAGTGCCCTCACAGGTCGAGAGGGAGATTTACAAACAGAACTCATTATATTTCCGTCACAGACACTCATTACACTAATAAAAAAATGTATTAAAACCTGCAATTCAGGGGGTGAATTGCAGGCCTCTGAGAGCCCAGAGCTTTCCTGCTGTTTGTAGCCGAGACTGCTGCTGCTACAAAATGTATTTGTGATAGTTTTTTTTCTAATAGTTTTCTGACTAATAGTAGATATCATGTTTTAAACTCAATCAATCTTTTTTATATAGAACCTTTCACAAAGAGATTTTGCAAAAACATGTGTTTCTTTCAAAACTCCACATTTGAGACTTATATAATGAATGGATGTACATGGCGGAGAAAATTCATGGGACTATTTTGTTACAATTACTTTAGTACGATGGAAATTAGTATGACTGATAAATGGGACTGATATTAACTGGAGTGTGATAATAACCAAAGTGATCTTATCAGGAGCATTGACTCCTTTAATGGGATATTTCAATGTGATGACCGTAGTGGTAGTAAACGGTTTTAACTAAGAAGAGTAGACTGACTGTAGAATGAATGTGATGTGCTTTGTAATGTGAACACTATGAAGAGTGCATACTTGTGAATTAACAGTGCTTCACAGCATTCAGCTGCTCATAACTCAGATACTTGCACAGCCCCAAACCCATACATATTAAATATCTCTTCAATATGTTTTTATCACACGTAGTAATGGGCTTATAAAAGGACACAGTGTTAGGAGCCTGTAACCTTTTCCCCTTTCTTGATAGATTTGAAAGGTTTCTGCTTATTTAAATATTATTATTGTTTTAAATCTTTTAATCATTTACCAGTAACAGCTCGTACAAGTGTAGAAGACTTTAAGCAGCTCTGTTGTTTCTGTTTACAGTGTCGCAGTTCAACTTGGGACCACTGATATGAATTATGAGGAGATAAGATGTCTTTCTCTAACCTGATTGGCCAGCTCAAGCCAGACAAATTACATCATGTTTTCCTTTCAGACCACTTTTTTTTTTTTATTTCGGTACATTTCACAATATCTGCCTACTAACTGCAGGGAAATATAAAAGACAGCTTTGTTCTCTGTTTTTAATAGTTTAATGGTTAAGAAATGCTGCACATTTATCTTCTGTCAGCTCAAGCTGCTGGTAGCATCCCCTTCCCAAATGGCACAGAGTCCCAACGTCTTCCTTCAGATCAGCTGTGGTGTGTCACAGTGCTCGAGCCCTTTGATATTCAATAGCCACCTCGTTTTCTAACTGACATGATCAAGGTAATCCAACCCTCTTCACCCACAGGGGAGAAGAACTTGTAAAAAGAATACACAAGTCCGCTTTATGAAAAAGGGTTTGTTTAAATTCATTCTCCTGTATACAGCACTCATGCTGGTTTTGAAGCTGAAGTAAAACAACAAAAACAGTGAATGAAGAATGCTCGCTTGTGTTTTCATTGCTTCACTACAAATAATACATCATTTGTACATCAATGGAACTGCTAAGCTGGAAAGGAGAAACTTCAGAATGCAGTAATAGCTACCCGAGTTATCTTATGGCATTGTTTCAAGGTCACTTGCGCTGTAACAATGACTGGTTGTGATGTACGACCATTATCTGACACTCTGAGAATTACATTGTGAACAGCATAACATGGTTTAGCTGTAGTGTCATAAGAGGTAGCCCTGAATAGTGACAATTCAAATAGTAAAGTGACAGTCAACCTCACAAACTGGTAGTCGCCCAGTAGTGCGGCTCTCACTTTTGCAATTCATTAACATATGAATGACAATTTAGAACACTGGTGTTTAAAAAACAATTCAAGCACGTTTTAAAATACATTGTGCACAAACAGCAAAGAGTTACAACACAGTGCGTTCACAAATAGAGCACCAGACATTATCAAACACATGATTTATTCATATATTTTTAAAGTGACGACTGCCAACTGATTGCATTCTTTATTTAGTAAATTAGGAGTGGACCTAGCCCTAGTGCCGAATACCAAGCATGGTCAGTCTGGCAATGGTGAACCATGGTAAAAGATGGCCAGTTTTGGGTTAACAATGGCAATACAGTAGTTCATGATTGAACCAATAAAATAAACATGGCACACCATGGATTAAACTAAATGAAGGTTTTTGCTGTAGTTTTTGCATTAATTTCTAAGCTCAAAATGTTACAAACAGCCCATTTAAAGGAATAATCTTCCATTGGACGTTTCCTGTCAGCATCATTTTGCATTCCGATTAGTTTATTAGTCACACTTGGAGCCTGATTGTCAAAAGTTAGTAAAGGTGTGTAACAGGGCGAGCAGCCCTGTACATTGATTTGTTTGTTTCATTTTAGATCGCCCCTGTGCAGTGTGCTTTTGTATTTGTTTTGTTTTATGATTTATTGATTATTTATATGACGGCGAGCGCCGTATGTTTTGTTATTGTTTTGTATTTTGACGGCGTAGCCGATTGTTTTGTTTAGCGTGGATGGGTAGCCTCATCCACAACATAATTAATAAACCCGTGCAGATTGTGGCCGAGGGGTAATAGGATGATTTACTAATTAGTTAAACCCCTCGGCCATGATATAAAAAGCCTGCAGCTCTCGGCACTCGAGGTGGGTGTGAGAGAGGAGAGAGCGAGCAGAGAGAGAGAAACTGTATTTAAAAAAGACAAAGGATCAGTGAAGGCTATTGCCCAGCCTGACCGTGTTATTTTGTGTTCGAGAGTTATTTTTGTTAAACCTTTTATTTTCGCTCTGTGAGTTTTTGTTAAAATATTTATTTTATTTTTGTGATTTAAAAATAAAAAGACGCACCGCGTCACTTACTTTACTCTGCAGTACTGGTTTGTTTTCCTTCCTGCTTCTGCCTGACGTCAGACCATCGGTCACCCTGTCACAAGGTGTTTACACATGCTTAAGGGCTGTTTTGAGTAAATGTACACGTTTCTACTATTTTCCAAGGTAAGTAAAGTTATGCTTTTCATTCAAGTTTTGAGTCATTATCAGTTTGACAAGCGAACCCTTTATGAGCTTTGTGAATTACTTCAGGCGGATTTGGAATCACCAACAGAATACACCCAATTCCAATTTTTACCAAAGTCACTTTGGTCCTACATTTGTAGGGCTATGGATGAGCAGTCTTCAGTATGCAAGATCATTAATGATGTAACTGAAGCCTTAATACAAAGAGCTCCTGCTTTTATTAGATTCCCACTATTAGTGGCTGAGCAACAGCAAATTCAATTCGATTTTTATCAAGATTTAAGAATGCCTCCGATAATTGTGCTAATTGATTGTACACATGTAGCAATAAAACCTCCTGTGGAGTCTGAAGCTGTTTTTAGAAACAGGTCAATATTCTACTCCTTAAATGTCTAGCTCATCAGCGATGCTCATTGCTGTATCACTAATGTATTTGATAATTGTGATTCTTTCATTTTACAACAGAGTGAAACCTGGAGAATGTTTGAGAGTGGAGAAATCATGGATTGCTTTCTACTTGGTAAGTGAGATATTGTTATATATTTAATTACCTATAATTATCTATCTGTAAATGAACAATTCTGCAATGTGTTGTATGTTATCTGTTGCAGGTGACAGTAGCTAGCCTTTAAAGAAGTGGCTTCTGACTTCAGTGACTGGTCCTACAACAAAGCTGAGGAAAGATATAACAAAGCACATAGAAATACACAAAGCAAAATAGAACATACCTTTGGTATACTTAAGAAGCATCTTATTCCAACACCATATTCACTTGCAGTGCCTGCTCCTGCTCTAATGAAGAGAGTCTGAGAGCTGCGTGTTTGCTGTTCAGCACCTTCACCTGCTCGAGGGAAGCTGGGGGCTCTTTATATTAGCAAGTACATCAGTAACAGACATCCCCGCCACGGTGGTGAATTCAAACTGGAGCTGCTGTATCAGTATGAAAAAAAGAGTTGAAGGCCAGGACATATGTCAGCAGTGTATAAAGAATAGCATAGATTAAGAAATGGCAATGGAATGTTGTGGCAAAGTGGTTTGTAGTGCACAGGTGCAGTGGTGATGCGGTGCTCAGGAATGATAGACACAGGACAGTTCACGGTGAAAAGGCAGCTCTTTATTTGCTCAACACAACAATGTGTATCGCTCAGGTAAACAACAGGGTTCAGTCTCGAAATAATAATACACTAAACAAGACAGACACAAATACAACACGGTCACAAGTCCAGAGTGAAAGTGGTGATTAACGGGTTTATTTGTGTACAATGGTGAAGTGTACTCTGGGTTTAATTGCTGGCGGTTTAGCTACAGCTCCCGAAGGTCAGCCTTCTATAATGACAAGCACAGACAGTTAGCAACAAACAAAACACTTAACACTCACGGTAATTAATTACTTCCATTTCCCAAACCGGTCCTTTCAGTAATCACATCAAAGGAACAGATTACATCATCACACCCCCTGCGTTCAATCACGTCTCCTCCAATCCATGACTGACATATCGCGTACCGCATTAGGGCGATGACTTTGGGCACTGTGACTCCACCCCCTTCCTGGATGGCTGGCTTCCAACTGACCCTGGAATGAACTGCCAGACCATCCAGTACGAGGCACACTGTTCCTGTTACACAGCGCCCTCACAGGTCGGGAGGGAGATTGTTGACTAGGATTCATTTGCTCTCTGTCACAAATGTATATCACAAATTCATAAGCAGTTCTCCACATACCTGCACAAATGTAAGTGTGACATACATACAGATGGACGGCTGTATGGACAGAGTCACCTTTATGTATCCCCACAATCTGATATTATCAACAACTTATGTTAAGTGGATGGATGGGTGTACAAACAGACAGACACCCCCTATATACCTAGAATCTGACTTTACCAAGAGCGTATGTTACATAATGTTAACCAAGTTTCATGACACTAGGGATAATCCATATTGAAATAATGTGACATGTGTACATAAAGAGGTACCACCAACTCCACTATATTCCTTTTAAGTACCTCACAAGTTTAAATCTTTAAAGCTTGGGCTGGGTGTTACCTTGAGGTAGTTCATGGAAACTATAGCTGTGCTGTACTACTGCATTCGTTTTAAAACTGAACAGAACAGCCTCCCCCAAGTTTTTCCACATGAGAGACCTGACAAGAATTCTGTTGCATGTTGCTTGGACCTGAAGTGTTGAATATGGCAGTTTGCCCAGACCCTGAGAGTCAAGGACTTGCTGACTCTCAAGTCAGGGCAGTTCCAGGAACCTAGTGTTGTTGCCTTGTGCATGGCATGACTCTTTGACCTCCAGAGTTTCGAATAACATTCAAAGGTAAATTCAAATGTACAATAAGAGCTAGTGCAATGTGCAACCGATGAAGAGCTAGTACAATATGCAACCGATGAAGAGCTAGTGCAATATGCAACTGATGAAGAGCTAGTGCAATATGCAACCGATGAAGAGCTAGTGCAATATGCAACCGATGAAGAGCTAGTGCAATATGCAACCGATGAAGAGCTAGTGCAATATGCAACCGATGAAGAGCTAGTGCAATATGCAACCGATGAAGAGCTAGTGCAATATGCAACCGATGAAGAGCTAGTGCAATGTGCAACCGATGAAGAGCTAGTGCAATATGCAACCGATGAAGAGCTAGTGCAATATGCAACCGATGAAGAGCTAGTGCAATGTGCAACCGATGAAGAGCTAGTGCAATGTGCAACCGATGAAGAGCTAGTGCAATATGCAACCGATGAAGAGCTAGTGCAATGTGTAACCGATGAAGAGCTAGTGCAATATGCAACCGATGAAGAGCTAGTGCAATATGCAACCGATGAAGAGCTAGTGCAATATGCAACCGATGAAGAGCTAGTGCAATATGCAACCGATGAAGAGCTAGTGCAATATGCAACCGATGAAGAGCTAGTGCAATATGCAACCGATGAAGAGCTAGTGCAATATGCAACCGATGAAGAGCTAGTGCAATATGCAACCGATGAAAAGCTAGTGCAATATGCAACCGATGAAGAGCTAGTGCAATATGCAACCGATGAAGAGCTAGTGCAATATGCAACTGATGAATACAAGAGCCTTTGCGCGAGTTTGTTATCTCTCCGACGAACACCGCCCATGAAATGAATATCGCATCTCATGGTTTTTTATGTCATATCTTGTTTATGCCATGGATGTTTACACTTTCTATAAATACGAGAATAACTTCCATCCATCTCAAACCACACACTTCACAATTACTACTTTTTTCTGGTGTCCCAAAACGTGTGGTATCCCGCTTGTAGCTTGTTCAGAACACCGCCGCTAGAATTCTGACTAAAACCAGAAAAAGTTAACATATTACCCGTTTTGGCCTCTTTACACTGGCTCCCTGTGCAGTATAGAATTGATTTTAAGATTTTGCTGTTAACCTACAAGACCCTGAATGGATTAGCACCTAGTTATTTGCAGGAGTTACTGACCCTGTATCTTCCAAACCGCTCTCTGAGACCACAGGATGAGGGGCTGCTGGTTATTCCTAGGGTCAACAAAAGCAACACGGGAGGTAGGGCTTTTTCTTGTAGAGCTCCTAAATTATGGAAGCTGGGACCGTGTGGCAAAGTGCCCACCCCTTTATATTTATTTATTCATGTATGTATGTATGTATGTATGTATGTATTATTATTATTATTATTATTATTATTATTGTTGTTGTTGTTGTTGTTGTAATTATTAGTATTGTAGTTTTATGCAGGCGGACAAAGCCGTCCGTCTTAGTTATTATTTTGAGATGATGGCGAAAAGCCATGTGTTTGTTTATTGTGTTTAATTATTTAAAAACCCTGTGCAGCCGGTGACCATCTCCCAATTGAATTAATTGACTAATTGTTGCTAATTGGGAGATGGTCACCTGTATAAAAACGTGCAGCTTTTCTGCACTCGAGGAGAGAGTGTTCAGGGAGTAAGGAACGGGAGTTAAGGAGAGAAGAGAAAAGCGAAAACAACTGCTATTGTGCTGGAATCGCCAGCACAATATTTGTTAGCACAATTGTTTGTTTGTTTGTTTTGTTGGGCCAACGTGCCCTTTTGTTTCGGTCTTTTGTTCTGTTTAAATATTTTGTTTTGTTATTTAAATAAACGCGCTGAGCGCCGGTTGCACTACAGTTTGCCCAGCACTTCTTTGTTTATTGATTTACTCTTTCCTGGTCTGTGACATCATTGCAACCACTCTGCCACATATGGTGTCCTGCGTGGGATAAACGCCTCCAGGAGCCGGACCAGGAAAGCAAAGTGCGTTTTTTTGGAGGAAAAAAAAAAAAAATTAAAAAATCAATAATTAAGTAAGGATGGGGAGGAAAAGGGGAAAGGAGAGGAATGGCCAGCCCCCACAACAGAGGGATAGAGGAAGCAAGAGGGTGGACCCTAATCTCCGGCCATGGGATCTTGCATGGTGGGTGCAGAGGGAGAACTCCACGGAGGAGGAGGAGAAGCAGTGATGCATATACTGCCATCAATTTGGGCATGAGGAGGAGAGCTGCCCAGAGGTCGACAGGGACACAGACAAGGAAAGGGATGAGCCCGAAGGCCTGTTGTGCTCAGCGCCCAGGTGGATGGAGCACGAGCGTCCACAGCCCAAGAGGGGCCAGTGGGACAGCTATTTAGACCTGGGCGAGACCATGAGCTGGTGCCCTTCCTGTGGTGAGGGGGGCCACTCCGTTATCAACTGCCCCACCCCAGAGAGGAGGAGGAGGGACGACCAGAAAGCAGCTGGGAGGCCTACCTCGATGCTCTCGAGGCCCAGAACCTGTGCCCTGCCTGCGCGGAGTGGGGTCACTTTGTGGTCAGCTGCCCTGCCCTCCAGGAGGAGGAGGAGAGGGCGCACCAGTTCCCAGCGTCACAGGGAGACTGCATTCTGCTCCAACCTCCACCACCGAAGGCAGACGATGTGCAGCTCCCACTTCTATCACCAGGTGAGGACTGCTTGCTGTCCCGGTCTTCACCACCAGGTGAAGACCACCCGCTGTTCCAGCTCCCCCCGCAGCTACTGTTTGCATCTCCACCTCCAGAGGGAAGTCACAGGCTGATCTCGATTCCGACTGAGGATGGCCCGGGGATGATGGAGGAAATGGACGGTGGGACTCGTCTCCACCATATAAGGGAGACAACTGGCCGGACTTGAGTCTGACTGAGGGAGACGGCCTGTTGTCTCCAATCCCACTATCCGGAGAAAAAGAGATGGTTCTGCTTCCACTACCTCCACCGGCAGGAGCAGAGCAGCAGGAGCTGCCACTCCCACCTCCACCAGCAGAGGGTGAATACCTGCCTCCGCCACCTCCACCGCGAGGAGCAGAGCAGCAGGAGCTGCCTCTGCCTCCACCGCAAGGAGCAGAGCAGCAGGAGCTGCCTCTGCCGCTCCCACCTCCACCAGCAGAGGGTGAATACCTGCTGGTTGCGCTTCAACCACCGTGGGAGGACTGCTTGCCCCTCCCACTTCCACCAGCAGAGGGTGAACCTCCACCAGCAGAGGATGAATACCTGGTGATTGCGCTTCAACCGCCGTGGGAGGACTGCTTGCCCCTCCCACTTCCACCAGCAGAGGGTGAACCTCCACCAGCAGAGGATGAATACCTGGTGATTGCGCTTCAACCGCCGTGGGAGGACTGCTTGCCCTTGCCACCTCCACCAGCAGAGGTTGAATACCTGCTGGTTCCATCTCCATCGCTGTGGGAGGACTGCTTGCCCCTCCCACCGCCACCAGCAGAGGGTGAATACCTGCTGGTTCCACCTCCACCGCCATGGAAGGGACTGCTCCTGCCCTGCCTCGCACCGCCCAAGGATGCCTGTCTCGCACCGCCCAAGGTGGCCTGCCTCGCACCGCCCAAGGATGCCTGCCTCGCACTGCCCAAGGATGCCTGCCTCGCACCGCCCAAGGATGCCTGCCTCGCACCGCCCAAGGATGCCTGCTCCGCATCGCCTGGGGTTGCCTGCTGCTCCGCATCGCCTGGGATTGCCTGCTGCTCCGCATTGGCTGGGGCTGCCTGCTGCTCCGCATCGCCTGTGGAGCCACCAGTTACAGGGTACGAGGGAGAAGTGGAGCTCCTGCTGCCGCCTCCATGGCCAGGGGCTCCCCTCCCGAGTTCGCCTCCCGAGGGTCCGCTGCTGCTGCCGTCGCCTCCCGAGGGTCCGCTGCCGCTGCCGTCGCCTCTCGAGGGTCCGATGCCGTCGACTCCCGAGGGTCCGCTGCTGCTGTCGCTTCCCGAGAGTCCTGCTTTGCCTGGGGTCGCTACCAGTCCTGCCATGGGGCAGGAAATACTGTGGTCGGAGCCCCACGGAGGGGAGCTGCCGGCCATGAAGAAGGGGGGGGGGGGGAGGTCTGGAGACCACCCCTAAGATTGCTTTGGTCGGAGGAGCTGGCCTGTGCAAGGTCAGCCTTGCCACTGCCAGCAGGAGTGCTGACTGCCTTGCCCGTTGTGGGCCAATGGAAGCCTCTGTCCCCACCTCTGGAGCATGGGGAAGATTTTTGGGACTTTAAGGGGGGAGGTGACCGTTGAGGTCATGTGTGCTGTGCACAAGGGGGGGCGTGTGTGGCAAAGTGCCCACCCCTTTATATTTATTTATTCATGTATGTATGTATGTATGTATTATTATTATTATTATTATTATTATTATTATTATTATTATTATTATTATTATTATTGTTGTTGTTGTTGTTGTAATTATTAGTATTGTAGTTTTATGCAGGCGGACAAAGCCGTCCGTCTTAGTTATTATTTTGAGATGATGGCGAAAAGCCGTGTGTTTGTTTATTGTGTTTAATTATTTAAAAACCCTGTGCAGCCGGTGACCATCTCCCAATTTAATTAATTGACTAATTGTTGCTAATTGGGAGATGGTCACCTGTATAAAAACGTGCAGCTTTTCTGCACTCGATGAGAGAGTGTTCAGGGAGTAAGGAACGGGAGTTAAGGAGAGAAGAGAAAAGCGAAAACAACTGCTATTGTGCTGGAATCGCCAGCACAATATTTGTTAGCACAATTGTTTGTTTGTTTGTTTTGTTGGGCCAACGTGCCCTTTTGTTTCGGTCTTTTGTTCTGTTTAAATATTTTGTTTTGTTATTTAAATAAACGCGCTGAGCGCCGGTTGCGCT
Source organism: Acipenser ruthenus (assembly GCF_902713425.1). Taxonomy (NCBI): domain Eukaryota; kingdom Metazoa; phylum Chordata; class Actinopteri; order Acipenseriformes; family Acipenseridae; genus Acipenser; species Acipenser ruthenus. The sequence continues at coordinate 13,264,858 of NC_081210.1, read as the reverse complement.
ACAGTTTGCCCAGCACTTCTTTGTTTATTGATTTACTCTTTCCTGGTCTGTGACGTCATTGCAACCACTCTGCCACAGACCGTAACAGTTTTCAAGTCAAGACTAAAAACACAGTTTTATAAAATGGCTTTCTTATCTTGGTGAGTTTTAATGTAACTTTAAAATTGCTGCTTTTGTATTATTATGTGTATACTGTTATTTAAATCTGTTATTTTGATGGTCTGACTGTGGCAGTTGTACAGACGTGCTCAAATTTGTTGGTACCCCTCCACAAAAACGAAGAATGCACAATTTTCTCTGAAATAACTTGAAACTGACAAAAGTAATTGGCATCCACCATTGTTTATTCCATATTTAATAGAAATCAGACTTTGCTTTTGATTTTTTATTCAACATAATATTGTAAATAAGAAAACAAATGAAAATGGCATGGACAAAAATGATGGGACCGCTAACCTAATATCCTGTTGGAGGACCCATGACCTGCGACTGAGACAGAGCTTTCTGACACTGGGCAGTACGTTTCGCTCCAGAATGCCTTGATAGTCTTGAGATTTCATTGTGCCCTGCACAGATTCAAGGCACCCTGTGCCAGGCGCAGCAAAGCAGCCCCAAAACATAACCGAGCCTCCTCCATGTTTCACTGTAGGTATGGTGTTCTTTTCTTTGAAAGCTTCATTTTTTCGTCTGTGAACATAGAGCTGATGTGACTTGCCAAAACGCTCCAGTTTTGACTCATCTGTCCAAAGGACATTCTCCCAGAAGGATTTTGGCTTGTCAATATGCATTTTAGCAAATTCCAGTCTGGCTTTTTTATGTTTTTCTTTCAAAAGTGGAGTCCTCCTGGGTTTTCTTCCATGGAGCCCACTTTCACTCAAAAAGCGACGGATGGTGCGATCAGAAACTGACGTACCTTCACCTTGGAGTTCAGCTTGTATCTCTTTGGCAGTTATCCTTGGTTCTTTTTCTACCATTCGCACTATCCTTCTGTTCAATCTGGGGTCGGTTTTCCTCTTGCGGCCGCACCCAGGGAGGTTGGCTACAGTTCCATGGACCTTAAACTTCTTAATAATATTTGCAACTGTTGTCACAGGAACATCAAGCTGCTTGGAGATGGTCTTGTAGCCTTTACCTTTACCATGCTTGTCTATTATTTTCTTTCTGATCTCCTCAGACAACTCTCTCCTTTGCTTTCTCTGGTCCATGTTCAGTGTGGTGCACACAATGATACCAAACAGCACAGTGACTACTTTTCTCCATTTAAATAGGCTGAATGACTGATTACAAGATTGGAGACATGTGTGATACTAATTAAAGAAACTAATTAGTTTGAAATATCACTATAATCCAATTATTTATTATCTTTTCTAAGGGGTACCAACAAATGTGTCCAGGCCATTTTAGAATATCTTTGTAGAATAAGCAATAATTCATCTCTTTTCACAGCTTCTTTGCTTTATTCTATGACATACCAAAGGCATGCAAGTATACATGATAAAATAGCTTTTAATTTCATCACTTTTCAGGAGGAATGAAGCATTATTTGAGCAACAAATTTGAGCACATCTGTATGTGTGACATGCTATACAAATGTATTGTGGTTTGTTCTTTTGTTCTGCTATGTACTGTACAGTGTTTTGGGATACTTTTGTATAAAAAGAGCTATATAAATGCAATAAATAAAATAAAAATAAAGACACAATCACGTGACATGCAATTATTCATCTTTCAGCTTCTGAGCTTGACAGTCACCTTTCTATTCAACTGCTGGCTGACTACTTTAAAGTGTTTTGAACTTTGACTGCTTTGCACCCAGGAACATGCTTTGACCCTAAAGACACAATCAATATGAACTAATAAGTGAAACAGCAGCAGACTACCTAAAGGTAAGGCAAGCAAGCTGAGAACTTTCATCAACCCAACATGGTAATTACATTTGTTGTTGCTATAACTGTACATGAGTGAGCTGTCTACAGTGGATCTATTAAATACCACTTTAAAAAGAAATGCTAATGAAAGAACAAACTAATGCTTATTCTGAAATGACTATAAAAGCTTTGATCTGAAACCAACTTCACAGCGAATGTAATGTTGCTGCTTGTCATTTGAACTTTAATGGGTGTGTAAAAAAGCATCTCCACATAAAAGCTTTTTGACGAACAGACCAAGAGCTAACACATATGAAAGAGCTTCAGTGTTAGATCTCAATACTTCATGGATTAAATATTCCTCCAAATGATAATGTGCTGCAGGATAGAACAATAATGCCTTTATCAGGCAGCATTTGCATGGGTTACCCTAAAGAGTGCCACACAAATTGAAAAATGATGAATTTTACAGAACTACATTCCACAGAGCTGGGTGGTCCCTTTGCCCTATCCCCCTCTCATCACCTCTCTAAGAGGAATACTGTTACATGAACGCGACAGCAGTGAGATCAGTATTCAGTATACACAAGTGTTAGATCACTTGAACCTATTACAGCAACTACACTTCTAATTTGTAGATCTCGCACACATCAATGACAAAACAGATTCAATATGCTAACTAACATTAGTCTGTTTTATTTAGATGAAATGACTTATAATATGTTTAAGTGTTTGGTGGCTACCTCTAATTAAGTTGAGTGTATTTTCTCTTGCACTCTTTGTATCATAAAATAGTACACATAGCAAGCCATTGTCAAGACTATGGTAAACTCTTTGACACGGTATATTTGAATGATGAGGCTAAACTTTTCCATGTTTTTTTACAATGCTTTGCTTTACCCAGGCTTTCCTATTCTCTTAGAAGCTTTAGTACATTTAAAACAGATTAGTCCTGTTATGTTTTGACCATAGTATAGTACAGTAAACTGTTACAAGTGTGTCACAAGTGACACATTTCTGTAGCTGGGGCTTTTTTTTATTGGTTGCACTTATTATTAGTTAATTGAAATGTTGCACTTTGAATTGAATGATTATTTTGTATTGTCACATTATTTGCTGTGTTTTTGTCTTATTTGTGTTATTATTTAATTCTGCACGTATATATTTCGTTTTGCACTTATTTTTCTTATTTTCGACTTCAACAGTCTAAAGCACCGTAGACCATTGTTCTATAGCCCAATTTCTGTGTTCTTGTGCACATTTATTTTGTAAAGTGCAAATGCAACAATGCTGATACCCAACAAAGAGGGGATACACATTTTTACAGAGCACAGTAACAGCAATAATAAAAGCAAAATACAGCGGTCTAAAAGTCTAAACACACACACACACAATGGCCGTACAGGGGAGGGAGAGAGAGAGAGAGAGAGAGAGAGAGAGAGAGAGAGAGAGAGAGAGAGAGAGAGAGAGAGAGAGAGACAGACAGACAGAGAGACAGAGAGACAGACAGAGAGAGACAGACAGACAGACAGGCAGAGAGAGACAGACAGACAGACAGAGAGAGACAGACAGACAGACAGGCAGAGAGAGACAGACAGACAGACAGACAGACAGACAGACAGACAGACAGACAGAGACAGACAGACAGACAGACAGACAGACAGACAGAGAGACAGACAGACAGACAGAGAGAGACAGACAGACAGACAGACAGGAAGAGACAGACAGACAGACAGACAGACAGAGAGAGAGAGAGAAACCAGCATCACAGTATAGCCTATTCCGTTTCATTTCCTAAATTCCGGTCGGCTACCACCAGGCTAAAAACACAAGCTGCTCCTATTCATTATTCATCACCGGCATATCAGCCCAGTACTTAGTCAGGATGCTCCATTTACTGGTCTGTTTCACTCTCTCTTACTCGTCATTCCAAGCTCCAAACACTGTGTTCCCACTCCTGCACAGACAAACACAAAACCCAGGATGGCCGTCTTGTTTGTAAAAACATGGTCTATTTACATTCAAGTGCGTAAACTGATCAATAATTCAATTAGTCGGTGCCCAATAAGGCAGATAAAGGGACATGATTGTAGAAGCCAAAATAACAAAACTATTATAAAGTGTCAGACCACATAAAGGGTCCACTAATAAAAATCAATAAATACAATTATAAAAATAATAACATACAAGTGCAGAATACATGTGAACAGGGCATTCTTTACCCTGTTACACACTACACAGGACAAGAGAATACTGGTACACCAGTGTATCAGCACACTACAACACAGGACAAGAGAATACTGGTACACCAGTGTATCAGCACACTACAACACAGGACAAGAGAATACTGGTACACCAGTGTATCAGCACACTACAACACAGGACAAGAGAATACTGGTACACCAGTGTATCAGCACACTACAACACAGGACAAGAGAATACTGGTAAGGCTTCACCATGGAATGACTTGCTTGTTTAGTGTTGCACAAACAAATCGCTACATTCACACAAAGGTCTTTGATTCATCTGCAACACTCAGCCACTTGCTGGCCCTTTCTGTATGCCATCTAGTAAAGTGGTAGTCCCGGGTTGCTTGGCCCAGAATTAGATATCAACATACTGTAGATGTAATTTGGCCATGATTTACCACAACCAAACCATATGCAACTCAGAACAGTTGTACATCACAAGAAGTTTGCAACAAATGAACTTCTAAATGCAAACTTAAAATGCTGCAAAATACACTTTGAGTAAAGAACTTTAGTCTTCAGCCTGCACCTGTTCCTTACCCTACGATACTTTATTACACAAAATTAAACACTTCAGAAAAGCACACGACTTGTTCTGCACTCCCTGCCTTCTAAGTCATTTCATGTTCACACAATAGCTTATTACTCAGGAGACCCATTTCCTCGCCTGGAAAAGTCTGAAATAACATGAACTAGGCCTGCAGGTGGGCTCATGCTGCTACACTTCTGAATGGCAGCAGTAACAATAACAGTCGGAAGACTCTTTTATAAGATCCGTCCCTTTATGGGGAATCTATTATAATATCATTTAAAATATTTAAGCAATAAAGGTTAAGTGTACAAGGAAATAAAGTGACTCCCAAGTGGAAAAACGCCCAAGACCTTGTTGATGACTGTTTATACAAGGGATACACACAGTGGAATGCTGCTCTCATTATTATTAAACACTGCTGTTTGTTATGGTAACTGTTAATGTGATTTTGTTCATCAAGTGCTATAATTCAGAGTTTCTAAATTAGACGATGCCTCACAGCCTCGCATTTCAGTGTAAATTGGAATGGACTGACGAGTTCCCTAATCTCTGGTAAAGGACCTCAAATGTTATTGTTCAAACTATGTTCTAAATTAATTCGCTGGAAAATATGTAAATACAGTATTAATTTATGTATTTTAAATTTGTTCTGTTTGATTAAAGAAAATCTCTGTTCTAGTGCATGCCCTGTGAATGTTGTCTGTCAATGCAGACTAAGTCTGTTTCCTCACTGTCCTATACGTTCACAATCTATCTATTTACATATTGTATAGTTAATAAAATCACTGTGTACAGATGAATCGTGAAGCTTTCTTCACATGATGCATTGTAATGGAGGTCTATCGTTTGATACAAGCCCACAGCACACAGAACTGTCATAGTCAGGGCTGTATCAATTCACTGCTAATTGATGAATTGCAGTGCTGTCTGTGGCAATACAATAACCACAATAGCAACTAGTTGTGGATGCAGACTGATAACCTTTATGAACACACTGTGAAAGTTACTGAACAAACAGCACAGTCAGCATTAACACATGTAGCCTACTAGATTTTTTAAATTACTACCACTAATTGGTGCTCAATGGTAAAGGTGAGGGAAGGGCATATTTTCTTTTTTTGAAATCAGCACATTAATAGATAGGTGTGTTTGATTTATGTAATACCTGCCGACAAATACTTCTTAAAGACAATCACTGAGGCAGCAGGGGCCTTCAGTAATGCAGTTCAGAGGGTTTACACTTACAATACAAGAATAACAGGAGGGCAGGCTGCAAGATACAAAGAACCTGTATGCAAGATACACACTGGGGAGAGGTGTACCCCATCACATCACCCTTATGCAAGTTTACCATGGTATTTTTGCAATATTCTTGGACTTTTACCTGCTTTTTCCATGGTAATACCATGTATTAACCATCATTTACCCTGGTTTACCATGTTAATTAATACGCTTTACCATACCTCACTGGTCTTTACATTGCTTTGCTATATGAGATGCTCACAATTTGGGATGTAATTTAGACTTCCGCTCACTGTAAAGTAAATGATCAAATAGTGAACAATACTGGGAAATGAGGTAGTCGCTTACTTCAGCAGTACAAAATGAAAGAAAAAATGATTGTAATATGCAGTGTTGGGCAAGGGCAATTTTTGGTAACCCCAAAAAAGTGTTATTAACACTGAAACAGAAAATAGGGTGTATCTATCCTATTGATGGAAAAGTGAGCAGTTTACATACTGAATCATTTAAATCAGACTTTTCCTGGTGTTTTGCACACAAAAACACAGTCACACTGTTAGATATTTGATTTTCAAGTTATTGATCTTAATTATCAAAACACAAGCAAGGCAATTTAAACTCCACACGAATAAACTAGCACAATACTTTTGTAAGTTTCATAAGGATGCAATCTGTTCAAATCTGGAGTTGTACTGCCCCCTTGTGGAAAACTGAAGTCAGACATGAAACAAAGTCTACATCTGGCAAATACAGTAATAATAAATAAAATAGACACTCAGAGAGTCTTTAATATACCTTGTTAAATTGAATACCAATAATAAAATAATGAATAAGCAGATCAATTACAGCCTTAGAAAAGCTGACCACAGTAAAACCACAGGAAAGTGTAGGCTAGTACAGCATTATGAAAGCATGGTAAAGTACAGGTAAGCATTGTTAAACCCAGAGAGGTATGGTAAAATATATTTTAAAAAAGCATGACAAACCATGGTAAACTATGATAAATGCATGCCTTGGGAAAGGCCCAATTACTGTGGTAAACTTTTATAGGAGTATGCTCTACATTTCACGAATGTCATACTTGACACATTTCTATGGAAACCTGCTTAGCCAGTTGTCATGAAATGAGTATAAACATAATGTATTGGCATTCGTTATTGAGAGCATCTGATTCTGGGGATACAGGGGTTTCTGTCTCTGTCTGTATATCTGTATGTCACACTTACATTTTTACATGTATCTGTATACTCGCTTATCATTGTCAGGGAGCTTTGTCATTCTTGTTTTTCTGCTATTCTGTACATACTGTCGATCATTGTCATTGTCATCAACTTTTTTGCCATTTTGCTAGATCTGATTCTGAATTTACAGCCGTGGCGGGGAAGGATGTTCCTGACAGACTTGTTTCTAAAGCAAATCATTTAGCTGGTTTGAAAGATGATCTTATCATTGAGTATTTATAGTTATGGGTGAACTAGTCACAACTTCAACATCACTATATATTTATGTGATATAGCCTTGAGCCAACATTGACCTGTGGTACAGATCCTTTGCATTGCCAATCATACCACAGCATTGCAATGAAGATCATATAAGACATTGCTCTAAAAGAACATATAACTAACTCAATATTCCCAGTTAATGCTATCTAATATGTATCACCATCACTTTGTAGATTTCACATTTTCCTATATGAAAGATGCACACATTATGTTAAATGTATATTTGGTTTTAAATTGTATGTTTTTCAGAGCATTTATAAACAATAAAACTGGCAAACGTCTCTTGCATGCTCCTCCATGAGGCACTTCATGCTGAAGGCACGCACACGACACACGGGAGTTTCTTTCGGGGAGTTCAAAACGTTTTGGGTTTTTTTTAGATTTTTTTTTATTTATTTTTTTTATAAATAGATATTTCTCCAGAAAGAAAAACTTTCTAAATATTTGCCATTTATTTTATTTTCTTCAGAAGAACTCAAATGCCCAAAAGCTTTACGCATGGCTCACCTTTGAGTACCAAGCACTGCTTTTCCTGTTTTATTGTCTTATGACATTGATTTAGTTCCTTCATGCAGTGTCTCCTAGTTGACCAGAAGTACATGACAATTGAAAAATCCTATTCACCTGTGTTTCATACAGGACAATGTGAGAGAAGTGAGGATTATATAGGCCAGAAAACACCTAGCTGGAGGGACTGGAAATTCACTTTAAAAAGCCTAGTAGCAGGTTGTGACAGATGCTTGAGTTCTGTGTAATTTGGCCTTTAAATATGAACACTAATATTATTATTATTATTATTTATTTCTTAGCACAGTAGGTCAATGTAACTGGGTTGCAGAAGGTACATCCTGCATAATACATAATATATGTGACATAGGGTTAGTTACCTAATATATTCATTTCACAAGATTTGGTCCACAGTATGTAAACAGCATACATTTAGGTCTGGATCACTTCTGTGCTGGCTTTTTAAACGATTCTAACATGTCCTTTACATGTTAATGGATTGTAACTGTAGCTGCACTTCTGTCCATCTGAAACTGCACATTCACGTCCCGTGTGATCAGTCGATTACCAGTTTCTGAGGTTAGCTGTTACTTGTAATCACCTAATGTTACCCCTCGTTAGAGTGCTTGCTGCTATTCTGCAGACAATACTGTGTTGCCCACTAGATGGTGCTGGTGCTTACTAATAAAATAGATGATCTAGTCAGCATTACACATGCCTGTGGCAACCATCTCAATCGGAGGAGCAGCTCCTGAACTCATAGTTAAGCAGTGTTCAGTTTGAGACTTCACAGACTTCCCAACAACAGTAACAGCAGCAAACTGATTGCAAACAGTAGAAACAGGGAAGTTCTGCTTGCTTTTCTAAACAATCAAAATAGTTCCATGCTTTTTCTCTGCGATGCACATCCATTCATTATATAGCACTCCACTGCACCGTTCTGAAAGTAGTTAATTTTAGAACATGACAATGTTAAGAAAAACAGCCTTTAAAATGGACTACCATGTTGCCACTGCTCTAGTCCATTTTAAAGGCTTTGCCCCTTTTTAAGCGGCAAAGCCATTTAAAACAAAAAAAAAGAAATTACCACAAACCACCCAAACCTAAAATGCTTTTTCTTAAAGCAAAACACAGGGCTTATATCCTTAAAGTTGATTTAATATAATGAGGAAGCAGTGTGGTTCAGTGGTTAAAGTCTAGGGCTTGTAACCAAAAGGCCACCAGTTCAAATCCCACCTCTGTGAGCCTGAGAAAGTCACTTCACCTCCTTGTGCTCTATCCTGCGGATGAGATGTTCAATCAATGTCCTATTGTAAGTGACTCTGCATATAATGCACAATTCACAGCCTACCTCTATAAAGCACTGTGTGATGGCGCTATATATATATAAAAAAAAAAGATTATTATTATAAAGATATATTTACATGTAAAGGGCAACAAACCAAGGGTGATAGAGTTTATTTACTTTTTTTTAAAGGGAAGGTGGTTGTGGTTAACAGTTTGCAGGTGCAAAGTGTGTTTAATGATATTTTTATGTCCAGTGCCTGACTGCAAAACAAACAGTAAACAATAAATGATGTTCAGTATACAGCAGCGTGTATTACTTAATTTATAATCCTCAGGTTTGTCCCGAAATAATAGTCCTGTTTTTATACAATACAATTATTTGTGATACGAGTGCAGTGCTGTTCTGAGTTTGTGCTGGCCTCTGGCGACAGCTCCAGAATGTGTTAGCTGTCTAGTGATAGCAAGCAACAAATAGACAGAACAAACAAACAGTCACGATACAGATACACAAAACACAGGTCCTTCCGGGTCACTTTTCATCAACCAAAACGAAGCAACAGATTACATCGCTTCGACCCCTATTTATACCGCCACTCATGACCCCTTGGTAAACGATTGAAGCCGCTCCTCCAATCCGCAGCTGCCACATCATTTCCCTTCCGGGTCGATGAGTTAGTGTACCGAAGCTTCGCCCCTTTTCTAAATGACGACTTCCTTTTAACCCTCGTAACGAAGTGTCAGGCCAAACAGTCCAGGGTACTCTATTCCTGTTACTTAGCGCCCTCACAGGTCGGGAGGGAGATTTACCACCAAGAATTATTGTCTTTCTGTCACAGTGGTGTTTTAGTAAAGTATTCTAATATATGACCAGTAGGTTGCAGTGTGTGTCAGTGTTTCTCTATAAAATCAAATGGAATGTAGTAACAATGTCGTGGGATGTATTGTAATAACTGACCAACACGGCGCAGTACTTGTTGTCATGTGTTGATTTCAATGTACACATCATGGGCGATTTTATCAAAGTTTCCTCTGGTCACCTTATTTTCTAAAAGAACTGAACACCTGTTGATTTTACAAAACAAAATCACAACCACCATGTTCTCTTAAGCACTCTGATTGCTTGGGTCTCATTTTGTAACATTTCAGCGCCGCCACCTTTTATTCGAAACCCTTTTATCAGATCCTAATGATGAACTGCATTGTACAGGATTTCCATTACACGCACACACAACAGCTGCGATGCTGGCTCCGGGGATCAACCACAGTGCGGTCTCCCCAGTGAGCAATCAGCAAGACAACCGTCTTAAATCAAGGGAAGTAATGTTAAAACTCTACAATGCATTAGTAAGACCACACCTAGAATATTGTGTTCAGTTCTGGTCACCTCGTTACAAAAAGGATATTGCTGCTCTAGAAAGAGTGCAAAGAAGAGCAACCAGAATTATCCCGGGTTTAAAAGGCATGTCGTATTCAGACAGGCTAAAAGAATTGAATCTATTCAGTCTTGAACAAAGAAGACTACGCGGCGATCTGATTCAAACATTCAAAATCCTAAAAGGTATAGACAATGTCAACCCAGGGGACTTCTTTGACCTGAAAAAAGAAACAAGGACCAGGGGTCACACATGGAGATTAGATAAAGGGGCATTTAGAATAGAAAATAGGCACTTTTTTACACAGAGAATTGTGAGGGTCTGGAACCAACTCCCCAGTAATGTTGTTGAAGCTGACACCCTGGGATCCTTCAAGAAGCTGCTTGATGAGATTCTGGGATCAATAAGCTACTAACAACCAAACGAGCAAAATGGGCTGAATGGCCTCCTCTCGTTTGTAAACTTTCTTATGTTCTTATGTTCTTATGTCTGGATTGAGTGAAGTAGGGTACATCTCTGGGGTCTTCAAGTGGGCACCTTCCATCCTTGGTGTTTCGTCGACTAGCCCACGACACCTCAAAGAGGGCTCGACGGTGATTCTGGCATCCCAGCATCACTCACCTCTGTCCCCCACTCAACTCAGCCCAGCTTAATTACCCGTACATCAGCGTTTCTTTCTTTCTATTGTGCTTGAGATCCCCAGCCAGAATCTTTCCGTCTCAACCACAGCCAGTTGCTGCTCCGCTCTGCTGCTTCAAATAAGTTCTTCACTGTGCGACGCAACTCTTGGCCACTGAATCCGACGTCTCTGAGAAACCGGGTTGTAGAGTGTGCCACAAATCCTCGACAACCCACCACCACTGGGTAAACCTGGACTCTCCATCCTCGCTGTTCCGCTTCAGAGGCTAGTTGAGCATACCACAGTTTCTTCCTCTCATACGCCTCATCTACCGCATCCTCCCATGGCACTGTTAACTCTACCAGGTGAACAAGCGTGCTGATCCAGACCACAAAACAATATCTGGTCGAAGGTTAGTGGTGGCAATCTCAGGTGGAAAAATAATCCTGGGCGAGGATTGGTTTTAACACCTTTTCTTGGTGGTTGCTCTCCTGGGTGGAGGAATGTTGTCTTTTGTGTGTAATGCTTTGATGGAACTGGGGGCAACTTATTCATACGCTTGTCTTCCAATGCTAAGGCCAAACATCGCAGCACCTGGTCATGGCGCCAAGTAAACAGTCCTTGGCTAAGAGCCACCTTACATCCTGTCAAAATGTGCCTTAATGTTGCAGGTGATGAACACAAAGGACATGAGGGATCCTCTCCTACCCAGAGGTTTAGGTTCTGTGGTGATGGGAGAACATCATATGCCTGCTCTGTTCCATTGACCATAGGTCTTGCCAGCCAATCTTGCGTTGTTCCACACTCTCCCATCTCATCCATTCTCCCTGCTTGGCTTGGGAAATGGCCTTTATACACCTTATCCTCTCCTGCTGCTTTTGCACCTCGTTGACTACCAGCTTCCACCTTTGAGCTGGGGCTGCCTTGTGCCATGTAGGAGAAGCTGAACAGGTGCTGCCTCCCTTACGCATTTGTCGCGTGACTCTACTAATGTCATTTCCAGTCTGACCTTGGCGCACTTAAACTCCTCGGTTAGAGCGGAGACTGGTAGCTCCAGTATTCCTTTACCATAAAGTTCCACTCTGCTGAGGCAGCGTGGAACTCCCAACCATTTCCTGATGTATGAACTTATTAAAGCTTCCAGCTTCTCTACTGTTGTCAAAGACACCTCGTACAGTCAGTGGCCACAGCAACCTCGGCAGTAGACCAAACTGAAAGCGCCAGAGTTTTAGTTTGCCTGGTAAAGCGCTGCTGTATATGCTCTTCAACCCTTCCACTGCTTGTTGTCTAACTTCTCCCACACGAACTGTGTCCTTTAGATCCCCATCGTACCATCTCCCAAGACTTTTCACTGGCTTCTCAGACACTGTTGGTATTGCCTCACCATTAATGAAGAATGTTTTATCTACTGCTTTACCTTTAATTATAGAGATGCTCCTTGATTTAGTGGGCTTAAATTGCATTTGTGCCCATTCAATGTTATTGGTTAATTTCCCCAATAACCGATTAGTGCAGGCTACTGTTGTAGTCATGGTTGTCATGTCATCCATGTATGCTCGAATTGGTGGTAGTCGCATTCCAGAAGCCAAGCGCTCTCCTCCTACTACCCATTTTGATGCCCTAATGATTACTTCCATTGCCATGGTAAAAGCCAATGAAGAAATGGTGCATCCTGCCATTATTCCAACTTCAAGGCATTGCCATGTAGTGCTGAATTCTGAAGTTGAAAAACTAAATTGCAAATCTCCAAAGTAGACTTTCAATAAATTTGTTATTGTCATCGGTACATTGAAAAAATCAATTGCTGCCCAAAGAAGTTCATGTGGCACTGAACCATATGCATTAGCCAAATCCAGGAATGTCACATGGAGCTCCTTCCTCTCCTTTTTAGCTGATTGAATTTGTTGCCAGATCACATTGATGTGTTTTAAGCATCCTGGGAAACCTGGAATGCCCGCTTTTTGTACTGAAGTGTCAATGAAGCAGTTCTTTAATAGGTAAGTTGACAATCTCTGAGCAATAATGCTGAAGAAAATCTTGCCTTGTTTAATTGGGAAATAGGGCAAAACTGACTGATGCTTGTAGAATCTTTTTCTGTAGGTATAAAGACTCCACCTGCTCGGCGCCATGCTCTTGGTACAACTTGTTTTTCCCATGCCACTTTCATCAATTTCCACAGGATTCGTAGAACTCCTGGGCCCGGTTGTACTAAAGGGATCTGATCCCGGATCCGGGCTCAGATGTTGATCTTGATCCTAGTTGCGTTGTACTAAACGGATCAGAGCTCAATCTGAGCTCAAATCTGAGCTCAAACCTGATCTTGCTTTTGAGCAGGAAAAATTGAGGAACTAAACAAGATAGAAACAGAGATGATTTCACGTTTTAGAAAACATTAAGCAACAATGCATTTAAAAGTAGCTGTAACAGTACTGTATTAAGATAATATCAATTAGAAAAAAAAAAAAAAACTTTGTACAATATTAGTTTGTGTTTAGCTATATCTGACATTTCTGTTTTCGCCGTATAGCTACAGAAAAAAATATACCTGACTGCGTAATGAGGTTTCATAAATAATATTTCTACGTGTTCTGTGTTGACAAAGTCATACTGGCGTTCTCATAGTATCGATTACAATTAAATCAATAATTAGATTTAATGTTGTATTTTTTTTTTTTAATGCATATCATCATCCCCCCCATTCCTTTTTTTCTCAATAACTTAAGTTTACCTTTTCACAGCCTCAATCTCCCCGTGTCCGCCACATTTTCCAGTTGCAGCTGTCTGTCAGCACTTGATTACATTTGCTCAAAATGTGTTGATAATTTGCCCTGAACCGACGCTGCAGCTAGATGTTTGTGTGTATGGAGGCTATACCGCTGTAAAATATCTGTGTGTCCATCAGAAAATACACACGGCCGTGATTACGGTAACATTTATTAAAACATTTTAGAAGTTAAAAAACAAAACAAAACCAGATACCGGTATTAATATATTCGATCTGTTTTTATAGAATCGCTGAAGTTTTAAATTATACATGTACAGTAGTTGCTTCTGATTCATGTTGTTTAAATTAAACGCACTTCATATTCTGACATTCGGATTCTTCAATCTCTGCGCCACGCATATTCGCTTCTCATTGGTCAGTTTCCGTAGTTACGGCTGCGCAGCTCCAGGATCGGATCAAGATTTCAGATCAGTGGAGCTTGATCCTGATCCGCTTAGTACAACGCCTTTTCATGATCCGGCTCCAGTGAGCCCGGATCCGATCCTGTTTTTTGATCTCGTTAGTACAACCGGCCCCTGAAGCACTCTTGTACACTCTGTACGGAACTCCATTAGGCCCTGGAGATGATGAAGCCCTTGCTTTTTTTACAGCTCGCTCTACTTCTTTCCACTTAGGTGCACAGTCCTCCATTTGGTATTCTGGTGGATTGATAGGTGGGATGTCTGAAGGAACTGACATAGGCTCCTGCCTTTTTGAATCTGTATGTGTTTCCTCCAAATATCTCTCCAGCTCAAACTTAGATGCTTTTAGAGTGCCATTCTTCTCACTGGTGAATAACTTTTTTACAAATTTGAATGGGCCTTTATAAAAGTTAGTTCTCGCATGCGCCTTCTTTTTGTAGCGTTTCCGTAGGCGCTCAGCTCTGCGCAATGTTGCAAGCTTATCTTTTATGACCCTTTGTAACAGATTGAGTCCCTCCTTCTGACTTTGTTCTGCTCTTCTCCATTGCTTCCTCAGCTGTCTCCTTTCTCTCACAAAAAGTAACTAAAGTGACATGCAAATTAAACGCCCGAGCCCTTAGTGATGTTCCGTTTGTGTGGATCCTGTGCAGTGCTGAGAAAGCAAAGTATATTTCTTTAGATTACAGTAGCACTTTTCTCTGGGTCACAAAACTCTGTACCGAGATGGAACACGCCACAGCAATGTCATTTACTGTTATACTGCAGCTTTTTAAAATGACTTGTTTATTTACCAGTGCTTGTCTGAAACAATCACTGTCGTCCATGAAGTGTTTCATCAGCAGCATGTGCCTTATTTGTCAGTCTGTTATTGAGTGATAACAGAACAGCTTACCTCCGCAGAAAACAGCTGGAGAGCAGTGTACAGTTGCTTTATTAAGTATTCTAAAGCAACAATTAGGGCAGCAGTGTGGAGTAGTGGTTAGGGGCTCTGAACTCTTGACCGGAGGGTCGTGGGTTCAATCCCCTGGTGGGGGACACTGCTGCTGTACCCTTGAGCAAGGTACTTTACCTAGATTTCTCCAGTAGATTGCTCCAGTAAGAACCAACTGTATAAATTGTATGTAAAAAATAATGTGATATCTTGTAACAATTGCAAGTCGCCCTGGATAAGGGCGTCTGCTAAGAAATAAAAAAAATTAAATAAAAAATAACCACAGACACATTTGGGTGCTTACGGAGAACATTTACTTTGCAATGGGTCTCCCCGAGAGACTTTCTCTAAATTTACCAACTCGAAGGTCGTTTCAAACACTAGTAAACACAGCCGTTGACTATTAAACAATCATGCCTTCCATTATGAATTTGTAAAATAATTAGTTTAGACAAGCTGGATGTTTACAGACTAGGTACATTCAGTGTGCATTATGAAAGAGTGTACAGTGCCTTGCGAAAGTATTCGGCCCCCTTGAACTTTGCGACCTTTTGCCACATTTCAGGCTTCAAACATAAAGATATGAAACTGTAATTTTTTGTGAAGAATCAACAAGAAGTGGGACACAATCATGAAGTGGAATGAAATTTATTGGATATTTCAAACTTTTTTAACAAATAAAAAACTGAAAAATTGGGCGTGCAAAATTATTCAGCCCCTTTACTTTCAGTGCAGCAAACTCTCTCCAGAAGTTCAGTGAGGATCTCTGAATGATCCAATGTTGACCTAAATGACTAATGATGATAAATAGAATCCACCTGTGTGTAATCAAGTCTCCGTATAAATGCACCTGCACTGTGATAGTCTCAGAGGTCCGTTTAAAGCGCAGAGAGCATCATGAAGAACAAGGAACACACCAGGCAGGTCCGAGATACTGTTGTGGAGAAGTTTAAAGCCGGATTTGGATACAAAAAGATTTCCCAAGCTTTAAACATCCCAAGGAGCACTGTGCAAGCGATAATATTGAAATGGAAGGAGTATCAGACCACTGCAAATCTACCAAGACCTGGCCGTCCCTCTAAACTTTCAGCTCATACAAGGAGAAGACTGATCAGAGATGCAGCCAAGAGGCCCATGATCACTCTGGATGAACTGCAGAGATCTACAGCTGAGGTGGGAGACTCTGTCCATAGGACAACAATCAGTCGTATACTGCACAAATCTGGCCTTTATGGAAGAGTGGCAAGAAGAAAGCCATTTCTTAAAGATATCCATAAAAAGTGTCGTTTACAGTTTGCCACAAGCCACCTGGGAGACACACCAAACATGTGGAAGAAGGTGCTCTGGTCAGATGAAACCAAAATCGAACTTTTTGGCAACAATGCAAAACGTTATGTTTGGCGTAAAAGCAACACAGCTCATCACCCTGAACACACCATCCCCACTGTCAAACATGGTGGTGGCAGCATCATGGTTTGGGCCTGCTTTTCTTCAGCAGGGACAGGGAAGATGGTTAAAATTGATGGGAAGATGGATGGAGCCAAATACAGGACCATTCTGGAAGAAAACCTGATGGAGTCTGCAAAAGACCTGAGACTGGGACGGAGATTTGTCTTCCAACAAGACAATGATCCAAAACATAAAGCAAAATCTACAATGGAATGGTTCACAAATAAACATATCCAGGTGTTAGAATGGCCAAGTCAAAGTCCAGACCTGAATCCAATCGAGAATCTGTGGAAAGAACTGAAAACTGCTGTTCACAAATGCTCTCCATCCAACCTCACTGAGCTCGAGCTGTTTTGCAAGGAGGAATGGGCAAAAATTTCAGTCTCTCGATGTGCAAAACTGATAGAGACATACCCCAAGCGACTTACAGCTGTAATCGCAGCAAAAGGTGGCGCTACAAAGTATTAACTTAAGGGGGCTGAATAATTTTGCACGCCCAATTTTTCAGTTTTTTATTTGTTAAAAAAGTTTGAAATATCCAATAAATTTCGTTCCACTTCATGATTGTGTCCCACTTGTTGTTGATTCTTCACAAAAAATTACAGTTTCATATCTTTATGTTTGAAGCCTGAAATGTGGCAAAAGGTCGCACAGTTCAAGGGGGCCGAATACTTTCGCAAGGCACTGTATATAAAAAAAGAGTAACAAAAAACTATTGGCAATAATCAGCTTGCTTGCGCGCATTGTGGACCTGTGCCTGGGCCAGTCATGACACCTCAGCCTGATATTAACAGAAATGCCACATTATAGTGATTGGAATTTTTATAGCGGAGCCCACATGGATACAGAATTGCTCATTGAACTTCAACAAGTCTGTATAAAGCAGCAACTGGCTTATTTCATCAAAGTGTTTGTCAGGAAGCTTTAGATTTATATCATCCTTTGTTTACCAGGTAACCTAGATTGTATTTGTTAAGCCATTGATAACAGTGAAGCATGTATTTTTCCAGGACAGGAGCCAAGTAATTTCATGTATGAGACAGGTAGAAGCTGAGCGCACAAGAACATCTTTTTAATTACTTAGGTGCTGTCTGAATTCATTTCATTGTTGCTTAGATAAATTCAATTGTAGTTGATAAATCTGTTGTAAGTCATGTCTGTGGTGCAACATCAATAGGGTTGCATCTTGTTTTCAAATGGACTTGTTTTGGTGAGTCTGTGACTAAGATGCTAGTTGGTTTACCCGAAGTGGTCGTTTCACTTAGTTTGCAAATGCTACCCATAATAGTTCACTTTAGAATACTATTGGATATACTTTTTATCTTTTGGAATAACAGTATTTATTGGTATGTATGAAGGCATCTGTTAATTGGTTCATTTTGATATTGTAACATATTTATGATTGAACTTCACTGACAGAATCATGGACTACCACTAAAAATACCATATTTGAAGACTATGGGAAAGAGTTTTCCTCTTTTTTTTCTATAAAGTGCAATTTGTGAAAAGTGTGCATTTGGACTTTATGGCAGCATATTCGGTATGATTCTGGCCGATTACTCCTTGGGAGTTTTTAATCCATGTAAATATGAAGTGTGCATCTCAAATGTTCTCTTGAGATATTTGTTTCTGAGGAGTGTGAACAATGAGAGGAAGGGTTCGGGCGCGTAGCGTCCATTGAGGTAGCCGAGGCGACCGCCTCGGTAAAAATGTACCCACGTTTTTTTAAGAGTGTAAAATTGAGATATATAAAATAGTATTTTTAATTTCTTCACATTACTGTGATCTTGGGCTGTACAGACACTCGGGTATATGTCAAATTTGCGCCACAAAGACGTTTCTCATTAGTCAGTTGCCCAAGTTACTTTGTACTCTGGTTTACAGTGTAGCACTAACATGAAATTACAATTACACAAGCCAACTAATCTAAGTTAATTTATCATTTATATTGTTGTTTTTCCCCTGCGCAATGTAATGTTTAGCTGCAATACGTTTTGATAAATCCTTTTTTTTTTTTTTTTTTTTCCCATGTAGAATGTTTAACTCCAGCACAGCAAAAATCAAAGTACCTGTTTTTATGAAGACATTAAATGTGTAGCTAAACCGGGATAGCTGGCTGTATGGTGTTTTGTTTTTTTCTTTTCTCGTCACTTTAACTGGACAGTCAGCTCGTCCAAGTATCACCCTACCTGCTATAGCATAGCGTTTTGTAGCTTAGTGGCTGTGTATTTGCATCTATAATGACCCGACCTGTGCGCTAGGCAGCACAGGGACCTCTGCACCCGGTTTCCCCCGCCTGAAGTACTGTACTACTTCCTATCGTCGATTTATATTGACAAAAGAATATTAGAATTGAGTGAGAAACTGTAAACGTTCAATGGAGATCTAGTTTTCAGAGGTGGGAACATCATTATTCTTCTTCTTCTTCTTCTTCTTCTTCTTCTTCTTCTTCTTCTTCTTCTTCTTCTTATTATTATTATTGGTGAAATCATACAAATATTGTACACAAACAGCACCAGTCCCAGCAGTGTCGGCATCAGTCCCAGTGTCAGCACCAGTCCCAGCAGTGTCAGCACCAGTCCCAGTGTCGGCACCAGTCCCAGCAGTGTCGGCATCAGTCCCAGCAGTGTCAGCACCAGTCCCAGCAGTGTCAGCACCAGTCCCAGTGTCGGCACCAGTCCCAGCAGTGTCGGCATCAGTCCCAGCAGTGTCAGCACCAGTCCCAGCAGTGTCAGCACCAGTCCCAGTGTCGGCACCAGTCCCAGCAGTGTCGGCATCAGTCCCAGCAGTGTCAGCACCAGTCCCAGTGTCGGCACCAGTCCCAGTGTCGGCACCAGTCCCAGCAGTGTCAGCACCAGTCCCAGTGTCGGCACCAGTCCCAGCAGTGTCGGCATCAGTCCCAGCAGTGTCAGCACCAGTCCCAGCAGTGTCGGCATCAGTCCCAGTGTCAGCACCAGTCCCAGCAGTGTCAGCACCAGTCCCAGTGTCGGCACCAGTCCCAGCAGTGTCGGCATCAGTCCCAGCAGTGTCAGCACCAGTCCCAGCAGTGTCAGCACCAGTCCCAGTGTCGGCACCAGTCCCAGCAGTGTCGGCATCAGTCCCAGCAGTGTCAGCACCAGTCCCAGCAGTGTCAGCACCAGTCCCAGTGTCGGCACCAGTCCCAGCAGTGTCGGCATCAGTCCCAGCAGTGTCAGCACCAGTCCCAGTGTCGGCACCAGTCCCAGTGTCGGCACCAGTCCCAGCAGTGTCAGCACCAGTCCCAGTGTCGGCACCAGTCCCAGCAGTGTCAGCACCAGTCCCAGTGTCAGCACCAGTCCCAGTGTCGGCACCAGTCCCAGTGTCGGCACCAGTCCCAGCAGTGTCGGCATCAGTCCCAGCAGTGTCAGCACCAGTCCCAGCAGTGTCAGCACCAGTCCCAGTGTCGGCACCAGTCCCAGCAGTGTCGGCACCAGTCCCAGCAGTGTCAGCACCAGTCCCGGTGTCAGCACCAGTAGCAGTGTCAGCACCAGTCCCAGTGTCAGCAGCAGTGTCAGCACCAGTCCCAGCAGTGTCAGCACCAGTCACAGCAGCACCAGTCTTACCAGTCAGCAGCAGTTACCAGTCCCAGCAGTGTAAGGCAACTTAAGTAGCAGTGAACCAAATGCAAGTCAATACAGGTATGAACTCATCTACTTATTAATATTGATGTTATATTCTTGTCCTTTTAAAATCACATATTTCTGACAGTGTGAATATGGTCATTTTAGGTTGCTGTGGTTTTGCTGGGAGACAATTCATTTTAATCTTTGAAATAATATGGGTCATCAAATTTTAACATTAACATCATCATCCAAGGGACTTAATATTGCTTTGCAGTTTGCAAAAAGTCTCCAGGCTTTATAAGATGATAACCTTTACCGTTGTAACATGAACAGGATCTGCAAGAGGTTTGTTCAACTTTTTTATTTTTTTTTATTTTTATTTTTTATTTTTTATTTATTTATTTATTTATTTATTTGCCTCAGTAAAAATCTAATCCTAGCTATGCCCCTGGGGTTAGCGTGATTAAAATGCAATTTGTAAATGAATGACCACTCCACTGCGGTTATAATGAGGTTATTGTATCCCTGCATACCTCACTGTGCAGACAATAGTAGAATAAATTACAATTAGACATTATTGAAGGTTTTCCATTTGCTTTTTCGTTGATGTTCTGATGTCAGCTTAACCTTCCAGCTCAATTGCATTTTCAGTGTTTTGTTTTTTTTCTTTAGGTCCTATGTACTGTAAACCTTGTTTCTAAGAACTAGGTCGTTTTATTGAATTTCCGGTTCTTGTCATGCAAGAATAAGTTACCTTGACCCTACAGGTCACTTTATCTCTCCACTAATGGTGTACACACAACTACGTGGTCTTTACATTTTTCTACAGCTTGGCTTGTATGCACTATGCCTTTTTCATTAAGCAGACTGTGAGTGGTTATGGTTAGCACCAGCAGGTGAAGAAAATAACCAGGGTCTTTGTCCGCTTCCAAACAGACACATATGTAAATAAATATTTACAAGGAGACAACAAAAAGAAAATATGCGGGACACTGTGGGGGAGACAGCCTCCTTCAATCAGGTAAGGGCCATGGGCCAGACTGCAATGAGATGGCACTGTCTTTGTTCACTGTCCAGTTTGTACAGATATCCTTCTTGGTCACCAGGTGCTCCGCAGTTACCAGTCCTGGTATACAGATAGTGTAAATTACGCAGGATAGGCAAACAAGATCCCCGGGCTATCCTGATCACCTATGTGTCTCTCCCCTAATAGCACTAGCTCCCTGGCTTAACACAGTTCCCTATATGCTAGTAGGGAATGTAGTATTAATTATAATTATTTACATCAAATATCCTAAGCCTTGTATTAATTAAAAGTTATTTAATATAAATTATTCATCATCAATGACAAGTCTTTTACAATGGTAAACGTTAACAATCAAATTACATTGCATTAAATGTTAATATCAGTTACAGAATAGGTGCGCAGTATCTACCTGAACTGGGAGAACCTCTTACAGGCAGACCAGGAGATGTCGACGTGGCAGTCATGTCCGAGGAACTCAAATGCATTAACTTCTTAGTGTATCTCTATAGGGTCCGCCTAATGTTAAATATCCCACCGCCGCCCTGGCCCTTTAACTCTGTTTACTCAGGCACTGTGAGAGACCGTCCTGCTTCTCCGTTGGAAAGAGGAGAGTCCGAGCTTTAAAACGAGGTCCTAGTTGTGTATTTCCGGTAGAGGACCATGTTAGGAGATAGCCCCTTATGAAAATTAAATATATTGCAACAATATTTTAAAATATAATTTCTACCTTCAAATATATTGGAAAATATATCAAATATATTACCCGACTTAACATATATTTAATACTGTGACCCGGGTGGCTTGTGGAGACGTCAGACCAGGAAGTAAATGACAACAGTACTGGGGTATGGAAGCGCTGATGCGCTAGTTTAATAATAAATAAACAGTATGTATAAAACAAAACACTGAACAAAAGAAAATGGCATGGTGGCCAAAACAGACAAACACAACAGATACAGAACCAAAAAGTATCATGCTGGAGTAAAACCAGCACGGGTAGCAATTGCTTTCTAGATGAATTATTTTTATCTCAAGACTCACGACTCACGTCTCTCGTTCCACCTCTGAACACACTAACTCTGATGACAGGCTGATCTGCTCTTTATATATACATGACCATCTCCAAATTGATAATTGTTTAATTCATTTGGAGATGGTCACATTATCAGGGGTGTGCAATTTTTGAAAAAAACTTGTTGTCCAAGGGACAAAATGCTAGAAAAATCTACTTGTTCTTCTTAAAAATACTTGCCCCCTCCCCGTCGCACAAAACACACACACACAAAAGTAGAATATAACTTGTAGGAGTTTGGTTTTATTTAACAGTGAACACAATCAATCAATTAGTGATTAACAGGGATGGATCTAGCCTTGTAGCTTGACTGGTTCACAAAATTCTTCAAGATACACAAAAAGGTTCTCTGTGACCCCACCTCACCTCAACAAATGTATAACATACTTTAAGGAAATGTTCCTTGCAGTGCAGTTTGGAACACATTTGCTAGTACATTTAAGTAACATACTAAGAGTACAACTATAATGAGCAATACTTATTCAAATATAAAAATAGCTTTTGCCTGTTTTTTCCACTCTTTATAAGCGGAATTCAACTTCTGATGTACTGGGGTTTCAGTTTGTTGCATCACAGACACAGACACACATTCATTGCCAACTATTACTGCTGCTTTGTGGAATTCAGATTTTTCTTGGTTCTTTCAGTTTTGTAACTGCTGAACCCCAGATTTATTATAAAGGACATGTATGACCTGTCAAGTTTCTCTGATTTTTTTTTTTACTGTTTTTCTACCAAAATGCACTCAATATTTACATAGGATCCATCAAATTCTACTAGTACTATACCATACATATAAGCATTTCATTTCTATTATTATAAACATATTTGTCAGTCTTAATGTTGTAATAGTTGTACAAATCGAGGGATTGTGCATGTCCAAAATAACTAATATATTAAAATTATATATATATATAGGGTTTAAATATATATTAAAAAATGTAAATATGGTAATAGCAAACTAGGTTCGCAACACTAAAACAGAAAGAAAAAAAAAATCATTACATTTTATGCCAGGGAAAGTTTGTATTGAAATGCTTCTAAACAGTAAACTACATTTTTTTAAAACATATTGTAGCGTCCCGACCAACTGAAGGGGGCCTTGTTGGACTTTTGTGTTGTCCTGGTTGTTTGTCCTGTTTGTGTGTCCTGTGCTTTGGTGTTTTGTGTATTGTTAGGGTTCAGACCACGTCACCTAAATTTGGAGAGTGTGTGTGAGTGAGTGAGTGTGTGTGTGTGAGTGAGTGTGTGTGTGTGAGTGAGTGTGTGTGTGTGAGTGAGTGTGTGTGTGTGAGTGAGTGTGTGTGTGTGAGTGAGTGTGTGTGTGCGAGCTGCGATTGGCCGGACCGGACAAGGATGCGCGAACAGCAGGGGTATAAAGACCTGGGGCACGCGAAACCGGGGGGAGAGAGAGTGGCCGAGATAGTGTGAGAGACTGATAACGAGACTGACTGACCTGTGGTGTGGCAAATCAGAGAAAGAGAGTGGCTGAGGGTTAGGGTTAAGGTCGGGAGCACGTAAGGAACTGGGGGGGGGGGGGGGCTTTTTGATTTGGGATCCAATGTGTTCAGGTCAGAAATGCCATTCACAGTCTTTCCAGGACTTGTTGGTATCACTCAGCAAGATTGGCGCAACACTCTGTGAAGGATTGTTATTTTATCATTATTATTGTTTTAATAGTGTTTATTATTAGGATTAGGGATGGGAATTTCGAATAGTTTCCTATTCAAATACACAGGGTCCAAAATCTCTGTGTATTCGATTACCCAAACTCTAGTCCCTTCTCTTACGCTCCCAAGAACACAAGGCAAATGCATACGAGTACAAGCAGACAGCATGACAGTGTAAGCCGGTAAAGTTTAGCCGTGTTCACAAAGTGTACAAACAATGTCCAAGACGAAATTTCTTGTTCAATACTTCTTAAGCATGGGTTGTTCCTTTTGTTTACTGAATTCATATACAGAACACAATGAGCTGTAACGTCACATATCGTATCTCTTCCAATTAAAGCAACATAATGTTGCGCAAATAGCCAAATTATATTTTTTGCTGTAAAAAGTCAACAGTAGATGTTTCATATTGAACTGCAGTCCAGAGTTAAAAAAGATCTCCTTTCCAAGTATCTTGCCTTTTCTTATTAGTCACTGTGTTGTTCTGCGTAGCATTTAGCATGTCTTTATATTCATCATAAAGTTAAATTACCTTTCTAATTTCAATGTTACCCAAGTTTGGCTTCCTTCTTTTAGCACTTGCTATATACATTTATTTTATTTCAGTTCACACATTCAAAGTTCCCCGGATCATGCTCCGGAAGTTGTTTTACGACTGCAGTCATTACAGGGGAACTCAAGCAGGGAGCTGTTAACATTAGCTAAAAACAAGGCAACAATTTCAAACTGAATACGTTCACTGTAGAATTTTGCTGTCACAAGCATTGCATAATTAATTAGGGTCCTTACGTTTAATATGCAAATAACAACAGGTTTAAAACTGACTTAACACTTGTCAAGCGTCAGCATTAAAACAAACAAAAAAAAGGCTTCTACATTAAAACATTATGAAAAAATATATAAATATATTGGGCCAGATAAAATTGTATCCGGGCCAGTAAAAACACTAGCTCAGCGGCCCAAGAGGCCAGTAGTTAAAAATCTAAATGTAGAGCCTTGCTATGGTGTATTTTTTTATTTATTTTTTGTAACTTTACTAGATTGCTGCATTTAAATGTCATGCTTTCCTGTGTTAAGAAAGCTGTATAACTTATTTGCTTATTTAGAAAAAAAATGTAAATAATACCTTAAGTTTAAAAGATGACCCTGTTTTGACCGAGGCTCTCACTCTAAGGCAGCCATTTCTGGGTTTCTTTGTTTAACACGCTTAATTGTATAGCCAATTTTTTCATAAAAAATATACACTTAAACGGTATTACACTAAAGCGGGTTGGTGATTCTAGTCCTTAAAAAAAAATCCTTCATCGTGAACAGAATCCTAAAGGCACTGCATTGTGAATTGCAATTTACTAACGTGACGGTACAATAATAATAATAATAATAATAATAATAATAATAATAATGTAAATAGATTTAATCCTTTTAATTGTATTGAAATGTTTCATACAGGTACATTTCTACAGCAAAAAAGTAATGTATTTTAAGTGTGGAACGCTAATAATAATAATAATAATAATAATAATAATAATAATAATAATAATAATAATAAATCTGTGGATTTAAATTTGAATCAGCACAGTCATTAATTATTAGCTATACTGTTCTATGTTTTTAATAGTGTAGTTTCGGATTTCGCGATTTGTAATTACTAAAGACATTCCTTGTTTTGTTACAGTAAGTGTTCCGTATCTGGGGGGAAGAGACCTAGGATCACAGTCTGTTTATCATTGTAAGTTGCTGAGTTTTCATTGCTGAATATCTGCATTGTGCAAATATTAATCTGTATTTCAGTAAAAATGTAAAAATGAGTAAACGGAACAACTGTACTTGCTGTCTGTTTTCATCTTTTTATAATCGTGTTTTGTCGTGTCGTTTGAGCCAGCGGTACAGTCATCTTCCAAACAAGAACATTCCCTACCTAGGCCTTGATAGAACTTTTTCTTGTCTAAATGCCAGACAATTGGGTTGTTTACCCATCCTGAGATGAAGTACTTATAAATATCCGTACTTCTGGGAAGCTGTGTAGGGAGAGGGGTTCTCAACTAAATAGATCCAGATATCACCCAAGTCGAGGTCGGGGAGTTCATGGCTCTCTAAGTGCTGTAAAAAGCACCGGCGGTGCACAATAGGGATCACAAACTCCTAGAATCTGGCACTTATCTCTATATCTTTTCAATTCCTGACACTGGGGGTGAGAAGTGCGTTCTGTGGCAAATAACTCACACTGTAATGTGGAAGATACCAAATTTGCATTAGCTGCCATCGCTGTTTTGACCGCCAGTATGGTGCTGGGGTCATGTCGGTGAAAAACCTCAATTGCACACCCCTGCATTTTGGACAAGTTTTAGTTGGATGGGGGATTTTAACCCCATCCATGCTGTAAAATGATTAACAACAAAACAACGTTCAAACAAAGACAGTACCTTTAAATAATAATACTACAAATATAAAATAACACAAAACATAAAGTACGCACAGGGGTGGGGAGTACCCGATCACAAATACTCATCCCAAAATATATAAATGAGCTGAAACAATGGTTTAAATATATATTTAGATATAAGCAATATCACACAGAAACAGACATTTTATATTGTATGTGTGTGTGTGTATATATAACTTTAAAGTGCGGTTCGGGGGCGGGAGCTAGGGCTCCGTCTCCTATTTTCTCCTGCCTATCAAAGCTATCTGCCTATTTAATCCACATCACAATTCATGTTCTTTAAATTGCGTTTGTTTTTTCATATTGATAGAAAAATATATATATATATATATATATATATATATAAATATATAAATAGTGCTTATCGTGTTTGAACCTTACTTGTCTGATTACCTGTTATCCCATCTGACCCCTGCTTTGTACGACTAACTAGTAGAATTGATCTTTTTTATTTGCTCTGAATCTCTTTCAGACGAGCCTGTTTTTCCACCCCGCTCTGCCCATTCTCCACAGCGCCATATCTCTGCCTCTCCCCCCCTCCCGCACACTCTCTGGTGCACTCTGGAACTGTCACTCTTCTGCTAACAAAGCTGATTTCATATCTGCCTTTGCCTCCCACCTCGCTCGATTTCCTTGCTCTCACTGAAACCTGGCTGTCCCCTGATAATACTGTTACTCCTGCTGCCCTGTCCTCTCTCTACGTCCTGTCCCATACCCCGCGTCTCACTGGACGAGGAGGTGGGACGGGTCTTCTCCTCTCTCCCTCCTTACTCTTTTCTGTCCCCTCCGATCTCTCCTCACTCTCTGTCAATACCTTTGAATTTCATGCAGTCCAACTAACCTCTCCCTGTCAACTCCTGCTCATTGTTCTGTATCGCCCCCCTGGGCCTCTCACTCACTTTCTGGATGAACTCGACTATCTACTCTCCTCCCTCCCCTCTCTGTCTACCCCGACTGTCCTGTTGGGTGACTTCAACATCCATCTCTCCAACCCCAGCCACTCTGCTGGATTCCTCCCTCTCCTCCACTCCTTCGACTTCTGTCTCTCTCTGTCCCCTCCTACCCACAAAGCTGGCCGTCAACTGGACCTCACCTTCTCCAGGGCCTGCTGCCCCTCCACCCTCTCTGTCACCCCCCTGGACCTCTCTGATCACTATTTCATCTCTTTTTCTCTGTCTCTCCCCCTCTCCCTGCTCCTCCTACCCCCACTGTCACCTCTCGCCGTAACCTCCGATCTCTCTCCCCCTCTGTCCTTGCCTCCACTGCTCTCTCTCACCTCCCTCCTATCACAACTCTCCGTAGACTCTGCTACCTCCACCCTCTTCTCCTCACTCACCTCCTCCCTCAACTCCCTCTGTCCCCTCACCTCCCGACCTGCTCGCCCCTCCCCTCCCCATCCCTGGCTCTCCTCGGCGCTCTGCTCGGCAAGAATCGCACTGCGATCTGCTGAAAAGAAATGGAAGAGAACCAAACTCCCTGCTGCCCTAGACCTTTACCGCACTCTCCTCTCCTCCTTCTCCTCTACTCTCTCCTCTGCTAAATGTGCTTATTTCCAATCTGTAATCCAAGCCTTCACTAACAACCCACGTAAACTATTCTCTACCTTCTCCTCCCTCCTAAACCCTCCCCCCTCCTCCTCCCTCCTCTATCTCCCCTGATGACTTGCCTCCTTCTTCTCTTCTAAAATCTCAGCTATCCGCAAACCCTTTAACACCTCTCCCTCCCCCGCACCCCCTCCTGCTCCAACCCCTACACCCACTACATCCCCTACTAACTCGCCCTCCTTCTCCACCTTCTTGCCCCTCTCAGACTCTGACCTCTCCTCCCTGCTCCAGGGTCACAAACCCACCACGTGTGCCTTGGACCCCCTCCCCACTCACCTCTTTCAAGCTGCTGCTCCTGCTCTACTCCCCTTCATCTCCTCCCTCCTCAACACCTCTCTACTTTCTGGTATCTTTCCCTCTGCCTTCAAAAAAGCCTCCATCACTCCCCTCCTCAAAAAACCTACCCTCGACCCCACCTCCCTCCAGAGCTACTGTCCTGTCTCCCTCCTACCCTTCCTCTCCAAAACCCTCGAGCGGACTGTACACCGCCAGCTCTCTGCTTTCCTGTCCAACCACTCTCTGCTTGACCCTCTCCAATCTGGCTTCCGCTCTGCTCACTCCACTGAAACCGCCCTCCTGTCTGTCACCAACTCACTAAAGTGTGCCCGAGCTGCCTCTCTCTCCTCTGTCCTAATTCTCCTCGACCTCTCTGCGGCCTTGGACACTGTTGATCACTCTATTCTACTATCATCTCTCGCTGACCTGGGGATCTCTGGCACTGCTCTGGCCTGGTTCTCCTCCTACCTCTCCAACCGCACTTACCAGGTAATCTGGCGTGGAGCAACCTCCACACCTCACCCTCTCTTAACTGGAGTCCCCCAAGGGTCAGTCTTGGGTCCTCTCCTATTCTCTCTCTACACCCGCTCCCTGGGCCCCCTCATCGCATCCTATGGTTTCTCATACCACTTCTATGCTGATGATGCTCAGATTTTCCTCTCCTTCCCCACCTCTGACTCCACCATCTCCTCCTGTATCTCTACCTGTCTGTCTGCTATTTCCTCCTGGATGCACTCGCATCACCTCAAACTCAACCTCTCTAAATCTGACCTCCTATTCTTTCCCTCCTCCTCCCCCTCCTCTGATCTCTCTATCTCTGTTCCTCTGGAATCTACCACACTCTCTCCCTCTTCCTCCGCTAAGAACCTCGGAGTCACCCTGGACCCCTGCCTCTCTTATTCCCAGCACGTCTCCACTCTGGCACGCATTTGCCGATTCTTCCTGAGCAACATCCGAAGAATCCGACCCTTCTTCACCAACTACGCTACCCAGCTCCTGGTCCAGGCCCTGGTACTCTCCTGCCTAGACTACTGCAACTCGCTCCTGGCTGGCCTCCCTGCGTCCGCCACCCGTCCGCTCCAGCTCATCCAGAACTCTGCTGCCCGCCTGGTGTTCTCTCTGCCTCGCTTCGCCCACGCTACTCCACTACTCCGCTCACTCCACTGGCTCCCGATCACCGCTCGCATCCAGTTCAAGACTCTTGTACTAGCCTACAGATGCCTTGACCAGACTGCACCCAGCTACCTCCAGACCCTCATCTCTCCCTACACCCCCACTCGACCTCTTCGCTCCGCCTGCACTAGAAGACTGGCTCTACCTCCGCTACGCTCCCCTGCCTCCAGAGCCCGCTCCTTCTCCACCCTTGCTCTGCAGTGGTGGAATGACCTTCCTACAGATGTTAGGACTGCCCAATCCCTGACCACATTCCGGCGCCTCCTTAAGACTCACCTCTTCAAACAGCACCTGTAGAACTCCTCTGTTTGTATCCTGGGACACTATCACCCTTCATTTAAATGTGCTTTATTTTGCTCTTATCTGCCCCCTATTTTACTGCATTTAATCCTGTACTTCAGAATACTGTAATCTGCCAAGTGTTTAACCTGTAGTATTTTGTATTTAATCATATCCTGATGTAACTATCACTATTATCTGCTGTATTATTGAATTGTGGTTTGTCACACTTGTACTTTGCTTGAACAAAAGTTATTGTATTTCTTGCTCTTATTGTATTACTTGTATTGTAACACTTAATGTATTTGCTTACGATTGTAAGTCGCCCTGGATAAGGGCGTCTGCTAAGAAATAAATAATAAATCAATATTGTTTGTACTTTAACATTAAGACCATTCATATTTTTGTATTTTATGAATATATTTTACACATTGTCCAAACAGACCTAGAGAGCAGCCTTGGAATGGAAAGAGGGTAGACATTGTAGACAAATAATTAAGAACATAAGAACATAAGAAAGTTTACAAACGAGAGGAGGCCATTCAGCCCATCTTGCTCGTTTGGTTGTTAGTAGCTTATTGATCCCAGAATCTCATCAAGCAGCTTCTTGAAGGATCCCAGGGTGTCAGCTTCAACAACATTACTGGGGAGTTGGTTCCAGACCCTCACAATTCTCTGTGTAAAAAAGTGACTCCTATTTTCTGTTCTGAATGCCCCTTTATCTAATCTCCATTTGTGACCCCTGGTACTTGTTTCTTTTTTCAGGTCAAAAAAGTCCCTTGGGTCGACATTGTCTATACCTTTTAGGATTTTGAATGTTTGAATCAGATCGCCGCGTAGTCTTCTTTGTTCAAGACTGAATAGATTCAATTCTTTTAGCCTGTCTGTATACGACATGCCTTTTAAACCCGGGATAATTCTGGTTGCTCTTCTTTGCACTCTTTCTAGAGCAGCAATATCCTTTTTGTAACAAGGTGACCAGAACTGAACACAATATTCTAGGTGAGGTCTTACTAATGCATTGTAAAGTTTTAACATTACTTCCCTTGATTTAAATTCAACACTCTTCACAATATAGCCGAGCATCTTGTTGGCCTTTTTTATAGCTTCCCCACATTGTCTAGATGAAGACATTTCTGAGTCAACATAAACTCCTAGGTCTTTTTCATAGTTCCCTTCTTCAATTTCAGTATCTCCCATATGATATTTATAATGCACATTATTATTGCCTGCATGCAATACTTTACACTTTTCTCTATTAAATGTCATTTGCCATGTGTCTGCCCAGTTCTGAATGCTGTCTAGATCATTTTGAATGACCTTTGCTGCTGCAACAGTGTTCGCCACTCCTCCTATTTTTGTGTCGTCTGCAAATTTAACAAGTTTGCTTACTATACCAGAATCTAAATCATTAATGTAGATTAGGAATAGCAGAGGACCTAATACTGATCCCTCTGGTACTCCACTGGTTACCTCGCTCCATTTTGAGGTTTCTCCTCTAATCAGTACTTTCTACATGTTAACCACTCCCTAATCCATGTGCATGCATTTCCTTGAATCCCTACTGCGTTCAGTTAGAGAACACTTCTGCCCCTGTTATGCTAAAGTTATTTAAAACTGGATAGGAACAGGTCGACATGTGGGGCATGTTGTCCATACACCCTCCTTTGTAAAAACCTGTGAAAAGTAATCATTTAATATATTTGGTATTTTTTTTTCTTCGTCTATGATTTTGCCATTTGTGTCTCTTAGGCATTTAACCTCCTCTTTGAATGTTCTCTTGCTGTTATAATATTGGAAAAACATTTTGGAATTGGTTTCAGCCCCTTTAGCAATATTGATTTCTATCTCTCTCTTGGCCTTTCTAACTTCCTTTTTGACTTGTGTTTGCAGTTCCAAGTACTCTTTCTGTGTACTTTGTTTTTGGTCCCTTTCAAACGCTCTGAAAACTGCCTTTTTTCACTGAATATTTTTTTTTAATTGATCTATTAAACCATTTTGGCCATTTTGTTTTAGATTTAGATTTGTCTACTTTTGAGATGTAATTGTTTTGCGCCTCTAGTACTACATTTTTAAAAAACAGCCATCCTTTTTCTGTGGATGTTTTCTCTATTTTACTCCAATCTACTTCTGTTAGTCTCTGTTTCATACCTTCATAGTTTGCTTTTCTAAAATTGTAAACCTTAGCTTTAGTCATTACTTTTGGGGTTTTAAAAAACACTTCAAATGAGACCATGTTGTGGTCTGAGTTTGCCAATGGCTCTCTGACCTCTGTTTTAGTTATTCTGTCTTCGTTATTTGAAAAGACTAAATCAAGGCATATGCTTTTATCCAAAGCGACTTACAGAGTCTAGGGGTGAACTATGCATCAACAACTGCTGCTGCAGAGTCACTTCCAATAGGACCTTTGTTTTATGTCTTATTCACATTGATATGCCTTAATTCCATGTGCATGTTCTTCTTGGCTGATAAATTAAAATAGATGATGAAAAGAAAAACAGTTATCAGTAACAACAGCAGGTAGCTCATTTGCATTTAGAGTCGCACAGGATGCTGGGACTGTAGGGTTATGGGGAAAATTTATTTTCTCTGTTAAATTATTGTGTTATTGTTATTGTTTTTTTGTTGTTATATCAAGTATTTTTATTAGGAAGTGTTGCGATTTATTGAGTGTTGTTCCTTGTAACAGGGAGAGGTCTGTGCTGACTGTCTGGCACATGCATGGTTCAGCAGAAAGAGGGCAGCAGCCTCGTAAAATCCGCCTGTCACTCATGCGGTGTGGTCTCTCCCTCTCTCTGAGTGGTTGTAAGGCGGGCCTTGGGGGGTTGCTGGGCTTATAAAATAATGCTCTATTGTTCCATCAGCTCTGCCCCTATAGAACAAAAAACGAGCCAGCGGAAATTCTGCTCCCAGACCGAGAACGGCCAGAGAACAACAACAAAATAACAAAGAAAAGAAAATAAATTTAGTAGTAGCGGGGGAAACCATGGGCAGACCCCAAAAGTATATCTAAAACAGTTTGAGGTAATGGTGGCGTGTAGGACGGAGACCTGGGCCATGCGGGTAGCGACCGTCAGGGAAACGCTGCAGAGTGCAGCACAATTATTTTGTAGTTTTGTTAATAGTGTTTTATTTTCTCTTTTTCTCTGTACCTTCTGTTTTTGATTATTGTTTTGTGAACCTGCATGTGAACTGCAAGTCACTTCTACCATTGCTGGTAATAACAGTGCAACAGTGCCACCTTGGTAAAAATAAATCATGCACCCGAACGGTGTTTAAAACTCCAACTTTCTGTCTCCTGTGTCAGTGAATTCCCCGCCACATTCTCGGATTTATGTTATGTCACCGTCAGCAGTGGTAGGGTCAGTAGGAGCTCGCCCTTGCAGTTAATAGAGCCAGAATGGATGTTTCTACTTGATTTATTTTGTGTCTGTTTGTGAATTAAACAGCATTCTTGACCTTAAATCCAATGGGTCAATTGCAACGAACAAAAAGCTGCGGATGATCCTGTAGTTTGTACCTCAGGACTAGACTAAACTAGTGAGCTAGTTATCACCAATTGCAATGAACCAAGAACTTCCAGATAGTCCCCAGGTGTGGATTTAAAATGTTCACATTTGCAATGAACTCCAGATGATTGCTGCCCCCTAGATGTTCCTGATTTACGGTACTAAATTAAACCACCAAACTCTTTAGACAAAGTAAAAGAGTTACCGTTCTAACTCGAATTAAAATGAAAAACCTCATTAAAGACACATTTTCTGAAATGAAACCATTAATAAAACCGATATCAGATATATAGAATCCAAAATATGTACATAACATTTATCACAGCGTTCAATTTTTAATAAGGCATGAAATATAATTAAATAAAACCTGTTAACGATACGCTTTTATTAGTCACGCCAAGATCACTAAATGAAATCATGGAGGTGGATATTATCTTTAGCGTACTGGACTGGATATTAAATTGTCTCCTTTATAATTGTGTGTCATTATTCCTGTAATTTGATAGGTGCAAAATGTTAGGCGACTACGGTTATGTTTTGTATGCTTTGATTTGTAAGCTTTCTGCTTTAGTTTTATTAGTTGCATCTTCTCGTTGTGTAACTGTTGCTTTCTTGCTTCCTGATTTTGTAGTGATTTGTTTTTTTAAATGTGCTCTTTTTTCAGATAATTCCAGCATTTGTCTCTCTAATGCAGGAAGAGCTCACTGACATATTATTATTATTATTATTATTTGTTTATTTAGCAGACGCCTTTATCCAAGGCGACTTACAGAGACTAGGGTGTGTGAACTATGCATCCCTCTTCTGGATCTGAAAATTGGTTTGCCTGCTCAAGAGAAGCGTCACTGTCAACATGTGATACATTTGTAATCTGGTCACTGTTTGATTGTGACCGTGCACACTGTTTTGTGTGTTATGGGCCTGTATAATTGTTTGATTTTCAATAAAGGCTTCTTTGGTATTACTCCTGCGAAATCTCTTTCTGAAAAGTATAGTTGTTGGTTCTGAAGATGTGTGAACCCGTTTCACTTCTGCTACAGATGATAACGCTGTCTCAGTGGATGAGCGGCAGACAGAGGGAAGGTTTCCACCTGGGACCAGGGACACAAGTGAATTGTGCTCCACAGTCTCG
The DNA here is from genome assembly GCF_902713425.1 of Acipenser ruthenus. NCBI lineage: Eukaryota > Metazoa > Chordata > Actinopteri > Acipenseriformes > Acipenseridae > Acipenser > Acipenser ruthenus. Next base: position 13,230,347 of record NC_081210.1, on the reverse strand, counting down.
CCTCCTCCCCGCTCCTGAATCGTCTACAATAAAGTGTAGAAAAATCTATAGAGAACTCAACATAAATATTTTACAAAAATATGCTAATACATATTATTTAGTGAGGATTATTGCACTTTATAAGCAGCTGAAATGACCATCACATGCTGTTCAGAGGGTACACTAAGCATCAGTACATAGGACTGCAAGGTCATTTGTATAATATTTGGGTTGTGCTCTTGATTATTGTTTTGAGAACCTGCCAGCACGCTCAATCTTCCACTATTGGACTGTTTTGTATAGAATAAATGTACAATTATAATACATGTAGATATGAGATGGCCTGATTTGGTATTTGCTCGTCATGTCTCTCTCTCTCTGCACCTGTGAAGAATGACCCTTTAATGTAACACTACTATTTACATTTAGCCAATCTGCTGACTGAACTGCAGTGAATCTTACCTGACTTTCCTGGGACAGATTCTTGTGCATCAACCCCAATGCTATCACTATCAATAGCTCCTTCTATTGAGGCAAACAAATTGGGCATAAACAATGCAATTAGGCTGTATATCATGGGGCAAAGGATGGTCTGATGCTCCATTCAATTGCTGTTGGCATTGCTCGACAAAACAATGTTTCTGCTCTGTCGCGTAATTCTGTGCACGACCGCCAGTCATGACTTCTTTGGTATGAATACAATGACTATTACACCTTTATTTACTTGGGTGACTGATTTCATATCTGATTACATTTACAGCTTTGATAAATTCTTGCTCCGATTTATGGTTTATAATTATGTGGATAAATACGTTTTGTATACCTCGCAAAACTATTAGGCTAATTAAAATGTATTATCTTCATGTTTCAGACTATTTCACTTTTTTATCGAAGCCTAGTGTGTGCACATTCATTTCATGTATGATATGCACCTGTAACCTTTATAGTTAAAGAGTTATAGCCACAAATCTAACAACAGTAAAAAACAGGCAAAAGTAGCGTGGACCCTAAAGGGTTAAATACCCTTTAACAGTCAGTTTGAAGTTGTTATATGTATAAAGCAACTGAGTTTGAAATTATTCTCTTTAGCCCTTGGGGCCGTGCATTAGCAATACCGTTTAAAGTCAAGACCACAGACTGGAGAACAGCATATTCTCGTGATAACAGGACGTTCTAATTTTATCTTAGTGGTATTTCCTACAGAATATACCATGAGAACATGAAGTTCTCATCCACATTCCCACAATTGTTGATGGCCGCGTGGCGTGCAGGGTGAGTCATAAAGTCAGGGGAGCGCAGGTTCGCTGGCCTTCATTGGGGATTCCAGAGGGAGCGTTGCATTAGCTGATGCTCCCGTGGGTTAGGAAGGCAAAACTATCAGGGACCATCGCACTACAACAGACCCTGCTGGCCTGGCTCCTGCTGAACTCAGGCCAACAACTACAGTACTGGCCTTTGTCCTCTAAGGGCAGGTAGCACACTGACATCCACTCTTGTGTTCCTGCTGTGGTGAGAGAACAGAACTGGACACTCTAAATTGGGGTGTAAATCGGTGTGGCACTCTAAAATTCAAATAAAAAATGAAGCAGGCCTTGGGCAGGTTTTAAAAGCTCATTCCAACTCTACCGATACTGCTTGCCCAGTGCTAGCTACCACTTTGCTGCTCTTTGTCAGTTGGTGTGAAAAACTGTTTTGTGTCAATGGGGTAATAGTTTCTCAGTGAAATAAAATGTTCACTCTGTTATATTAACATGACCCAGAGACTCATGATGTCCTGCAAATGCAATTTCTATTTGCAGCACAGCCTACAGCAAATGAAGGAGGATCTAGCTTGTATGTTACCATGGCAACAGATCCCTGAACTGGAACAAATCAATCCTGGTATCAGTTCCATTCATACGTATGTACATGGCTAATCCCATTCTTATCATCACTGCTTGTGCTTCACTTAATGTCAACAGCTGCCATATTTATAACTATCAAGCCTGTAAACCTCACAATGTCGTATTTCGCGTTCAGCGGGAGAAACAAGATCATTTCACCAGCTACCTGAAAAAGACCTGGACATACACTTTTCGAATTTCATCGTCAGTCAAAAAAAAAAGGGGGGTGACTAGACAAATTTCTCTCCGAAACATAGCAGCATAATCTGTGCAGTGTAATGCTATCATAATATTCAGTTACAAAATAAGAAATAATCCAACTCCCTAAAACTATATTGAAGTGGTTAATACTGTGGCGAACCGTGGTTCCCGCAGGCGGAGGTGGGACGCAAACCCGGGACCTCACGCTCTGAAGCATAGTGCCGATACCACTGTACAAAAGGAGCTGGTGTCGGGCTTATGTCTTCATATTTGATTACGTCACCTACCAGCCATGACCCCTACCCCCATATCACGCTACAATACTAACAAATTAGTTTCATACATTCTCATCCATTCCTTACATAGATCTCACATGTGCAGTTTGGAAAGAAACACACACTATATAATTATAAACATGATAATGTTATTTTAAAATATGATATCTGGTATTACACTGTTTAAAGAAACCTCTGCTTTCAGTTAGTGTTGCACTTCCATAGTCTCTTGGAGGGTGAAATTCTTCCCACTCCTTCACTGGCTTCTTTCTTGCCATTAACCAATCAGCTGCTATTGACTGACATGCTTTTAGCCAGTAACATGACCCAGAAAACACTGCTGAGGGGAAATTACCCAGGAAGTGCAAGTATAACATATTTCCTGTATTATTATTATTATTATTATTATTATTATTATTATTATTATTATTATTACTATGTATTTCTTAGTAGATGCCCTTATCCAGGTTGACAATTGTTACAAAATATCACAGTACAAAGTATCACATTATAAAATATCACATTACAGAATATCACATTACAGAATATCATACTGTAACAATTGTAAGTCGCCCTGGATAAGGGTGTCTGCTAAGAAATAAAATAATAAAATAACACTATGTAACACAATTTTTGTTCCTGGGTAGTAAGTGGTTATTTCCTAATTGCTTATTCCTCAAAAGTATAGAAAATGGCTATTATTCCCCACAAACTTTGCTTTTGTGACCAGGACAGTGATATTTTGAAATTTACCTATTTCCAATGAGAAAACGGGCGAATTTGTGTCTTTTCGTTCACATAAAGTCAGAAAAAAACAACATATGAATCCAAATTAACATGTATTTATACTAAAGTAATACAAAAATGACTACAAAAGATTTAGAAGTGAGTAGTTTTTCGAGATTTACGATTATACTGTAAATCACTTTCACGAATCAGCCCCCAAATGTAGTCTCCCATCATGTTCTCGTTATACTGTCATTGGTAGCGGCGTTCAAAGTCCAGTATATCCTGGTGGAAGCACTCGCCTTGCTCCTCCGAGTACGCTCCCATGTTCTCCTTGAATTTATCAAGATGAGCATCAAGGATATGGACTTTGAGGGACATCCTACAGCCCATTGTGCCGTAGTTCTTCACCAGAGTCTCAACCAGCTCCACATAGTTTTCGGTCTTGTGATTGCCCAGGAAGCCCCGAACCACTGCGACAAAGCTGTTCTAAGCCGCTTTCTCCTTACTAGTGAGCTTCTTGGGGAATTCATTGCACTCCAGGATCTTCTTTATCTGTGGTCCGACGAAGACACCGGCTTTGACCTTTGCCTCAGACAGCTTAGGGAAGAAGTCTTGAAGGTACTTGAAGGCTGCCGACTCCTTATCTAGAGCTCTGACAAATTGTTTCATAAGGCCCAATTTGATGTGCAGTGGTGGCATCAGCACCTTCCGGGGGTCCACCAGTGGCTCCCACTTGACGTTGTACCTCCCCACAGAGAACTCGGTCCGCTGTGGCCAGTCCCGCCTGTGGTAGTGCGCCTTGGTGTCCCTGCTGTCCCAAAGGCAAAGATAGCAGGGAAACTTGGTAAAACTGCCTTGGAGACCCATCAGGAATACCACCATTTTGAAGTCTCCTATGACCTTGATGCCATCTCAGAAAAATGCAGACATGTATCCACTTAGGCAGCTGGAACTAAACTGAACTGGTGGGCTTAAGGCCCCTGTATTTATACTACTATTTATATTACTGGAAAGTTCTAGAAGGTTCTAGAAGTTACTCCGCACTGAATCTATCTGGAATGTTCTGGAAAATAGGTCAATTTCAAAATATCACTGTCCTGGTCACAAAAGCAAAGTTTGTGGGGAATAATAGCCATTTTCTATACTTTTGAGGCATAAGCAATTAGGAAATAACACTTACTACCCAGGAACAAAAAAAAAAAAAAAAATTGTTACACGGTGTAATATTACAGATAAAAGCAGTTATAAAGTACAGTAAAATCAGTAGCAAATAAGATCACATTCAAATAAGAGCAAAATAAAGAATACAGTAAATAATGACATTGAAGAGCAAGTTCGACTGAGAGCAGTTAGCTTATAGTAAAAATATTTGCTTATACGAGTTAAGTCCAGTAAGAGCACGTAGTGTAAGTACAATAAATGGATAAGAATGATTTCAAATATAAGTAATTACAAAAAACGTGAAAATGGATACTCATAAGAGTAAAATGGAGGGAGGAGGCAAGGGAGGAGAAGGAGCGGGCTCTGGAAGCGGGGGTGGGGGGTATAGTTAATAGTGATAGTCTGGAGATAGGAGGGAGCAGAAAGGTCAAGACAGCGATAGGCAAGTAAAAGAGTTTTGAATTGTATGCAAGCAGCGATAGGGAACCAGTGCAGAGAGTAGAGCAGCGGTGTAACGTGGGAGAAACAAGGGAGGGAAAAGACAAGGTGAGCAGCAGAGTTTTGGATGAGCTGGAGCAGCCAGATAGCAGAGGCAGGGAGGCCGGCCAGGAGGGACTTGCAGTAGTCGGTGAGGAAGGGGCGAATTCTCTGTATGTTGCTGAGGAAGAAGCATCAGGAGCGTGCCAGAGTACATATGTGCTGAGAGTAGGAGAGGGAGGGGTCGAGGGTGACACCGAGGTTCTTGGTGGATGAGGAGGGAGAGAGGGTGGTGGATTCAAGAGAAATAGAGATAGAGATCAGCAGTGGGGGAGGAAGAGGGGGGAAGAAAAGGAGATCTTATTTGGAGAGGTTGAGTTTGAGATGATGTGAGTGTATCCGGGAGGAGATAGTAGTAATAGATACTTATATCATATTAAAACTTCAGAATTGCACAATTGAAACCTACAGTATGTAGCTAAGTTCCAAATAGGTAAGAATTATGGGAGCGAATGTACTGTATTTTGAAAATTGGTGGGTAGATTCTTCTCTGAAGTTGCTGTGTTCTATTACCATGGCACTTTTGAATGAGATGTACCTCAATATAAAAAAATCTATATTTACAAAAGGCCTAATAAAAAGGTAATGGAGTAAACTGTTCTCCAGGCTGGGTCACTGTGGTCTTTATAAATTTAGATAGGCTTTAAAATAAACATCTGGTTTGTTAAAAATGTAAACCATGCCTGTGAGTCAGGTGGACGGTAGCACAAAACTCCAATTAAACCACTTATGTGCTTCTGAAGCTCTTGCAGGAAATATTTAGAATGTCATGAATGTCCGCTTCCTTTTGGAATTTCTGTTTGATGCAAACATTACCCAGTAAATAGATACCAGTGCTTACGGTGCAGAGTTTCTTGTAAAAATGTCAAGTGCCTCCCTTTTTCATGTTCAAATGTATTGTTTCAAACTTTTTTAATGTATGTTAATATAGCAGCTTTTAGAAGCTGGTATTATTTGTTCCCTTTTGGAATAAAGGGTACGTTATTATTATTTGTTTATTTAGCAGACATCTTTATCCAAGGTGACTTACAGAGACTGGGGTTGTGTGAACTATGCATTAGCTGCAGAGTCACTTACAACAACATCTCATCTGAAAGACAGAGCACAAGTGACTTGCTCAAGGTCATACAGTGAGTCAGTGAGTGAACTGAGATTTGAACCAGGGACTGTCTGGTTACAAGGCCTTTTCTTTAACCATCAGACAAAACACAGCCTTCTGTAAGTTCCTCTTCATAAGGCTGTGAAACATTCTAAGTTAGGTTCCCTTCCAGGGATACAGCCTTCCCTTCCAGTCAGTACTGTGTAAATACAACACAATCATGGCCCTTGTGCTTGTCTCTAAATATAACAGAAATACAATTTCAATGCTGTTTTTATTTTTAAACCCTTTGCCTTTTACCATTTTCATCCTGTTCTGTTTTGTCAAAGGAGCATTAGGTAGATATTCTATTGGGCTATTGTGAGAGGGTGAGGGGTCCCCTGTCACACCAGGGATGGAAATAACACTCCCATTGCATAGCAGGTTGTTCCATGCCTGGTTTTACAAGATTAAACCTGGACTGGGTGAAACTATGCAATGGGCGTCTTGTTTCCATCCCTGCACATTATTATTGTATTTTGTCGTAGTTTAAGAACATAAGAGAATTTCTGAATGAGAGGACGGCATTTGGCCAATGTAGCTCGTCTGGTTCCTAGTGACTCTAATTAAATCACTTACAGCTGTAGCCAAAAGTTTTGCATCACCTAGAATTTTAGGATTGAGACATAATTAAAATATATATATATATATATATATATATATATATATATATATATATATATGAACATAATTTAGATCTTTTATTTATCATGTAATCAAAGAAACTGCATATTTTTGTCAGTTTTCTGTTAAGTATATGGAAAACTACAAAGCAGTATGTAATTCAATATGTTAACGTAACATTATTCAGCAGGTTTCATTCGACTTTATGAAGCAAAATTAGTTAATTCTATAGGGTGATGCAAAACTTTTGGCCATATCTGTAGTCATGTTGTTGAAGCAGAATCACTGGGATCCTTTTAGACCCAGCTTGACAAGGTTTTGGGATATGTGCATTATCTATGTTTGATACTCTATTGTTGTTTTTGCTCTAGGCTGATTTTCTGACTTTTCTTGTTTGGTGCTGGTGCAGAGGCACTGCAGTCACAGAAGGGTTTCTCCAGTGCTTTTCTTGTTTGGTGCTGGTGCAGAGGCACTGCAGTCACAGAAGGGTTTCTCCAGTGCTTTTCTTGTTTGATGCTGGTGCAGAGGCACTGCAGTCACAGAAGGGTTTCTCCAGTGCTTTTCTTGTTTGGTGCTGGTGCAGAGGCACTGCAGTCACAGAAGGGTTTCTCCAGTGCTTTTCTTGTTTGGTGCTGGTGCAGAGGCACTGCAGTCACAGAAGGGTTTCTCCAGTGCTTTTCTTGTTTGACGCTGGTGCAGAGGCACTGCAGTCACAGAAGGGTTTCTCCAGTGCTTTTCTTGTTTGGTGCTGGTGCAGAGGCAGTGCAGTCACAGAAGGGTTTCTCCAGTGCTTTTCTTGTTTGATGCTGGCGCAGAGGCACTGCAGTCACAGAAGGGTTTCTCCAGTGCTTTTCTTGTTTGATGCTGGCGCAGAGGCACTGCAGTCACAGAAGGGTTTCTCCAGTGCTTTTCTTGTTTGATGCTGGCGCAGAGGCACTGCAGTCACAGAAGGGTTTCTCCACAGCGACAGCGTGTGGAAGCGACAGCGTGGGAGAAGTGCAGTCGTGGAAAAGTACTGAGCAGTTAGAAGCAGTAAGGAGAAATTGCATATTTAAATTACATCTTTAATTACTTTAATCAGAAAACACTGCAGCTTAAAATCTAACAGCTGCGTGTCTTTTTCTGATAACAAGCTGAACTCAGAACAGCTGATTCAAATTTGCCGCCTTTCTGAGACATGGGGGAGGGACGGAGCCAGCAGCAAACACAAAACAAACAAAAGCCAGCCAGTGTTCACTTCGACAGCATGTGGATGCGACAGCGTGGGAGAAGTACAGTCGTGGAAAAGTACTAAGCAGTTAGAAGCAGTTTGAATGCAGGTTGACAGCTGCAGAAGCTAAACTAAACTTCCAAAAAAACAAAACAAAACAAAAAAAACATGGTCTTCAAGCCAGTAATCTGTGACAACTGCATGATGTGGGAAATCCAAGAAAACCCAACAGAGCTCAGCCAAGTGTGTGTAAAGTGCCGCACGATCCAGGGCTTGCTTAAACGAGTAAGTGTGTTAGAAATAGAGCTGCAGGAAATAAGACAGAAACAGGAGCTTGAGGAGCTGACACACCGACAATTCATGGAAGTCTGCACCCTTAGCAGACTGAAAGCCACCAGGGAGATGGAAGAGGGTCAAAATAGCTGGGTTCAGATAGGCAGAAGCAGGGGAAAAAAGAAACTTCGTCAAACACAGCCACCAGAAATCCAGACATCCAACAAATTTGAGCCACTTCAACATTTAGACCAAAACCAACATCAAGAGAACGAAAGGAATAACATCCAGGACCCTATAAACAGTGCTGGCCAGGCAGCAAAAAGAAGGGAGGTCATGATTGTTGGGGACTCCATTTTGAGAAACACAGCAAGTTCATTTCACAGTTTGGACCCTCTTACTACAACAGTGTGCTGCCTTCCAGGAGCCTCTGTCAAGCAGATCACTGAGAATGTGGACAGGCTCCTAGAACGAACAGGAGACAACCCGGAAGTAGTTGTCCACATCAGTACAAACAACATTGGAAGAGACAGGCCAGGATCCCTGCAAAACAAATTCAGAGAGAAAGGAAGGAAATTATAAGACAAGACCAAAACTGTGGTATTTTCTGGGATACTGCCGGCACCTTGCAAAGGACCATATGGACAGCTGGAAATACAAAAACAAAATGCATGGCTGAAATCGTGGTGCACACAGAAAGGCTTCATCTTTCTTGAACATTGGACCACATTCTACAACAAGGACTATCTATATAGGCGGGACGGACTGCACTTAAATAAAAAGGGAACCAATCTACTCTTACAAAGGATCCTTGAGGAGGTCCAGAAGCATTTAAACTAGAAAGGAAGGGGGGAGAAAACAAAAAAACAGAAGGGAGACCACATCAAAACAAAGGCAACAACTCAGGTAAGACAGCTATTAAAGGTATTTATCTTAATGCTAGAAGTCTCAGAAACAAAATGTTAGAACTTGAAGCTACTGCACTAACAAGTAACTACGATGTGATAGGTGTTACAGAAACTTGGTTGTCAGAGTGATGGAGACGAATATAAGATTAGTGGGTACACACTGTATAGGAAAGACAGGCAGGACAGAGAGGCGGAGGGGTAGCACTATACATAAGAAATAGTCTTGAAGCCCAGGTGTTACATCTGGACAAAGAAAATAAAGCCGAATCAATATGGGTCAGAATAATGGACAAAAATTCAAAGGGCATAATAATAGTAGCATGCTATAGACCGCCTGTGGCAATGCGCCCCGCCCCTGTGTGCATTTGTGTGTTATATGTTGTATGTTGCGTGCGTGTGTTAATGTTGGTGTATAGAGATTGGTACACGGGATATAAACGGGTCTGTGTTTCACGTGTATTTAAAAAGTGTAGATTTATATTTAGGCACGAGGAGGGCACAAATCACTTCACATGCTGGTTAAATGTAATATGTGAGCACGGGGTTGCACAGAATTAATTCACGTGCTGGGATTCAAGTGAATAATTAATTAGTAATTGAATCCCAGCACAATAGTATATATAGACGCACATTTCTTGCAGTCGGGGTTAGGTGTTCAGTGAGTGGAGAACGGGATTGGAGACGGAGGTAATAAGAAGAAGAAGAAGAAGAAGAAGAAGAAGAAGAAGAAGAAGAAGAATAGTTAAGTGTTTTCACTCACCGTGTTTTGTCTGTGTAGTCCGTTTTGTTTGTCTCTTTATTTTGGCGTGTAGTGCCGTGTCCAGTGTTTTTGTGTTTCAAACCTTTTATTTTCTGTGCTGTTTTATTAAATGCTGAGCGAAACCATTCGCTCAGCTCCACCAAACTCCAAGTCTCTGTGTGTTTATTTCCTGCATCTGGTCTGACGCCACCCACTCCGGCCGTCTTTGTGACACCGCCAAATTCAGAGGCCGAGCCAAATAATCTGTAATATAATGACATTAGAAATGCGTGTAGAAAAGGAGAAGCCATACTAATGGGGGATTTCAACTTCCCCCATATAAAATGGGAGAACCCGGTGGGGAGCACGACAGACGATATTGAAATGGTGGAAATGACAAATGGCTGCTTCCTAACACAATTTGTCAAGGCACCGACTAGAGGGGAGGCATGCCTTGATTTAGTCTTTTCAAATAATGAAGACAGAATAACTAAAACAGAGGCCAGAGAGCCATTGGCAAACTCAGACCACAACATGGTCTCATTTTTAAAACCCCAAAAGTAATGACTAAAGCTAAGGTTTACAATTTTAGAAAAGCAAACAATGAAGGAATGAAACAGAGACTAAAAGAAGTAGATTGGAGTAAAACAGAGAAAACATCCACAGAAAAAGGATGGCTGTTTTTAAAAAATGTAGTACTAGAGGCGTAAAACAATTACATCTCAAAAGTAGACAAATCTAAATCTAAAACAAAATGGCCAAAATGGTTTAATAGATCAATTAAAAAAAATATTCAGTGAAAAAAGGCATTTTTCAGAGCGTTTAAAAGGGACCAGAAACAAAGTACACAGAAAGAGTACTTGGAACTGCAAACACAAGTCAAAAAGGAAGTTAGAAATGCCAAGAGAGAGATGGAAATCAATATTGCTAAGGGGGCTAAAACCAATTCCAAAATGTTTTTCAAATATTATAACAGCAAGAGAACATTCAAAGAGCAGGTTAAATGTCCAAGAGACACAAATGGCAAAATCATAGATGAAGAAAAAAAAATAGCAAATATATTAAATGATTACTTTTCATAGGTTTTTACAAAGGAGGACACGGACAACATGCTCCACATGTCAACCTGTTTCTATCCAGTTTTAAATAACTTCAGCATAATAGAGGCAGAATTGTTAACGGGACTAGGAGCTCTTAAAATAAACAAATCCCCTGGGCCGGATGAGATCCTCCCAATAGTACTCAAAGAAATGAAAGAAGTTATTTACAAACCGCTAACCAAGACCATGCAACAGTCTCTTGACACAGGGGTTGTACCGACAGACTGGAAAATTGCAAACATAATCCACAAAAAGGGAGACAAAACCCTTTGCGGTCCTATGTCGGACCTGGTCCGACACTGCAATCATCCCTTTCCGGTCCAATGTCGGACCCTGTCCGACATCATCAAAAAGACGCAAAAAACAGGTCTCTAGTCGTTTTTTCTCTGGAAAAAGCCGAGAAAACCATTCAATGGCCGAGTGAGATCGATAGGATTAGAAAAAAGGGGCGTATCTCATGAATACTGACAGCCCCGGCATCACATAGATAACACGGACATAAACAAACAAGATAGCTGCTTCTGCATCCAGCACTCAAAGAATATCACAGACATTTGCAGAGCTTTTTTAGATGTTATAGTAATAAAATAATGACTTGGATCGCATTATTGAGGAGTTTGGTGATAAAACGAGTAAATAAGGAGATGATTTATTGGTATGATGTTGATCAGAGCTATCAGTATGATGATGATCAGAGCTATCAGTATCAGAGCTATCAGTATGATAATGATCAGAGCTATCAGTATGATGATGATCAGAGCTATCAGTATGATGGTGATCAGAGCTATCAGTATCAGAGCTATCAGTATGATAATGATCAGAGCTATCAGTATGATAATGATCAGAGCTATCAGTATGATGGTGATCAGAGCTATCAGTATGATGATGATCAGAGCTATCAGTATCAGAGCTATCAGTATGATGATGATCAGAGCTATCAGTATGATGATGATCAGAGCTATCAGTATGATGATGATCAGAGCTATCAGTATGATGATGATCAGAACTATCAGTATGATGATGATCAGAACTATCAGTATGATGATGATCAGAGCTATCAGTATCAGAGCTATCAGTATGATGATGATCAGAGCTATCAGTATGATGATGATCAGAGCTATCAGTATGATGATGATCAGAACTATCAGTATGATGATGATCAGAACTATCAGTATGATGATGATCAGAGCTATCAGTATCAGAGCTATCAGTATGATGATGATCAGAGCTATCAGTATGATGATGATCAGAGCTATCAGTATCAGAGCTATCAGTATGATGATGATCAGAGCTATCAGTATGATGATGATCAGAACTATCAGTATGATGATGATCAGAACTATCAGTATGATGATGATCAGAGCTATCAGTATCAGAGCTATCAGTATGATGATGATCAGAGCTATCAGTATGATGATGATCAGAGCTATCAGTATGATAATGATCAGAGCTATCAGTATGATGATGATCAGAGCTATCAGTATGATGATGATCAGAGCTATCAGTATGATAATGATCAGAGCTATCAGTATCAGAGCTATCAGTATGATGATGATCAGAGCTATCAGTATGATGATGATCAGAGCTATCAGTATGATGATGATCAGAGCTATCAGTATGATGATGATCAGAGCTATCAGTATGATAATGATCAGAGCTATCAGTATGATGATGATCAGAGCTATCAGTATGATGAAAAGGGGTAGTTTTGTATATCAACAGAATATAAATAGTAGTATAAAAATGATTTACCAAGTTTCATGACAATTTGATGATGTATGGACAGACAGACACCCCCTATATCCCCAGAAATTGATATTATCAATAACTTAAGATAAATAACATTAATACCAAGTTTCATGACAACTGGATAAACGTTTCTCCAGATATACTGAATGGAAAAATGTAAAGTGTGAAATACGTACAGTACACTCCTCTAACCCCCCCTGCAGTGTCAGATACGTACAGTACACTCCTCTACACCCCCCCTGCAGTGTCAGATACGTACAGTACACTCCTCTACACCCCCCTGCAGTGTCAGATACGTACAGTACACTCCTCTAACCCCCCCTGCAGTGTCAGATACGTACAGTACACTCCTCTAACCCCCCTGCAGTGCGAGATACATACAGTACACTCCTCTAACCCCCCTGCAGTGTCAGATACGTACAGTACACTCCTCTAACCCCCCCTGCAGTGTCAGATACGTACAGTACACTCCTCTACACCCCCCTGCAGTGTCAGATACGTACAGTACACTCCTCTAACCCCCCCTGCAGTGTCAGATACGTACAGTACACTCCTCTAACCCCCCCTGCAGTGTCAGATACGTACAGTACACTCCTCTACACCCCCCCTGCAGTATCAGATACGTACAGTACACTCCTCTACACCCCCCCTGCAGTGTCAGATACGTACAGTACACTCCTCTAACCCCCCTGCAGTGTCAGATACATACAGTACACTCCTCTAACCCCCCCTGCAGTGTCAGATACGTACAGTACACTCCTCTACACCCCCCCTGCAGTGTCAGATACGTACAGTACACTCCTCTACACCCCCCCTGCAGTGTCAGATACGTACAGTACACTCCTCTAACCCCCCCTGCAGTGTCAGATACGTACAGTACACTCCTCTAACCCCCCCTGCAGTGTCAGATACGTACAGTACACTCCTCTAATCCCCCCTGCAGTGTCAGATACATGCAGTACACTCCTCTAACCCCCCCTGCAGTGTCAGATACGTACAGTACACTCCTCTACACCCCCCCGCAGTGTGAGATACATACAGTACACTCCTCTAACCCCCCCTGCAGTGTCAGATACGTACAGTACACTCCTCTACACCCCCCCGCAGTGTGAGATACATACAATATACTCCTCTACACCCCCCTGCAGTGTGAGATACGTACAGTACACTCCTCTATACCCCCCTGCAGTGTGAGATACATACAGTACACTCCTCTAACCCCCCCTGCAGTGTGAGATACATACAGTACACTCCTCTACACCAACCTGCAGTGTGAGATACATACAGTACACTCCTCTAACCCCCCCTGCAGTGTGAGATACATACAGTACACTCCTCTACACCCCCTGCAGTGTGAGATATGTACAGTACACTCCTCTACACCCCCCTGCAGTGTGAGATACGTACAGTACACTCCTCTACACCCCCCTGCAGTGTGAGATACATACAGTACACTCCTCTACACCCTCCGCAGTGTGAGATACGTATAGTACACTCTCTGTGTGAAGAAGTGTCTCCTTCCCTAAGTCTATCTCCTCTTAATTTCCAGCTGTGTGTCCTCTGGTCCTGGTTTCTGTGATGTGTTAAAGTATTGGCAAGGGTTAACTGTCAACTAAAAATAATTTAATCATGTCCCTCCTAATTCCTTTCTTTGTTAAAATGATACAGATTCCTTTCTGATTTTTAATATCAAAATTTATACAGATTCCTTTCTGATTACTTTAATAGCTAAAAGATTGTTTTCCTAGAACTGAATTTAATATAGCTGACGCACTACCTGACAAATACTATGTTCCCAATATAAGCACTTAAAGGAAATACCCACACATATGCTCAGATCTGAATGTGTGTTCCCTTTAGAGTCCAGCGTGACCTGGACTCTTCAATATGACATATTTCATGCACAGTATGTTCCTATCATTGCCAGCTCTTCCTGATATTGCTGGCCTAGTTATGTCATTTAAGGAAAAAAGACATTTGTGTAAAATGGATCATAAAAAACAGTGTTTTTCTAAATAGAGATCCACACACACACACACACACACACACACACACACACACACCTTTAGTCTATGAAGCCAGACAAGGGATAGTTTCACTGAGACTGTAGATCCTGCACAGATAATGTCAAGGACGGCATTATAAACGTTCAAACCAGAAAAGGTTCTTTAAAAACACTTTATAGATTTTAATAACTGCTTTGTGTCTGCTTTTTTGTTATTTAGATTGTAGTGTAAGTGTATTCTAAGTGTTTGTTGGCATGTACTTTCTCTTGCACTCTGTATGACAGATCCAACAAAGAGTGCACAAGAAATACACTAGTTGTTTAGCAGCCATCAAACACTTATAAACTTCTAAACTTCATTGTCTTGCTCACTGCAGGTCATTTCCCTGCACAGCGCTGCCAAGATATTATCAATCTTTTTTTCCTACCTGCTCAGGTGATGCTTCTTTTCATTCAGCTTCTCTTTTTGGCTCCAGGAGCTCCAACGTTAGTCTTTCCTGTTCCATCCAGTCTCCACCTCAGCAACGGCGCAGTCCAAAGCGCAGCTTCATTACTCAACTTGTCTGCAACTTTATCAGAAAGACTGGTCCTCCGCTAAACTTTCAAGCTCCTTCGACAAGACATCGACATTTCCGTTGTCAGTGATTGCCTTACTTTAGCTCTACTTAAATCCACCACGAAGCTTTGTCTGCGGAATCTCTCTTTACTCCTCGCCTGCAATCAGACGCCCCTCCCCCGCTCCCACAAAGCCAGCACAATTACAGTTCCATCAGAAGATCTTGCCCTGGATCTCCATCAGCTACGTTCAACCTTTTAAAGACGTATCCAGCCCATTACAAACTCCATTTCAACCAGTGGCGGCTCGTGATTTGACTGGTCACAATATGCTCCAACGACACCGCTGTACTGCAACTTTTCCACCGGCGCCTTCCAGACCATGGTTACCACGGCAACGCCCTCATTGAATGACTGCGGGGAGTGGTAAGTGGCCATGGTGACCAGGCAGCTTCATCAGGCTCTGCGTGCTCTGTGCCTCAGTACTGCAATCTTCTGGCTTCCTGTTGCTGCGCTTTCAGAACTGGTGGAGACGAATTCAACGCGCCGAATCATGACATCTAAATACTGCGTTAACTTATTTATATACATACTAACTGTCCTAACATGTCTAGAATATTTATTATCCAAATCTAAGGGAATAAGCAAATGTTGTTCTACATAGACGAGGATTTTAATAACCACATATATTCTATTCACTCAAGTCAATGGTTAATTCCAATCATAACCTCTGGATGGCAGCATAATATCACAAGTTCTGTCTCTATATTTTAAGCCGGTTTGCTATCGCTGCCAAGCTCGGACACTACAGCTTTTCTATCCATTCTTGCAGTTTGTTCTCACTCTGATGGATTCTCAGGAGTTCCCCTCCTGCCTCGACCTTTTTGTCTACCTATATCAACTGACATTCTTCAATTTCAACTCTACCCACCCTCTTCCTGTTCCCGGATTCGTGCTTCCTCATCTGGCTCCTCTCCTCCAAACCGACAAATTTCACCAAGGTACTTTATTCAACCTTCAAAGTTAACATTTCATCAATGTGAGCTGCTAGACAGATACGGAAACCATGTCCTACAAGTATCAACATTTCAGTCAAGTGTCCTCCTATTCTGCAATAGTCAATACACTCAGACTGCTCCCGACCAGATCAAGAGATTTTGCAGCAGCCTCAGAGCAACGCATTCTTCATCCTCTCAGGTTCTACAGCGGCCTCAGATCTATGCCTTTTCATCTCTGCCCCGTCTCCGGCTTCATCTAAATCACCATAATACTCAAAGTCCAATATCCACCACATTCAGCAGATCTCTGCTCTCTGCAGCAGGCCACCACACTCTACCGATGGCAGTCCTCCATTCACTATTGCAGATCACTGCTTCAGCAGATCTCTGCTCTCTGCAGCAGACCACCACACTCAACCGATGGCAGTCCATCATTCACTATTACAGATCACTGCTTCAGCAGATCTCTGCTCTCTGCAGCAGGCCACTGCTCATCATTGACAACACTTCATTGTTACTTCCTCAGATCTCTGCACTGTTCAGCAGATCCTGTCCTCTACTGTTAATTGCTCCTCACTACAGCAGATCTCTGCTCCCTCTTCAGATCGACTCGCTATTACAGCATGCAAAAGTTGCTTTAGTTTAGGGATAGGCATCCGCCTCCCTTACCTTCAGGGGGGTTCTCACCATGTGAGTCAGAGCGGACCACCGGGCAAACTCTGTCCTCTCGCAGCTCCTGCGCTTATCTTACCTCACTCGAGGCTCTGTTCTATTCTGCCTCTCTTTCAGGACGTGGCCACTCGTGCTGAGTCCCATACTAACCTCTATGCTTTGTCCTTATTTCAGGTCCCAGGCAGCGTGACGTCTCGGCCAATCGGGTTTTACGAGCGCCCCTTACAGAAGTCTCAGATGCTGGGTACCTCTCTCTCTCATCTCTTCTCATGTCCCGGCCTCCGGGACCGACTTCCTCTCGAGGGGCGGCTCTCTGAGTCATAACCCTCGTATGTGTTTTCGGTATGCTGGGCCCTCTGCCTCTGGGATGTGTCTGCATCGCCGCCCTCAGTCTGCGACCATCTTTTCTATCCTACTAACTGCTCCTTGTAGCTTCTTCTGCCTTATCCTTCACCCCAGCTCACGCCCTGTGAACCAATTAGTTGCTTCCCTATTGACTGACATGCTTTAAGTGAGTAATGTGACCCAGATGACACTGCTGGGGTTAAATGACCAAAGAAGAGCATCACACTTCCTGGAGGAAAGTCTTTAACCTAGTGCCAGATGTCAGTTTTAAAATGAAAATACATGTTTGCTATAACATGTGTTTCTTTCAAAACTGCACATTTAAGACCTATGTAGCTAATAGAGCTAATAGAAGATGTTTGGAATTATTCTGTTAGCTACAGTCACTTTAAGTGCAATGTGAGAGCTCAAAGGATCAGCGTGCCAGGTATGGAACTATAATAACTATAGTAGTGTATATTAGATATGCCTTCATTTATAAGGTTGGAATGTGTTAAATATAATACTTGTTTGTATGTTTACAATACAAAATAAAATACTTCATTTTTGCAGGTTTGCAGAAACCCCAATGGGTTATCTAGTAAAGGCATTATATGCACGAGTGCAATGCGAATCAAGCAATCTGGAGCTTGCTGATTCGAATCCAGTATGTGCTGAGCTGTCAATCTTGCAGACCCCTACTACCCTTATAAAAGTTTCCTATAGTAAAAGCAGTGCAATGAAGCATAGGTAAGCATTGTAAAGCACAGAGAGGTATGGTAAACTATGGTAAAGGCATAGTAGAACTACGCGAAAAGCAGGGGAAACGTGGTCAAGTTTTTCAAGGGACTCTCTCAAGAACAGACCTGATTGATCGTGGTCTTTCAAATTTTGAAAGTCAGGAGGTTAACTGTTTAACATTGTGATACCAGATCTATGACAAATCATTCATAAAAGTAAAGTTAAACACAAAAATCTAACTATAATGCATAATTTCTGGAGAATTTCTAAGGTTATATAGTTTTACAAATTAGTACCAGTAATACCCCCCATTCGCAGCCCCCTTCGTAGTGTCTCAGGGAATCAGACTTATTTACGAGAACATTTCTATAAGATTGTCCAGTCATTTGAAAGGAAGCATTATATGTGCATTCGTTACTTTACATTAGGTGTGTGTTGATATTTGTTTATGTGCGCACTGTATTCTTTGTATTCATTTCAAGGTGTAGCTCAGAAGTAAGGGCTGCTAATACATTAGAAAAATGATTCCAGAATAAACGTAGCCTTCAGTATAGTGTGGCACTTATTATTATTATTATTATTATTATTATTATTATTATTATTATTATATGTTAACATTTAGGTGTAATTCGGTGGATGCTGTAGAGGGCGTTCCCTCGCTGAGCTTCCCATTTTTATGTTTGTATTCGGCTTCTCTAGCCTTCCTGGCAGTACTAAGTGGGGGCGGGATTAGCCACGCAAATTACTTCCGGGGTGGGGGTGGGGTTCCATTCTCTCTTCCAATAGCTTGCGCTGTTCTGTTTGATCAGGTAAAAATGGCGTGACCAGAGCGGTATGGGCATTCCCCGTTAGGTAGCTTAGCATGTCAATCTCTCCTTATTTTTTATATATACACCCAGCACTGCTTCCGCCCTTTGTCTGTGTTTTGTTTTTGTCCTCCTCCTCTTATTTCTAATTCCGCTCCGTCCGCACAGGGATCCCTCTGGGGGGAAGTGATTTTCACTCCCCCGACCAATCGGGTCGGCCTCCTGCCCAAGTCACTGCCGTCCCCGACGGTTCCTCGCCGGCTCGAGGGGACCCCCGGCCACAACTATCCTGTCGCAGCTCATGCGCTAGCATCACCAAGGCCACAACCTTGCTATCCAATCTACCTTGTTTCTTTTCTGGTCCGAGCACCTTTCTGCCCCTTCTGGCTGGCTGAGTCCCCACCTGCCGAGCTGGGCCCCACCAAGTTGTCAATCTTGTTGTCAATCCGCCCAGTTGCCAGCCTCGCTGCCTGGGGATGCTGCTCTGAGTAGTGATGTCCAGCAGCTAAGAGATGCCGCCTGGTTCCGACCTGGACTGAGAGCTTTGTCCTTATTTGTTCTGTCTCTCATTCTCAAATAGCCGCCCAGCTGCCTGAGGATGCTGCCTGACCCGGTGAGATGTGAGAGTTCAGAGTGTTTCACATCGTTGTCTTGTCCAGCTCTTCTCATCTCAAGCTGTCCAGCTTTATGTCTCTAATTCCATGTCACACAAGCACCGCCGTTCCTCAAATTAAATCCCTCTTATTCTGCACTACTCAAGCCCTTGTAAGCGACCAGTGAATTATTTCTTAGCAGACGACCTTATCCAGGGTGACTTACAATTGTTACCAGATATCACATTATTTTTACATACAATTACCCATTTATACAGTTGTTTTTTACTGTAGCAATCTAGTAAAGTACCTTGCTCAAGGGTACAGCAGCAGTGTCCCCCACCTGGGATTGAACCCACGACCCTCCGGTCAAGAGTCCAGAGCCCTAACCACTACTCCACACTGCTGCCCAGTAATTAGTGCTGTGTGGGTGTTTAATAGTGTTGCGCGCAAATAGAATTTATTTATTTATTTATTTATCTATTTATTTATTTGTGGTCATAATGAAGTGTAACACGTAATAGTGGTGGATGCAACTTATTTGACTTGAGTGACCTTTTCCATAATGTGCCCCCCCAAAACAACTGTGTGTCTTCTCTCCACAGCACACACTCTGCTGCCGTGCCTGGGAGTAATGCATTACATGTAATGAGTTACTGTAATCTGATTACATTTTTCAGAAACTTGTAACTGTAGTCGGTCCTTTCTCGGATAAGTAACAAAATGTGGCAGCAGATTAAAAAATAACTAGTTACTTTTAGTAACAGCAAATCAAACCATGTAAGTCAATGTGCTTTCAGATCATCTTACTAACAAATGAGGTCAGAGGAGGGAACGATAGCTGGATCTTCAAAGAATATTTCGAGCTGCAGCCTGACCAAATCAAAAAATATATCTCTTTAAAATGTAAACTGTGCCTGAGAAGTAACTATTTGTAACTGTGACTAGTTTAAAAAAAAGGTTGTTCAAGTAACAGCAGATTACTTTTTAAAAGTAACTTCCAGAACACTGCGTGTGTCTAACAGTAAGAAGTGGGCAGAATCATTCATGTTACATCTGCACTGCTAATCACGCCCTGAGTCACTGGCCAGTGTTGTTGAAGTCACACAGGTTCTTGTAAATCCAGTTTAGATCCTAGTTTTGCAGCAGCTCTGATGCTTTCCCTGTCTCCCAAGTGAAGCCGCAACTGTCTCCTTATCTCAAGACCCTACCGCTTCCCTCTGCTACTGGCTGGTTTCAAAAATGAATACTTGAAGCTCAGAAACTGTGTGGCAAAATGACTTGTCAGGCAATTCATACCACCTGTCTGTTTAGCACTAACCTTTGAAAGTCAGGAGGTTAACTGCACTTTAAGTAAAAGGATTGTCTATTTCAGAACTCGAACAGTGAAGAATGAAAAAAAAATGAAAAGGACAAAAATAATGGGATTCCTGTCATTTACATTCTAAACAGTGTTCCAGTACAGGAGAGTCCCCATAGAAGAATACCACTGTGGTATCATTTTATATATAGTACTTGGAAAAACTTTACACACTGTTTGAAATGTTAGCACAAATTACTATGTTTGAATTTACAAATGACTTGAGTCTGCTATATTACAGAGTGGTGAGCAATAAGGATTACAAATAAAATATTAAACAAAACCAGGATGTTCCACTCGGTTTGAAATTACAACTTGTCGAAGAAGTGAGCGTAAGGAGCACACGTTTAAAACCAGACGACAGCGAGACGCTGCACTCGGCTCACGTCTGCTACATAGAACAGAGGATCACCGAGGATTACAAATACCTCCCGACAGAGGACCAACACGGTGGAACAACGCGTACAACACGGACCCGGTCACAGTGAGTACGGCGTGTTCTGTTTGTTCCTGGATGTGTAGTGGTACGGGACTGGTGCTTATTTTTAAGAAACCCGGGCTGAAGCCAACGGGGTAAAGGGACGGTAACTCAAAACTCACCACATACAGGCAATTTTAAGTGGGGCTATCCACAACGGGATTGATTTCCATAAAGAGAGGAACCCTGTAAGGAAAGATATAATATAGAATTATGAACAGTACCCTGACTGTAGTTACAGTACAGTTAATAAATTATTCAACTTGAAGAGTAGTTTGTTTTTACCTTCACAAAAGGTTGGCTGGGCTGTGCAGTTCTGCAAAGGACCACCGGGCAATAATAAATACAAACCTGGATGTAGTGAAGCCAGAGGGACCTGACTCCACAGCGCCATCTGCTGGAGCTCTACAGCACTTGGAAAGAGAGGAAAGGGGACACAGCAACAAAACAACAACAGGAAAAGGGAACTGGAAGAGAACCACCAAGTACTTACCTGAGTCCAGTCCATCCATGAAGAAAATACTGGACTGTGTTCACTGTAGTAGTTATTATTTGTGAAGAACTTCTGTGTGTTTTGTTTATTTAATTTTGGAACTATTAAAGGAATTTAATACTTGCAATTACGGTCTGGATCACATTTGTCTGCACTACAATACAGACACCTTAGCCAGGTCCCAAACTACGTGAACACATTTGTCACTATATATATATATATATATATATATATACAGACATGCTCAAATTTGTTGGTACCCCTCCACAAAAAACAAAGAATGCACAATTTTCTCTGAAATAACTTGAAACTGACAAAAGTAATTGGCATCCACCATTGTTTATTCCATATTTAATAGAAATCAGACTTTGCTTTTGATTTTTTATTCAACATAATATTGTAAATAATAAAACAAATGAAAATGGCATGGACAAAAATGATGGGACCTCTAACCTAATATTTTGTTGCACAACATTTAGAGGCAATCACTGCAATCAAATGTTTTCTGTAGCTCTCAATGAGACTTCTGCACCTGTTAACAGGTAGTTTGGCCCACTCTTCCTGAGCAAACAGCTCCAGCTGTCTGAGGTTTGATGGGTGCCTTCTCCAGACTGCAAGTTTCAGCTCTTTCCATAGATGTTCGATAGGATTCAGATCAGGACTCATAGAAGGCCACTTCAGAATAGCCCAATGTTTTGTTCTTATCCATTCTTGGGTGCTTTTGGCTGTGTGTTTTGAGTCATTATCCTGTTGGAGGACCCATGACATGCAACTGAGACAGAGCTTTCTGACACTGGGCAGTACGTTTCACTCCAGAATGCCTTGATAGTCTTGAGATTTCATTGTGCCCTGCACAGATTCAAGGCACCCTGTGCCAGGCGCAGCAAAGCAGCCCCAAAACATAACCGAGCCTCCTCCATGTTTTACTGTAGGTATGGTGTCCTTTTCTTTGAAAGCTTCATTTTTAAGTCTGTGAACATAGAGCTGATGTGACTTGCCAAAAAGCTCCAGTTTTGACTCATCTGTCCAAAGGACATTGTCCCAGAAGGATTGTAGCTTGTCAATATGCATTTTAGCAAATTCCAGTCAGGCTTTTTTATGTTTTTCTTTCAAAAGTGGAGTCCTCCTGGGTCTTCTTCTGTAGGTTGGCTACAGTTCCATGGACCTTAAATTTCTTAATAATATTTGCAACTGTTGTCACAGGAACATCAAGCTGCTTGGAGATGGTCTTGTAGCCTTTACCTTTACCATGCTTGTCTATTATTTTCTTTCTGATCTCCTCAGACAACTCTCTCCTTTGCTTTCTCTGGTCCATGTTCAGTGTGGTGCACACAATGATACCAAACAGCACAGTGACTACTTTTCTCCATTTAAATAGGCTGAATGACTGATTACAAGATTGGAGACATGTGTGATACTAATTAAAGAAACTAATTAGTTTGAAATATCACTATAATCCAATTATTTAATATCTTTTCTAAGGGGTACCAACAAATGTGTCCAGGCCATTTTAGAATATCTTTGTAGAATAAGCAATAATTCATCTCTTTTCACAGCTTCTTTGCTTTATTCTATGACATACCAAAGGCATGCAAGTATACATGATAAAATAGCTTTTAATTTCATCACTTTTCAGGAGGAATGAAGCATTATTTCAATGAGCTGTAAGGGTACCAACAAATTTGAGCACGTCTGTATATATATACACACACTATATATATATATATATATATATATATATATATATATATATATATACACACACACACATATATACTGAGTGTACAAAACATTAGGAACAGCTTCCTAATATTGAGTTGCACCCCCCTTTGCCCTCAGAACAGCCTCAATTCGTCAGGGCATGGACTCTACAAGGTGTCGAAAGCGTTCCACAGGGATGCTGGCCCATGTTGACTCCAATGCTTCCCACAGTTGTCAAGTTGGCTGGTAGTGGATCTCTACTCCAAATAGCTCGTTCCATCTCATCCCACAGATGCTCAATTGGATTGAGATCTGGTGACTGGGCAGGCCACTGCAGTAAGCTGAATTCACTGTCATGTTCGTGGAACCATTCGTCGACAATCCTAGCCTTGTGGCATGGGGCATTATCCTGCTGAAAAAATCCATTAGCAGATGGATACACTGCTGCCATGAAGGGATGCACCTGATTGGCAATGATGTTCAGATATCCTGTGGCATTCAAACGTTGCTCCACTTTTATCAAGGGGCCCAATGTGTGCCATGAAAACACACCCCACACCATCACACCACCACCACCAGCCTGCAATGTTGACACACGGCATGATGGATGCATGTTCTCATGTGGTTTTCTCCATACCCTAGTCCTCCCATCAGCGTGAAACAGCAGAAACGGATTCATCAGACCAGGCAATGTTTTTCCAATCCTACAGTGTCCAGTGTTTTCGTTCCTTAGCCCACTACAACCTCAGTTTCTTGTGTTTTGCTGAAAGCCATACCCCATTCGTGTTAAGGTACGATGAGTTGTGCATTCTTTTATGGGTCTTTCGGCACCAATGTTGTACTGGACTGTCAGTTGACTAACTGTAGCCCATCTGTTGCTCTGCACAATTTGTGTCAGCCTCCTTTGGCCTCTTTCATCAATTAGCCGTTTTCGACCACTGGCCTGACGTTGGCTGGATGTCCTTTGGGTGGTGGACCATCCTTGATACACA
Source organism: Acipenser ruthenus (assembly GCF_902713425.1). Classification (NCBI taxonomy): domain Eukaryota; kingdom Metazoa; phylum Chordata; class Actinopteri; order Acipenseriformes; family Acipenseridae; genus Acipenser; species Acipenser ruthenus. Next base: position 13,206,123 of record NC_081210.1, on the reverse strand, counting down.
CGGGAAACTGTTGAGCGTGAAAAACCCAGCAGCGTTGCAGTTCTTGACACACTCAAACCGGCGCGCCTGGTACCTACTACCATACCCCGTTTAAAGGCACTTACTGTAAATCTTTTGTCTTGCCCATTTACCCTCTGAATGGAACACATACACAATCAAGTGGATTTAACAGGTTACATCAATAAGGGATCATAGCTTTCACCTGGATTCACCTCATCAATCTATTTCATGGAAAGAACAGGTGTTCCTAATGTTTTGTACACAGTGTATATATGATGTCTGAAATAAATGACTTTCTACTGTACAGTGAGTGTTACTTTCCTTTAATAGGTCATTTGATACGTGTGGCAAAGTGGTTTGCAGTGGTGTAGTGGTGATGCGGTGCTCAAGAATGATAGACACTAATACAGTTCACGGTCAAAACACAGCTCTTTAATCAGTGGGGTTGCTTCTTTGGCAATACAAAACAACACAAAACATTATCTTTTCTATTCTCTCTGTTCTCCTTTACAGGTCCTTTTGTAACCATAACAAAGGAACAGATCGCTCAGCCACAACCTCTGATATACCTTCAGTCACGCCCCCTTTGGTAGTGAGTGCAATCACATCTCCTCATATCCATGATTGACACATTACCTACTGCAGTAAGGTGCTGACTTCTAGTATTGTGGCTTCGCCCCCTTCCTGGATGGCCGACTTCCGACTGACCCTGGAATGAACTGTCAAACCATCCAGTCCGGTGCACACTGGTCTTGTTATACCGTGCCCTCACAGGTCAGGAGGGAGATTGATGACTCAGATTCATTCACTCTCTGTCTCGTTTAGTCAACTAATCCCAGGGTTTAAGACAATGAGCTACTGTATGAAATAACTGAATCTATTTAGCCTAGAAGAAAGAAGAATTGATTTAAGTCTTTAAAATCTTAAAAGGAGTTGGCAATGTTAACCCTAACCAATACTTTAAGCACAGAAACCAAGACCAAGACTGGAATATATTATTATTATTTATTTCTTAGGAGACGCCCTTATCCAGGGCAACTTACAATTGTTACAAGATATCACATTATTTTATTTATTTATTTATTTATTTTTATTACAATTACCCATTTATACAGTTGGGTTTTTACTGGAGCAATCTAGGTAAAGTACCTTGCTCAAGGGTACAGCAGCAGCAGTGTCTCCTAACAGGGATTGAACCCACAACCCTCCACTCAAGAGTCCAGAGCCCTAAGCACTACTCCACACTGCTGCCCTGTATAAAACCGGCGACACAGCCAGGACACAAACCTGAAGCTGTGCCTTTACCAGGTGAACTACTCTGTGACTAAGTTTACAGGATTTGTTTTATTTTATGTAAGGGCCAAATACAGATGACAAATAAAATAAAAATATAGGTTATATTCCAGTACTGTAAGCTTTTGATTTTTCTGATCTGTCATACAGTGATTCAGTATCGTTGCGAGTTGCAGTATCACTCATTCCAGCAGAGGGCAGGCTTGCACTCTAATCTTGTGTACTGCGAGCTACTGGGCTGGAGAATAAAGTAGATGCATTGATGAAGGTTTTAATTGACTGGGTTATTTCTGTGAAGTAGTGTACATTACTGATGTCCTGGTTTAAGGGAATCGACAAGGAAGTTTGTCCCCCATTTGGATCTTTACTAGATTAAAGTGTCCCAAATTTAAAAAAAATTCTAATAAAATCCCACCCTTACGATGGATTTTTTACAAGGTACATTACCTGCGTAAATACGCTTTTTTGAAATTTCTTTATGTTTTCAGTTACTAAACAACTTAGTCAAACATGCCGGTCATTAAACATTTTTAAACACCCTGAAAACAAAATACCGTAGGTACGACATTATTTCACAATTGGAAACCAGTCATTTAAATACACTGATCTTAACATGTGCTACAAACCCCTCGTAAACCTTATTTATGGTACTTAAGGTGTAATTTCATTTATCTTAGTGTGTCATTACACAAATTAACACAAATTGGGCCATGTAGCAGGGGGAGACCTGTACTGACTCTTCTGATGTATTCAAAGTGCTGCAGGAAGAGGGCAGCAGCCCGTCAATATCCGCCTATTGGTCATGGCAGTGACACGGAGAGGTGGGAGAGAGGGTGTGTGGGATCTCCTTCCCTCTGAGTGGCTGAAAGGCGGGTCTTGGGGGGATTGCTGGCCCTACTAACCCTCCTGTTATGTTGCAGGTCAAATTGACCCATTTTAGAGTTTAACATCACTGAAATGCTATTTAACTTTATTTTTTCAGCATAAGCCTTCATCTTATCCTCTAGGTAGGGGTAATGAACTTGTAAAAAATAATAAAAATAATAAAAAAAATAAAAAAAATAAAAGGGAAAAAAATTACACACTTAGGGTACTTAGATGATGTTCTGGGTCAATTTGACCCGGTAGCTAAAGTGAATAGGGCTTGTTGTGTTCGTGCACAAAATAAACTTCTCTGTTGTTCTCTCTCTCACTCCTCATCCCTCTTCATCTCTCTCTCCCTCATAGCTGCACATACAGTCACACAGGCACGTATGTACGCACAAACACACTCATTTTTTATCATATTGCCAGGAGCGCACACAGTTTCCTGCGGGAACTGCAGAGCTCAAACTTGTCGGGGGAGACACACTGTTCTATTTCTGCGGGAAATGGAACTTCTCTCTCTCTCTCTTATCCACACATAGATACAACACTATTCTACACAAATAAAAAATATTATGACTGAATAATGAGGTTTCCCGCAAGAACTGTGGAGCCCAAACTTGCGGGAACTCAATCTCTTCCCTGTGGGGGGAGGGGCGATACTGATAAAAGGGTCCCACACAGGGTCCTACACAACCTTCACTCTCTCTGTACAGCAGAACTGTATGTTCTCTCTTGAAACATGAACAAAATACTTTCAGTCAGTGAGGTGCTAGAAAGCCTCTTTGACAATGACAATGAGATTGAGGAAGAGGTGTCTGAGACCGAGGACAATGTAGAAGTGAACTCTGACCATGAGGACTCATCCTCTGATGAAGAGGAAACTTCCTCACAGCCTGAAAGTGAGGTTTTCATGTCAAAGAATGGAAACATTGAATGGTCCCCATCCCCCCATGAAAGTCAGGGAAGAGTGCCTGCTGAAAATATAATAATAATGGGCCCAGGTCCCACACAATATGCTATCACACGTCAAAGACATAAAGTCAGCATTTGAATTGTTCATCCCAAGAGCAATAGAGAAAATAATACTGGATATGTCAAACATGGAAGGGAGACGTGTGTTTGCAGACAATTGGAAGGAGCTTGACGAAACACACTTACATGCATACATGGGGCTCATCATACTGGCTGGGGTCTATAGGTCCAACAATTAATCTGTTGCCAGCCTATGGGATGCAGAGACTGGCAGGGCAATCTTTCATGCAACCATGTTGCTAGAGACCTTCCATATCTTCTCCAGGGTCATACGGTTTGACAACCGAGACACAAGACCTAGGCGACGTGAGATGGACAAACTTGCAGCTATCAGGGATGTGTGGTATAAGTGGGTGGAGCGCTTACCACTCATGTTCAATCTTGGGCCTAATGTCACTGTGGACGAAAGACTGGTTCCTTTCAGAGGCCGCTGTCCCTTTTGACAGTACATACCGAGCAAGCCAGCAAAATATGGAATAAAAACATGGGTGGCATGTGATGCCCAATCCAGTCACGCCTGGAACATGCAGCTGTACACGGGGAAACCACCTGGAGGAGCCCCAGAGAAGAACCAAGAAATGCGGGTGGTGTTGGACATGACCCAAGGTCTAAAGGGTCACAACATCACATGTGACAATTTCTTTACTTCCTACAACCTTGGACAGGAGCTTCTCAAGTGGAAATTGACCATGGTGGGGACTGTCAAAAAGAACAAGCCAGAACTTCCCAGGGAACTACTGGCAATGCAAAACAGAGCATCTCTCACCTCCATGTTCGCCTTCACAGACACCACGACAATTGTATCATACTCGCCAAAAAAAACACAAGAATGTGGTCCTGATGAGCACAATGCACAAGGACGCTGCTGTGAGCACCAGAGAGGACAAGAAACCCGCCATGATTCTGGACTACAATGCCACCAAGGGAGGAGTGGACAATCTGGACAAAGTGACAGGCACATACAGCTGCAAGAAAAAGACGGCCCTTTGGCCGCTGGTCGTCTTCTACAACATCATTGATGTCTCTGCGTACAATACATTCGTGCTCTGGACTGAAATGGACCCTGGCTGGCACAGTGGGAATCTTTGTTGGAGGAGGCTTTTCCTTGAGCAGCTGGGAAAGGCTCTTGTGAACCCCCACATCCTGAGAAGAAAGTTCCCTCCAAGAGCCCCAGCCGCTGCAACGATTGTTGAGAGGGTTCAAGCCGAGGGATCCGGTCCACCTGTGCTTGAGGTTCCAGCTGGGAGCAGAAAATGAGGAAGATGACATATCTGTCCCTGGAAGAAGGACACCAAGACTGCCACACAATGCTGCAAATGCAAGAAGTTAATCTGCAGGTCACACACACACACACATACTGCCCTTCATGTTCTGTGTGAATATGATGTGAATACATACATACCTGTATGACGTTATGGTCGCATTGTTCATATGACATTGTGTATGGGTGTGACAGAGATTGAATGACTCTTGGTGTTAGATCTCCCTCTCGACCTGTGAGGGCACGGTGCAAGAGGAACAGAGTACCCTTAATTAAATGGCACGACAATTTATTCCGTAGGGTAGGTGGAAGTCGGTCATTTAGGAAGGGGGCAGAGCTACGGCACCCAAGCTCATTGACCCGGACGGTAAGCGGCGTGGCATCCGAGGACTGGAGGAGCGGATGAGCTCGTTAACCTCAGGGTCAGGGGCGAGGGTATAAATAGGGGGCATGGCTTGAGTGATCTGTTCCTTTGCATATGGTTAAGTTAAATAACCGAGAAGGAGCCCGTACTGTGAAAAACCGTGAGTGTTTTCGTGTCTGTGTATTAACACTGTGTGTCGTGTGTGTTATTAGTCACTGAAGATTACTGAGCACGATCCGGAGCTGCAGCCGCAGGCCAGCAAATACCCGGACTTCACCATTCACCTTTTTCACTATCGGAACTGTCTTTGTTTTCACCACTAGCACTAGAATCACTCACTGTCTAATTGTGTCTGTGTTTTGTGTTTTGTGTGGGTGACGGAACGGGACTTTGGGTTACGGGTCAAACCCATGTGTGAGGCGTGTGAGTAATAATGGAATTTCCAGACAGTACTTTACGTGTAAAAGAAGTTTTTCTTTATTAATATTTACACGGAAAAAAAAACAAACAAAAGAAGGATGTGAGGGAGGGCGTGCTGGAGAAACAAAACGAAAGGATCGGAAGCTTCCTAGTCCTCTTCGTGATGTGCTGAATAAAACAAAAGAAAAAGAATCAAAACCAAGAGAACAACGTGAGTAAAGCTTCCGACCGTGAAAAATAAAAACAACAAGAACCCGGCACTGATTCTCTCCCTCCAGCCTTTCCTCCGCCTACACTTTGTGGGACCAACCCCGGACACAGTAGCACGTTCCCTTTAGTATGCAAAGCCCCGCCCCGGTAGTCAGTGGAACACCAATTCCAACTGACAGGTGTCCTTGAACCTCACGTGACTCCAGTGGCTGGAATTTACATACTCGTACTTCCGCCCCTCACCAAGGTGCCGCCCCTCATAAAGATGACTTTCGTCATGGTCACGAGATCTTGGTAAGGGAAGTCCCGAGTTGGTTTGATACCTTCTACTGTCGGGAGGCTGAATTACAGACCGAAACCCCTTTGACTCATCACATATCCCACCCCTCAGAGTGGAGCCGAAGGAACACTCGGAAACCTCTAACCCCCCCTTTTTCCCCCCCTCCCGGGAAAAAAAATCAGCGTTTTGGTGTAACTTACCCGCACGATGCCTTATTTGAAAGGCGAAGGGTTGGAGCGCCAGGTACCACCGCGTAATCCTAGCGTTTGAATCCTTCATTGTGTCTAACCACTTTAAAGGGGCGTGATCTGTGATGAGTACAAAGGGTCGTCCCAGAAGATAGTATTTTAAGGACTCCATAGCCCACTTTACTGCCAGGCATTCCTTCTCTACTACTGAATACCTCTGTTCCCTGGACAGTAACTTCCGACTGATGTATAATATCGGGTGTTCTATACCATCTCTCTCCTGGGACAGAACCGCCCCCAGACCAGTCTGCGATGCATCTGTCTGAAGGATGAACTCTCGGCTGAAATCCGGGCTTACTAATGCTGGGGCCTGACTCAAATTAGTTTTAATAGATTCAAAGGCCGTCTGACACTCTGCACTCCATTTAATTTTATTTGGAGCGTTCTTTTTAGTGAGATCAGTGAGAGGGGCGGCTATAGTGGAAAAGTGTGGAATAAAGCGGCGGTAATAACCAGCCAACCCCAACAATGATCTCACCTGGGTTTTCGTGGTAGGTACCGGTGAATCCAACAGAGCCTGGACTTTTGAAACCAGCGGTTTCACTCTACCCTTACCCATTATGAAACCTAAATATTTAGTTTCTTCTTTTCCAATAGCGCACTTTGCCATGTTCGCTGTGAGACCCGCTTTCCTCAGAGACTGTAAGACGGCTTCTAATCTATTCAAATGTTCTTTCCAGGAAGAACTATAAATAACTACATCGTCGATATACGCAGCAGCGTACTCTCGATGAGGTTGTAATACCCTGTCCATCAGTCTCTGGAAGGTAGCAGGAGCTCCATGAAGTCCGAACGGCATAGTGCAAAATTGAAAAAGACCCTCTGGGGTTGAAAATGCCGTTTTCTCACGAGAGGCTTTAGTTAATGGAATCTGCCAGTATCCTTTCGTCAGGTCCAAGGTTGAAATAAACCGGGCCCGCCCCAGCTTGTCTAAGAGTTCATCTACTCGAGGCATGGGATATGCATCAAACTTAGAGATAGCATTCACCCTCCTAAAGTCTATACATAACCGTAGTGACCCATCTGGCTTGTCTATTGGTACAATTGGGCTACACCACTCGCTTCGGGAAGGTTCAATTACCCCAAGTTTCAACATACACTCCACCTCCCTCCGAACAGAATCTCTCCGACTCTCTGGAATGCGATACGGTCTCTGTCTGACTCTTAGACCTGGCGGAGTGATAATAGCATGTTCGATCAAATGCGTTCTTCCAGGCACGTTAGAAAACACATCAGCAAACATATTAATTAGATCGCTTACCTCTCTGCGCTGATCAAGAGTTAATTGTTCCCCCATCGGGACCCCAATTGCTGACACTGGCTCAATTGAGGGTCCAAAGTCCTCTCCCTCCTGTGCAGGAAATATAAAATGGACCTCCCGTTCTTTCCACGGTTTGAGGAGATTAACGTGATAAATTTGATTTTCTTTCCGACGCCCAGGCTGTCGGATCTCATAATTTACTTTTCCAATCGCTCGAATAACCTCAAATGGACCCTGCCATTTAGCAAACAACTTAGATTCCGATGAGGGAAGCAACAACACCACTTTGTCCCCAGGCCGAAAGTTCCTGATTCTTGCATTTTTATTGTAGCATTGCTGCTGCTTCTGCTGTGCCGCTTTGAGATTATCATGCGCCAATCGACCGACTAATTCTAAGCGATCGCGTAACTGTAACACATATTTACTACATTTTTAGACTCTTTTGACTGTTCTTCCCAACCTTCTTTTATGAGATCCAAGATACCCCGCGGCTGCCGACCGTACAAGAGCTCAAACGGGGAAAATCCCGTTGAAGATTGTGGTACCTCACGAACTGCAAAAAGTAAGTAGGGAAGCAGCTTGGCCCAATTGCGTTTTTCTTGATCTACAAAGCGGCGCAACATACTTTTTAAAGTCTGATTAAATCGTTCAACAAGCCCATCCGTTTGAGGATGAAAAACTGAGGTTCTAATTGAACGAATTTTTAATAATTTGTATAATTGCTGAATACAGCCAGACATAAAATTAGTGCCCTGATCAGTGAGAATTTCTTTCGGGATTCCCACCCTAGAGAATATTTTTACCAATTCATTTGCTACTACTTCTGCATTCATAGAGCGTAAGGGAACAGCTTCTGGATATCGTGTTGCGTAGTCCACTACTACCAAAATATACCGATACCCTGAGTCTGCTCCCTCCAGAGGGCCTACTAAATCTACACCAATCCTCTCAAACGGTACTCCAATAATGGGCAGTGGGACCAGAGGTGCGGGGCGAACTAACTTCGGGGCAGCTAATTGACATTCTGGACACTCAGATACATACTTCCGCACAAGACCGTAAACCCCTGGCCAAAAAAACCGGGCCAGAATTCGTTCCTGGGTCTTTTCAGTTCCTAAATGACCTGAAAATGGAATGTCATGCGCTAATCTCATGACTTCCGACTGAAAAGGCCCCGGAACCAATAACTGTTTTACGAGCTGTCCCGTCCCGGGAGCCCGGGTTATTCTATATAATAAGTGCCCAGATACAGAAAAATGCGGAAATACCACTGGTTGTCCTTCCTGCATATCCTTCCCCTCAACATATCTAACCCGTTTCCAAGCGTATTGTAACGTGGGATCATTTTGTTGTTCATATCCCAGGTCAATATCTCGGTCCCAATGGTTAGGTACACTGAGAGGAGTATCTTGTATTATTTGACCTTCCACATCAGTAACCTCGCAGCCCCGGTCACACTGAACACCTACTCCCTTACCCTGCCGTTTCAGAGATTGGTTTACTTTTGAGTCAGACACCTCCCCTTGTCGTCTCAGAGTTCCCTCATATTTCTCCACCCGGCGCTCTCTTTTTGTTTTTCTGGGGCGGATTTTAGGGTTAAACAGGTCGGTTTGCAACGGGAAAATCTCGCCAATTGTTTTCTCCCGTTGCTTAGATTGTCCCCTGGTAGAAACTAAGACCATTTCCCGACCTAAAATACGATCAAAAAACGGCCAGTCTCTTCCCAGGAGAACAGGGTATGGCAAACATTGTGCTACAGCCACTTTAACGTAAGCTGAATAACCATCAACAGTAAGTTTAACTTTAGTGGTGGGATAAACCCGAGTTTCTCCATGGATACAGGAGATAGCCACTTTACCCTGTGGCTCCCAGGTTACCCCCTCCAAGAGAGCTTGTCGAATCAATGTCTGTGCACACCCAGAGTCCGCAAATGCGTAAGAACTCTTATCCCCGACCTGTACTCTTAATTGATAAGGGCCCTCCCGACATTCCCCAATGTTCCTACCTGTTACCGCTGACCAGGATCTTTTTGCCAGGTCCACCTCCATCATCGGACAATCCCTGGCAATATGTCCGGGCTCATTACACCTGTAACACACTGGGGTAGAAGGCACCAACGGAGTTTGTTTGTCCTGTGAGTCAGTGACCGACAGGTTAGGGGGTTTTCCTCTCGCCCAAGATGGGGCTAACCTCGGCCTCCATGGTCTAAAGGTCTGGTTACCCCCTCTGGGCTTCATTGATTGGTTGGTCCGGGTTGGCTTAGGGGCAGGAGTGGGGTCAGGGACGGCGCCTTCGTTCGCGTCTTCATATGCCTCCGCCAGGATGATGGCTTTCTCGAGAGTGGTAGGTTGATTCCGTTTAACCCACTCCCGGTTTCCTGGCGGTAGTATAGACGCGAACTGTTCTATCGCGATCTTCTGCACCAGTTCTTGGGGGGTGTGTTCTTCTGGTTGCAGCCACCGGGTGCATTGATCCAGGAGATACTGTCCCGCAACCCGGGGCCGCACCCCCTCGGACAGCTGGTATTCCCGGAAGCGGCGCCGGTATGTTTCTTCTGTGATCCCGAGGCGTGAGAGAATAGCTTCTTTTACTTTGGCATAATCCGCTGCCTCTGTGGCCATTAATGCCCTATACGCTGCTTGAGCTTCCCCTGTCAAGCAAGGTGCCAGTTTCATGGCCCAGTGTTCCTTGGGCCACCCTGCTGCTTCTGCCACTCTCTCAAAGGTGACCAGAAAAGCCTCGGGATCATCTTCCGGAGTCATCTTTTGTAACTTCGGTTGTGTTGCAAACATCCGGGCAACCGCTGTTTCCGATGCTGGTGTCGACATTTTCTCCACCAGCTGTCCAAAGAACTGGGCGAGCTGTTCCTGGCGCCGTATCTCCCTCTCCTCTCGTTTCTCCTCCTGCTCCCTAAACATTGCCAAGACTGTAGCTGGATCCATCTCCCACAATGACACCACGTGTGAGGCGTGTGAGTAATAATGGAATTTCCAGACAGTACTTTACGTGTAAAAGAAGTTTTTCTTTATTAATATTTACACGGAAAAAAAAACAAACAAAAGAAGGATGTGAGGGAGGGCGTGCTGGAGAAACAAAACGAAAGGATCAGAAGCTTCCTAGTCCTCTTCGTGATGTGCTGAATAAAACAAAAGAAAAAGAATCAAAACCAAGAGAACAACGTGAGTAAAGCTTCCGACCGTGAAAAATAAAAACAACAAGAACCCGGCACTGATTCTCTCCCTCCAGCCTTTCCTCCGCCTACACTTTGTGGGACCAACCCCGGACACAGTAGCACGTTCCCTTTAGTATGCAAAGCCCCGCCCCGGTAGTCAGTGGAACACCAATTCCAACTGACAGGTGTCCTTGAACCTCACGTGACTCCAGTGGCTGGAATTTACATACTCGTACTTCCGCCCCTCACCAAGGTGCCGCCCCTCATAAAGATGACTTTCGTCATGGTCACGAGATCTTGGTAAGGGAAGTCCCGAGTTGGTTTGATACCTTCTACTGTCGGGAGGCTGAATTACAGACCGAAACCCCTTTGACTCATCACACCATGGGATTACAAACCGAAGTGATACACGCCGCTGTATCACTTCCAACACTGTTATTATTTGCAGGTTTGCCTTAAGGCTCTGGACATTTATTAAATTAAATAAACACCCTTGCACCTGTACAAACGTTGTCCGTGTGATTACTCTGCACTGCACTCACCTGCACGTCTTTACCACTTTGCCACAATGGGTTAAAACATTTTTGTTCTTGTTCATGTCATGTTTGCAATTATCTTTGACTAAAAATAAAGTATTGTTTTTGAAAAATATACATTGACAGTTTTGATTTGAAATAAACTGTATCGGTCAATTTGACCCGGAACATAACAGATGTTATTATGATGTCTGTCCCTTTGACATTGACAGCAAGACAAACAAAATATGTGTGAAATGCTAGAAACAAATTCAGCAAATAAAAATATAACATTATGTCCATTATAGCATAAAATGGTTCCAAATTGTGTGTTTTATGATGAAAACAAGTGGATAAATATAAGACAAATGTGGTATAAATGGAATAAAAAAAGAAAAAAAGTTATTTTTCTAATCATAGTTGAGTGACTTGATGGTCATTAAGGTAAAATACATGGGGGGGTAGTGACTATTTTGAGGTGACTTATAAAGCACTGGGTCAGTTTGACCCAGAACATAAAGCGTGTATAGCGTTATCGAACATAACATCAGGGTTAAATAACATTCTGTTGTTCCCTCAGGTCTGCCCTTCATGCTGAGCACGTGGAAGCTCTGGTCCAGGACGGCTGGGAAAGAAATCCCAATGAAAAAAAAGAAATAAACTAAAAGAGAAAAAAATAGCGGTAGCGGGAAAACCTGAGGGAGCAGCGAGTGTAGGACGGAGACCCAGGCTGTGCGTGCAGCGACGTTCGGGGTGAAGCTGCCGAGTGCAGCACCTTTTATTTTTATGTTATTATTATTATTTATTTCTTAGCAGATGCCCTTATCCAGGGCGACTTACAGTCGTAAACAAAAATACATTTCAAGAACCACGGTACAAGTAATAATACAATTAAGAGCAAGATAAATACAATGACTTTGGTTCTAGCAAGTACAACTATGACAAAATACGATTCAATAACGGAGCAGATAACAGTGTCAGTGATAGTTAGATGAGGATATAATTAAATACAAAATACTACAGATTAAATAACATTTGACAGATAACAGTTCTCTAAAGTACAGGATTTAATGCAGTAAAATAGGGGGCAGATAAGAGCAAGTAAAACACATTTAAGGAAGAGTGGTAAGTGTCCAGGGGGAAAAAAGAGGAGTTCTACAGGTGCTGTCTGAAAAGGTGAGTCTTGAGGAGGCGCCAGAAGGTGGTCAGGGACTGAGCAGTCCTGATTTCACCACTGCGGGGCGAGGGTGGAGAAGGAGCGGGCTCTGGAGGCATTGGAGCGTAAAGGAGGTAGAGCCAGTCTTCTAGTGCAGGAGGAGCGGAGAGGTCTAGTGGGGGTGTAGGGAGAGATGAGGGTCTGGAGGTAGCTGGGTGCAGTCTGGTCAAGGCATCTGTAGGCTAGTACAAGAGTCTTGAACTGGATGCGAGCGGTGATCGGGAGCCAGTGGAGTGAGCGGAGCAGTGGAGTTGCGTGGGAGAAGCGAGGCAGAGAGAACACCAGGCAAGCAGTGGAGTTCTGGATGAGCTGGAGCGGACGGGTGGGGGACGCAGGGAGGCCAGCCAGGAGGGAGTTGCAGTAGTCTAGGCAGGAGAGTACCAGGGCCTGGACCAGGAGCTGGGTGGCGTAGTTGGTGAGGAAGGGTCGTATTCTTCATATGTTGCTCAGGAAGAATCGGCAAGTGCGTGCCAGAATGGAGATGTGCTGGGAATAAGAGAGGCAGGGGTCCAGGGTGACTCCGAGGTTCTTAGCTGAGGAGGAGGGAGGGAGTGTGGTAGATTCCAGAGGAATGGAGATAGAGAGATCAGAGGAGGAGGAGGAGGAGGGAAAGAAAAGGAGGTCAGATTTAGAGAAGTTGAGTTTGAGGTGATGTGAGTGCATCCAGGAGGAGATAGCAGACAGACAGGTAGAGATACAGGAGGGGATGGTGGAGTCAGAGGTGGGGAAGGAGAGGAAAATCTGAGCATCATCAGCATAGAAGTGGTATGAGAAACCATAGGATGCGATGAGGTGGCCGAGGGAGTGGGTGTAGGCCTTTGGTAGTTTTATTTGTAGTTTTGCTTACTGTGTTTTATTTTCCTTTTTCCTTTCGCCTTTTGATTATTCTTTTGTTGAGCACTTGCATTCGATACCGTCTCTGGTATTGTTGTGGTTCTGTCTGTACCATCGTTGGTAGGCAGACCACAGTCAACAGCGCCCTCTGTGGACTGAAAAGAGGTACTACGCACCCATAATAAAACTGGACACCTGTGCCGTGTTTCAAGTTCATCCTTGTCTCCCTTGTGTCAGTGAATTACCCACCACAATTCCACAGGCCAATATTCAGTTTTAAGCTTTAAGTGGCTTGTGAAAACCTGCTGTTATAGGTTGTCAAGGAACAATACAAGTCTAGCCATTGGGTGGAAGCGACATCGTGGGAGAAGTACAGTCGTGGACAAGTACAACGCAGTTAGAAGCAGAAAGGAGGAATTACATCTTTAAATTAAATCTGGAGTTGCTTTAATCAGAAAACATTGCCGCTTAAAGCCGTACAGCTGCGTGTATTTTTCTGATAACAAGCTGAAACTCGGAGCAGCTGATTCAAATTCCGCGGCGTTCTGTGACACGGGGGGAGGGGCGGAGCCCGCGGCACAAGCACAAACAAACAAAAGGCAGGCAGTCTTCCCAGCGACAGCGCGTGGAAGCGAAATCGTGGGAGAAGTACAGTCGTGGACAAGTACAACGCAGTTAGAAGCAGTTTGAAAGCAGGTTGACAGATGCAGAAGCTAAACTAAACTTCCAAAAAAAAAAAGGTCTTCAAGTCAGTAATCTGTGACAACTGCATGATGTGGGAAATCCGAGAAAACCCAAGAGAGCTCAAACAAGTTTGTGTAAAGTGCCTCACGATCCGGGACTTGCTCCAACGAGTAAGTCTGCAAGAAAAGGAGCTGGAGGAAATGAGACAGCAACAGGAGCTTGAGGAGCTGACACACCCACAATTCATGGAAGTCTGCACCCCTAGCAGACTGAAAGCCTTTGAAGTATTTTTTTAAAACCCCAAAAGTAATGACTAAAGCTAAGGTTTACAATTTTAGAAAAGCAAACAATGAAGGAATGAAACAGAGACTAACAGAAGTAGATTGGAGTAAAATTGAGAAAACATCCACAGAAAAAGGATGGCTGTTTTTTAAAAATGTAGTACTAGAGGCGCAAAACAATTACATCTCAAAAGCAGACAAATCTAAATCTAAAACAAAATGGCCAAAATGGTTTAATAGATCAATTAAAAAAAAAATTCAGTGAAAAAAGGCATTTTTCAGAGCGTTTAAAAGGGACCAGAAACAAAGTACACAGAAAGAGTACTTGGAACTACAAACACAAGTCAAAAAGGAAGTTAGAAAGGCGAAGAGAGAGATAGAAATCAATATTGCTAAGGGGGCTAAAACCAATTCCAAAATGTTTTTCCAATATTATAACAGCAAGAGAACATTCAAAGAGGAGGTTAAATGTCTAAGACACAAATGGCAAAATCACAGACGAAGAAAAAAAATAGCAAATATATTAAATGATTACTTTTCACAGGTTTTTACAAAGGAGGGTATCGAAAACATGCCTCACATGTCGACCTGTTCCTATCCAGTTTTAAATAACTTTAGCATAACAGGGGCAGAAGTGTTAAAGGGACTAGGAGCTCTTAAAATAAACAAATCCCCTGGGCCAGATGAGATCCTCCCAATAGTACTCAAAGAAATGAAAGAAGTTATTTACAGACTGCTAACCAAGATCATGCAACAGTCTCTTGACACAGGGGTTGTACCGACAGACTGGAAAATTGCAAACATAATCCACAAAAAGGGAGACAAAACCGAACCAGGTAACTACAGACCAATAAGCCTGACTTCTATTATATGTAAACTTATGGAAACTATAATAAGATCTAAAATGGAAATTACCTATATGGTAAGAATATTCTGGGAGACAGTCAGCATGGTTTTAGGAAAGGGAGATTGTGTCTAACTAACCTACTTGACTTTTTTCAGGATGCAACATTGAAAATGGATAATTGCAAAGCATACGACATGGTTTATTTAGATTTCCAGAAAGCTTTTGACAAAGTCCCGCATAAAAGACTAATTCTCAAACTGAACGCAGTAGGGATTCAAGGAAATGCATGCACATGGATTAGGGAGTGGTTAACATGTAGAAAACAGAAAGTACTGATTAGAGGAGAAACCTCAAAATGGAGCGAGGTAACCAGTAGTGTACCACAGGGATCAGTATTAGGTCCTCTGCTATTCCTAATCTACATTAATGATTTAGATTCTGGTATAGTAAGCAAACTCATTAAATTTGCAGACAACACGAAAATAGGAGGAGTGGCGAACACTGTTGCAGCAGCAAAGGTCATTCAAAATGATCTAGACAGCATTCAGAACTGGGCAGACACATGGCAAATGAAATTTAATAGAGAAAAGTGTAAAGTATTGCATGCAGGCAATAAAAATGTGCATTATAAATATCATATGGGAGATACTGAAATTGAAGAAGGGAACTATGATAAAGACCTAGGAGTTTATGTTGACTCAGAAATGTCTTCATCTAGACATTGTGGGAAAGCTATAAAAAGGCCAACAACTTGCTTGGATATATTGTGAGAAGTGTTGAATTTTAATCAAAGGAAGTAATGTTAAAACTTTACAATGCATTACTGTGGCAGGCTGGCTCGCAGTGGTGAGGTGTGTTGACGTCACGGACCAGGAAGTAACTGAAACCAAAACAATGGATGGGCGGGTGAAGCTGAATGCTATGGCACTCAGCGTATTTATTAATAAATCAAATAAACAAAACAACAAAACACAAAACAAAAAGGCACAAGGGCCAAACGAATAAACAAATACTGTTTAGCAGTCGTTTTTAAATGTTGTTATTTTTCCTCGCTCTCTCCGCTCCCCGTACTCTCCTCTGTACACTCCACCCCGCAGCATGGGCAGCTGCAGGTTCTTATACTCTGGCCGAGGGGTTAACTAGTTGTTAATTATCTTATCCCTCGGGCAGAGTCTGCACGCGTTTGGTAAGGATGCATGACTGTCAGCGCCGCAAACAAAAATACAAATAATAATAGATAGGGACGGGACACTCCGCCACACATGCCCCACCTTGTGCGCAGCACACATGGCCTTTTCGGCCACCTCCACCCCTTATTCCCTAAAGTCCCGGCTAGCAGTCCCGGCCCAGGAACAGGGGAAGCAAGGTGTCTCCGGGGGCAGCCATGGCGGGATGTCCTCCTCCCACTGTCCACCCCAGTGGACCACGCACAGGCCAGCTCCTCTGGCCAGAAAAAATTTTGGAGGTGGTCTCCAGACCTGCCCCCCCTTCTTCATGGCCTTCAGCTCCCCTCCGTGGGGCTCCGGCCACCCTTTCTCCTGCAGCGAAATTGCTGCAGGGGGAGCTGGTCTCCTGACCTCCCCCCCTTCTTCGTGGCCAGCAGCTGCCCTTCATGGGGCTCCAGCCACAGTATTTCCTGCCGCATGGCAGGACTGGTAGCGACCCCAGGCAAAACAGGACCCTCGGGAGGCGACGGCAGCAGCTGCAAACCTTCGGCAGGTGACGACAGCAGCAGCGGACCCTCGGGAGGCGACAGCAGCCGCAGCGGACCCTCGGGAGGCGACGGCAGCAGCAGCGGACCCTCGGGAGGCGATGGAAGCAGCAGCGGACCCTCGGGAGGCGACAGCAGCCGCAGCGGACCCTCGGGAGGCGACGGCAGCAGCAGCGGACCCTCGGGAGGCGATGGAAGCAGCAGCGGACCCTCGGGAGGCGACGGCAGCAGCAGCGGACCCTCCGGATGCGAACTCGGGAGGGGAGCCCCTGGCCATGGAGGCGGCAGCAGGAGCTCCACTTCTCCCTCGTACCCTGTAACTGGTGGCTCTCCAGGTGATGCGGAACAACAAGCAGACCCAGGCGATGCGGAGCAACAGGCAGCCCCAGGCGATGCGGAGCAACAGGCAGCCCCAGGCGATGCGGAGCAACAGGCAGCCCCAGGCGATGCGGAGCAACAGGCAGCTTTGGGCAATGCGGAGCAACAGGCAGCCTTGGGCGATGCGAAGCAGGCATCCTTGGGCGGTGCGTAGCAGGCATCCTTGGGCGGTGTGTAGCAGGCATCTTTGGGCGGTGCGTAGCAGGCATCTTTGGGCGGTGCGTAGCAGGGCAGGAGCAGTCCTTCCTATGACGGTGGATGTGGAACCAGCAGGTATTCACCCTCTGCTGGTGGAGGTGGAAGGGGCAAGCAGTCCTCCCACGGCAGCTGAGACGGAACCAGCAGGCATTCACCCTCTGCTGGTGGAGCTGGGAGCGGCAAGCAGTCCTCCCACGGCGGAACCAGCAGGTATTCACCCTCTGCTGGTGGAGGTGGGAGGGGCAAGCAATCCTCCCACGGCGGTTGAGGGGGAACCAGCAGGAATTCACCCTCTGTTGGTGGAGCTGGGAGCGGTAAGCAGTCCTCCCACGGCAGCTGAGGCGGAACCAGCAGGCATTCACCCTCTGCTGGTGGAGGTGGCGGAGGCAGAGGCAGCTCCTGCTGCTCTGCTCCTGGTGGTGGTGGAGACAGAGGCAGCTCCTGCTGCTCTGCTCCTAGTGCTGGAGACAGTGGCGAGGGCTCCTCACCCTCTAACGCTGGAGACGGCAGCAATGGCTCCTCTCCCTCTGGCGTTGGAGACGGCAGCAATGTCTCCTCTCCCTCTGGCTCTGGAGACGGCAGCAATGGCTCCTCTCCCTCTGGTGCTGGAGATGGCAGCGGCTGGGCTTTTCCCGATGGAGCTGGAGATATCGGTAGCCCTGCCATATCTGCAGCCAGGTAGCCGATTACCATGTCCGCAACCTCCGGGAGGGACACTGGGCAGTGTTGCTTTTCCCAGGCTTCCCATCGCTCTCCATCTCTGGCCCACAGGAGGTTGATCACATCGGGGAGGGCCTCTTCAGCATTCCTCCCAGGCTCCACCAGCCAGCCCCAGATTCCCTTAGAGGAGAGTGAACTCGTCTTAGCCAGCGGGCCCTCTCTCCCTGACGCCGGACGCTCAGGCTCCTCCATCTCCTGCCATGCGTGGCTCTGGCTGAGTGGAAGATACCTTATCTCGCCACACAGGAAGCACCACCCTTCCTCATCCAGACAGGCAAGGCAAACATCCGGCATAGTAGAGACGCGACGGGACCTGTGACCGGGCCCGCGCTGCTCTTGATGTGCCTCCTGCTGCTGTTGCTGCTTTCTTCGGCCGGTTCTTCCCATTTTTTTTTTTTTTTTTTTTTTCAAACACAAAAAAACACTATTCGAAAAAGAACAAAAAAAAACATCCTTTTCATTTCTGGTCTCTAAATGGAGGCGTGGGTTCAAATCCCACTCTGACACCATATGTGGCAGGCTGGCTCGCAGTGGTGAGGTGTGTTGACGTCATGGACCAGGAAGTAACTGAAACCAAAACAATGGATGGGCGGGTGAAGCTGAATGCTATGGCACTCAGCATATTTATTAATAAATAAACAAAACAACAAAACACAAAACAAAAAGTCACAAGGGCCAAACGAATAAACAAAGACTGTTTAGCAGTCGTTTTTAAATGTTGTTATTTTTCCTCACTCTCTCCTCTCCCCGTACTCTCCTCTGTACACTCCACCCCGCAGCATGGGCAGCTGCAGGTTCTCATACTCTGGCCGAGGGGTTAACTAGTTGTTAATTATCTTATTACCCCTCGGCCAGAGTCTGCACGCATTTGGTAAGGATGCATGACTGTCAGCTAGTTAAATAATCAGTAGCTGATCAGTCATGCATCCTCACGAGGTTTTTAAATATAAATAATAAAAGACACCGCGATTTTATCCGCACCGCAAACAAAAATACAAATAATAATACATAGGGGCGGGACACTCCACCACAATTAGTAAGACCTCACCTAGAATATTGTGTTCAGTTCTGGTCACCTCGTTACAAAAAGGATATTGCTGCTCTAGAAAGAGTGCAAAGAAGAGCAACCAGAATTATCCCGGGTTTAAAAGGCATGTCATATGCAGACAGGCTAAAAGAATTGAATCTATTCAGTTTTGAACAAAGAAGACTACGCGGCGATCTGATTCAAACATTCAAAATCCTAAAAGGTATAGACAATGTCGACCCAGGGGACTTTTTTGACCTGAAAAAAGAAACAAGGACCAGGGGTCACAAATGGAGATTAGATAAAGGGGCATTCAGAACAGAAAATAGGAGGCACTTTTTTACACAGAGAATTGTGAGGGTCTGGAACCAACTCCCCAGTAATGTTATTGAAGCTGAAACCCTAGGATTCTTCAAGAAGCTGCTTGATGAGATTCTGGGATCAATAAGCTACTAACAACCAAACGAGCAAGATGGGCTGAATGGCCTCCTCTCGTTTGTAAACTTTCTTATGTTCTTCTTATGTTCTTTGCTTTCTGATGAATTTTTGTGGCGTTTCAGATACTTAGAGGAAGTTTCCCCATCTGGTTAGTGAAGCAAATAATGATCCAGACAGCCTATGTTTGTGTTTTAACGTCAAGCAAGTTCACCAGCCTTATCTTTTTCAATGCAGACAAAGACACTACACAAGTGGCAACACAATGGTCCTGTACTGAGGGGAATGGAGCGCAAGGGCAGCTACAATGGGATAGGCCTCTGGTAGTATCGCAACACAGTTGGTAACATTTCCGTCGAGTAGAAAGTAAATGGCTTGCCGGTATTAAACAGCGAATTCCACTCAGGTGTGTTTCCATGCTGTTTGATATGACCTGTGTACATGTCTGCCACTCTACCAAGCAACAAGGAAATCATATAAGACCCCGTTAAAAGTCTGAACTGCATTAAAGGGTGATTTTGTGCTTTAAATATTTTTTTTGGAAACTTTTTATTTTATATTAATTTAGAATGCGCAATTATTTTACTCATGATTTTCTCCCCATTGTTTTGAAGCAGTCACATTTTCAAGCAGGTGTTGGCTAGGTATCCACAGCACGTCAATGTTGCTAAGCAGAAATAACATGTCATTGTTATTGTGACAGATAGTGACAGCCTTATACAACAAGAGCTCACCACTGAAATGGAAGACGGGTGTATTTAATGTAAGTGCAGTTGATAAAATAGTTCCATATATTTTCTTGTTATGCACAGTTCATAGCTATGCACATCCACTCATTATACAGGCCTGCCTCACCCCAGGGAGACTGTGAATTGAGGAATACAAGAAAAGAAGGTATGAGGCAGCTTAGCACTGAATTTGGTCAATGGAAAATCAAAGCTTCCTCCTTGGATAGAACTTGACGATGGGTTATTTTATTCCTTTAAAGCGAACAAACCTATGCAACAGCCACAGTGTAATTATAGAATTATTTAGTATTGCGATAGGGCAGTGGTTCCCAAACCAGTCCTGAGGACCCTGTGTCTACTGGTTTTCATTCCAACTGAGCTCTCAGTTCTTTAACTAGACCCTTAATTGAACTGATCATGTGCTTAATTAGACCGTTTTTAATTGTTTTCAGCTCTAAACTGTTGCATGAAATGAGTTTAGTGCCCCTCACTGGATATGAAATAAAATCCTTAAATCATATCTGTTTCCCATTGTAAAAGCATAGCAAAGTAAAATATACCACAGTAAAAACATGGTAAAGCATAGGGGATCGTTGTAAAGCACAGAGAGGTATGGTAAAGCATCTAAGAAAACAAACTATGGTAAACTAACCCTTTTAACAGTTTCCCACAGTAAAAGCACCGCAAAGTGTAATAAAGCACAGAAAAAGCACAGTAAAGCCCAAAGAGTTCCGTAGAGCATATTTAAGAAAACACAGGAAACTATTGTAAATGCATAGTATAACCATGGGAAAAGCATGGGAAAACTGCAGCAAAATGACTGTTGTATTTTTAAATTTTCTTTACACTTGGTTAAAGAAATCTGTTTGCAAGCCATGCTTTCAGATAGTGTTGCACTTCCTTGGTCACTTCTTCTGAAGAGTGAAATTGTCCCCACCCCTTCAATGCGTTATTTCCTGTCATTAACCCAGCTACTGCTTTCCTGTTGATTTACATGTTTTCTACCAGTAACATGCTTTGACCCAGAAGAGGTGAAATGGCCTAGGAAGTGCAGCCGGACATTAAAATGCATGTTTGCTATGCCATGTGTTTCTTTTGAGACCTTTGAAATGAATGGAAGTGCACAGCAGGTAAGATTTATGGAATTATTTTGGTAACTACGATCACTATAAGCAACTGCATATTATACCATAGTAAACTAATCTTCCAAATTCACAAACTAAACACAGAAAAAGAATATTGAAAGAAGTGAAAAGCACTTCACTGGAAATGCAATCCTGACACCTGGGATCACTCTGAAAGCCATTCGGCCCATCTTGCTCGTTTGGTTGTTAGTAGCTTATTGATCTCATAATCTCATCAAGCAGTTTCTTGAAGGATCCCAGGGTGTCAGCTTCAACAACATTACAGGGGAGTTGGACTCCCACAATTCTCAGTGTAAAAAAAGTGACTCCTATTTTCTGTTCTGAATGCCCCTTTATCTAATCTCCATTTGTGATCCCTGGTCCTTGTTTCTTTTTTCAGGTCAAAAAAGTCCTCTGGGTCGACATTGTCTATACCTTTTAGAATATTGAATGCTTGAATCAGATTACTGCGTAGTCTTCTTTGTTCAAGACTGAATAGATTCAGTTATTTTAGCCTGTCTGCATATGGCATGTCTTTTAAACCCAAAATAATTCTGGTCACTCTTCTTTGCACTCTTTTGAGAGCAGCAGTATCCTTTTTGTAGCGAGGTGATCAGAACTGAACACAATATTCTAGATGAGGTCTTACTAATGCATTGTAAAGTTTTAACATTACTTCCCTTGATTTAAATTCAACACTTTTCACTATATATCCGAGCATTTTGTTGGCTTTTTTTATAGCTTCCCCACATTTTCTAGATGAAGACATTTCTGAGTCAACATAAACTCCTAGATCTTTTTTATAGATTCCTTCTTTAATTTCAGTATCTCCCAAGTGTCAAAAGCTTTCTGGAAATCTAATTATGCTTTGCAATTACCCATTGCATCCTCAAAAACATCAAGCAGGTTAGACACAATCTCCCCTTCCTAAAACCATGCTGACTGTCTTCCAGGATACCTTTTCACATATAGGTAATTTTCCATTTTGGACCTTATTATAGTTTCCATATAATAGAAGTCAGGCTTATTGGTCTGTAGTTACCTGGTTGGGTTTTGTCTCCCTTTTTGTGGATCGGTATTAAGTTTGCAATTCTCCAATCTGTCAGTACAACCCCTGTCTCAAGAGACTGTTGCATGTTAGCAGTTTGTAAATAACTTCTTTCATTTCTTTGAGTACTATTGGGAGGATCTCATCTGGCCCAGGGGATTTGTTTATTTTAAGAGCTCCTAGTCCCTTTAACACTTTTGCCTCTATTATGCTAAAGTTATTTAAAACTGGATAGGAACAGGTCGACATTTGGGGCATGTTATCCGTATCCTCCTTTGTAAAAACCTGTGAAAAGTAATCATTTAATATATTTGCTATTTTTTTTCTTCGTCTATGATTTTGCCATGTGTGTCTCTTAGACATTTAACCTCCTCTTTGAATGTTCTCTTGCTGTTATAATATTGGAAAAACCTTTTGGAATTGGTTTTAGCCCCCTTGGCAATGTTCATTTCTGTCTCTCTCTTGGCCTTTCTAACTTCCTTTTTGACTTGCGTTTGCAGTTCCAAGTACTTTTTCTGTGAACTTTGTTCTTAGTCCCTTATAAACGCTCTGTAAAGTGCCTTTTTTCTCTGAATATTTTTTTAATTGATCTATTAAACCATTTTGGCCATTTTGTTTTAGATTTTGATTTGTCTACTTTTGAGACGTAATTGTTTTGCGCCCTTAGTACTACATTTTTAAAAAACAGCCATCCTTTTTCTGTGGATGTTTTCTCTATTTTACTCCAATCTACTTCTGTTACTCTGTTTCATACCTTCTTAGTTTGCCTTTCTAAAAATTGTAAACCTTAGCTTTAGTCATTATGTTTTGGGTTTTAAAAAGCACTTCAAATGAGACCATATTGTGGTCTGAGTTTGCCAATGGTTCTCTGACCTCTGTTTTAGTTATTCTGTCTTGGTTATTTAAAAAGACTAAATCAAGGCATGCCTCCCCTCTAGTCGGTGCCTTGACAAATTGCGTTAGGAAGCAGTCATTTGTCATTTCCACCATTTCAATTTCAGCTGTCGTACTTCCCACCAGGTTTTCCCATTTATATGGGGGAAGTTGAAATCCCCCATTAGTATGGCTTCTCCTTTGCTACACGCATTTCTAACGTCATTGTATAACAGATTATTTAACATAACATGCACCTATTATTATTCCCTTTGAATTTTTGTTCATTATTCTGACCCATATTGATTTTTTCATCCAGATTTAACACCTGGATTATTTCTTAGGTATAGCGCTACCCCTCCGCCTCTTCTATCCTGCCTGTCTTTCCTATACAGTGTATACCAACTAATATTATATTCGTCTCCATCACTCTCGGATAACCAAGTTTCTGTAACACCTATCACATCATAGTAGTTACTTGTTAGTGCAGTAGCTTCAAGTTCTAACATTTAGTTTTAGCATTTAGAAAAATGTATTTTAATGGCTGTCTTATCTGAGTTGTTGCCCTTATTTTGATGTAGTCTCCCTTTTGTTTTTTTGTTGAGTTCTCCCCCCTTCCTTTCTAGTTGAAATGCTTCTGAACCTCCTCAAGTATCCCTTTTCCAAATAGATTGGTTCCCTTTTTATTTAAGTGAAGTCCGTCCCCGCCTATATAGATAGTCCTTGTTGTAGAATGTGCTCCAATGTTCAAGGAAGGTGAAGACTTCCTTTGTGCACCACGATTTCAGCCATGTATTTAGATTATTTATTTCCAGTTGTTCGTATGGTTCTTTGCAAGTTGCCGGCAGTATCCCAGAAAATACCACAGTTTTGGTCTTGTCTTTTAATTTCCTTCCTAGCTCTCTGAATTTGTTTTGCAGGGATTTTGGACTGTCTCTTCCAATGTTGTTTGTACCGATGTGGATGACTACTACCAGTTTGTCTCCTGTTCATTCTAGGAGCCTGTCCAAGTTCCCAGTGATGTGCATGACAAAGGCTCCCAGAAGGCAGCACACTGTTGTTGTAATGGGGTCCAGACTGCGCACTGAACTTCTCAATATGTAGTCTCAGACAATCATGACTTCCCTTTTTTTGCTGCCTGGCCAGCACCATTTATTGGGTCCTGGATGTTGTTTCTTTTGTTCTCTTAATGCTGGTTTTGATCCTCTAAAATTTTGAAGTGGGTCAAATTTATTTGACATTTTGATTTCTGGTGGTTGTGTTTGACTATGTTTCTTTTTTTCCCTGTCTCTGCCTGTGGCAAAGTGGTAATGACGTGCAGGTGAGCGCAGTGCAGAGTAATCACACAAACAACGTTGGTACAGGTGCAAGGGTGTTTATTTAATTCAATAAATGTCCAGAGCCTTAAGGCAAACCTGCAAATAATAATACTGTTGGAAGTGATACAGCGGCGTGTATCACTTCTGATTTGTAATCCCCGGGTTTGACCCGTAACCCAAAAGTCCCGTTCAGTCACCGACACAAAACACAAAACACAGACACAGTTTGACGGTGCGTGATTCTAGTGCTCATGGTGCAAACAAAGACAGTGCTGGTAGTGAAAAGAATGAATGGTGAAGTCCGGGTTTGTCGCTGGCCTGCGGCTGCAGCTCCGGATCGTGCTCAGTATCCGTCAGTGGCTAGACAATACACAAGACACACAGGTTTAGACACAGACACGAAAACACTCTCAGTTTCTCCACAAATACGGGCTCCTTCTTGGTTATATAATTTAATCATATGCAAAGGAACAGATCACTCAAGCCATGCCCCCTATTTATACCCTCGCCCATGACCCCGAGGTTAACGAGCGCATCCGCTCCTCCAGTCCTCGGATGCCACGCCGCTTACCGTCTGGGTCACTGAGCTCGGGTGCCATAGCTCCGCCCCTTTCCGAACTGACCGACTTCCATCTACCCTACGGAGTAAATTGTCGTGCCATTTTATTAAGGGTACTCTGTTCCTCGTGCACCGTGCCCTCACAGGTCGAGAGGGAGATCTAACACTAAGACTCATTCGATCTCTGTCACACTGCCTATCTGAACCCAGCTGTTTTAACCCTCTATCTCCCTGGTGGCTTTCTGACTGTTAGGGGTACAAACTTCCAAGAACTTTGGGTTTGCCAACTCCTCAAACTCCTGTTGCTCTGTCATTTCGTGTAGCTCCTTTTCTAGCTTACTTACTAGTTTTAGCAAGTCCTGGCTCGTGCGGAACTTTACACACATTTGGTTTAGCTCTGCTGGGTTTTCTCAGATTTTCCACATCATGCAGGTGTCACAGATTCTGGCTTGAAGGCCATGTTAAATTCTTTTTTCTTTTCACTAAAGGCTGCTACCGCGGTGCAGCAAGCGGAACTCTGCAGCGATGCCTCAAAATAAATACAACCTATACTAGGATTGAACCCTATTTTTTGAGCTTTGCCTCCTATCAACTAGGGCATTGAGCATTCAGAGAACAGCTTCAATGCACGCAGTCCAGCAGGGTGAAGCAGCGTCCAAAAATGACGGAGGAAACAATACTTACCATTGAAAAAATACCCAGAGCTTTATGACAAAGATCATTGCAATTTTAAAGATACAGATTTGAATGACGATATATGAGATTCCATTTCAAAGGAACTGGATACGCCTAGTATGTATGATTTATTGCCATATGTGTTGAAATAGTGTCAGAGAAGGCACTTGTAATTACTACATCATGTTGACAATATGTATTAGTCTTGATCATAGGTTTGTCAATAGCAATCTTTAACAGTTGTATAGATATGGCAATTTTCAAACCTGCCACATCGCCTCTGTGTAGCTTCTGATGTGAATGGTAATGATGTTGCGAAAGTGTCTCGTCGCTTTCAAAGTTTAATAACAATGACAAGATTTTCTTCAGAGGAAAAAATGCTAGAGTTTTCCATGCCCTCCAATGGTGCCCAGGGTATAGCATGAATTGTGATGTAGCTAGGCCTCAAGTGTTCCTGTAGAATAGTACACAAAACATTGCTACTGGGTTTTGTAAAGTAGGTTTTATTAAAATAGTTTGTCAATATAGTATTTCAATTATATTAAATAAAGGTGATGCCTTATATCAGATTTTTTTAAAAAGGCCTTCACATTTTTGTTCTTATTTCCGTGTTATCAATCTCATTTTTACAGCAGTTCAGACTCCAATGATATGGCTCCAATCAGACCATGTGACCCACAGCACAGGTGCCAGGATGCAGCCATTTAACTGTAGCGTTGTATTTGAACATGGCTAATAGGTGTTTAATTAGCACTCCTTTAAGTAATGCACTTTACATTATCCAAACTGCTCTACAGTAATTAATGTGCAAAACGTTCCTCTGAGATTCATTTGGCTAATGTTTTAATTAATTTAAAAACTGTGCTTGAAATGCAGAATCAGTCTGCATGTAATTTATGAAATGGTCAAAACATATGCAGTTTCTTTGTGTTCAGCTTTTAATGTGAGCTGTATGCTAGCAACATACTGTACTATACATTACTTAAACTGACTACCTCTTTTTACAAATAATTACACAAGAACAACAAAGTGAGAAAAGCTGAACTATATAAACTCTAAACCTAAGAAGAACATAAGAGAATTCCAGAATGAGAGGAGGCCTTACGGCGCATCTGTACTCGTCCGTTCCTAGTGCCACCTCATCCTTAATGTTCTCTTTCCATCACAAAAGAATATTAGGTAGGTATTCTATTGGGCTATTGTGAGAGGGTGAGGGTCCCCTGTCACATCAGGCATGGAAATAGCCTGGAATGGGTGAAACATTGTTATTGTATTTTGTTGCAGTTTAAGAACATAAGAACATAAGCGAATTCCTGAACGAGGGGAGGCTATTCAGCCCATGTAAGCTCGGCTGGTTTCTAGTAGCTGTTGATCTCAAAACTTTTAGTTGGATCATAAAGG
This sequence comes from Acipenser ruthenus, assembly GCF_902713425.1. Taxonomy (NCBI): domain Eukaryota; kingdom Metazoa; phylum Chordata; class Actinopteri; order Acipenseriformes; family Acipenseridae; genus Acipenser; species Acipenser ruthenus. The sequence continues at coordinate 13,179,142 of NC_081210.1, read as the reverse complement.
ATCCCAGTGATTCAGCACCAACAACATGACTAGGCAGCCCATTCCATACCCTCACCACTCTGTGCGATTCTCTGGCCTAAGTATATCTCCATTTCATTTCCAACTGTGTCCTCTGATCCTAGTTTCTGTGCTGCACTTAAAGTACTGGTTAGGGTTAACTATATCAGTGCATTTTAAGATTTTAAAGACTTCAACCACAGGCCCCTCCTAATTCTTCTTTGTTCCAGGCTAAACAGTCAGTTCTTTCAGCCTATCTTCGTAGCTAATTTCTTTAAGCTTAGTCTGGTTGAACTCTAACCAGGACCACAGTGTCCCTTTGGTGCTATGTTGACCAGAATTGGACACAGTACTCTAAGTGTTGTCTCACCAGTGCATTGTACAACCTCCTCATACTCTACATTTTTGGCTATATGCCCACACCTACTGGTAGCCTTTTTGCCATGGAAAAAAGCATTCATGTACAGTAAAAGCATGGTAAACAGTGGTGTAGTCGAGCTGGAACAGGGTTCCAGTACTCTGTTCAATACCATGCCATTGAATAAGCATTAGGAACCAAAAAGTCAGTGTCCGATTCCCTACGAGCCACTTCTGATGGTACACAAATCAGTCTCTCCGTCTCCAATAACTGGTGCATATTTTAAATGTTTGCAGTCAAGTCACACACATCTCCTGATTTCCACACAATTGTCCTTGTGATGCAATGAAGAGAACATTAGGAACTTCTATTACAAACTATGGTACTAAAGTTTATCAAGGCTAACAATGTTTTTTTTAGTAAAAATGTTGACGAAGAAGAAGTAGCCTAATTGTGTTTTTTAAACCAGCCAAAAACCACACATACATTTAAGATGTAATATATATTACAAAAGCATAAATAAGTGCTCCACATTTATTTAAAAAAACAGTAATGTTACAGTGCCTATAGTAAGTATTCACCCCCCTTGGACGTTTTCACAGTTTGTCTGACAAAATGGGGGGGGGGGGGGGGGGGCAGGGGGGGGGGGGGGTGAAAAAAAAAATCAATTAAAAATAAAAACCTGAAAAGTCTTCATTAGATAAGTATTCACCCCCTTTGCTATGACACTCCTAAATAAGCTCAGGTGCAATCAATTGCCTTCAAAATTCACACAATAAGTTAAATGGAGTCCATCTGTGTGCAATAAAAGTGGTTCACATGATTTCAGATTACATACACCTGTCTCTGTAAGGTCCTACAGTTGGGTAGTGCATTCAAAGCAAAGATACTACCATGAAGACCAAGGAGCTTTCAAAACAACTCCAGGATAAAGTTGTGGAAAGGCACATATCAGGGGAGGGGTATAAAAAGATTTCAAAATCATTGAATATCCCTTGGAGCACAGTCAAGTCGATCATTAAGAAGTGGAAGGCTTACGGCACCACCCAGAATCTGCTTAGAGCAGGCTGTCCTCCCAAACTGAGCAGCTGGGTAAGAAGGGCATTGGTCAGAGAAGTCAGCAAGAGGCCAATGACAACTCTGAAAGAACTACAGCGTTCCATGGCTGAGATGGAAGAATCTGGCCTGTATGGAAGAGTGGCAAGAAGGAAGCCATTTCTGAAAAAAATCCATGTAAAATCCTGCTTGGAATTTGCAAAAAGGCATGTGGGGCTCTGAAAAGACGTGGCAAAAGATTCTGTGGTCCGATGAAACAAAAATTGAACTATTTGGCCTAAATGCAAAGAGTTATGTCTGGCGCAAACCCAACACAACACATCACCCAGGTAACACCATCCCTACTGTGAAGGGCAGGGACAGGGACTGGGAAGCTTGTCAGGGTAGAGGGCAAAATGGATGGAGCTAAATACAGGCAAATCCTTGAGGAAAACCTGCTTCAGTCTGCAAAAGACCTAAGACTGGGACAGAGGTTTTACCAAGTATTGACATTTCAGGTTTTTTTTTTATTTTTCATTAACTGTTGTTTCACAATAAAAATTCTCTTGCCTCTTCAAAGTGTTGAGTCCCATTTAAATGCATCAAGATTTCAGGTTGTAACATAAACTGTGAAAACGTCCAAGGGTGGTGAATACTTACTATAGGCACTGTATGTGTATTTATTTATTTGTTTTGCTTGTTTTTTTCTCACAACTTACAGTACCAGAACCGCTGTTTTTTTTTTATCTGATGAGATCAAATGCGGTAGGCCAAGAAAGAAAATGTAGGCCTATTCAGAATGTCGTGTAGAATGTAATTGTCCAGAACTGCCAGCGGATTCATTCTTTAAAAATAAATTGAAAAACAGTTGTAATTGTACTGATACAGCTCTTAAATTGGTGGCAAAGAAAAAAATAACAACGTTTGTGTGACTCGAAATTTTATTGGATGCAGCGCTCCAGAAAAAAAGACAGGGGGAGGACGTGATATACTATACAGGGCATCGTGGTGATGACCTCATAATCGAACGCAACAGAAAAAGAACATGAATGATAAAAAAAACTAGACCACCTAAGACAGTATTTATTATTATTATTTGTTTAATTAACAGACACTTTTATCCGAGGCGACTAGGGTGTGTGAACTATGCATCAGCTGCAGAGTCACTTACAATTACGTCTCACCTGAAAGACGGAGCACAAGGAGGTTAAGTGACTTGCTCAGGGTCACACAGTGAGTCAGTGGCTGAGGTGGGATTTGAACCGGGGACCTCCTGGTTACAAGCCCTTTTCTTTAACCACTGGACCACACAGCCTCCTATATATAAACCCTACAATCCCATTTACCCGCAAGATGCTTTCAAAACAAGACAAATTTGGCTGGAAAACCGCCAATCTGGCAGCACTGACGGGGAGTAGCCTATAAAAGTCGCATGCGAGACGCATGCATTACCTATTAAATGTTACCTCAAGCTCAAAGAACAAATAAAACATGAATCTGTATAATTTTTGTTTAAGAAAATCTATATTTTATTGGTGTTCCGGTACTACACCACTGATGGTAAAGAATATGACAGCTTGTTAACCCTGCTGGAAAAACCATTATAAACCATTCAAAATGTCTAATGGTTGATAGTGGTCTCTAATGGCCTGTAGTGGTCTCATGATCTGTAGTGGTCTCATGGTCTGTAATGGCAATGGTTCATAGTGATTTATAATATGTTGTAATGGTGTTTTACAACACAATGAAAAAAACACAGTAAGCATTAAGTAAATAAAATCTCACCAAAAGGCATAATACTAATACTACTATAAACCTTTAGTTAATAATTCAATTGAAAAAAGTTTTTTATGTTCTGTAAAAAAAATGGCTAACAATTTACAACAGTCAATCCTTAAAAAATAAAGATCAAACAAAAGAGTAAGGGTTGGCCAACTGTATAAAAAGCAACCAGAAAGCCTTCGTCTGAGAGAGGGAGTAGGTGAGTGTTTTTTTTTTTAATTTTAATTTAATTTAATTTAATTTAATCTATCTGTGTGGTGCTGTTTAGTTTACAAATCTCAGTGAAGGTGCTTCCCAGCCTGGACAGTTTGTGTTGTGTTCTGTTTGATTTTTTTGTTTTGGCCCTTGTGCCTATTATTTTGTTATTTGTGTTTGTTATTAAAAGTGCGCAACAGCTCTAAACTGCAGCTTCAAGCCTCGGAGTGTCATTACTGACGCTACCCTGCTACACACCAGTAAAATATTCCATATTTATACCAACATATAGGCCTAGAAACTTTTTGGCCCATTTTTTGTTAGTGTACTATTTTAGTATTCCATCTTATTATCTAAAAACCTTAGAATTCATGAACATGAAAACCATTGCTGTGGGGAACACAGTCTTCTGCTGTGATACAAGGCAAAATATCTCTGTGTTGCTGGCGGATACAAGCTGTACTTTCTTGATGTTGCTGATGACATACAGAATCAGTATTCTCAGCACTTTCATCAGCATTTCTGATAGTGGCGTGTGGAATCTTTACTGTCATTCCCTGGATCCAAATAAAGCTTGTGTCTTGCACACCGCTTGGGCATTCTTGAGTAAAATGCACACACTCATATAAATGCTAAATATAATGGATAATTGTTTTAGAGAAATCTTTTTATTATTATTTACAAACATGTAAAAGTAAAATTGTACAGAATACAAGTTTTAAAAGTGATCATTACCATAAAACATAATACATGTGAAGGGTTATCCAATCAGTCTGCAAATAACTCTTACAGTGTGATTCATAAATCAAAGTTAGATGGCAATTTACATTCAAAAGGCTCTGAATAACACTCTCAAGCTTGAACCAAAAACACTTTTAGTCAATCATGTTAATCCATCAAAATAGTATCCAACATATACATTTAATACAAAGTGTTCAGTATTTCATACCTGTTTATATATGTATGTATATACTATATATATACTATATATATTTTTTTTAACAAAAGGAAGAAAATGATGCACATAATACAATTAGGTAAGAATAATGTAGTACTATTGAAAGAAAACACTCCGAATCGACCTTTAACTCCCCATTTTGTGCAACAAATATGTTTTTGTCGAGACCCAAGACAGACAGCATGAGACAGACAGTTAGTTGCCTTAGCTACAGACGCTTAGATCTGATCTACCTGTACTGAGCTGCGGGTAAACCAAGTGTTCTGGTTGGTTTTAACAAACCAATTTATAGCCCGGAATGGGCAGTCAAGGTCGGTTCGTAAAAGTTTTTTTAAACAATGCTATTCTTATTTATTTATGGCCTGTTGTCTATCATTTTCGACCGATGGTTCCGGCTGCTTCAGTTTGATCCTCCCCTGCTTGTTTACGTTTTGCCTCAAAGGCATCAGCCATCCTTCAAAATCTATTTTATTATTGTATTAGTGTTCAGCTTTGCTTCCATAGCATGTGCATTTAAACAATTTATAAAATCTACTTACCCTTGTAATCTTTCAGTCCTCGGTTATCAGCGGCACGTGATATACACATCTTCATCTTGGAGCTGCCAAGAGCCTTCTTATTTCCTCGAGACAAACTGAGTTCAAGATCATTTTTCACAGCAAACTGAAGCAGTTACCAAAGGTGAGGTATAACATTTAAACTAGTTTGCTGACTTTTTTTGGTGAAACAGGTACTAGTTTCCAGTCTACTGTTATAAAGTCTTACTTTACAGTGGGCCTACACCCTCTGCTACATTTTCAATCTTTCGTTTTGCCTTTTTTCAGTTTGTTTGTTGAAACACAATCCATGCTAACGTACCCGTTACCATGAGATTCATAATTTATTGAATCTAATCTGCACTTCATGTTTTTATTTCAGTCTCTAAATATCTCACATTTCCTGACATAATTAGCCACCTTTTCTAAAACCTAACCCTGTAAGATAGGAGAGCCTGCTTTAAGAAGAGCGGTCCTGTTACTGCAAAGTACATACAAAAAGGAAGAATGAAAGAAAATTAAACTTTTAATTGATTGTGACGGGGGACTGCTCCGTCTTTTTGAACGTGGTTGGGACTGGCAGGGAGGGGGTTAAATTCCTCCCTGCCAGGAAAACAGCCACAGGGGATAAAAGCCAGGGGAGAGGCCCTGGCTAGGGAGAGAGTTCTGGAAGGAGAAGGTGCCAGTGTTTTTCTGTGTGTGCTGTTTTTCGTTTTGAATCCAGTGAAGGCGTTGCCCAGCCTGGAAGCTTTATTTGTAAGTTTTGTTTTGTGTCTATTTTGTGTTTTGAAACCTTTTTGTTTGGCCCTCGTGCCTGTTTATTTGGTGTATTTTGTTTAAATAAAAACTTTATTTTTGAACTTTCAGACTGTCTCTGAGCCTCACCCTCTGCCAATCCTGCCACATTGATTTTTTATGGAAATGTATTTATCTAATTTCGGTTTTAATGCAGGTGTATTCATTGGAAGAAAATGTATGTGTGACAGGATGGCAGAGGATACTGGCGTTCTCAAGACTCAGAGGCAGAGTATTTTAACAAATGGGAGTTTATTTTTAATAAACCAAAACATAAATAAAACAAATGCCACACGGCAAAATAAAGGGCACAATGGCCAAAACAAAGATTTAAACAAAACATAAATATCTTAAACTAAACATACAAAACTCACAGTCATGAAAACAGCAAACACACGGCCCCCAGCACTTCAGTGCTTCTCCTTTGTTCTCCCTCTTGCGTGCTACAGCATGGCCAGCTTTATATTGGCCAGCTGGGCCAATCAAACAATTAATGATATAATCCCCCAATTTGGTGATTGGGATCATGTGTTTAATTGGCGGCCATTCCAGCTCTGGTCTGTAGCTCCACTCCAGAGCCAGAATGGTCGCCAATCACGTGACCCCTTCCATTAAAGGGGCAGGACAACTTTGCCCTGCCACAGTATGTTTTTATTCCATGACAACATGCCTCAGATTGTACCAATTGCATACATTAAAGACTTCAAACCAAGTCATACAAATGATTCCCCCAGTGTTTTTGGGGGAAGACTCTACTAGACAGTTTCAACTTCAAACTCTTGTAGGTATGTTTCAAGAGACAATTATCTACTTAGTGAAGCTAAGATATTTAGTAAGTGGCATACGATTGACAATAAAAAGCCACACACAAATGTATAATGTTGAACATTTTGTTGCAACACAAATAATAACAATATTTCCTTTTTTACAGAGAGAGAAAAGGGAAGACAGGGGAAGCTGGTAATAAGTTTACTAGAAATTATAAAAGAAAAAAGAAATGATGCTTTCCAACCAAAAAGAAAGAGACACACTGACGAGGAGGAGAGTATTGAAGATAGTGACGAAGGGGGTGAAGCTGTGGTTCCATTAAAGATCCATGAGGATCTATAAATGAAATATTTAAATGTGGGAAAAAAAACTGCACAACCAGGACAGACCAGTATGCAATTGACATGCATACAGACGAGATCAGGGTAATGGAGAATACCCACGTGGCAGTGACAAGGTATTAAAAAAATAATAATACTCCTAAATTAACTCACTCAATCATAACATCTGCAACATACAAAAAAAAAAAAAAACTTGTCTGGTATATGTTTTGATGTATGTTTTAGTATTCTACTAACCTATTATTTATATTTTCACTGTTTAATGTTTTTATTGCTGCAATTGTTTTCTTTAACATTTTACATAGGCAAAGGGATATACTAGATGAAGAGAAGTGGGCAGTTATAAAACAGCAGGAAACAGGGAAGTTTTGCAAGTCATTGGCTGTTGCAATTTGGGGGTCTCACTTGGACTGAAAACCAGAAGTGTCACAGGAGGAAAATGTAATGCAAAAAAAGACTCAACAATAAAACCTCACTGACACCAGAAAAGTTGATGCCATCAAAGGTGTGTTGATTAAAATATGATTTGTAAACAATTCATGTTTTCAACACAAAAATGATTGTAGGGTTTATATATAGGATGCTGTGTAGTCCAGTGGTTAAAGAAAAGGGCTTGTAACCAGGAGGTCCCCGGTTCAAATCCCACCTCAGCCGCTGACTCATTGTATGATCCTGAGCAAGTCACTTAACCTCCTTGTGATCCGTCTTTCAGGTGAGATGTTGTTGTAAGTGACTCTGCAGCTGATGCATAGTTCACACACCCTAGTCTCTGTAAGTCGCTTTGGATAAAGGAATCTGCAAAATAAACAAATAATTCATATATGACTCAACGATTTGGACTATGACATTTTTTCTTTAGACTTTTTTATAACTTTTCTAAATCTTGAAAACTGTAACTACTAGGCCAGTAAAGAACACTAACTATACCATGTGATAATATGAAATTAAAAATATATATAATGGATTTTATAGTGTCAAGTTTTGTTTTATTCTCATGGCCATTTTAAAATCATAATTGTTCAAAATGATCAAAATGAATTGATGTAATATTGCTATTTTAAAGACTGTTTCCAACAGAGCAGTCCGAGAGATTCTTGTCATGTCATCTGAGTAAAATTATTATTTCCTGCACAATCATATGATCTCCTAGAAGTGTGGTTCGGGGGGGTGGAGCCAGGCCCACCTGCATCCTATCATCTTCTTTCATCAATTAGATTTACCTTATTTAGCCATCAGTCACCCCTATCTAGCTGTCTTGTGTTTTTTCATTTTTCGGTGTAAACCTAAGCGGATTTCAAGACTCTCAACTTCTATTAATCAAGCATAATGAAGAACTTACAGCATCTGTCTTCTGATTCAGAGGATTCTCAGGATTTCCTGTCTATACCAGACCATTCTCCTCCAGCTTCAATCCAAGGTCCCTCCAACCCCCGATTTTTCTCTTCCTCCGGCATCTGTTAGATCTGATCAGGCTCCCGTTCAAGTTTCTCCATGTCTACCTGGGTCCTAATCTTCGCCGATCCAAGCATCTCTGGCCTCAGGATGCTCCTCCCAAGCAACTGTTTTAGAAGGATTGGACCATGAACAAACTAGTAAAAACCCTCCTTAAAAACGGCAATGTGATTTCAGCAGGGAGTGATCAAGAATCTCTCTTTCTTCTGTATTGCAGTTCCATTTCAGCAGAACCAGTTTTTCGTCCTAAAAAAAGCTCCTCAGCAGCACCCAGCCATTCAGCCTCTCCAGTCCGACAACAGGCAGTCTGTGCCAGAGCAAGTCATCCCCACAGCCAGCACTTCTAATCAGCAGCCAGCCTTGCCAGCCAGTGAAATTCAGCAACAGCACTCCCTGATATTTAATGAAATTAAATAATTCATGCAGCCATTCGCCGACACATTATCTTCGGTCAGTACCAAACTGAACAATTTGAATAAAAGGGTTTCTAATATCGAGCAAGAGGAACAAAGTTCAGCTCTACAGTTTCTTCCAGTTCTGCTTTAACCTTGGTCATTCATCAGACCCTCCAATTTACAACCTTGCTACTGCATCTGCATACAGCTCCTCCTCTCCATCTTCAGATTGCCGTCACTCAATATCTCCACAAATCAGGTGCAACATAATCGAAGGTAAGGATGTCAATCTCATTTCATTATTGATGGCGACATCAGAGTTTCTGGCTCTGCGCTTCCACAGCTCACTCAACATCCCTCTGCCCAAAAGCAGCAATAGCATCAACCTCTAAATCAGCACTGGGCACCTCCGTACCCCACGACTCAAACAGAGCCTCCTTCCCTAATCCTATACATGCTTCAGATCCTCCAGATTTATCCTGAAGGCAAGATAAATACAGGCCCAGAATTAGATTCTCCGGAGGGAGACAAAGCTGTAATAATTTCAATACTGGTTTCTGCTCAAACAGGCAATGTAACTTTATTCATATGTGCACTACTTGCGGGGATGCCCATTCCAATACAATCTTCCCTCTGGCTCGCAAGAGACTCTCCAATGCTCAGTTTCCACTGCCAAATATTCTGGCTTTATCCAAAAAACTCCAGAATCACCCTGACATCATTTTCACCAGCAACTTAATCGATGGACCAAAAAACGTTTTTTCAACCTGGCATTCAAGAACCAGGGTAGTTCATTCTCTCATTGAAAAAGAAATGAACAAAGGTTTTATAGTCAGTCCCTTTTTAGCTCCCCCGTTTCCAGTCTACAGAATTAACCACATAGGTATCGCCTATCTGGAAAATGTCAGGAAAAAAGCGCCTCATCATCGATTTGTTAGCACCGCGAGGGTCAAGCACCAGCAGTATCAATTCGCTCAATTCTCATGATCAATTTTCATATTGCATCATATTACCATTTCAGATGCAATTCACGCTATTAAATTAGTAGGCAGAGGTTCATGGTTAGCTAAAGCAGATATATCAGATGCAATTAAAGTAATGCCAATCCATCCTTCTCTTCGTCATCTATTTGGTATATGCTGGGAAGGAAAGTTCTATTTCGCTACTCATTTAACTTTTGGCTGCTGCAGCAGCCCGAAGACATATGATACACTCACAGAAGCATTATGCTGGATACTTCTCAATGCTTACCACGTTCCATTTCTGCTTCATCTTTTTGATGATTTTTTTATTGCTCTCTCCTTCTTCACATCCTCCAGCAGAAGCAATTTCTAATCTTAAATTTATTTTCAGAAGTCATCGTTCCGCTTTCAGAAGAAAAAACAATCGCCTCCAGAATTCTCTGGAATGTCTTGGAATCATTCTCAACACAGAAAAGTTTGAAGCCGGACTACCCGAGTCTAAACTCAACCATATTCGTTTTCTTATTCAGAACTTTCAGATCAGTAAAACATGCTCTGGTAATGGTCTGGATTATAGTCAGTCCCTTTTTAGCCCCTTCTACCAGATCATCATACTCTACAGGTTGGGCTTGTTATGTAACTTTCTGCTTTCTTCTCCCAAAGCAGGATTAATCCTACTCCATTTAACCAGGACTGGATCATAGCTTTTATAGTTCATGCAAAGGACTCTCTACATCTGGCACCAGCTACAATCAAATCCTATTTATCAAGGATTCAACCAATTTCGCTTGATGTCAATCGTTTCTCCAACTATACTATCAATTCCAGCTGTCCATCTCCTCCTGAGAGGAATTTCCAAGTGCTCACCGGCTCCATCTCCTGTTCGCCTGCCTATCTCTATAGACATTCTCGGCAACTTGATTTCAATTATCCGCCAAGGGTGCTTCTCTCCATTTGATGATTTAACTATGGAAACTATATGCCTATCGTATTTTTGTGGTTTTTGAGATGCTCCGAATATACAGTTCCTTCTATTTTCAGCTTTCCTACTCTAGGTATCCGCTGCAGTGACCTGAACCTCATTCCAGATTCCCATTTCATCCTATTTCTTCGCATTTCAAAAATGGATCAGCTGCGGCAAGGACAATGTATTCAGCTTTCAAAAATCAACTCCCCTCTGTACCCCTACACTTCCATGCTGAAGTACATTGCAGAACGCAAGACCATTTCATCCTCTGACCCTTTGTTCATCAATTCAAGCCGGTACATTGTATCAAGGCATTGGTTTTATTCACATCTCTCCACTGTGGTGTCCACAGCAGGTCTTCCCCCACAATTCTACACTCCTCATTCATTCAGAATAGGGGCAGCTACATCAGCTGCAAAAGCAAATATCAGCCAGCATCTAATCAAAAATATGGGGCGCTGGACCTCATCAGCAGTCAAAGCTTATATTTGTTCTTCATCTTCCAAAATATCATCAGTCCATTGCTAGTATGTCCGGAGTGGGGATGACCTTTCCTCCAGGCCACCAAAGATTTCTACCTAAAGAAAGGTTTTTTTTTCCTTTCCATTGTGCGGAGAGTCTTTACATAGTCAGTAGGGTACAGCTTACTAACTGCTTTGTCGTGTTAAGTGTCTTCTTCGCCTTTTTGTGTTAATTGTTTTCTCTCTCTTTTCTCCTTTTCTTTATGCATTGGCGGTTCCTCTTTTTCTTCTCATAGGTGTCTTCAGCGGGGAGCCAGGGGTCCATTCTTTGGGGGGTTAAAGATTCAACTTTCTCCAACCCTTTGTTAAGCTTCGATTCATTTACCTCGTAGAGGTGGGTTCTCCGTGAGTCAGAGGGGACCCCCGGCCAAACCCCTCCTTTAGCATGCATGATTCCTTGTCTTCTTCTCTTTCAGGTTCTGGTGCCTCTATTTATGTGAGGGTCCCCAAGCGATGGAACCCCTTGTTTGTCGGGTCTCCTCAAAGATGGTGACCCCTCTCCTGTTTGTCGGGTCTCCTCAGTGACGGAACCCCCCTTCTATTATGTTGGGCTTTTTGAAGAGGTGGAACACCCTGCTCTATATGTTCTAATATCAACTAACGTCATGTTTTTCTTTCTGGTTCACAAGCCTCTTTGTATGTCGGGTCATCTCAGAGACGGTGACCCCTCTTCATATGTTGGGTTACCTCAGAGACGGTAACCCCTCTCCTGTGTGTCAGGTCTCATCAATGACGGAACCCCCCTTCTATATGTTGGGCCTTGAAGAGGCAGAGACCCTCTCTCTACATGTTTTACATGTTACTAACTCCATGTCTTAAACACTACATCAGGTTACCTGTCTCCACCCTGTGAAATGTTATAAAGTGTGATTTTAAATCTATTATATAAATTATTTTTTTTGTCCTTCCACAGAATGTCTGGTGGAAAGAATGAAGCAAAGTGGAGACTGCAGAGAAGATACTGAAAACAATGTGCCGCAAGTCAGGCATTTCCTATCGGAAAAAAAGAAATTACATTAATAAACAAATTAAGAAAGGACATTAAGACAAAATAATCTAAGGTTAACTGCTCAGGTGTGTGGAGAATTTACTGTTATGATAATTAAGTGACATATTTATAAACATTACAAGGTGCTTAGGAATTAAAGTACATCGACAGTGCTACCCCATTATAAGGCAACCATATAGCACGGAACTGGTTATAAAAGGCTCACATTTCTTGTAACTGGAATAAATATATTGTTTTTTTTAACAAATACATATAGGTTTATTTTAGTTGTGAAAACGTACGCTTAAGAACATGACTGAAGACTTTTCTATGTTCTTTTTGTTTTAGCCTACAATATTATCATTGCAACATGTACATGCTATTAAGGATGGTCAGCACTACATCAACACTACATCACTACAAACCTTGCACTATTTTGTTTTCTAAAGGTTAATGTAACAAAACAATGAATGTTTAAACAAGTATGAAACCATGAAGGTGCACCTATGTCCTTAGATTAGAATTCCAAGTTTATTTATAGTAGACAGCATTTATTACAACAAGAATAAATCAGTAGGTCTTCGGTCAGAGCTCTCACATAAGTTTATGGAAGGTAGTTTGGGGGCAAGAATGCAAATGTATTCATAACGCAGAACACAAATAAGGCAGTCTCATAGTGGTGGACCCCGACCACTGCATTATAACAGGGTAGAACTGTATTTCAGGCATTGAAGATTGCTAAAACAAATATATCATCTTTGTATGTATTTTTGTAGATTGTTCTTATTTTTGCATCCCGCATGCATCACTTTACTTGGAACGATGTGTGCATTATGGTGTAAGCAAGAGTAGTAGTTTTTAGAATTTGGTGTCCCTAACCTTTATTAAATTATAAGTATCCAAGATCCAATTTTGTTTTTAGTTTTTTGTGACATTAGTATCATGCTATTCAAGCTATAGAATAATACAACCTCAAAATCAAATACACACTCTTGCAGGGCGAGAAGGAGGAAATATGTGATGTCATCAGGCTGTTGATGAAAATAAATCCTATATAAGCCGTGGAAAATTGTGGGTAAGACACAAGAAAGGATGTGCTTACCCTTTTCTTATGTTGTGGACAGACCCATGTCAACATTTCTATAGTTTTTATTTACAGTTACAGAATATTTAAAGTTACTTCATCATTTCTGTATTGGTTTAATAATGTTTAAATTCAGTCTAATAATCACCAATTTGTATTGAGTTTGAAATAAATGTGATTAAATCAACAATAGGGTTGTCTCCTGTCAGTATGTTCGTAAAGGTTAATCTAACAGGACAATATTAGGCCTACACACATTTTGCTTTAGTTTAGAAATTGCTTGGTAAGTTTGTGATCTATTTTAAATGTGACAGATATATTATGTAAATAATACTGTCCAACTAGAAGTCAAAATCATTTTAATCATTGAGTTGAAAAAAATGTAAGAAATTATTGTACATGCATATAGTCAAACAAGTGCCTCAGTCGTGAAACAAATTCACAGGTATAGATATATGGATCAGTAATAAAAACCACAATACCAATCCAGACCATTACACCTGTAAGGAACCATTACACCAATCCAGACCATTACACCTGTAAGGAACCATTACACCAATCCAGACCATTACACCTGTAAGGAACCATTACACCAATCCAGACCATTACACCTGTAAGGAGAACCATTACACCAATCCAGACCATTACACCTGTAAGGAGAACCATTACACCAATCCAGACCATTACACCAATCCAGACCATTACACCTGTAAGGGGAACCATTACACCAATCCAGACCATTACACCTGTAAGGAGAGCCATTACACCAATCCAGACCATTACACCTGTAAGGAGAGCCATTACACCAATCCAGACCATTACACCTGTAAGGGGAACCATTACACCAATCCAGACCATTACACCTGTAAGGGGAACCATTACACCAATCCAGACCATTACACCTGTAAGGGGAACCAATCCAGACCATTACACCTGTAAGGGGAACCAATCCAGACCATTACACCTGTAAGGGGAACCAATCCAGACCATTACACCTGTAAGGGGAACCATTACACCAATTACACAGACCATTAGAAGTGTAAGGGAAACCTTTACACTGGTACATCCTAATGAGAAAGTGTCCAATTCCCACTAGGTAGTGGAAACCACTACATGATGGTGTAATGGCTTTCCCAGCAGGGAACACAGCGAATCTAGACAGTAGTCAACACCACAGTAAAGTACTGTACAATCACATTTGCAATACTAAATGTAGAAAGCAACTTGCAAACTCACAAGGTGAAAGCACCAATGTTGCCTCAATAGAGTTCTACTCAGATTCCTTTCTGATATATTTCTTACACCCACGAGAGGCAATGTTATATATATATATATATAATATCAACACTGATTTACTGATTTTGTGAATTAATTCATTTAAATTATTATAGATTCATGGCTACAATCTCAAATGGGAAAATAATGCATGGATAAATCTGGGAGGACAGGTTATTACTCACATATAGTTGTGCAATAGAAAAGTGCTGGGTGAGAGAGGTCAATGATGAATGACTGTCCTTAATCCTTAATATTTCAGTGTACTTCTACCAATGCATTGCTATAATTACAGTTGCTTCCTCCGGTATTACTTGCATTCAGCTCTCACTTTGAAGCAAACCAAAGGCTTAAAGAGAACCAAACTGACTGGCTTGAATAATTACTGAAGTGCCCTTTTGTGCTGGATAAATGTTCATGATCTACTCTGCAGAATTTATTAGCCAAGTACTGCCATTTACAGGATATCTGTTTAATGCTCATTAAATCTACCAGAATCATGTTTCTTCTTGAGTATGTTCCCTTGTGTCTGCTATTACCTTTTATGTGTTCTACTTTTCTTATTTGATCGTATTCTACATTAGTTGATCGTATTTTATTTTAATGTCATTTCATTAGACACTGGCTATCTTAAAAACTGCATATCAGAATAACTCGAAAGTTGGAAGAAGTGACTTGACACTTTTATAGTGCTCAAATGCAGATTTAAGCAGCAAGATAATACTATATCCAGTAAATTCCAAGTAAAAGATCAGTCAGTTACTTCAAACACTACAGGGGACAGTCTTCCTTGTAATGTTTTGTTCCAGTTCCACAGTCAGATCAGAAAATGAATAGCTCCCTCACAGTCATGACGTAGTGCTTTAGTCACAAGACACCATTTCTGACATCTCTCATGTGACCACGAGATGCTTTACAATGCTAATGTTATTCTTTTGTGGTTTTTTACTATGAACTGCCTGGAGAAATGATCAGCAAATGAAATTAATTGGTTTCATACAATAAGCAGTAGAAAATGCTGTATAAATGCAAGGCTGAAGGTATAATAGTGTTGCAAAGGCTTCAGTACACAATGCTTCATCTATGATTTGACTTTTCTAATCGTTCTAGACCCAGTTCCAGGATTCGGCAGGAATGACAGGAATTGTCTAAAACGTTGACATTTTGCAGCAATCCTTCATTCCAGTCACTCTGTTGCCGAATGTTCCTCGTTCTAGTAAACTCTAGTAAACTCATGCTCAAAATTCACAAAAGTAGGAACGTAAATGTAGTCATATGGTTACTTCTCCTTGAAATACATGACATCAAGTTCTGGACTGCAACACCTCGCTAAAAAGTAACTTTCCCAGAATTCTTAGAGCTTAGTTCATACACACAGCCCGTCACTCATATCCAATGCACTGTCGAGTATGCATCAATGCCATGGGGTGGAGCCGAATGTGAGAATAATCATGCACAACAGGATCACAGAAAAAAGAACATACATTGTTTCACTGTTGTTAATGTAACACAGGATCACAACATAACATTCATACTTTACAAGTCAGTCTTTCCAAACGGCGCATTTGTAATTTATGCTTCGCTGTTTTAGTACGTCGTTTCATCTCAGTTTGTATTAAATTATCACGCCGGTTTCTATCACCTTCCATACCACGCTCCTGATAACGATGAGCGACCTCTGAGCATCGCGCATGCAGCGAGAGACACGTATGCTGCCAGGAAGTTGCTGCCAGAGTGGGCAGTTTCATCATATAGTGACTCTCATTTCCAATCCACATACCTGCTTTCTCTAAATGTCACACAGCCCATTCTTCAGATCAAAAACAATTCAAACAGTAACTTTTGCCCTGGAACATTCAATTTCGTCATTCGCATTGTTTCTCTAGGTAGCAGACCTGGGATAAATACAGTTATAAATGTGGTTTGTGGAAAGTAACTATTATTTGAAAATAATTAAATACAAATTGTAAATAATAGATTGTCGAAAGTAACTGTTATTTGAAAATATTTAAATAGAAGTAAAGTAGCTGAAATACCTTCAAATACGTTAAGTTCTTTATAAACATGTAACTGTAACATACAGCAGCCTAATTATTATCCTGGATTCTAAGCAGGTTAAGCCTTGTCCTTGCTAATCACTCAATTATTTTTAGGACACTGCTCTATTTCAATTAGATTTAATTTGATCAATGAATTGAAATATTTGAATATTTTATTTCAGTGGGTAAATATTTGAAAACAACTAAATATCTTTAACCTCTGGTTTAATGGCCTGTTTTTAAGTTATTGAATTGAACATGTTTAGCATTTTCCTCGTTCAAAATCCTCCTCAACCACCATGTGGCAATTGCAAGACTTGGTACATAATTATAAATTTAGGGTAATAATTAGGTTTTAGTTGTTGATTATTCATTAACTATTTGGGAATAGTTGAAGATACATATATATACAGTGGCTCTCAAAATTATTCACCCCCTTGGACTTTTCCACATTTTATTGTGTTACAACATGGAATCAAAATGGATTTAAATAGGAGATTTTGCCATTGAGCAACACAAAAAAAGTCCATAATGTCAAAGTGAAAAATGAAATCTACAAATTGTTCTAAATTAATTGCAAATATAAAACAGAAAATAATTGATTGCGTAAGTATTCACCCCCTTTGCTATGACACACCTAAAGAAGGAGTCCACCTGTGTGCAATTAAGGTGTTTCACACGATTTCAGGTTAAATACACCTGTCTCTGGGAGGTTCCACAGTTGGTTAGTACATTTCCTAACAAAAACTACATCATGAAGACGAAGGAACATTCAAAGCAAATCCGAAATAAGGTTCTTCAAAAGCACCAATCAGGGGTAGGATAAAAGAACATTTCCAAGGCATTGAATATCCCCCGGAGCACAGTAAAGTCCATTATTAAGAAATGGAGAGAATATGGCACAACTGTCTAGAACAGGCCGTCCTCAAAAACTGAGTATCCAGGCAAGAAGGGCAATAGTCAGTGAGGCCATCAAGAGGTCTATGGCAACTCTAAGGAGTTACAGTCTTCCACGGCTGAGCTGGGAGATACTGTGCATACGGCAACAATAGCCCGGGTGCTTCACAAAACTAGCCTTTACAGTGCCTTGCATAAGTATTCACCCCCCTTGGATTTTTCCACATTTTGTAGTGTTACAACCTGGAATTAAAATGGATTTAATTAGGGTTGTTTGTCACTGATCTACACAAAATAGTCCATAATGTCGAAGTGGGGAAAAAAATCTACATATTTTTCAAAAATTATTTACAAATAAAAAACTGAAAAGTGTTGATTGCATAAGTATTCACCCCCTTTGCTGTGACACCCCTAAATAAGCTCTGGTGCAACCAATTGCCTTCAGAAGTCACATAACACCGTGTAACAATTATTTATTTATTTTGGTTCCTGGGTAGAAAGTGTTATTTCCTAATTGCTTATGCCTCAAAAGTATAGAAAATCGCTATTATTCCCCACAAACTTTGCTTTTGTGACCAGGACAGTGATATTTTGAAATGTACCTATTTTCCAGAACATTCCAGATAGATTCAGTGCTGAGTAAACTTGGAGTAACTTCTAGAACTTTCTAGAACTTTCCAGTAATATAAATAGTAGTATAAATACAGGGGCCTTAAGCCCACCAGTTCAGTTTAGTTCCAGCTGCCTAAGTGGATACATATCTGCATTTTTCTGAGATGGCATCAAGAGGCTGCAAGCATCCGGCAGACGCATTTTGCTATGTCTGCGGCCAATTTATCAAGACAAGAGCGAAAAAGTACTTCGTGGAAGCATCTGCTAAGATGTGTGAGGCCTACAAGGCATATTTCGGCATGCCTGTCGGGGATCAAGACAAACCCTGGGCACCTCATTTCACCTGCGAGCACTGCAAAAAAACTCTGGAAGGTAAGATGGACAATTGTTGCTCAGAATTTTATGTTATAAAATTTGTTAAAATTTTTAAAATTGTAAAAGTTTTTAATTTTAAAATGTTTTACAATTTTCAATGTTATTGAAAAAATATATCATATATGAAAAATGTTGCGAGAATCTCTTACACATTAGTCATGGGTGAAATAAATGTATTTTTGTAGGATGGTACAGAGGGGAAAAGAGAGCCATGAAGTTCGCTATCTCAAGAATTTGGCGGGAACCCACTCACCACTCAAGCAACTGCTACTTCTGCATGGTGGACCCTTCCAAACGTCGGACTGGCAAGAATGCACCTGCTATCACGTATCCGGACCTTCCTTCATCCATCGCCCCGGTGCCACACTGCCATAAGCTCCCCGTACCCACTCCTCCGGAGAGAGAGCAGTTGTCTTTAGAAGAGAGCAGCAAGTCAGAGAGCGAGGAAGACGTTGTAGATCCAGATGACAATTTCAGTGGTGGAGCTGAGGAGAGAAACCCATACTACCCCAACCAAAAAGACCTCAACGACTTGATTAGAGATCTTGGTCTCACCAAGTCCAATGCCGAGCTTTTGACGTCTAGGCTAAAGCAGTGGAACTTCTTGGATGAAAGTGTGCAAGTCGCAGATCAGAGGAAGCGTCACCAACCTTTTTCCAGCTTCTTCACCCGTCAAGATGGGCTCTGCTTCTGCCACAATGTGGCCAGTCTGTTCGAGGCAATCGGAATCGCCTGTAACCAGAATGAGTGGCGCCTCTTCATTGACAGCTCATCCAGGAGCCTCAAAGCCGTGCTGCTCCATAATGGTAACAAGTACCCGTCTCTTCCCCTGGCTCACTCGGTGCACCTCAAAGAGGATTACAACAGCATCAAGACCTTGCTGGATGCCTTGAAGTATGATGAGTACGGCTGGGAGGTCATAGGAGACTTCAAAATGGTGGCATTCCTGATGGGTCTCCAAGGCGGTTTTACCAAGTTTCCCTGCTATCTTTGCCTTTGGGACAGCAAACCGCGACTCTGCCTAGAGAAGGCCATCCACCAAAACTCAGTGACCAGGTAAGGAGGGCATTAGTCAGAGAAGAAACCAAGAGGCCAATGGTAACTTTGAAGGAGCTGGAGAGATCCACAGCTGAGATGGGAGAAACCGTCCATGGGACAACTATAACCTGGGCGCTCCACAAAGCTGGGCTTTATGGAAAAGTGGCGAGAAAAAAGCCATTGCTGAAAAAAACCCATATCAAATCCCGTTTGGATTTTGCCAAAAGTCATGTGGGAGTCACAGCAAACATGTGGAAAAAGGTTCTCTGGTCTGATGAGACCAAAATTTAACTTTTTGGTCTTAGCGCAAAACGCTATGTGTGGCGCAAAGCCAACACTGCTCATCACACTGAGAATACCATCCCCACGGTGAAGCATGGTGGTGGCAGCATCATGTTATGGGGATGCTTTTCATCGGCAGGGACTGGGAAACTGGTCAGGATTGAAGGCAAGATGGATGGAGCCAAATACAGGGAAATTCTAGAGGAAAACCTGTTTCAGTCTGCAAGAGACCTGGGACTGGTTCACCTTCCAGCAGGACAATGACCCTAAACACACAGCCAAAGCTACACTGGAGTGGTTTAAAAACAAGAACCTGAATGTCTTAGAATGGCCCAGTCAAAGCCCAGACCTCAATCCGATTGAGAATCTGTGGCAAGACTTGAAAATTGCTGTTCGCCAACAGTCCCCTTCCAACTTGACAGAGCTTGAGCAATTTTGCCAAGAAGAATGGGCAAAAATTGCAGGATCCAGATGTGCAAAGCTGGTAGAGACTTACCCAAAAAGACTCACAGCTGTAATTGCTGCCAAAGGTGCTTCTACCAAGTATTGACTCAGGGGGGTGAATACTTATGCAACCAACAATTTCACCTCAACAGACAGCTTGTTAGACCCAAAGTGCCCTTGTTACTCATCAGGGCCCCACATGTGTGCAGATGCTGTTCATTATAGGAACAAAACACTGCTCTGCTCTAAAATCAGACTCATCAGGTGAACAGAAGATGGTTTATATTTGTATATTTTGATTGCCTTGCAGTATCACCATAGGATTTGATCTTTTTCTTTGATAAAACTCGGATTTATTTATTCTGAGATATGCAATATATACAAACTGCATGCTCTTGCATAGCTACATGAAAAATAAAAATGCGTATGTGAACCAGACTTTAACCACTGATAGGCGCGCTATTTTTCTGGCCTGAAAAACAGTGATGTGAAGTTCGATTCTTTTTACTGACTTGATTCGTTTGATTCATTGAGTTTAGTGAATTGATTCAACAGATTTGTTTGTTTGATTCACTGACGCGAAATAAATACATCTTGCTGAATTTTTTGAATGGAAAAAGTGCCATTTAGGTTAAGACTGTTCACTTGGTGGGTGACACTGTAAAAAATATATATATATATATATATATATATATATATATATATATATTGTAAATGATTCGCACCCACTTGAGTTCGTTGCCCCTTTAAGAATCGACCCAGCACACAGAAATGGATTTTTTTAAGCGCGTTTGCGCAATTTTTTTAATAAACAGGAAACAAACAAAATACACAAAATCAAAATAACACCTAGCTCTTCTGGAGCACTAACTCGACTTTCAGGAAACACCCTGACTAACGCGGGACAGCTAAGCTGTTTACCCGTCTTCACAAACACACTGGTTTCACACAGCACTTACTTTTTCCCTTATTTGGCTACTCGGAGACAGCGCACCTACTGCCTCCTTCCACTCAGCAGCCCCGAGCAGACTGCTTGTTCTCCTTTTAAACTCCCGCACCTGGGCTTAATTTCTAATAACGCCCAGGTGCGGAAGACAATTAACAATAAAACAATTAAACAATTAACAAAACAATAAAGCAACACAAACAAACAAAGGAACATTCTCTCGCAGGGAGGTTTTAACCCCCTCCCTGCTGTTTCTCATAACCCGCTATTTTACATATCCCCCCCCTTGTCTTTCCAAGACACCGGCCATGAGACGGCCACCTCCTCCCCTAAAACACAACCACCCACCCTCGAGTCCATAAATGTCAATTTTCGCCCTCCTCCACGGGCGAACTCGAGGGTGGATCGGTCCACGTCCTGGGTCAGCCAGGTAGGGACCGCGCACCGGCGACGAGGGACCCCACCGGTTTGTCAGGGGCGACCGGCACGACGACCGGGGCACTGGAGGCTGCAGTAGCGGGCAGAGGTCTGCAGCTGGGACCCAGTGCAGCGACGTCCGGTCAGCAAGGGGGAGCGACGCAGCGACCAGGGGGAGCGTACGCGACGTCTGGGAGCAGCACAGCGACGTCTTAATGTCCGGGAGGAGCGGAGCAGGGGACCAGGTGGAGAACTGTGCCCGATCCTGCCGACTCCTGGGCTCCAGGTCAAGTGAAGGGAGGTCCAGGCTAACCGACAGGGTGTCCAGGAGCAAGGGGTGAGGGACTGGACGCAGCGACACCGGACTGGACCGTAGGGGTGGTGGTCGGGGCTGTGGTGGAGGTACGCTCGTCACCTCCTCCCTAGGCTCCGGAAGCGGCAGCTCCTCCCCTCTGGGCTCTGGCAGCGGAAGCTCCTCCCCTCTGGGCTCTGGCAGCGGCAGCTCCTTCCCTCTGGGCTCTGGCAGCGGCAGCTCCTCCCCTCTGGGCTCTGGCAGCGGCAGCTCCTCCCCTCTGGGCTCTGGCAGCGGCAGCTCCTCCCCTCTGGGCTCTGGCAGCGGCAGCTCCTCCCCTCTGGGCTCTGGCAGCGGCAGCTCCTCCCCTCTGGGCTCTGGCAGCGGCAGCTCCTCCCCTCTGGGCTCTGGCAGCGGCAGCTCCTCCCCTCTGGGCTCTGGCAGCGGCAGCTCCTCCCCTCTGGGCTCTGGCAGCGGCAGCTCCTCCCCCTCTGGCTCTCGGGACGGTAGCTCCACCCCCTCTGGCTCTCGGGACGGCAGCTCCCACTTTTGTAGCAGCCGCTCCAGTTCCGTTGGCTCCCGCTCTTGTCTTATCAACGGGGCCCCGCCCAGCTCCTGTCTCTGCCTCTCCATCTTCTTAATCTGCTCCACCTGAGCAGCGGTGTTTTTATTGAACATCTCAATTAATTCTCTAAAATCCATTTGGGTCTCCAGGGGCGCCCACAATCGCTGCCACCAAATGTAAAACGATCTCACCCACTTGAGTTCGTTGCCCCTTTAAGAATCGACCCAGCACACAGAAATGGATTTTTTTAAGCGCGTTTGCGCAATTTTTTTAATAAACAGGAAACAAACAAAATACACAAAATCAAAATAACACCTAGCTCTTCTGGAGCACTAACTCGACTTTCAGGAAACACCCTGACTAACGCGGGACAGCTAAGCTGTTTACCCGTCTTCACAAACACACTGGTTTCACACAGCACTTACTTTTTCCCTTATTTGGCTACTCGGAGACAGCGCACCTACTGCCTCCTTCCACTCAGCAGCCCCGAGCAGACTGCTTGTTCTCCTTTTAAACTCCCGCACCTGGGCTTAATTTCTAATAACGCCCAGGTGCGGAAGACAATTAACAATAAAACAATTAAACAATTAACAAAACAATAAAGCAACACAAACAAACAAAGGAACATTCTCTCGCAGGGAGGTTTTAACCCCCTCCCTGCTGTTTCTCATAACCCGCTATTTTACAATATATATATATATATTATTATTATTATTATTTATTTCTTAGCAGACGCCCTTATCCAGGGCGACTTACAATTGTTACAAGATATCACATTATACATTATTTCACATTATACAGATATCACATTATTTTTACATACAATTACCCATTTATACAGTTGGGTTTTTACTGGAGCAATCTAGGTAAAGTACCTTGCTCAAGGGTACAACAGCAGTGTCCCCCACTGCGGATTGAACCCACATCCCTCCGGTCAAGAGTCGGGAGCCCTAACCACTACTCCACACTGCTGCCCCTATATATATTGTTGCTTTGTGCCGTGTGTCATAGTGACGTTGTATTGTATAATCTTTCATAACTGCAACCGTTGCACTGCAAATCAGACATATTGCCTTGCCGACAAAATTATTCATTGACTGACTAATGATTTTTGGAATCTTCTGTGTTCCGCCTCCACCTTTTGCTTTCGTGATATCTCCAACTACTTTTTTGCTACTCATTTTAAATTTTACACAAAGTAAAATAAATAGTTTAAACAAGCCTTCACTTCGCTATCCTAATCAAAAGTATGTGTGCTGAGTGCATATGGAAACGGATCCTGTGTGCTTTTTGATTGGCTGTTTTACTAGCTCTGTGAGCTGTGATTGGCTTAATGGGAATGCCACTAATACAATGCAGACTGCACATATTGAATAAAAAATTGAATAAATTGGATAATAAATAAAGGAAAAAAACAGATTAATTGAAAATGTGCAAGAGAAAAAAAAACAAAAAAAACATTCACATATTATTCATCCCAGGCACCCGGATCATGTGGCACATGATGGGGCTGCTCACTGTGGCTTGAATGGCCAGCAAGGTGGCGACCAGGGCAACATAATCCTAAACAGCTCTGGTATCATGCATCTGATTCACAAACATGAAAGAAAATATATCTTTATCGGAAAATAGGTCCTTGTGCCTTCGATGTCTTATTTTGTAAAGATTTTGTGTGAAAAGGTTTGATTACTGCACCGAGGTAGGTCTGTCTTCAGCACAGCAGCAACATTCCAGAACACTCTCTATCTCCAGGGCTGTCTCTCATAGTGCCTAAGTAAAAAGAGTTAAAGGGCCAGGTCGCCGGCAGAATATTTAACATTGGGAGGACCCTAAAAGGATAAAGAGACGGGTTGTTTTAAAGAAGAATTCCAAAACAATACAGTACATCAATGCAATTTTAGAAACTAATGGGCAGGCCGTACGTATTAAAGGAGAAAGGAAAAAGTTTTTTTCAGACAAGGAATATATGTTAAAATGAAAAAGTAAGGCTCCCGAGTGGCGCATCCAGTAAAAAACACTTGCGTAGAGTGCCGGATTCGCCCTGTAGTCTGGACGTCGTGAGTTCGAGTCCAGGCTATTCCTTTGCCGACCAAGTACGGGAGCTCCGAGGGGGCGGGAGGGTTAGGTCGGCCAGGGGGTCCTCGGTTCACCGCGCACCAGCGACCCCTGTAGTCTGGCCGGGCACCTGCGGGCTTGCCTGTAAGCTGCCCGAGAGCTGCGTTGTCCTCCGACGCTGTAGCCTTTGGGTGGCTGCATGGTGAATCCGCAGTGTGAAAAAAAGCGGTCGGCTGACGGCACACGCTTCGGAGGACAGTGTGTGTTCGTCTTTGCCTTCCTGAGTCAGCGCAGGGGTGGTAGCGGTGAGATGAGCATAATAAAATAATTGGCCATTCCAAATTCCAAATAATAATAAAAAAAAGAAAAGGTAAGCAGTGCAGTTTCACTTTACGTTGCCTCTGTCTGTCCTCTGCTGCTGAGTGCTGCGTCTGTAGATCGCTCATTTTTGGTCAATGTAAGCCACCTCCACCTTCACAATAAGCTACTGACCAAAAGATACGCCAGTGCTGCTGGGGCTTTTGATGTCACGGTGGTCACGAGTAAGTCTCTGACATTATCGTGCACATGAAGTTATTGCTCACAATCCATGTAGCGTGCACGGTATGGTATGTAAATTGCCAAATACTGTGCACGTAAATTTATGCGTTCTCTGTTAGTAAATAGGGCAGTAAATTTAGATTCATCACGCACGTTAGGCTCACTACTTTACGTGCTTGTTAACTCCAAATTTAATGTAAATGTACTGTAAATGTAGGCTGGGCCGGGTGACTGTAAGGTCACATTGTCACATGATTTGAATGGAAAAAAGACGTTCTTTCAGCCTGGCACGGTGTGGATTCTCTTCACAAGCTCAAAGCAGCTTAAAGCCAGGTAAGGCAGATTTAGAGAAACAGGACAATAACTCAGTATTAGAGCAGTAGAATGAATGGTTGAAATCACCCTACAATAATGTGAAAAAAGCAAGCAAACATTCGAAGATAAGAAAGACCATAGAACTTGACATGTAAAAGCTATTGCAGGGTGGATAGTCTATGTAGGTCTAATCACTGGTAACAATGAATTTGATCTGCATACACTTTACTTGTACCTATCTTTTAATTTATTTGCATGGACATGTGTTAATGTGTCTCAACAATCACTACAGGGGCAGCGGTGAATGGTAGCTGTAGTTCCATTGTTATATTTTTGACGTGCGACTTTAATAGTCTGAACTAATAATTGCAGGTCATGGTTTGGGTTGCTAGGGTTTCTATAAGGTTGGTATTGCATTGATACCCCTATATACAGAATTATTTCAATATGCCTAGTCCTGTTGCTTCACCCTCCCAGTACTAAGATGTGACTGCTGTGGAGGTGATCCAGTTCATTTCATATCAGAGCTGAGCTGTGTATCAGTGTCACAAAGACGGCCGGAGTGGGTGGCGTCAGACCAGAAGCAGGAAATAAACAGACAGAGAGGTGTGGTTTGGTGGAGCTGAGCGAATGCTTTCGCTCAGCATTTAATAAATAAACAGAACAGAAAATAAAAGGTTTTAACACAAAACATGGGACACGGCACTTCACGCCAAAATAAAGAGACAAACAAAACGGACTATACAGTAAACAAACGGTGCATGGACAGACACACAAACAAACACGGTGAGTTTTAAATAAACAAGTATCGTAATAGCAATTGATATTTAAACTAACTTTTATTTATCCTCTCTCTCTCTCTCTCACCCGTTCTCCACTCACGAACACCCAACCCCGAGTGAAAGAAATGTGCATCTATATATACTGTTGTGCTGGGATTCAATTACTAATTAATTATTCACTTGAATCCCAGCATGTGAATTAATTCTGTGCAACCCCGTGCTCACATACTATACTTTAAATGCACGTGCAGTGATGTGCCATCCCGTGCCTAAATACAAATCTACATTTTTAAATCACACGTGAAACACAGACCCGTTTATATCCCGTGTATCAATCTCTATACACCAACATTAACACACGCAACATACAACACATAACACACAAATGCACACAGGGGCGGGGCACATTGCCACATATACCCCCCCTTGTGCACAGCACACATGGCCTCAACGGCCACCTCCCCCCTTAAAATCCCAAAAGTCTTGCTTAAAGTCCCGAGCCAAAAACAGGGACTTCAAGGGGTTCACAGGCGGGAATGCTGCCAGTAGCCAGGCTGCTGCTACTGGCAGGGCTGTCAGCGTAACTGCTGACAGCTCCCAGGCTGACTCCTTCAGCTGGGCCAGTCCTGGCAGCGGAAAGGCTGCTTGGGGGGTGGTCTCCTGACCTCCCCCCTTCTTCGTAGTCGGCAGCTCCCTCTTCCGGGGCTCCGGCCACAGTATCTCCTGCAGCGCAAGTACTGCAGTGGGAGCAGGTCTCCTGACCTCCCCCACGATCTCCGGCAGCGAAATTGCTGCTGGGGTTGGTGGTCTCCAGACCTCCTCCCCCTTCTTCGTGTCCGACAGCTCCCCTTTCTGGGGCTCCGGCCACCGTACTCCCTGTGGTGGAGGTACGGGAAGCAGAGACAGCTCCTGCTGTTCTGCTTCTGGCAGTGGCGGAGCAGAGGCAGCTCCTGCTCCTCTGCTCCAGGCGGTGGCGGAGGCAGAGGCAGCTCCTGCTGCTCTGCTCCTGGTGGTGTCTGAACCAGCAGGTATTCACCCTCTGCTGGTGGAGGTGGGAGGGGCAAGCAGTCCTCCCACAACAATGAAGGTGGAACCAGCAGGGATTCACCCTCTGCTGGTGGAGGTGGCGGAGGCAGAGGCAGCTCCTGCTCCTCTGCTCCTTGCGGTGGAGGTGGGAGCAGCGTGTAGTCTCCTGGCGATGGAGGTGCGAGCAGCGTGTAGTCTCCTACTGTTGCAGGGGACTGGTGCAGCTCTGCCTCTCTTGCAGGGGACTGGTGTGGCTCTCCCGCTCTTGCAGGGGACTGTGGTGGAGGCAGTGGCGATGGGGCTGATGCTGGCCACTCAGAGGGAGGCTGTGGCGGTGCTGGCTCCCTCTGCTGTGGCGGCTGGGCTGGTGTGCGCCATGCTCCCTTCAGCAGCATAAATAGAGGCTGCTGGGGGACACCAGCATCCTGCCCTTCTCCCCCCCAGAAAAATTCAGGGGGCTGAGCCTGTAACTCCTCCCCTTCTGGCTCTTGGGACGGCAGAGATGGCTCCTCCCCCTTTAGCTCTCAGGATGGCAGCAGCAGGTGAACCAACAGGCATGCTTCCTCTGCTGGTGGACACTGGGACAGCAGGCCTTGTTCCTCTGCTGGTGTAGATGGGGACAGCAGGCATTGTTCTTCTGCTGGTGGAGGTGGAACCAGCAGGTATTCTCCCTCTGCTGGCAGCTTGGGTCCTAGGGCTGTGGAAGCCCCGACTTCCCTCTCTTCGGGCTGTGGACGCACCGACTCCTCCCTTTTGGGCTGTGGACGCACCGACTCCTCCCTTTTGGGCTGTGGATGCACCGACTCCTCCCTTTTGGGCTGTGGACACAAAGCGGACTACAGTAAACAAACGGTGCACGGACAGACACACAAACAAACACGGTGAGTTTTAAATAAACAAGTATCGTAATAGCAATTGATATTTAAACTAACTTTTATTTATCCTCTCTCTCTCTCTCTCTCTCTCTCTCTCTCTCGTGTTGCATGCTGGGAGTCTGTGGTGAGCGAGTGAGTGGTGGCGGGAGTGTTTGAGTTTGTGTACGGTTTTGCTGTGCATGAAATTTATATTTTTTCTTTTTTCTTTGTTGTGTTTGTTTATTGTTAAAGTTTTTGATTTTTATTTAGTTGTTTTTGTTTTCGGGCCATTATGGCCTCGCTGGGAGGCAGATCACCTCTCAGCTTTCATATGATTCTTTGACCAGGAGAAATGGGTTTAAGATTGTGTCGCAGGAGCAGGTTTCGGTAGAGGACTGTGCTTTGGCCGTAGGAAAGGAGGTAGGTTTTGAGAATATCATCTCTGCCTCAAGAATGAACAAGAGTATTGTGATGTTTTTAAAGACTGAAGCCCTTGTTAATGATATTGTGGAGACAGGGGTTACTGTGAAAGGCAGTTTTCTGCCTGTGCTTCCCCTTGCCTCTCCAGTTGTTAAAGTAACCATTTCAAATGTGCCTCCTTTTTTAAAAAATGAATTACTGATTAATGAACTAAGCCGGCATGGTAAAATCATGTTGGCAGTACGTAGAGTCCCGCTCGGCTCCAGCGCTCTGGAGTTAAAGCACGTCATGTCTTTCTGTAGACAGGTTTTTATGATTCTAAATGATTTAGAAAATGATTTAAACCTTGCAATGAAGTTTAAAATTGAAGGCATAGACTATATGGTTTTTGCTTCATTGGATTATATGCGCTGCTTTAACTGCGGAGCGCAGGGACATATAAGGAGGAACTGCAAGAAAGGGGAGGCTGGAGCCCGCAGCAGAGAGGAGGGTGGGGCGGACAGGCAGGAGACAGGGTCGGAGAACACAGAAGATGTTCACCGTGAGGGAGGTGAAGGAAAGGTGGTGATTAATGTTGACCCGGGTGGGGGAACATCTGGGTTGCAAGTTGCTCCTACTGGTAACAGCGGGGCGACCTTGGTGGAAAAGTTAGTTGTTAGTGAGACAGCGGGGGAAACTGCAGTGAATTCCCCAGCTGAAAGTGTTGATTTACAGCCCGCTCCTGTTGAGAGCAGCGGGGCGACCGTGGCGGAAAAGTTAGTTGTTAGTGAGACAGCGGGGGAGACTGCAGTGAAAACCCCCGCTGTAAATGTACCAGTTAGTAATATGATGAATATAGATGAAGATCAGGAGGGGTTTAAGATGCCAAAAACTAGGAAAAAGAAAAGAACGTTAAATTCATCTGAAAATTTGACAGTGCAAAAGAAGAAAGCGCTGGTCGGCATAGATAAGCAAAGAGCTGAGACAAATGGGGCCGCAGTGGATCTCGGCGCTCTGTTGTCGCAGGCTCCTGCCCAGGCGGAGGAGTCTGTCTGCATTGAAGCACAGTCTCCTCGGCCGGCGAGCTTGCAGGTCTCTCGCAAGGACTCTCTGTTGAGTTCCGCAGCTGGTGAGACAGACTCTGAAAATGCAGGGGAAGGTGATTTTACTGATGATTCGCAAGTTGATGATAGCAGATTATATAGCGCTCAAAGCATAAAAGCTTTTCTAACTGAAACTAAAGGAAAAAGAAAAATTGTCATTGAGGATTTTTTTCCTGATTTGAAGCACTTTGAATCGATGGGCAGGCTGATATTACAGAATGCCGGGTTAGCTGAGTTTAGTGAAGCTGAATGTTACAGACTAAAGAAATGGTTAAGTACTGTCCGTAGTGTTTTAAAATAAGTACCATGTTTAGTTTTTTGAAACCCCCCTTTTTCTCAGTTGTATTGTTGTTATCTACTGTATGTTTTGTTCTTGTTTCTCTCTCCCCTTTTGCTTTCATGAACTCTTTAAAAATAGGTAGTCTCAATGTAAATGGTGTTCGTGGTTTAAATAAAAGAGAGGCAGTCTTTAAGTTTATTGAACGGAAAAAACTAACTGTTAGTTTCTTACAAGAGACGCATTCTGATATTTCTAATGAAATTGAATGGAGGAAGAATGGAAGGGAGAAATTTGTTTTAGCCATGGGTCTAATTTAAGTGCAGGGGTAGCGATTTTATTTTCGGAATTTTTTAAACCTGATTATTTTAAAGTAATTGATGTTTTTAGAGGCAGAATTTTAATGGTGGAGGCCAATTTTAAAAATAACTCTTTTATTTTTATTAATATCTATGCTCCTAATAATGCTCAGGACAGGAGTGATATGTTTACTGTTCTTGATAAAATGCTGGCAGGCTGTGGGGCATAAGAGATTGTGATTATTGGGGGTGATTGGAATTGCACTGTGGATTATGAATTAGATAGGAACAATTTGGAGCCCAGTCCACAATCATCTAAACAGCTTCTTCACATCATTGAATCATACAATTTGGTAGATGTCTGGAGGAATGCAAATAGTACTGCTAGACAGTATACCTGGTTAAAACCTGGCCCTAATCTAATTTCAATGGCCAGGCTGGATAGATTTTATACTTCCAGACATCATTTAAATTTGATTAAAGGATGTTTTATCTCCCCCAGTGGCCTGTCCGACCTTTGCCTCATTACATTGTCCTTATTTCTTCCTTCTGTAAAAATGCATAGTGCATATTGGCACTTTAATATAGATTATTACAGGATGGGTATTTTAAAGATTGTTTTAAATATTTCTGGACTGAGTGGAAAAAAAGAAAATCTTGTTTTAATTCCCTGAGGCAGTGGTGGGACATAGGCAAGATCCAAATAAAGATCTTTTGTCAGCAGTACACTGAGAATGCTACAGGCAGCTTGAATGACTCTATGGAAAAGCTGGAGGTGGAGATTCTGGGGCTTTATAAAGATCTGGAATCTCAACCAAATAGCAGGCTGTTAGAGGACCTGAAATATAAAAAACAGTCATTAGTTGACCTACTGGACATGAAGGTACAAGGAGCACTGGTCCGCGCACGGTTCCAGGGTTTGACAGAGGTGGACAAGCCAACAAAGTTCTTCTTTGGTTTGGAGAAGAAAGCAGCAAAGAGCAGGGTGATACACAGTTTGAAAACCCCTGCAGGTCAGGTGATGGAGGACCCAGTGGAGATCTGTAGGTTTGCTACAGTTTTTTATAAAAACTTATTCGCAGCAGAAGCTGAGAGAAATGCACAAGAGATCAAGCTGTTCCTGCATGATCTTCCACAGATTCCACAGGAGGAGGCAGCAGACCTGGAACCCCTGCTTACATTTAATGAGCTCACTGATGCAATGCAGCAAATAAAAAATGATTAGATGACTAGATGGGATCACCGTGGAATTTTACAAAGAATTCTGGGCCTTGCTGGGGTGGGAGCTGTACATGGTGCTGCTGGAGAGCATCAAGGAGGGGTTGCTGCCTCTGAGCTGTCTGCGGGCGGTGATCACCCTGCTCCCCAAGAAAGGAGATCTGAGTGAAGAAGAAGTGAAGAACTGGAGACCCGTGTCCATCCTCTGTCTCGATTATAAGATCCTGTCGAAAGCCCTGGGGAACCGTTTGAAGAAAATCATGGAGTCAGCGGTCCAGTCAGATCAAACTTATTGTGTTCCTGGTAGGTCAATTTTTGACAATATTTACTTAATTCGAGACCTTTTGGCAGCCTCCAAGCTTTTCGGCTTTAAATCCGGTCTGATTTCCTTGGACCAGGAGAAAGCTTTTGACCGGGTCTATCACCAGTATTTGTTTAAGGTGTTAGGGGCCTTAGGGGTCGGTCCGTGCTTCATAGAGTTTGTTCAGTTGTTGTACTGTCGTGTTTTAAGTGTACTGAAGATTAATGGTGGCCTGAGTGAACCCATTCCAGTACAGAGAGGTATCAGGCAGGGCTGCCCCCTGTCTGGTATGCTCTACTCCCTTTCAATTGAACCCCTCCTACATAGGATTAGGCAGTTGTTGTCTGGCATCCCGATCCCCGCCAACCCTTCCCAGGCTGTCAAGGTCTCTGCCTATGTAGATGACCTGACAGTGTTTGTGTCCAGTAGGCAGGATGTGGAGATTCTGTGTGACTGTCAACATCAGTTTGAGAAAGTCTCCTCTGCTAAGATTAACTGGAATAAAAGTAGTGCCCATTTGGTGGGGTCTTGGGGTGACGCTCGCCCCCCTGACCTCCCGGTAGGGCTACAGTAGAGCCACTCGGGCCCTAAGATCCTGGGGGTTTTCCTGGGCGAGGAAAGGGATCTCCAAAGAAATTGGGAGGGACTGTTAGAGAAGGTGAGGGGTCGGTTACACGCCTGTCACTGGCTCCTGCCACAGCTGTCATTCAGAGGAAAGGTTCTAGTAATTAATAACCTGGTAGCCTCCATGCTGTGGCACAAATTAGCGTGTCTCGATCCCCCGCCCGTCCTTATTAAAGAAATACAGAAAATGCTGCTGCAGTTCTTCTGGCATGGGATGCACTGGGTAAGGAAGGGGATTCTGTACCTGCCCGTACAGGAAGGGGGGCAGAGTCTCATTGACATCAGCAGCAGGATCGCAACGTTTCGTCTGCAGGTCGCCCAGAGGTTCCTGTACCCCCCTGACCCCCCCTGCCCTGGATGCTGTTTGCAGCAGCTATCCTGCAGTGTGTGGGGAGACTCGGGTACGATAGACACTTATTTGTTTTGCATACACCAAGTTTGGATCTGTCTCTGCTCCCTCGGTTTTATAGGAGTGTTTTCAGTGCTTGGCAGCTTTTAAAGATTTCTAGGAATTTTAGTGATTTTAATTGTTTTTGGTTTTTAGAAGAGCCCTTAGTGTTTAATCCCAGTTTAAGAATAGAGCTTTTCAAGTCTAAAAGTTTTATTTCTTTACTAATTACAGCAGGCTTAAGAAAGGTGAGGGATTTTATTGATTTTAATAGTTTTAGCTGGATAAGTGCAGACACCCTATCTACTTGTCTAGGTTTCAGATCTGTAAGAGTCTTAACAAGTTTTCTTTCAGATTTGAGAGAGTCCCTCCCTCTTGCAGCAATAGAGAGAATAAATCAGTTTTTTCTCGAGCATTGTTGGTCAGACAGTGACACTAATTTCCCCTCTCTTTTAGTGTCCCCTTCTGTTACTCAGGATCCTGATAAACCAGGCCACCTACTGAACCTTAACAGCCTGTCTAGTCTCTCTCTCTCCACAGTGGATAAAAAGCAGCTGTATGAAGTCTGTGTAAAAGTACAACATTATCCACAGCTGCAGTCTCTCCCTGACACCCCGTGGAGAGAGCGTCTCACTGTGGAGGAGAGCGTGAGACCTGCCTGGCGAAGCCTCTATAAACTGCCACTCCCCAAGAGGTCAGGGGATCTCCAGTGGAGGATCCTCCATGCCACCATTGCTACCAACGCCTTTTTGAATATCCTGGACCCTCAAGTGCGAGATCAATGCCCGTTCTGCACTGAGAGAGAGACAGTGTTTCATTATTTTCTTTACTGCCATAGATTACAGACGTTGTTTGCTGCACTGAAGAGAATCTTCTTTGATTTTTCCCTGGAGTTCTCTCACATTGTTTTCATCTTTGGGGTGCAGTACAGTCAGAAGCATAAGTACCGTTGCCAACTGACAAATTTTCTGTTAGGGCAGGCCAAGCTGGCTATCCTGAAAAGTAGGAAGAGCCAGGTTGAGCATGGAAATGCACAGAGCGCTGTCTTAGTGTTCAAGACTCTCGTAATGTCCAGGATTAAACTTGATTTTTGTTTTTATAAAATGACTAAGGACTTGGACAAATTCCTCCTGATTTGGGGTGTGGGTGGTGTGCTCTGTGATATTGAAAATGAGGAACTGTTTTTATATTTATAAAGGCTCTTTTAAATTTATGGTTTTATTTTTCCTGGGACATATTTTAGTGTTTGTGGAATGAGAGGAGCTTTCTTGTTTTGTTAGTTTTCTTTATCTGATTTGTTTATTGTCTTTAAAATTTGTTAATAAAGGCTTGTTAAAAATCAATCTCTCTCTCTCTCTCTCTCTCTCTCTCTCTCTCTCTCTCTCTCTCTCTCTCTCTCTCTCTCTCTCTCTCTCTCTCCACTCACGAACACCCAACCCCGAGTGAAAGAAATGTGCATCTATATATACTGTTGTGCTGGGATTCAATTACTAATTAATTATTCACTTGAATCCCAGCACGTGAATTAATTCTGTGCAACCCTGTGCTCACATACTATACTTTAAATGCACGTGCAGTGATGTGCCATCCCGTGCCTAAATACAAATCTACATTTTTAAATCACACGTGAAACACAGACCCGTTTATATCCCGTGTATCAATCTCTATACACCAACATTAACACACGCAACATACAACACATAACACACAAATGCACACAGGGGCGGGGCACATTGCCACAACCAGTCACAGAGACAAAGCACTATTCCTTCAGTCTAACTTCCAGGAAGGACACTAATTATCAAACTGGATCATCAATATGCCCTCAAAGCACTATCTCAGAAGAGTTTGTGACAACCTCAGTAATTGGTGCCAAACAAATTAGCTTTGACCGTATATGCTGAAAAAAGGGTATTCCTGGTCAAATATTAATAATTTATATATAAAAATCTATAAAAGAATGACACTGTGCATTATAATCTCTTCAGAACACTGAAGAACAGAGAAGCAAGCTCAGCAGTAAAGAGGGTCCCTACAGCCGACAGACAAACTGGACTTTAATTAAGCTTACGATTGTAAGTCGCCCTGGATAAGGGCGTCTGCTAAGAAATAAATAATAATAATAATAATAATAAAAAGGTCTGATCTGTGATAAAGTACAGGGCAAAGAAAGTCCATGGGAGCCTGCTGCAGACTGCAAGGCCACAATTGGGGGAAAAGTATTTTTTTGAAAATGTGGTGTGGGCACGTAGGGCTGGCCTTGTGTTTTCAGGGACACTGATCAACTGACACTGACATGTCAACTGACATGTGTGGAGGACTGTAAAAGAGTGACTAGAGTTAGTGTAACAGGGTGGAGGACTGTAAGAGAGTGACTAGAGTCAGTGTAACAGGGTGGAGGACTGTAAGAGAGGGGCTAGAGTCAGTGTAACAGGGTGGAGGACTGTAAGAGAGTGACTAGAGTCAGTGTAACAGGGTGGAGGGCTGTAAGAGAGGGGCTAGAGTCAGTGTAACAGGGTGGAGGGCTGCAAGAGAGTGACTAGAGTCAGTGTAACAGGGTGGAGGACTGTAAGAGAGGGGCTAGAGTCAGTGTAACAGGGTGGAGGGCTGCAAGAGAGGGGCAAGAGTCAGTGTAACAGGGTGGAGGACTGCAAGAGAGTGAATAGAGTCAGTGTAACAGGGTGGAGGACTGTAAGAGAGGGGCTAGAGTCAGTGTAACAGGGTGGAGGACTGTAAGAGAGTGACTAGAGTCAGTGTAACAGGGTGGAGGGCTGCAAGAGAGGGGCTAGAGTCAGTGTAACAGGGTGGAGGACTGCAAGAGAGGGGCTAGAGTCAGTGTAACAGGGTGGAGGGCTGCAAGAGAGGGGCAAGAGTCAGTGTAACAGGGTGGAGGACTGTAAGAGAGTGACTAGAGTCAGTGTAACAGGGTGGAGGGCTGCAAGAGAGGGGCTAGAGTCAGTGTAACAGGGTGGAGGGCTGCAATAGAGGGGCAAGAGTCAGTGTAACAGGGTGGAGGACTGTAAGAGAGTGACTAGAGTCAGTGTAACAGGGTGGAGGGCTGCAAGAGAGTGAATAGAGTCAGTGTAACAGGGTGGAGGGCTGTAAGAGAGGGGCTAGAGTCAGTGTAACAGGGTGGAGGACTGTAAGAGAGTGACTAGAGTCAGTGTAACAGGGTGGAGGACTGTAAGAGAGGGGCTAGAGTCAGTGTAACAGGGTGGAGGACTGTAAGAGAGGGGCTAGAGTCAGTGTAACAGGGTGGAGGGCTGTAAGAGAGGGGCAAGAGTCAGTGTAACAGGGTGGAGGACTGTAAGAGAGTGACTAGAGACAGTGTAACAGGGTGGAGGACTGTAAGAGAGGGGCTAGAGTCAGTGTAACAGGGTGGAGGGCTGCAAGAGAGTGACTAGAGGCAGTGTAACAGGGTGGAGGGCTGCAAGAGAGTGAATAGAGTCAGTGTAACAGGGTGGAGGACTGTAAGAGAGGGGCTAGAGTCAGTGTAACAGGGTGGAGGACTGTAAGAGAGTGACTAGAGTCAGTGTAACAGGGTGGAGGGCTGCAAGAGAGGGGCTAGAGTCAGTGTAACAGGGTGGAGGACTGCAAGAGAGGGGCTAGAGTCAGTGTAACAGAGTGGAGGGCTGCAAGAGAGGGGCTAGAGTCAGTGTAACAGGGTGGAGGACTGCAAGAGAGTGAATAGAGTCAGTGTAACAGGGTGGAGGACTGTAAGAGAGTGACTAGAGTTAGTGTAACAGGGTGGAGGACTGTAAGAGAGTGAATTGAGTCAGTGTAACAGAGTGGAGGACTGTAAGAGAGGGGCTAGAGTCAGTGTAACAGGGTGGAGGGCTGCAAGAGAGGGGCTAGAGTCAGTGTAACAGGGTGGAGGGCTGTAAGAGAGGTGCTAGAGTCAGTGTAACAGGGTGGAGGACTGTAAGAGAGTGACTAGAGTCAGTGTAACAGGGTGGAGGACTGTAAGAGAGGGGCTAGAGTCAGTGTAACAGGGTGGAGGACTGTAAGAGAGGGGCTAGAGTCAGTGTAACAGGGTGGAGGGCTGTAAGAGAGGGGCAAGAGTCAGTGTAACAGGGTGGAGGACTGTAAGAGAGTGACTAGAGACAGTGTAACAGGGTGGAGGACTGTAAGAGAGGGGCTAGAGTCAGTGTAACAGGGTGGAGGGCTGCAAGAGAGTGACTAGAGGCAGTGTAACAGGGTGGAGGGCTGCAAGAGAGTGAATAGAGTCAGTGTAACAGGGTGGAGGACTGTAAGAGAGGGGCTAGAGTCAGTGTAACAGGGTGGAGGACTGTAAGAGAGTGACTAGAGTCAGTGTAACAGGGTGGAGGGCTGCAAGAGAGGGGCTAGAGTCAGTGTAACAGGGTGGAGGACTGCAAGAGAGGGGCTAGAGTCAGTGTAACAGAGTGGAGGGCTGCAAGAGAGGGGCTAGAGTCAGTGTAACAGGGTGGAGGACTGCAAGAGAGTGAATAGAGTCAGTGTAACAGGGTGGAGGACTGTAAGAGAGTGACTAGAGTTAGTGTAACAGGGTGGAGGACTGTAAGAGAGTGAATTGAGTCAGTGTAACAGAGTGGAGGACTGTAAGAGAGGGGCTAGAGTCAGTGTAACAGGGTGGAGGGCTGCAAGAGAGGGGCAAGAGTCAGTGTAACAGAGTGGAGGACTGCAAGAGAGGGGCAAGAGTCAGTGTCACAGGGTGGAGGGCTGCAAGAGAGGGGCAAGAGTCAGTGTAACAGAGTGGAGGACTGCAAGAGAGGGGCAAGAGTCAGTGTAACAGAGTGGAGGACTGCAAGAGAGGGGCAAGAGTCAGTGTAACAGGGTGGAGGACTGCAAGAGAGGGGCTAGAGTCAGTGTAACAGGGTGGAGGACTGTAAGAGAGGGGCTAGAGTCAGTGTAACAGGGTGGAGGGCTGTAAGAGAGTGACTAGAGTCAGTGTAACAGGGTGGAGGACTGTAAGAGAGTGAATAGAGTCAGTGTAACAGGGTGGAGGACTGTAAGAGAGTGAATAGAGTCAGTGTAACAGGGTGGAGGACTGCAAGAGAGGGGCAAGAGTCAGTGTAACAGGCTGGAGGACTGCAAGAGAGGGGCAAGAGTCAGTGTAACAGGGTGGAGGACTGTAAGAGAGGGGCTAGAGTCAGTGTAACAGGGTGGAGGACTGTAAGAGAGGGGCTAGAGTCAGTGTAACAGGGTGGAGGGCTGCAAGAGAGGGGCAAGAGTCAGTGTAACAGGGTGGAGGACTGCAAGAGAGGGGCAAGAGTCAGTGTAACAGGGTGGAGGACTGTAAGAGAGGGGCAAGAGTCAGTGTAACAGGGTGGAGGACTGCAAGAGAGGGGCAAGAGTCAGTGTAACAGGGTGGAGGACTGCAAGAGAGGGGCAAGAGTCAGTGTAACAGGGTGGAGGGCTGCAAGAGAGGGGCAAGAGTCAGTGTAACAGGGTGGAGGACTGCAAGAGAGGGGCAAGAGTCAGTGTAACAGGGTGGAGGACTGTAAGAGAGTGACTAGAGTCAGTGTAACAGGGTGGAGGACTGTAAGAGAGTGAATAGAGTCAGTGTAACAGGGTGGAGGACTGTAAGAGAGTGACTAGAGTCAGTGTAACAGGGTGGAGGGCTGCAAGAGAGGGGCTAGAGTCAGTGTAACAGGGTGGAGGACTGCAAGAGAGTGAATAGAGTCAGTGTAACAGGGTGGATGACTGCAAGAGAGGGGCAAGAGTCAGTGTAACAGGGTGGAGGACTGTAAGAGAGTGACTAGAGTCAGTGTAACAGAGTGGAGGACTGTAAGAGAGTGACCAGAGTCAGTGTAACAGGGTGGAGGACTGTAAGAGAGTGAATAGAGTCAGTGTAACAGGGTGGATGACTGCAAGAGAGGGGCAAGAGTCAGTGTAACAGGGTGGAGGACTGTAAGAGAGTGACTAGAGTCAGTGTAACAGAGTGGAGGACTGTAAGAGAGTGACTAGAGTCAGTGTAACAGGGTGGAGGACTGTAAGAGAGTGACTAGAGACAGTGTAACAGGGTGGAGGACTGTAAGAGAGGGGCTAGAGTCAGTGTAACAGGGTGGAGGGCTGCAAGAGAGTGACTAGAGGCAGTGTAACAGGGTGGAGGGCTGCAAGAGAGTGAATAGAGTCAGTGTAACAGGGTGGAGGACTGTAAGAGAGGGGCTAGAGTCAGTGTAACAGGGTGGAGGACTGTAAGAGAGTGACTAGAGTCAGTGTAACAGGGTGGAGGGCTGCAAGAGAGGGGCTAGAGTCAGTGTAACAGGGTGGAGGACTGCAAGAGAGGGGCTAGAGTCAGTGTAACAGGGTGGAGGGCTGCAAGAGAGGGGCTAGAGTCAGTGTAACAGGGTGGAGGACTGCAAGAGAGTGAATAGAGTCAGTGTAACAGGGTGGAGGACTGTAAGAGAGTGACTAGAGTTAGTGTAACAGGGTGGAGGACTGTAAGAGAGTGACTAGAGACAGTGTAACAGGGTGGAGGACTGTAAGAGAGGGGCTAGAGTCAGTGTAACAGGGTGGAGGACTGTAAGAGAGTGACTAGAGTCAGTGTAACAGGGTGGAGGGCTGCAAGAGAGGGGCTAGAGTCAGTGTAACAGGGTGGAGGACTGCAAGAGAGGGGCTAGAGTCAGTGTAACAGAGTGGAGGGCTGCAAGAGAGGGGCTAGAGTCAGTGTAACAGGGTGGAGGACTGCAAGAGAGTGAATAGAGTCAGTGTAACAGGGTGGAGGACTGTAAGAGAGTGACTAGAGTTAGTGTAACAGGGTGGAGGACTGTAAGAGAGTGAATTGAGTCAGTGTAACAGAGTGGAGGACTGTAAGAGAGGGGCTAGAGTCAGTGTAACAGGGTGGAGGGCTGCAAGAGAGGGGCAAGAGTCAGTGTAACAGAGTGGAGGACTGCAAGAGAGGGGCAAGAGTCAGTGTCACAGGGTGGAGGGCTGCAAGAGAGGGGCAAGAGTCAGTGTAACAGAGTGGAGGACTGCAAGAGAGGGGCAAGAGTCAGTGTAACAGAGTGGAGGACTGCAAGAGAGGGGCAAGAGTCAGTGTAACAGGGTGGAGGACTGCAAGAGAGGGGCTAGAGTCAGTGTAACAGGGTGGAGGACTGTAAGAGAGGGGCTAGAGTCAGTGTAACAGGGTGGAGGGCTGTAAGAGAGTGACTAGAGTCAGTGTAACAGGGTGGAGGACTGTAAGAGAGTGAATAGAGTCAGTGTAACAGGGTGGAGGACTGTAAGAGAGTGAATAGAGTCAGTGTAACAGGGTGGAGGACTGCAAGAGAGGGGCAAGAGTCAGTGTAACAGGCTGGAGGACTGCAAGAGAGGGGCAAGAGTCAGTGTAACAGGGTGGAGGACTGTAAGAGAGGGGCTAGAGTCAGTGTAACAGGGTGGAGGACTGTAAGAGAGGGGCTAGAGTCAGTGTAACAGGGTGGAGGGCTGCAAGAGAGGGGCAAGAGTCAGTGTAACAGGGTGGAGGACTGCAAGAGAGGGGCAAGAGTCAGTGTAACAGGGTGGAGGACTGTAAGAGAGGGGCAAGAGTCAGTGTAACAGGGTGGAGGACTGCAAGAGAGGGGCAAGAGTCAGTGTAACAGGGTGGAGGACTGCAAGAGAGGGGCAAGAGTCAGTGTAACAGGGTGGAGGGCTGCAAGAGAGGGGCAAGAGTCAGTGTAACAGGGTGGAGGACTGCAAGAGAGGGGCAAGAGTCAGTGTAACAGGGTGGAGGACTGTAAGAGAGTGACTAGAGTCAGTGTAACAGGGTGGAGGACTGTAAGAGAGTGAATAGAGTCAGTGTAACAGGGTGGAGGACTGTAAGAGAGTGACTAGAGTCAGTGTAACAGGGTGGAGGGCTGCAAGAGAGGGGCTAGAGTCAGTGTAACAGGGTGGAGGACTGCAAGAGAGTGAATAGAGTCAGTGTAACAGGGTGGATGACTGCAAGAGAGGGGCAAGAGTCAGTGTAACAGGGTGGAGGACTGTAAGAGTGTGACTAGAGTCAGTGTAACAGAGTGGAGGACTGTAAGAGAGTGACCAGAGTCAGTGTAACAGGGTGGAGGACTGTAAGAGAGTGAATAGAGTCAGTGTAACAGGGTGGATGACTGCAAGAGAGGGGCAAGAGTCAGTGTAACAGGGTGGAGGACTGTAAGAGAGTGACTAGAGTCAGTGTAACAGAGTGGAGGACTGTAAGAGAGTGACTAGAGTCAGTGTAACAGGGTGGAGGACTGTAAGAGAGTGACTAGAGACAGTGTAACAGGGTGGAGGACTGTAAGAGAGGGGCTAGAGTCAGTGTAACAGGGTGGAGGGCTGCAAGAGAGTGACTAGAGGCAGTGTAACAGGGTGGAGGGCTGCAAGAGAGTGAATAGAGTCAGTGTAACAGGGTGGAGGACTGTAAGAGAGGGGCTAGAGTCAGTGTAACAGGGTGGAGGACTGTAAGAGAGTGACTAGAGTCAGTGTAACAGGGTGGAGGGCTGCAAGAGAGGGGCTAGAGTCAGTTTAACAGGGTGGAGGACTGCAAGAGAGGGGCTAGAGTCAGTGTAACAGGGTGGAGGGCTGCAAGAGAGGGGCTAGAGTCAGTGTAACAGGGTGGAGGACTGCAAGAGAGTGAATAGAGTCAGTGTAACAGGGTGGAGGACTGTAAGAGAGTGACTAGAGTTAGTGTAACAGGGTGGAGGACTGTAAGAGAGTGAATTGAGTCAGTGTAACAGAGTGGAGGACTGTAAGAGAGGGGCTAGAGTCAGTGTAACAGGGTGGAGGGCTGCAAGAGAGGGGCAAGAGTCAGTGTAACAGGGTGGAGGACTGCAAGAGAGGGGCAAGAGTCAGTGTCACAGGGTGGAGGGCTGCAAGAGAGGGGCAAGAGTCAGTGTAACAGAGTGGAGGACTGCAAGAGAGGGGCAAGAGTCAGTGTAACAGAGTGGAGGACTGCAAGAGAGGGGCTAGAGTCAGTGTAACAGGGTGGAGGACTGTAAGAGAGGGGCTAGAGTCAGTGTAACAGGGTGGAGGGCTGTAAGAGAGTGACTAGAGTCAGTGTAACAGGGTGGAGGACTGTAAGAGAGTGAATAGAGTCAGTGTAACAGGGTGGAGGACTGTAAGAGAGTGAATAGAGTCAGTGTAACAGGGTGGAGGACTGCAAGAGAGGGGCAAGAGTCAGTGTAACAGGCTGGAGGACTGCAAGAGAGGGGCAAGAGTCAGTGTAACAGGGTGGAGGACTGTAAGAGAGGGGCTAGAGTCAGTGTAACAGGGTGGAGGACTGTAAGAGAGGGGCTAGAGTCAGTGTAACAGGGTGGAGGGCTGCAAGAGAGGGGCAAGAGTCAGTGTAACAGGGTGGAGGACTGCAAGAGAGGGGCAAGAGTCAGTGTAACAGGGTGGAGGACTGTAAGAGAGGGGCAAGAGTCAGTGTAACAGGGTGGAGGACTGCAAGAGAGGGGCAAGAGTCAGTGTAACAGGGTGGAGGACTGCAAGAGAGGGGCAAGAGTCAGTGTAACAGGGTGGAGGGCTGCAAGAGAGGGGCAAGAGTCAGTGTAACAGGGTGGAGGACTGCAAGAGAGGGGCAAGAGTCAGTGTAACAGGGTGGAGGACTGTAAGAGAGTGACTAGAGTCAGTGTAACAGGGTGGAGGACTGTAAGAGAGTGAATAGAGTCAGTGTAACAGGGTGGAGGACTGTAAGAGAGTGACTAGAGTCAGTGTAACAGGGTGGAGGGCTGCAAGAGAGGGTCTAGAGTCAGTGTAACAGGGTGGAGGACTGCAAGAGAGTGAATAGAGTCAGTGTAACAGGGTGGATGACTGCAAGAGAGGGGCAAGAGTCAGTGTAACAGGGTGGAGGACTGTAAGAGAGTGACTAGAGTCAGTGTAACAGAGTGGAGGACTGTAAGAGAGTGACTAGAGTCAGTGTAACAGGGTGGAGGACTGTAAGAGAGTGAATAGAGTCAGTGTAACAGGGTGGATGACTGCAAGAGAGGGGCAAGAGTCAGTGTAACAGGGTGGAGGACTGTAAGAGAGTGACTAGAGTCAGTGTAACAGAGTGGAGGACTGTAAGAGAGTGACTAGAGTCAGTGTAACAGGGTGGAGGACTGTAAGAGAGTGAATAGAGTCAGTGTAACAGGGTGGCTGACTGTAAGAGAGTGACTAGAGTTAGTGTAACAGGGTGGAGGACTGTAAGAGAGTGACTAAAGTTAGTGTAACAGGGTGGAGGACTGTAAGAGAGTGACTAGAGTCAGTGTAACAGTGTGGAGGACTCCACAAGAGAGTAACTAGAGACAGTGTAACAGGGTGGAGGACTGTAAGAGAGTGACTAGAGTCAGTGTAACAGGGTGGAGGACTGTAAGAGAGTGAATAGAGTCAGTGTAACAGGGTGGATGACTGCAAGAGAGGGGCAAGAGTCAGTGTAACAGGGTGGAGGACTGTAAGAGAGGGGCTAGAGTCAGTGTAACAGAGTGGAGGACTGTAAGAGAGTGACTAGAGTCAGTGTAACAGGGTGGAGGACTGTAAGAGAGTGAATAGAGTCAGTGTAACAGGGTGGCTGACTGTAAGAGAGTGACTAGAGTTAGTGTAACAGGGTGGAGGACTGTAAGAGAGTGACTAAAGTTCGTGTAACAGGGTGGAGGACTGTAAGAGAGTGACTAGAGTCAGTGTAACAGGGTGGAGGACTCCACAAGAGAGTAACTAGAGACAGTGTAACAGGGTGGAGGCTGAACACGACCCTGTGATCCCTGACTCTGCAAGCGAGAGGCTTAAAGTAATTGTACCTAGCAAAATAATTCCATAAATCTTAGCCATTTTGTACATCCATTAGCTGCATGGGTCTCAACTGTGAAGGTTTAAAAGAAACATGTGTTTTAGCACACATGTATTTTCATTTTAAACCATGATATCTGGTACTACTTTCGGTTAAAGGAAGCTCTCCATTTCTGTGCCACTCTTAGGAAATGTGTTACACTTCCTGGGTCGTTTCACCTCAGCAGTGTCTTCTGGCTGAAAGGACGTCAGTCAATAGGGGAAGCAGCTGATTAGTCATTGACAGGAAAGAAACCATTGAGAACAATTTCATCCTCCAGGTAAAATTACCCACGAAGTGCAAGTGTCTAAAGGCATGCCTTGCAAACCAAAATTTATTTATCCCAGTTTAGTACCAGATATCATGTTACTCACTTCACTTCTGGGCCTGATACAGCAAATAGTGTTCTCAATTTGATTAGAGGAAGCCACCAAACACTTAGACACAGTATATAGTGTGACATTGTGTTCCATAGCAACAAGAACTTCCAAACAAAAACTTTATGATGACAGTTATATGCTTTATTTAAAGAAAATAATAAGTTCATATAAGGTTCTTTTTACAAATTTACAATAAGTTTTGAAGTGACTGAATGTAGCTTTCATTGATTACAGAAGCAGACACATATGCAGTATCCATGAACAGTGACAGTTGATCTATTCTGCAGTCTACTCCCCAACATGTTTTAGTGCGTTAATGATGTTTTCATGGGATTGTCCTGAACCAGCTAGCAAATAAAGTTAAACCTCACAGTTAATGTCACCACCATGCCTCTACAAACAGGAACTATTTGCAAGATAGATTTTAATTAAGCCTTTTCAGTATCTCCTCTCAATTTTGATGATGCTCAGATTTTCCTCTCCTTCCCCACCTCTGACTCCACCATCCCCTCCCGTATCTCTACCTGTCTGTCTGCTATCTCCTCCTGGATGCACTCGCATCACCTCAAACTCAACCTCTCTAAATCTGACCTCCTG
The DNA here is from genome assembly GCF_902713425.1 of Acipenser ruthenus. Classification (NCBI taxonomy): domain Eukaryota; kingdom Metazoa; phylum Chordata; class Actinopteri; order Acipenseriformes; family Acipenseridae; genus Acipenser; species Acipenser ruthenus. Next base: position 13,134,936 of record NC_081210.1, on the reverse strand, counting down.
TTCTTTCCCCCCTCCCCCTCCTCTGATCTCTATCTCCGTTCCTCTGGAATCTACCATACTCTCTCCCTCCTCCTCAGCGAAGAACCTCTGAGTCACCCTGGACCCCTGCCTCTCTTATTCCCAGCACATCTCCATTCTGGCACGCACTTGCCGATTCTTCCTGAGCAACATACGAAGAATCCGACCCTTCCTCACCAACTATGCAACCCAGCTCCTGGTCCAGGCCCTGGTACTCTCCCGCCTAGATTACTGCAACTCCCTCCTGGCTGGCTTCCTTGCGTTCGCCACCCATCCACTCCAGCTGATCCAGAACACCGCTGCTCGCCTGGTGTTCTCTCTGCCTAGCTTCTTCCACGCAACTCCACTGCTCCGCTCACTCCACTGGCTCCCGATCACCGCTCGCATCCAGTTCAAGACTCTTGTACTAGCCTACAGGTGCCTTGACCAGACTGCACCTAGCTACCTCCAGACCCTCATCTCTCCCTACACCCCCACTCGATCTCTCCGCTCCGCCTGCACTAGAAGACTGGCTCTACCTCCTCTACATTCCCCTGCCTCCAGAGCCCGCTCCTTCTCCACCCTCGCTCCGCAGTGGTGGAATGACCTTCCTACAGATGTCAGGACTACCCAGTCCCTGACCACCTTCCGGCGCCTCCTCAAGACTCACTTCAGACAGCACCTGTGGAACTCCTCTTTTTTTTCCCTCTGGACACTTATCACTCTTCCTTAAATGCACTTTACTTGCTCTTATCTGCCCCCTATTTTACTGCATCTAATCCTGTACTTTAGAGTACTGTAATCTGTCAAGTGTTATTTAATCTGTAGTATTTTATATTTAATTATATCCTGATGTAACTGTCACTGACACTGTTATCTGCTCTGTTATTTAATCGTATTTTGTCATACTTGTACTTGCTAGAACCAAAGTCATTGTATTTATCTTGCTCTTAATTGTATTATTACTTGTACTGTGATTCTTGAAATGTATTTTTGTTTACAACTGTAAGTTGCCCTTGATAAGGACATCTGCTAAGAAATAAATAATAATAATAATAATTTGTCTTGTTTCTTATCTTCAGTCTCGAGAAGGGAGTTTGTATTTTGCAGATGTGCAATCAAGATTGTTTTTATCCAGAATTAATGACTTATTTTTTCCATCTTTGCTTGAATCAAAGAACAGCATCTTTATACATCTTGCACATTTAATAAAGAGTCCAATATAGACCCACTATATTCAGATGTGCAGTGAGCCCCACCTAACTCAAAACTGATTCACATATGAACATAAAAACTTTGTTTTTTACTGACGAGAGGAGGCCATTCAGCCCATCTTTGCTCGTCCGCTTCCTAGCAGTTGATTGATCTCAAAACTTTTTAAAATTAAAGGATCTCAGTGATTCGGCAGTGTGCCAGGATAGGGCGAGTGGTGGTGCAATTATAAAAACAAACACAGTCCAACAACAAAAGTAAACTAAAGAACAGGTTTATTGTTTAAAAACACATACTAAACCAGAGTGACTGCAGGCATGGCAATGACAGGCTATGAGTCTTCTCCTGAACAACCATTCGTGGTTTTGGGTTTTCTTCTCCTCTCTGCAGTGTTCCTTCTTAATCTGAACAACAGCTCTCCATCTCCTCCTTTGTTTCAAGAAGCATCCAGGAGTAGAGCAACACGCTCCCTTCTGTACAGCAAACCCTCCTGACTCATCAGAGGCAACAACAACATGGCACAGAAACCCTGGGTAACCTATTCCATATCCTCACCATCCTCTGGTCCTGGTTTCTGTGTTGCACTTAAAGTATTGGTTGGGGTTATCTATGTCAACTCATTGACTTCAACCAAGTCCCCTCTGATTCCTTTTTATTCTAGACTAAAATATATTCAGTTGTTTCAGTCTGTGTGTACTGTGTACTGCGTAATGTGCACTGTGCACTGTGCAATGTGTAATATGCACTGTCTGCTGTGTACTCTATACTGTGTACTGTGCACTGTGTAATGTGTAATATGCACTGTGTACTGTGTACTCTATACTGTGTACTGTGCACTGTGTAATGTGTACTGTGTACCATGTAATGTGTACTGTGCACTGTGTACTGTGTAATATGCACTGTCTGCTGTGTACTCTATACTGTGTACTGTGCACTGTGTAATGTGTACTGTGTACCGTGTAATGTGCACTGTGCACTGTGCAATGTGTAATATGCACTGTGTACTGTGTACTCTATACTGTGTACTGTGCACTGTGTAATGTGTAATATGCACTGTGTACTGTGTACTCTATACTGTGTACTGTGCACTGTGTAATGTGTACTGTGTACCGTGTAATGTGCACTGTGCACTGTGCAATGTGTAATATGCACTGTCTGCTGTGTACTCTATACTGTGTACTGTGCACTGTGTAATGTGTAATATGCACTGTGTACTGTGTACTCTATACTGTGTACTGTGCACTGTGTAATGTGTACTGTGCACTGTGTAATGTGTAATATGCACTGTGTACTGTGTACTCTATACTGTGTACTGTGCACTGTGTAATGTGTACTGTGCACTGTGTACTGTGTAATATGCACTGTCTGCTGTGTACTCTATACTGTGTACTGTGCACTGTGTAATGTGTACTGTGTACCGTGTAATGTGCACTGTGCACTGTGCAATGTGTAATATGCACTGTCTGCTGTGTACTCTATACTGTGTACTGTGCACTGTGTAATGTGTAATATGCACTGTGTACTGTGTACTCTATACTGTGTACTGTGCACTGTGTAATGTGTACTGTGTACCGTGTAATGTGTACTGTGCACTGTGTACTGTGCACTGTGTAATGTGTAATGTGTAATATACACTGTTGAATGTGCACTGCGTACTGCGTACTGTGTAATGTGTACTGTGCACTGTGTACTGTGCACTGTGCACTGTGTAATGTGTAATGTGTAATATACACTGTTGAATGTGCACTGCGTACGGTGCACTGTGTAATGTGTACTGGGTACTGTGTAATGTGCACTGTGCACTGTCATGTGTACTGTGTAATGTGTACTGTGCAATGTGTACTATGTACTGTGTAGTGTGTACTGTGCACTGTGTAATGTGTAATGTGTAATGTGTTCTGTGTACTGTGTACTGTGCACTGTGCACTGTGTACTGTGTACTGTGTTATGTGTAATGTGTACTGCGTAATGTGTACTGTGCAATGTGTACTGTGCACTGTGCACAAATGACCCAGGAAGTGCAAGTTTAACAGATTTCTTAAGACTGGCATAGAAATGGAGAGCTTCCTTTAACTGAAAGTAGTACCAGATATACATGTGTGCTATCACATGTGTTTGTTTCAAAACTGCACATTTGAGACCCGTGTAGCTAATGGAGGAGCAAAATGCATTTATGACATTATTTTGTTGACATTAATGATAGACTACCTTACCTATAATTAGAAAGTCCAAGACTAGTGCTAATTAGGATCTGTGAATCAGCTACACAAGAAACTGTACATACTAATTTATTGATTTCTGTAGCATTGGTTTTTGTAGTACACCATGGTCTATTAACATGATCAGCCCCTGATTTAACCATGATTAACCATGATTAACCATTCAGTACTTGGCAAATGGTGCTCCAGCAACTTCAGACCATGAAATTGGTCAGTTGTCTGAGCAGGACAGCTCCTTACTCTTTCTTTGATCACCACAGCATGCTGATTCATAATCCTAATCACATTAACTTTATTCCATCAGTTAAGTCATCAAACGATTCTGGAAGCCTTCTTCTTCTCCATTAAAAAAAAATAGTTTTGATGGAAAGGGCAATTAAAGATGAGCTGTGCAGTCTAAAGGTTATACAGTAAGCACACAATACCAGCCAGTGATTACCTCCCACAGACAGGCTTTTTTAAAAAGGAGCATTTCAAATACACTGTCTCTCATTAAGGATATATCAAAAGATTCTTCTGTTTTTGAAAGCATCTAAAATCATCTTCCCCTTTAGCAGTGGTTTCCGTGCCAATGAAGTAATCACATACTGTAGACCCAGACTGTTTTGTTTTATGTAATAATTGTGTTGTTCTTATATAAACACTTAAATAATTCCAATAAGATTGCACTGTGATATTCCAGTTCATTTCTGATTCAGCTGAGAATGATCTAATTAAGAAACTACAACAGTCTACCAAATTGGCAGGTGTTTTGAGTCAGTTAAAAACATGTTTTCAGTAAAAGGATGAACTATAAAATATGTTATTTTTAATATAAATGATTTACCAACCAACCAATTGAACGCGATGACTCAAGAAGAATTAGGGAGAACTTAATTAAAGTTTTTTTAAATCACGGGACGTAGTTGAAAATTGAGATATTTGGGTAGGAGACTCTTCTTCACACAGAGAGTGGTGAGGGGATGGAATGGGCTACCTAGTCATGTTACTGAAGGAGACTCTTCTTCACACAGTGAGTGGTGAGGGGATGGAATGGGTTACCTAGTCATGTTGCTGAAGGAGACTCTTCTTCACACAGAGTGGTGAGGGGATGGAATGGGTTACATAGTCATGTTACTGAAGGAGACTCTTCTTTACACAGAGAGCGGTGAGGGGATGGAATGGGTTACCTAGTCATGTTGAAGGAGACACTTCTTCATACAGAGAGTGGTGAGGGGATGGAATGGGTTACCTAGTCATGTTGCTGAAGGAGACTCTTCTTCACACAGAGTGGTGAGGGGAAGGAATGGGTTACCTAGTCATGTTGCTGAAGGAGACTCTTCTTCACACAGAGTGGTGAGGGGATGGAATGGGTTACCTAGTCATGTTGAAGGAGACACTTCTTCATACAGAGAGTGGTGAGGGGATGGAATGGGTTACCTAGTCATGTTGCTGAAGGAGACTCTTCTTCACAGAGAGTGGTGAGGGGATGGAATGGGTTACCTAGTCATGTTGTTGAAGGAGACACTTCTTCACAGAGAGTGGGGAGGGTATGGAATGGGTTACCTAGTCATGTTGCTGAAGGAGACTCTTCTTCATACATAGAGTGGTGAGGGTATGGGGAATGGGTTACCTAGTCATGTTACTGAAGGAGACTCTTCTTCACACAGAGAGTGGTGAGGGGATGGAATGGGTTAACTAGTCATGTTGTTGAAGGAGACACTTCTTCACAGAGAGTGGGGAGGGTATGGAATGGGTTACCTAGTCATGTTGCTGAAGGAGACTCTTCTTCACACAGAGCGGTGAGGGGATGGAATGGGTTACCTAGTCATTTTGCTGAAGGAGACTCTTCTTCACACAGAGTGGTGAGGGGATGGAATGGGTTACCTAGTCATGTTGTTGAAGGAGACACTTCTTCACAGAGAGTGGGGAGGGTATGGAATGGGTTACCTAGTCATGTTGCTGAAGGAGACTCTTCTTCATACATAGAGTGGTGAGGGTATGGAATGGGTTACCTAGTCATGTTACTGAAGGAGACTCTTCTTCACACAGAGAGTGGTGAGGGGATGGAATGGGTTAACTAGTCATGTTGTTGAAGGAGACACTTCTTCACAGAGAGTGGGGAGGGTATGGAATGGGTTACCTAGTCATGTTGATGAAGGAGACTCTTCTTCACAGAGAGTGGGGAGGGTATGGAATGGGTTACCTAGTCATGTTGATGAAGGAGACACTTATTCACACAGAGAGTGGGGAGGGTATGGAATGGGTTACCTGTCATGTTGATGCAGAAACACTTGGATCTGTTAAGACCCGTCTTGGCGTAGTTTTGAGATCAATCAGCTACTAGCAATCAGACAAGCATAGCTGAACCGAATGGCCTCCTCTTGTTCATAAATGTTCTTATGTTCTTAATATTTAGATTGAAAGAAAGTACAAAAAGATAGTACTAGGGTATTATATTAAGGGTAGTCACTGTTGCAGTTGAGACTGAAGATAATGTTTCAAGTCCTGTAAAAAAAAAAACACTGTAATTGGTATTATTAAGTGCATTGCAGGTTAATTGGCTTCACACGACTGCAGAGATGTAGCCTTTGAGAAGCAACTGGAGCTCAGTTAAAGCTGCCTGACTAATTGAAGACAGCTCTGCATCAGAAGCGCTCTGAAGTATACATTTGGAATCAACTGAGTTTACAACCCATGGGGCAGCTTTGAGAGAATCGAGAGACATTCATGTAGTCCCATGACTCAAAGTCTCTTTTTTTTGCGCATATAGATTACCTTAGCATGCTATCTGTGTATGTAGCAGTTTATAAGATCAACATGTAGTTGTTCACACACGGCAAAGCATGATTTAATATAATATATTCACAACACAGATAGTACCGAAAGCTTGTTATATAAAAATTAGCTGTCAGGAACTGCTGATAGTTCTTTTTGAGTTGCCTTTTTTTTTGGGGGGGGGGGGGGGGGGGGCATTTGTTGTAGCTATTTTTATTTAGGTACAGTGCTGGTCACACAGGAAGGCAGATACTGCAGCACATACAACTATAACAAGGAATAAAGCCTACTGCTTTCTACACCTTTATTGTTAGCCAACAGAAAATAAACAGCTCGCGGTTTGAGGCTGGGAGATGCTGTTCTCATGAGACAGGTGCATTCTGTGCAGGATATCTATCTATTATCCTTCTGTGTACAACTGCTCCTGACATTCACATCAAACCATTTTTTTCCTTTTTTTAAGCAACCAGCTGCATCCCCTAGTGACCGACATAAGACCAAACATGGATCTTCATAAAATATAAAATGATACTAATGCCTCAGCTTGCAAACAGTTGTTTAACTTTTTTAACGTACAATATATATATATATATATATATATATATATATATATATATATATATATATATATATATATATATATATATATATATATATATGTAATTATTAATTGTTTGATATAACATGTGCTTCATTCAATACTCCTTGTAAGAGACTTTGAATGGGATTGTATATCCCCTGTGTATTACCTCTACAATTGCAACAGGGGAAGGGACGAATACAACGCATTTATTTGGTGTTTCAAGATAGATACAGTTAGGCTTGTTGTAATAGTCTACCATGCAACTGAATATTGTACCACTCCTGGCAGTCATCACCCAGAACAATCCTTTTATGGGTAAAGAAGAGAACACATTCTCTACCGAGTTCAGCATTGTTAGCAAATGAATCATATTTATGTTACCACTGAACTTGAGAGGCATATTGCTCATTAAAATCCTTAGCCGCAGCGCTTCAGCAGAAACATTTCGATCAGAAAACTGCAAAGCTGCAGGCTGCAGCAGCTCAGCCTAGATTCTGTGCTGTGAATGACACACACAAGCAAGATAAATCATGTTACTTTCATTTTAGATTAAAAACTACTTTTGTTTTTACAGTTTTATTGTAGCGTGCACGGGGGAAGGCAGCAGTAGGGCTGGTAGGTGACGTAATCACACACAAAGACATGAGCCCGATATACACTCCTTGCAAAGAAGCCGGCACTTTTGTACAGCGGTATCGGCGCTATGCTTCAGTGCGAGAGATCCTGAGGGTTCGCGCCCGCTCTCCGCCTGTGTGTGGATTGCCTCGCTCTGTGTGATACAGCTGCCTGCGGGAACCGAGATCGCTACAATATGATGTGCTTGAATAAAACTTTTGAGTTGTATCCGATAGTTTGTCTTTCATTTTAATATCGATGATGTTTAAATGCACCGTGATAATGACTGCAGTCAGCGGTTGTAGGTATGAGTATAACTGCGGCGGTTCGAGTATTAAAGTAGTGTTAAACGTACATTGTGTGTGTGTGTGTGTGTGTGTGTGTGTTGGGTATGGCAAGCCAAATGATGATTTAAAGATATCTCTAAATCATTTCAAGATATCTCAAATTGAATTACAGATATCTTTAATTGTGCAGTTTTTAAGGTATCTAAAATTAATTTTAAGATATCTGTAAATTGATTGGAGATATCTCTAAATCATTTTAAGATATCTCAAAATAATTTCCTGTTCATTTAGAGATATCTTTAGATCGTTTTAATATATCTTGAAATAACTTCCTTTTCATTTAGAGACAGGCCTATCTCTGAATGGACAGAAAGTCAATGCAAAGCATAGAGTATTTTCACAGGAAGTCATTTCAAGATATCTTGCAATGACTTCCTGTTCATTTGAAGATATCTTTAAATGATTTAGAGATATCTTTAAATGAACAGGAAGTTATTTGAAGATATCTTCAAATGATTTTAAGATATCTCTAAATAACTTCCGGTTAATTTAGAGATATCAGATCATTTAGCGATATCTCTAAATAACTTCCGGTTCATTTAGAGATATCAGATCATTTAGCGATATCTCTAAATAACTTCCGGTTAATTTAGAGATATCAGATCATTTAGCGATATCTCTAAATAACTTCCTGTTCATTTAGAGATATCTCTAAATCATTTGAAGATATCAAATGATTTAGAGTCACATAAATCAGAGCAAGACAAAGCATGTTGTGATAATTATTTCTAATATTGATCAACTGTGTAATTTATTGTGGACACTAATGTGAATTTTTGCCTTCAAATTCATGTGCAGCAATGGTCATTTGAATATTCAGATAGTTTCTTCGAACTTAATACAATAAATAATTACTCCATGCTGCTGTTTTCACGTCTCACTGCTAAAGTCTTCTCTCGTTGATCAACCAATGAGTATTGACACAAAGCGAAATAGGCAGAGATTTGTGACGCATGCCAAAATGTAATCTAATCTGAATGAAAGCTTGGCCAATCAACATGCAGTGATTGTACTGACTTTAATGGTGGCCAATAGCAGCTAAGAGACAGAGAAGCTTTATTAGGAAACATAATGCGAGCAGCATGAACTGTGCTGAATGAAAGCACATTTGAGAAATTTTGCGCCAGTGAGAATAAATGGAATGCATGTGCGTTGGATGTAAAGCAGATGAAATAAGTCCCAGTACCCAGTACTGACATTAAAATAAGACCCGGTACAGAGTACTGGCAGAATTTCACCCCTGTATGTATAATATATTTACCATATATGTTGTGAATTTAACATACAAGTATAAACATTGTCACATACAAGAAAAAATTCAACATATAAGGCAGACATGTTGTATTTTATATGTTGACTCATATATGACTAATTAATTTTAGTCTTACCTGGACATGGTATGACGTTTGCATGGTTGTCATATATACATACTGGTACAATGGATCCAATATGGGTTTGTATACCAAGTGTACAAATACTTACTGGAGCCACAATAAGGATAGGAATAAATAACATGGAACTTCAAATAGCACATAAAAAACACAATGAACAAATGTAAATTACTTTGTGAATTTTTAATGAGTATACAGTATACTTGCAGTGGTTTAAATAGACTATGTATTTAGCATTATTTCATTAACATTTGTTTTGAAATGCATCACTGCAAACTGGTCACCTTTATCAAAAAGTAATGTATATTTTCATTCTATGTGCTGACATATGAGAGGCAATACAGTCAGAAGACTGCTTTACAGTGAAAACAAAACACAAGTAGAATTTTTGAAATTATGTTTTTAGTTGGATATTATTTTTTTAAAAAGCTACATACGTTGTAACTATTAAAAGTATAAACTATTAAAATCCTTGTTTAGGAAACTTAAAATAATAATATTTAATTGTATAATATATCATAAATATAATTTATTTATTTTTTAAAAAAAAGAGGACTCCGCTGTCATGATAAATTACCCAAATTTCCACAGCTATGTAAATTGTGTGTGTTGCATTTGAAAATAAATGTATTCCTGATAAGTAAAAGTGCACTTCCTAATAAGGAAAGATGCAGTTACTATGTCAAGATTAACTGATTCTCTGGAAGTCTTATCACAAAATATATGTAAATATGGGGGGACACTGGGTGGCGGTGGTTTGGGGATGAGGGCGGGTTGGGGGGCGGGGGGTGCTCCTCTGTTGTGACCCTCCCTGCTTTTACAGTGTTCAAGCACACACCTTTGGGCTCTGCAATAATAAACTGCCTGAGCAATAATGAACTGCCTGTCTTTTCTTTCTCTGCTGCCAATTACATCAGTGTGATTGCTTCTGCAGTCCTTGTAAGGGCTATATCTATATACCCCTGTCTCATCACAATACTTACATAGTTCACATGAGTTTGCTTGTATAAGGCACATATGCAAACAGTACTGTCTTGTATAAGTGAAATGATAAGAAACTGGTTCATATGAGTTTGCTTGTATGAAACATATAAGGACAGGTATAAATTTCACATAAGTGAAACTATGAGAACCTTGACAGAATAAACTGTTGTGCATATGTGATTTATATAAGTATGCTTATATGAAACATACATGCATTTTAATATGTACCCTTCATATGAAAGTGGCCATAATCAGAGGTAAAACATATACTTTTCATTGAACAGATCTCATATAGAGCATACTGTGGTATACATATACAAATTATATATATTTCTTTCCATATGGGTATAGCCTAGTACATAACTGGAAAAACCAAGATGCCAAGTTTATACATTATTAACATTAGTTAATAATTTGCAGCAGTTTTGTAAATGGTGTTTCTTTCTAGTGTGAATACTACTACGACTACTACGACTACGACTACGACTACGACTACTACTACTACGACTACTAATAATAATAATAATAATGCATCACGTATCATAACGTTGTAATAGTGTTGCCTTAAATGCGTGTAATAAAGTTTGATGTTAAGCGTGACTCTCTAGTAGAGAATGTGCAATAACAATACATAACTGATAATTCCCCTTTGAACCTGCAACATTTCGCTTACACTTTCAACAGATGCCACATTGTTAAACCAAATGTAAAGTGTTTCACCTTAAAATCTGTAAATGTTTATTTGACGCATTGAAAGACGTGCAATGTATCATGGGAGTTGGATGCCAGTTGTACAATTTACTAGTAATACCGAATGGACTACAATATCCACAGGACTTTGAGTTTGAACATACGTAAACAGAGTGAGTTGTAAAGTACTCTGTCTTGACTTCAAACCTGTAAGACATTTTGCATGAAGAAGCGGTTGAGAACCCTGAAGATACATTGTGTAAAAACAAACGTTTATACGTTGAAAAGGCTTGTATTTTCTTGTTTAAAAATCGAACGCTACAGCACGAATCGTGTTAAATGAACAGTGCTTCCGCCTTTCTGCAACAGACGTCACAGTTGGATTGCTGTGGAGGACTAAATAACGTGGATTATAATAAGGTACACGTGTACATATTTATTTGTGTATCTGTTGTTTAGGTCCTCAGTTTTTACAGTACGGTATTTGGGTCGATGTTGTTTGTGTAGTGGTAGAATGATGTTCGTGTTCAATTAACAGATGGTTTGAGAGAAAAATCTACTAAGCCCTGTTATTAAAAATGAAATGCGCCCCTGTCCTCACAATCAAAGCCAGAACCCCGTTGCTGTCACAGTAGATGGTTTACACGCAGACGCGCTCTGAATGATTCACAGGGCACTGATTAAGGATAAATAAGAGCGTGCTGGGAACTTAGCAACGCATAGCACTTGTTAGGGCACCGATGCTAATACAATGGTCATTTACAGTGAAGGGGCTTAAGTACCTGTGGCTGTTCGTGGACCTAAAACATTCAGTATATATTTCAAATGGTATATGTTTAGTACTTGTTGCAGTGTTTTTATTATTACAAAACAAGCAGGTGTACTATATACATATATGTTGCTGCTAGTATTGGGAAATATGCAATGTATTATAATGCAGAAGGAATGTATGGAAACTAGCATTTTAACATCCAGAGGACCGGATTTAGAATAATGGTGCAGCTTTGTAAATACATTCAGCAGATGTTGAATCTGAGGATCAACGGAAGCAGTAGAGTATGTCACTTTTTTTTAATTGTGTGTCACAGGCCAGCTGTAAGATCCCATGCCCACCTCTATTCTACAGACATCCCTTATGGATGGTCCCTAATCCGTACCTTAGTTTCCCAACTGTATGACATCACAGTAGCCTAGTGTCATATATCTCAACAGAACAGAGCCCACGAATATTGTATAAAGACTGAGAGTTTATTGGATTATGGATGAAATCTTTAATTTGCATTTGCAGTATTAATGGAGCAGAATGCCAGTAAGGTATAGGCTCTGTTCAAAGGTCTGCAGACAAACAGTATGTGCTGTGTCCACTAGCCCTGATGCTTAACGCTGCCACCTAGCGATATCCAAGAGAAATACATTGGTTGTATAGTTTGTATTATTGATTGTACTACATATACACAGTACAATTATGATACCTGGAATTGGTGTAACAACAGTGTATTCAGACCCTATGGATATACAGTATGTTAACTTATATTGTACTAGTTATCTACATTTACGCTTTTGTTTTACAGATAGACACTTCAGTGATGGCAGATGTGTTTCACTACATTGATTTGACAGATGCGCATTTTTGCGCAGCTGTTCTTGTAATTATTTTCAACCCCATTTTCTGGAATGTTGTAAGTAGCACCTCTCTTTTAGAGTTTGATAAGTTCATACAGCTTAAATGTCTTGCTTTCCACATATTTGTATATTTCTTACCTTTATTGCTGCCACAGGAATTAGGAAAAAACTATGGGCAAATATGGAATTTGGTTTTAAATGGAGATGCTAAGAAATAAAAGGATGTCTGCTGAGAAATAAATACATAAATAAATAAATAAATAATAATAATAATAATAATAATAATAATAATAATAATAATAATACAATAAACTTCCATTAATTGCAACTTCCCCCCAAGTTAGTAGTTCTTTCTCTCTGACACTTTTGCTCGTCTGATTTCTGCTTGTTGGCTTTTTAGAATAAAGCCATTTCATGGTTCTCTTCTATAATAGAGAGTGGGATGAATTACAGACTGAGGACAGAGTCAAGGAGACACTTGTTCACACTGGGGTAGGGAATGGGTTACCTAGTCATGTTGTTGAAGGAGACACTTCATCACACAGAGAGTGGTGAGGGGATGGAATGGGTTACCTAGTCATGTTGTTGAAGGAGACACTTCTTCACACAGAGAGTGGTGAGGGTATGCAATGGGCTACCTAGTCATGTTGAACACAGAGAGTGATGAGGGGATGGAATGGGCTACCTAGTCATGTTGCTGAAGGAGACTCTTCTTCACACAGAGAGTGATGAGGGGATGGAATGGGCTACCTAGTCATGTTGCTGAAGGAGACTCTTCTTCACACAGAGAGTGGTGAGGGGATGGAATGGGCTACCTGAATCATTTGGGATCCTTTAAAGAGTAAGCTACTAGGAACCAGATGAGCACTGATGGACAGTGGGAATTTTCTTATGCTCTTGTGTTCAGGATTCTACTCTCATAACAGAATGAAACTAACTTTATAAACACTTTTCAACACTTGCGCAAACACTGATGTTTAACCAGCTATTGAGGAGAAAGCAATTGTGCCCCAGCATCCAAACAGCAAGGTACAGCATACCACACAGCAAGGTACAGCATACCACATAGCAAGGGACAGTAAGGTACAGCATACCACACAGCAAGGTACAGCATACCACATAGCAAGGGACAGTAAGGTACAGCATACCACACAGCAAGGTACAGCATACCACACAGCAAGGTACAGTAAGGTACAACAAGGTACAGCATACCACACAGCAAGGTACAGTAAGGTACACCAAGGTACAGCATACCACACAGCAAGGTACAGCATACCACACAGCAAGGTACAGCATACCACACAGCAAGGGACAGTAAGGTACAGCATACCACACAGCAAGGTACAGCATACCACACAGCAAGATACAGTAAGGTACAGCATACCACACAGCAAGGTACAGCAAACCACACAGCAAGATATAACAAGGTACAGCATACCACAAAGCAAGGTACAGCATACCATACAGCAAGATACAGTAAGGTACAGCATACCACACAGCAAGGTACAGCAAACCACACAGCAAGATATAACAAGGTACAGCATACCACAAAGCAAGATACAGTAAGGTACAGCATACCACACAGCAAGATACAGTAAGGTACAGCATACCACACAGCAAGGTACAGCATACCACACAGCAAGATATAACAAGGTACAGCATACCACAAAGCAAGGTACAGCATACCACACAGCAAGATACAGTAAGGTACAGCATACCACACAGCAAGGTACAACAAGGTACAGCATACCATACAGCAAGGTACAGCATACCACAAAGCAAGATATAACAAGGTACAGCATACCACACAGCAAGATATAACAAGGTACAGCATACCACAAAGCAAGGTACAGCATACCACACAGCAAGATACAGTAAGGTACAGCATACCACACAGCAAGGTACAACAAGGTACAGCATACCATACAGCAAGGTACAGCATACCACAAAGCAAGATATAACAAGGTACAGCATACCACACAGCAAGGTACAACATACCACACAGCAAGGTACAGTAAGGTAAAGCATACCACACAGCAAGGTACAACAAGGTACAGCATACCATACAGCAAGGTACAGCATACCATACAGCAAGATATAACAAGGTACAGCATACCACACAGCAAGATATAACAAGGTACAGCATACCACAAAGCAAGGTACAGCATACCACACAGCAAGATACAGTAAGGTACAGCATACCACACAGCAAGGTACAACAAGGTACAGCATACCATACAGCAAGGTACAGCATACCACACAGCAAGATATAACAAGGTATAGCATACCACACAGCAAGGTACAACATACCACACAGCAAGGTACAGTAAGGTAAAGCATACCACACAGCAAGGTACAACAAGGTACAGCATACCATACAGCAAGGTACAGCATACCACACAGCAAGATATAACAAGGTACAGCATACCACACAGCAAGGTACAGCATACCACACAGCAAGATATAACAAGGTACAGCATACCACACAGCAAGATATAACAAGGTACAGCATACCACACAGCAAGGTACAGCATACCACACAGCAAGGTACAGCATACCACATAGCAAGATATAACAAGGTACAGCATACCACACAGCTAGATATAACAAGGTACAGCATACCACACAGCTAGATATAACAAGCTACAGCATACCACACAGCAAGGTACAGGAGGAATCTCTCGCGCTTCATTAACCTCAATCTGCTCCTGATATGGTTGAGAGTTCCAGTAAAGAGCCAGCAGACTGTACTGTAGTGCTGCCTTCATACAATACACATCCAATATTAATGTGAACACTCATCACAGAGTCCAGACTGCCATTGTTTGCTTGTCAAAGCAATGCTTGGAGGTTTTAGAATTGATAACGAATTCCAAGGTTTGTTTGATTACGTGAGTAGTTGGCTTTGATTGTGCAAGTTATACTGAATGACAGTGTCATTTTCATAACAAGGGCAATATGCATTTGAGTGATGCAGGCGGAGAATGGTGTTATTTCTTTGCTTTAATGCCATTATTGTTGTATAACTCCTTATAATTGCCATTACTTCTAAACCTCTCCTTTCAGTCAGACTGGGTCCTCATGGAGCTAGATAATGGAACTAATAATGGATAATGGAGTTTCTGACTTCAGTCTCCTCTTCAGCAAGTGAAATGCATGTTCAACCGGATTTAAATCAGGAGATTGACTTGGCCAGTCTAAAACTTTCCACTTTTTTCCCCTGATGAACTCCTTGGTTGTGTTGGCAGTGTGTTTTGGGTAATTGTCCTCTTGCATTGTGAAGCACCGCCTAATGAGTCTGGTGGCATTTTCTTGTACATTGGTAGCCAAGATGCTTCTGTACACTTCTGAAGTCATTCTGCTGCTGCCATCATTCGTTACATCATCAATAAAGATGAGTGAGCCCGTTCCAGAGGCAGCCATGCATGCCCATGCCATGACACTACGTCCACCACGCTTCACAGATGAGGTGGTATGCTTTGGATCATCTGCAGTTCCTTTTTTTCTACACACTTTTGCCTTCCCATCACTTTGATAAATGTTAATCTTCGTCTCATCTGTCCATAAAACTCTGTTCCAAAACTCTACTGGCTCATCTCTGTACTTTTTAGCAAATTCTAATCTGGCCTTTCTGTTTTTGGTGCTGATCAGAGGTTTGCATCTTGCAGTGTAACCTTTGTAATTCTGCTGCCGAAGTCTTCTGCAAACAGTAGACTGTGACACTTTCACCCCAGCTTTCTGGAGGTTGTTGGTAATTTCACTGACACTTATTTTAGGGTTGTTTTTCACAGCTCTGGTCATTTTTCTGTCATCAGCTGCTGTTGTTTTCCTTGGCCGACCTGGTCGTTGCCGATTGCTGAAGACACCAGTGGTTTCTTTCTTTTTCAGGACATTCCAAACTGTTGATTTGGCTATGCCCAACTTTTGTGCTATGGTTTTAATTGAGTTCCTCTTTTCTTTTAGCATCCAAATCGCTTGCTTTTCTTTCATAGACAGCTCCCTAGTCTTCATGTTGGATTATGCTTACTGACACCAAACGCAGACTCCAAAGGCAAAAGCAAAGGATAGAACTGAGACTACACATTCACAGCTCTTTTATGTGTGAACAATCAATGCAACAGGAAACACCTATGAGCCAAATGTCCCAATACTTATGCTCACATAAAATAGGGGGGATGGAACTCTGAAAGTGCTGTTATTCTTAGTTGGTAAAACACATATGTGTTAAAACAGCCAGAAATAAAAGGTGACATTCTGTACTTTTGCCTCATATTCATCTTTTAATCTTATTTTCATATTGCTTGAGTGTACAGCAAAAATAGCAATTTTGACTTCACTGTCCCAATACTTATGGAGGGCACTGTAGGTCTCAGATGTCCAGTTATTGTAAACATGTATTTGTATTTAAAGCATGATATCTGGTACTACACTTAGTTGTGTTTGGTATGCATGCTTTGAGAGAGTGCACTTCCTTGGTCACGTGGAGTGTGAAGTTGTCTCCACCTCTTCAGTAGCTTCTTACTGTACCTGTCAATAGCCAACCAGCTGCCTCCTCTGTTCACTGTCAAGCTGTCAGCCAGTAGCAGTCTATGACCCAGAACACACTTCTAAGGTGACCCAGGAGGTTTAAGTATAACATAATTGCTGTGAAAAAGACAAGAGATAATTGAAACTTCCTTTAACCTAAAGTAGTCAAATATATAACACTTGAAAATGAAAATACAAGTTTGCTATAAAGTGTTGTTTTATTTTTTTATTTTTGTTCAAAACTGCACTTTGTACAAAACAGGTAAAATGTATGCATTATTTTGTTAGCTTGAATTACTATAAGGTGTTGTCTTTATAAGACATGAATGCTTATATGTATAGTTATAGGCTTTGAAGTCTATAGTAGAGATGGGCCCTGTGTGTCTGATCATCACTTTATGGGTTTCGAGAGTTCAAGCTTTTCATTTATCTTAACAACCTGTTCTGTTCAGTGTGTTCTGAGGGGAGTTTCTGGAAGAGGTTAGCTGTAACATATCAACTGTTGTTTTTTTTTTTTGTGTAAATCCTTTTTGCATCTCATGTAAAAAAACAGACATTTTTGTTATGCATGAGAGACAGGCTTTGCACTGATCTAAGCTACCCTTTTACCTTAAAAGAACCTGAACCAAAAAACTCTCTAACATTCGATAACATCTTATGTTTTGAAATGTGGAGAATGTGTTGTTTGGCCTTGATTCTATAACACAATCCAAACATTATTTTATTACATGTTGTTTTGTAGTTGAGTATTTTTAAATGTGATTTTATAAAGAACTCGTATGAAACTTACAGACCATGCTTATGCTTGGTATTCACTGCAGTGCAACTCCTTTATAACTCTGGAAGGCAGACCGTATCTCTCTCCGCTCTCTTCACTCTCTTCGTTCTCTCCTCTCTCCGCTCTCTCTGCTCTCTCTGCTCTCTCTGCTCTCTCCTCTCTCTCTGCTCTCTCCGCTCTCTTCGCTCTCTCTGCTCTCTCCTCTCTCTCCACTCTCTCTGCTCTCTCCTCTCTCTCTGCTCTCTCCTCTCTCTCCGCTCTCTCCGCTCTCTTTCTCTCTCCGCTCTCTTTCTCTCTCCGCTCTCTCGTCTCTCTCCGCTCTCTCCTCTCTCTCCTCTCTCTCCTCTCTCTCTGCTCTCTCCGCTCTCTTCGCTCTCTCTGCTCTCTCCTCTCTCTCCACTCTCTCTGCTCTCTCCTCTCTCTCCGCTCTCTCCGCTCTCTTTCTCTCTCCGCTCTCTCGTCTCTCTCCGCTCTCTCCTCTCTCTCCTCTCTCTCCGCTCTCTCTGCTCTCTCCTCTCTCTCCGCTCTCTCGTCTCTCTCCGCTCTCTCCTCTCTCCCCTCTCCGCTCTCTCCTCTCTCCCCTCTCCGCTCTCTCCTCTCTCTCCTCTCTCTCCGCTCTCTCTGCTCTCTCCTCTCTCTCCGCTCTCTTCACTCTCTTCGTTCTCTTCGCTCTCTCCGCTCTCTTCGCTCTCTCCGCTCTCTCCGCTCTCTCCGCTCTCTCCTCTCTCTCCTCTCTCTCCGCTCTCTCTGCTCTCTCCTCTCTCTCCGCTCTCTTCACTCTCTCCTCTCTCTTCGCTCTCTTCGCTCTCTTCGCTCTCTTCGCTCTCTTCGCTCTCTTCGTTCTCTCCTCTCTCCTCTCTCTTCGCTCTCTTCGCTCTCTTCGCTCTCTTCGCTCTCTTCGCTCTCTTCGTTCTCTCCTCTCTCCTCTCTCTTCGCTCTCTTCGTTCTCTCCTCTCTCCGCTCTCTTCGCTCTCTTCGCTCTCTTCGCTCTCTTCGCTCTCTCCGCTCTCTCCTCTCTCTTCGCTCTCTTCGCTCTCTCCTCTCTCTCCGCTCTCTTCGCTCTCTCCTCTCTCTCCGCTCTCTTCGTTCTCTCCGCTCTCTCCGCTCTCTCCTCTCTCTTCGCTCTCTTCGTTCTCTCCTCTCTCTCCTCTCTCTCCTCTCTCTCCGCTCTCTCTGCTCTCTCCTCTCTCTCCGCTCTCTCGTCTCTCTCCGCTCTCTCCTCTCTCCCCTCTCCGCTCTCTCCTCTCTCCCCTCTCCGCTCTCTCCTCTCTCTCCTCTCTCTCCGCTCTCTCTGCTCTCTCCTCTCTCTCCGCTCTCTTCACTCTCTTCGTTCTCTTCGCTCTCTCCGCTCTCTTCGCTCTCTCCGCTCTCTCCGCTCTCTCCGCTCTCTCCTCTCTCTCCTCTCTCTCCGCTCTCTCTGCTCTCTCCTCTCTCTCCGCTCTCTTCACTCTCTCCTCTCTCTTCGCTCTCTTCGCTCTCTTCGCTCTCTTCGTTCTCTCCTCTCTCCTCTCTCTTCGCTCTCTTCGTTCTCTCCTCTCTCCGCTCTCTTCGCTCTCTTCGCTCTCTTCGCTCTCTTCGCTCTCTCCGCTCTCTCCTCTCTCTTCGCTCTCTTCGCTCTCTCCTCTCTCTCCGCTCTCTTCGTTCTCTTCGCTCTCTCCGCTCTCTCCTCTCTCTTCGCTCTCTTCGCTCTCTCCTCTCTCTCCGCTCTCTTCGCTCTCTCCTCTCTCTCCGCTCTCTTCGTTCTCTCCGCTCTCTCCGCTCTCTCCTCTCTCTCCGCTCTCTCCGCTCTCTCCTCTCTCTTCGCTCTCTTCGTTCTCTCCTCTCTCCCCTCTCCCCTCTCCGCTCTCTTCGCTCTCTTCGCTCTCTTCGTTCTCTCCGTTCTCTTCGCTCTCTCCTCTCTCTCCCCTCTCCGCTCTCTTCGCTCTCTTCGCTCTCTCCTCTCTCTCCTCTCTCTTCGCTCTCTTCGCTCTCTTCGCTCTCTTCGCTCTCTCCGCTCTCTCCTCTCTCTTCGCTCTCTTCGTTCTCTCCGCTCTCTTCGCTCTCTTCGTTCTCTCCTCTCTCCGCTCTCTCCTCTCTCTTCGCTCTCTTCGCTCTCTCCTCTCTCTCCGCTCTCTTCGCTCTCTCCTCTCTCTCCTCTCTCTTCGCTCTCTCCTCTCTCTCCGCTCTCTTCGTTCTCTTCGCTCTCTCCGCTCTCTCCTCTCTCTCCTCTCTCCGCTCTCTCTGCTCTCTCCTCTCTCTTCGCTCTCTTCGCTCTCTTCGCTCTCTTCGCTCTCTCCTCTCTCTCCGCTCTCTTCACTCTCTTCGTTCTCTCCGCTCTCTCCTCTCTCTCCGCTCTCTTCACTCTCTTCGTTCTCTCCTCTCTCTCCGCTCTCTTCGCTCTCTCCGCTCTCTCCTCTCTCTTCGCTCTCTTCGTTCTCTCCTCTCTCTTCGCTCTCTCCGTTCTCTTCGCTCTCTCCTCTCTCTTCGCTCTCTCTGCTCTCTCCTCTCTCCCCTCTCCCCTCTCCGCTCTCTTCGCTCTCTCCTCTCTCTCCTCTCTCTTCGCTCTCTTCGTTCTCTCCGCTCTCTTCACTCTCTTCGTTCTCTCCGCTCTCTCTGCTCTCTCCTCTCTCTCCGCTCTCTTCGCTCTCTCCTCTCTCTCCGCTCTCTTCACTCTCTTCGTTCTCTCCGCTCTCTCCTCTCTCTCCGCTCTCTTCACTCTCTTCGTTCTCTCCTCTCTCTCCGCTCTCTTCGCTCTCTCCGCTCTCTCCTCTCTCTTCGCTCTCTTCGTTCTCTCCTCTCTCTTCGCTCTCTCCGTTCTCTTCGCTCTCTCCTCTCTCTTCGCTCTCTCTGCTCTCTCCTCTCTCCCCTCTCCCCTCTCCGCTCTCTTCGCTCTCTCCGCTCTCTCCTCTCTCTTCGCTCTCTTCGTTCTCTCCTCTCTCTTCGCTCTCTTCGTTCTCTCCGCTCTCTCTGCTCTCTCCTCTCTCTCCGCTCTCTTCGCTCTCTCCTCTCTCTCCGCTCTCTTCACTCTCTTCGTTCTCTCCGCTCTCTCCTCTCTCTCCGCTCTCTTCACTCTCTTCGTTCTCTCCTCTCTCTCCGCTCTCTTCGCTCTCTCCGCTCTCTCCTCTCTCTTCGCTCTCTTCGTTCTCTCCGTTCTCTTCGCTCTCTCCTCTCTCTTCGCTCTCTCTGCTCTCTCCTCTCTCCCCTCTCCCCTCTCCGCTCTCTTCGCTCTCTCCGCTCTCTCCTCTCTCTTCGCTCTCTTCGTTCTCTCCTCTCTCTTCGCTCTCTTCGTTCTCTCCTCTCTCTTCACTCTCTTCGTTCTCTCCGCTCTCTCCTCTCTCTCCGCTCTCTTCACTCTCTTCGTTCTCTCCTCTCTCTCCGCTCTCTTCGCTCTCTCCGCTCTCTCCTCTCTCTTCGCTCTCTTCGTTCTCTCCTCTCTCTTCGCTCTCTCCGTTCTCTTCGCTCTCTCCTCTCTCTTCGCTCTCTCTGCTCTCTCCTCTCTCCCCTCTCCCCTCTCCGCTCTCTCCTCTCTCTCCGCTCTCTCCTCTCTCTCCGCTCTCTTCGCTCTCTCCTCTCTCTCCGCTCTCTTCGCTCTCTCCTCTCTCTCCTCTCTCTTCGCTCTCTCCTCTCTCTCCGCTCTCTTCGTTCTCTTCGCTCTCTTCGCTCTCTCCGTTCTCTTCGCTCTCTCCTCTCTCTTCGCTCTCTCTGCTCTCTCCTCTCTCCCCTCTCCCCTCTCCGCTCTCTCCTCTCTCTCCGCTCTCTCCTCTCTCTCCGCTCTCTTCGCTCTCTCCTCTCTCTCCGCTCTCTTCGCTCTCTCCTCTCTCTCCTCTCTCTTCGCTCTCTCCTCTCTCTCCGCTCTCTTCGTTCTCTTCGCTCTCTCCGCTCTCTCCTCTCTCTCCGCTCTCTTCGCTCTCTCCTCTCTCTCCTCTCTCTTCGCTCTCTCCTCTCTCTCCGCTCTCTTCGTTCTCTTCGCTCTCTCCGCTCTCTCCGCTCTCTCCTCTCTCTTCGCTCTCTTCGTTCTCTCCGCTCTCTTCGCTCTCTTCGCTCTCTCCTCTCTCTCCGCTCTCTTCGCTCTCTCCTCTCTCTCCTCTCTCTTCGCTCTCTCCTCTCTCTCCGCTCTCTTCGTTCTCTCCGCTCTCTCCTCTCTCTCCGCTCTCTTCGCTCTCTCCGCTCTCTCCTCTCTCTTCGCTCTCTTCGTTCTCTCCTCTCTCTTCGCTCTCTCCGCTCTCTTCGTTCTCTTCGCTCTCTCCGCTCTCTCCTCTCTCTCCTCTCTCCGCTCTCTCCTCTCTCTTCGCTCTCTTCGTTCTCTCCGCTCTCTTCGCTCTCTTCGCTCTCTCCTCTCTCTCCGCTCTCTTCGCTCTCTCCTCTCTCTCCTCTCTCTCCTCTCTCTCCTCTCTCTTCGCTCTCTCCTCTCTCTCCGCTCTCTCCTCTCTCTCCGCTCTCTTCGCTCTCTCCGCTCTCTCCTCTCTCTTCGCTCTCTTCGTTCTCTCCTCTCTCTTCGCTCTCTTCGTTCTCTCCGCTCTCTTCGCTCTCTTCGTTCTCTCCTCTCTCTCCGCTCTCTCCTCTCTCTTCGCTCTCTTCGTTCTCTCCTCTCTCTTCGCTCTCTTCGTTCTCTCCGCTCTCTTCGCTCTCTTCGTTCTCTCCTCTCTCTTCGCTCTCTTCGTTCTCTCCTCTCTCTTCGCTCTCTTCGCTCTCTCCTCTCTCTCTGCTCTCTCTGCTCTCTCTGCTCTCTCCACTCTCTCCTCTCTCTCTGCTCTCTCTGCTCTCTGCTCTCTCTTCTCTCCTCTCTCTCCGCTCTCAATTCAATTCAATTCAATTCAATTCAATTCAATGTGCTTTATTGGCATGACTTATTTTCCACAGTGTTGCCAAAGCAAATACATACATATTATGAACAGATGCATATATATACAAACAAGGAACAATGGTAACAAAATAATAATAAATAAAATAGAAGATAAATAATAATAATACAGAAATTGAAATATTGAAACTATTAAATTGTGCCGTCACTGCGTGCCCCTCAGGTTGTGGCAGGTGGCTACATATTTGGCAGCCAGTGGAGCTGTGTGTCCCTCCCCTAGGAGGACAGCAAGTTTCTCTGAGTCTGCCATTTGTCTGAAAAGAGGATATTTTTCTTGTATTTTAATGAAGAATGATTCTCTGATATGGCTGTATTTTATACAGTGTAGGAGAAAGTGCATCTCAGTTTCCACCTCTCCTGTCTCGCAGTGACCACAGAGCCGATCTTCTTTGGGCAGCCAGGTCTGCCTCTGTTTGCCTGTCTCTATGGCCAGGCTGTGGTCACTGAGCCTGTACTTGGTCAGGATCTGTCTCTGCTTAGTATCTCTGACAGTGGAGAGATACTCTGCTAGGCTGTAGTTTCTTTTTATGGCCCGATAGCAATCAAGTTTATTTTGGGATTTTATTTCTGTGTCCCATTGTTCCAGATAGGAATTTTTGGTTTGTTTTATAATTTGGTTTACTCTGACTGGGGGGCTGGTAAGCAGTGCTGACCTGAAGCTGGTTGGAGTTAGTATTGGAGGGGGTCAGTGTGATGAGCTTCAAAGCCAGCTGCATTAGGGGACTCTTTTCAGGGCTGAGCTCTTGGGTCTGGAGGGCCTTGTACTGGAGTGAGTCAGGTTCACTTTTTTCAAGGTGCAACCAGAATTTGAGTGCTCTTTTCTTTATATTAATAAGAACTGGGTATCGGCCTAATTCTGCCCTGCATGTGTGGTTTGGTGTATTTCTTTGCACCTGCAGTGTATTCTTGTATAGTTCAGCATACAGGGTTTTGGGTGTTTGTCCCATTTAGTGTAGTCTTGTTGACTGAGTGGACCCCATACCTCACTACCATACAGCGCAATGGGCTGGATAACACTGTCAATTAATTTTAGCCAGATTTTGACAGGTATATTGATTTTATAGAATCTTCTTTTGATGGCATAAAAAGCTCTGAGTGCTTTTTCCTTTAGTGCATTCACTGCCAGGTTAAAACTGCCTGACGCACTGATGGTCAGACCCAGGTAAGTGTAGCTGGTGGTGTGCTCTAGGGTGGTGTTGACGAGTGTAAAGTGATATCTGTTTCCCTGAGATCTGACCTTTTTTTTGAAAAATCATTATATTGGTCTTTTTGAGGTTTACTGCCAGGGCCCAGGACTGACAGTACTGCTCCAGCAATGACAGACTCTGCTGCAGCCCCTGTTATGTGGGTGACAACAGGAGCAGGTCATCTGCGTAGAGAAGGAACTTGACTTCAGTGTCATGTAATGTGACTTCAGTGTCATGTAATCTCTCTGCTCTCTCCTCTCTCTCTGCTCTCTGCTCTCTCCTCTCTCTCTGCGCTCTCCTCTCTCTCCGTTCTCTCCCCTGTCTCCGCTCTCTCCTCTGTCAAATTCAAATTCAAAGGTGCTTTATTGGCATGACCATTATTCACAGTATTGCCAAAGCAATGTACACACAGTACATCATCTGAACATTAAATAGACAATAACACTGATGAGAATAATAATAATAATAATGGTAAACAAATATAAATAATAACCACGTTATTAATAAGTTAACAATAACAACAATGAAATATAACAAGACTTGAACTAATGTAGAGTGCTCACTGTTTGTCCCTCAGGCTGTGACAGGCAGCTGTGTACTGGGCTGCCAGTTGGACACAGCTGGACTCCTCTCCGAGGAGGATTGGGAGTTTTTGAGAGTCTGGCAGGTCTGGGAATGTTTTGCAGAGATTTTTTATTTGTGGGAAGAAAGTTTCCCTTATTTCTGTGTATTTTGTACACTGCAGTAGAAAGTGCATCTCTGTCTCTACTTGTTGGAGTTGACAGTGATGACACAGCCGGTCCTCTTTGGGCAGCCAGGTCTGCCTGTGTCGGCCTGTTTCTATGGCCAGGCTGTGCTCACTGAGCCTGTATTTGGTTAGGATCTGCCTCTGCTTGTTGTCTTTCACCCTGCTCAGGTATTCAGCCAGGGTGTAGTGTCTTTTTAGGGCCCGATAGCACTCTAATTTGCTTTGTGTTTTTGTCTGTGTGTCCCAATAGGTGAGGTAGTTTTGTTTGTGTTGTGTTATAATTTGGTTAACTCGAATTGTCTGTGTTGGAGCAGTGCTGTCCTGAGGCTGGTTGGTGTTAGTTAGTGCAGTGAGCTTCAGGACCAGCTGGCTGAGGGGACTCTTCTTTTGGCTCAGTTCTTGGTACTGCAGGGCTTTACTGTGGTAGGAGTTTGGGTTGCTTTGTTTTAGATGAAACCAAAATTTAATTGCTCTTTTTTGTATTGAGATCAATAATGGATATTGGATCAATAATGGATATTCTCCTCTGTCTCCGCTCTCTCCTCTCTCTCTGCTCTCTCCTCTGTCTCCGTTCTCTCCCTGCTCCATTAGCTTTTTTTGGTACTTAACATGCTGCGTTATGCTGAAATATACAGATTTAATTAACAAAACAGTTGCCTGCAATTTGCTGTTTACATTGTCTTTTGATTTAACCCATACTTTGTATTTAAGTGAAGGGTACTTAGTGATACATTTTGAATTGTAATAACTGACAGGGAATTGCCAAGTCAACCAGGCAGTCATGCAGAATGCCAGTCATATCAGTCAACCTGAACAAAACTGCTCACTGCATCATAACACATGCTGTCCTAACCCTAACCCTCTACAATTACTCTAGAATGTATTTGACTTTTATACCACATTCTTGAAAATCGGAACCTAAGTTTTATTTTTTTTTTTTTTTCTTAAGATCCAAACACCCCGATTTCAGATTCTGCAGTTCAGTGAATTCTGTACTACAGCCCACTATCGCCGTGTCTAAAGTGATCCACATTTTGAAATAAAAAAAATGAAATCCAGGGACTGTTTCTTCTCATGGCACTACAGCGAACCCTACCAGCGAGGCGCCCAGTGAGCTCAGAGCAGACACCTGCAGGGTTGGCCTTTGTCCTTCAGAGACCAGTAGTTTGTAGACTTCTACTTTCGAGTTTCTGGGTGTAAAAGAGGAAGTTGACTTGGTTGTGGGATTGTAGCTGTATGGGGAATTGCTGTGAGGGAACATAATTGGACAGTTGGGGTTAAAACAATTGGGCCCTCTAAATTAAAAAAAAAACAGTGCCTTTGTCTGGTTGTAGTATGCTAGCGATTGCTTTCCGCTGTTGTACATAATCACACATCCTACATTGACTGTATTTGTTTAGTTGCCTTAAATAAACTGACAACAGTGCTGTTCAACAAACATACAGTGCTCATAAACTAAAATCTTCAGTGTAGACATGCAGACAGCATTGTAATTCATTTTGCTAATAATCCTCTTGGGTGGATGTAACTTTGTTGCATTTTCTGAATGTAAAAATAGCATGAAGCAAACACCAGGATTTAACTGTCAACAAGATTAAAAACCTGTTAAAAAGAAATGTTGCATTGTTTAGCAAAGGTACGTCCCTCTGTCCTAAGTCTCTGTCCACTTGATTTCCAACTGTGTCCTCTGGTCCTGGTTTCAGTGGTGTGTTTAAAGTACTGGTTAGGGTTAACTTTATTTTTAAAGGGATGTTTGCAGCTTTTGACAAAGTCCCGCATAAAATTCTCTAAATGAACGCAGTAGGGATTCAAGGAAGTGCATGCATATGGATTAGGGAGTGGTTAACATGTAGAAAACAGAAAGTATTAGGTCCTCTGTTCTTCCTAATCTACATAAATGACTTAGATTCTGGTATAATAAGCAAATTTGTTAAATTTGCAGACAACACAAAAATAGGAGGAGTGGCAAACACCGTTGCAGCAGAAAAGGTCATTCAAAATGATCTATACAGCATTCAGAACTGGGCAGACACATGGCAAATGACATTTAATATAGAAAAGTGTAAAGTACTGCATGCAGGCAATACAAATGTGCATTATAAGTACCATATGGGATATACTGAAATTAAAGAAGGAATCTGTGAAAAACAATGTGGGGAGGCTATAAAAAACAGCCAACAAAATTCAAGCATTCAAAATGTATGCCCGCCCGTCATTGTATGTCGGTGTCCGTCAGCACCAGCACATCCCATCAACAACCCATTCACAAACTTGCTCAGCGTCAGCTGACCTGTTCTCTCATGATTCAATTGAATTCTGTCTAATCCTTGCCCTGCGAGAAAATGACTCATTATCAATCTATTATTGTTGCCATTCTTTTTACTGTGCACCTCCCAGCATCAAGTCATGAGTCAGACATATTCTATCATTGTTTAATGAAATGCAAACAGAGGGAGGGACGCTGTTAGACTGAGCTCAATATGACCGCGCCTCCAGGAATTTTCAATCACACATGTTCACTGGCAGTGTCAATTAGATTGTGTCTGTGAGCACCATGCTAACTCAAAAATGTTTAAAAAGAAAGAAGGAAGAAGAGATTCTAGGCAGCAATTTGTTCTAGGATTTATCTAATGTTCAGGTAAGAAATAGGTGCACAACAATTCGTCCCCAATTAATAATAATAATAATAATAATAATAATAATAATAATAACTTACATCAAGTACTGCAGAAATCGGTTGTGCCTTCATATGTTAAGACTCAAAGAGCTACTTGTACAGTTTGCATTCCACTGTGTTTGGATCATTTAGGCATTTCACAAAAAAAAAAAATCAAACAGCAGGGGGTTTTCAGGCCATTTCTTTAGCAGCTGCAATTTAATTTGTTTTCGATGCTTCCCTGTCCACTATTTCACATACACGTGAATATCCTTCAAGTAATGTAGACCTATATTTAAATTTCCTTTTTTAATTTACAGCTTAGTAAAAAAAAAAAAAAAAAAAAAAAGAAAAAAACCTAACGTATACCACATTACATATAATGCTATGATCATATATGGTATAAGGAGATCTGTTTCTATGCTTAAAATTGCAATACTTAAAAATGCAACAGTGTAGTACACATTCTAACTCTTTTCATGTCTTCAGTATATATACATTGCTAATTTATATAGACATTTCAATGACCATTGGTGTTTTGTAATTCAGTGTTATTCCCCCCAAAACACCAATGCTAAAAGTGAGTTTAGTTGTGCTCAAATTTTACACCAAAAAACACACACACACACACACACACACAAAAAGTAGCTATGACATGGTTCAAGTAGCAGCTCCCTGTGTTATGAAACGAGTAGGAGAGATAACATAATAGTGAGCGAAACACAATCTTGAGAAGTGGATCGATTTCTGTTTTCATTTATTTTTGTGCAATGCATTCACACTACCTTTCGTAGTTCTGTTTTTTTTTTTAACTAGTAAAACACGTGCTTTCACGGAAGGGGTTAGAATGTGTGTGCTTTAAAACAGCTTTTTTTTTTCCCTAAAATCGAGTGTCCAGCAATGCACCGTAACAAAATTATTAATCCTGTACAACTGTACATTTCAAGAATTGTGAAACTATATAAAGTCTCTGAAATGTAAACATCTAACATTATGTACAAGCCGCTGTTCATCATTGTGATACAGCGCACTGTCCATTGCCTGACGAAGTTTCTATTTTGAGTGTTTTGTTTTTGTTTGTACAGGTTACAGCGGTTAGCAAATTATTGAACAAATCATTTGACCACTATCGTTATTACACTCCAGCCATGAGTAAATCTTCAGCCAGTTTGCCTGAAAATCTCTTTTTTTTTTTAAACTTTCCCTTTACTGACATCTCTTATTTGTGCAATTGTATCACTATGGCAGTACTTTTTCACGGTGAGCATGGATTTCACGATTTCCATGAATAAGGACCAGTGCCATGTAATAATAATATCCAGTTCTCTGTGAAAATCTTCATTTCTGAAAGAATACTATTTTTAGCATTGAAAAATGCATTGAATTAAATGTTCGCATCACCAGAAGACAACATATTATATGAAATCTAGTTGAACTTGCTTACCCTAAATTATGAAACACATGGCATAGAATGTTTTTAAAAAGCTTTACAGGACACAGGTGAGCACTATATTTAGCTCTTGTTAACAGGCTGACCGAGTTTAGTAAAAATGCCCTGAATATTTTTTGCCAAATTACCCTTTGTATTTTTCCATTCTGAAAGTTTGTTGCTTTTAAATTGGATATTTTTATACCATTTTATTTTTACAATGCAAAAAATAACCAATATTTTATTTTTGTAAGAATTACTGTGTGAATCACTCACAAAACACTGATTTTTGTTTGTTTGAATTAACATTTCATTAACATAATAGACTCTCTATATTTATTTTTGTTGTTTTATGAATGAGTATGGATTTATATCTTGCCTTTTTGCCCCCTAGAACTGCCTTGGTGCCCCTGAATCTTCACGCCCAATGAAGGCAACATTGCCTTGCCCTTCATGACCTTAACTTCATGCCCTGTAAGACCTAGAGAAGAGTGTCTATATAAAGGGCAGTGTTGTGTGATTAAGACACTTTGTTTTTGGTTTATATTTTTCTTTAAATTTCCCGGGAATTTATAAGAATTAAAGCACAAACGGGTGGAAATCGGTGCAAAAAAAAATTTACTCCACATTTTCCTTGGTAAATATCGGGGTTAATTTTGGCGGACGGGAGGACATATAAAAAAAAAACAAATAGAGAAAAGTATTGAAAGTAAAAGCAGTTTAATGATGTGGTAACAAACAGAGTGTAATGTGGTACAACTGCAGCTGAACTCTATCTGTAAAGCGTGAGATTAATTAACAGTATGTATAGATATGCACGTGTGTGAGTGTGTGTGTATTGCTGCCACTAAATTGCCTTACTTTAAGCAGACCACTTCGCATAAACACTTAGCCTAATTTATTATGACCATATACACATATAGCTAATGTAATGTATTGTATTTTCTTAATATAATCGTCTATTTTTATACACTTGAGTGGTCGAAAATTCAGGTGAAAATTGGTAAAAAATTAATAATAGTTTTCGTTAAACCTGGGTAAAAATTAGTATGAACTAGGGCCCTATGTGTGCTGCACTGCCATTATGGTTCTGTTACCACACCTGACATACCAAACTAAATTGAAATACTTACACGAAAATATAATATTTTGAGTGGATGAGGAGTGGGGAGAAAACGTTAATCAGTTTATGAATATTCAAAAGAAAACTAATGTTTCGAAGTATACAAAAAGCAAAAATAGCGGAAGTGCGTCGGATGAGGCAGAGGATGCTTAGCGCTGCAAACACTGCTGCATTGAGGTACATGTTCACACTGACAATAAAAGAACATACTGTAAAATAAGCGACACATTGAACTAAAACAATGAAGTGAACTGAGTGTGATTTTTGATGCGTCTCCCGATAGCTTGCATCGCCCAGTTCTGTCAATTTTCTTTTCATTTTATGATTTCAAGTGAATAAACATGGCTTGTTTTATGCTGATGTCGTGTTCGTACCTTCTGTAGACACTATTTCTGTCAGCACAGCGATTGACCAAACATTCGCAAAGTACCAGCTAACTTCGGAAAATGTGGCTTTGACTTGCACATGATTTCCATTACACGAGAGTAGATGTTAAAACTTCATGCTGATTTGAACTCGGCTCTCGTCAAGATAAGCACCAACTAAGACGTAGCTTTACAGTAAACTAATGTGATCCATATGTGTCTCCATCCATTTACGTTTCCTTCCATATGATGATGTAGATATCCTTCTGTCTGGTGTTAATGGCTGAAGTGTAATGCTGGCTCCAGGGATCAGCTTATTTTGCTTCCCTGGCGCATCAGCACACACAACGGCTGCGATGCTGGCTCCGGGGATCAACCACAGTACGGCCTCCCCAGCGCATCAGCATGACAACCATCTGGATTGAGCGAAGTAGGGTACATCTCTGGGGTCTTCAAGTGGGCACCTTCCATCCTCAGTGTTTCGTCGACTAGCCCACGACACCTCAAGAGGGCTCGACGGTGATTCTGGCGTCCCAGCATCACCCCCCTCCGTCCCCCACGTAACTCAGCCCAGCTTACTTACCTGTACATCAGCGTTTCTTTCTTTCTATTGTGCTTG
This sequence comes from Acipenser ruthenus, assembly GCF_902713425.1. Classification (NCBI taxonomy): domain Eukaryota; kingdom Metazoa; phylum Chordata; class Actinopteri; order Acipenseriformes; family Acipenseridae; genus Acipenser; species Acipenser ruthenus. The sequence goes on along the minus strand of NC_081210.1, from coordinate 13,104,246 downwards.
AGATCCCCAGCCAGAATCTTTCCGTCTCAACCACAGCCAGTTGCTGCTCCTCTCTGCTGCTTCAGATAAGTTCTTCACTGTGCGACGCAACTCTTGGCCACTGAATCCGACGTCTCTGAGAAACCGGGTTGTAGAGTGTGCCACAAATCCTCGACAACCCACTTCCACTGGGTAAACCCGGACTCTCCATCCTCGCTGTTCCGCTTCAGTGGCTAGTTGAGCATACCGCAGTTTCTTCCTCTCATACGCCTCATCTACAGCATCCTCCCATGGCACTGTTAACTCTACCAGGTGAACAAGACGTGCTGATCCAGACCACAAGACAATATCTGGTCGAAGGTTAGTGGTGGCAATCTCAGGTGGAAAAATAAGCCGTTGACCAACATCTGCCAGCATTTTCCAGTCTCTAGCAGCTTCCAGTTGTCCTGGGCGAGGATTGGTTTTAACACCTTTTCTTGGTGGTTGCTCTCCTGGGTGGAGGAATGTTGTCTTTTGTGTGTAATGTTTTGATGGAACAGGTGGCAACTTATTGGTCATGTTACGCTTGTCTTCTAATGCTAAGGCCAAACATCGCAGCACCTGGTCATGGCGCCAAGTAAACCGTCCTTGGCTAAGAGCCACCTTATATCCTGTCACAGATTCTGCTTCATCATACATGCCAGGGACATTTTTAATCAGAAACCAGAACTATTACGCATCATATTCCACGTGTAAAGTGTGTATACTGAGATTTTTCTCCCCCGATTTTTACCGATGTTTCAATTAAAAACTATCTTATTTATTTACCCTAGGTCAGGCTGGGCAGTTGCCTTCACTGTTCCTAGACTTTCGGTTTTGTTTTAACTTCACTGTTTCTTGTGTCTCTCTCTCTCACACACACACACGTTCCTCCTCCAAACACCCACCCTCAACGCAGAGAGCTGCAGGCTTTTATGCTGGTGATCATATCCCGTTTAGCAACAAGTTAATCAGTTAATTAACTCGGGAGATGGCCACTTTCTATACAGGGTTTTGTGTGGATGGAGCCGCTGCCAAACAATAACAAACACGGCTTTTCACCATCATATTTATACGTATAATAACAATACAAAGCAAATACAAAACATGCACAGGGGTGGGAAGTACCCCGTTCTAAAATAAACAAACAATACATTTTGAAAATCATAATACAATAACTGTAACATTTATTTACAGGCAGAGCTTTTCCCTGCCCCCTCTCATATGTGCAGGGCTCTCTTCTACTGCCTTGCTACACAGACCCGAAACCTTATTCGGAGTACTGCATACATGATAATGCAAGGTTTAGTTACATAAGAGCATTTAAAACTAGAACGCAGTGTTCGTATGGACAAAATAAAAGTGCTATACAGTGCCAGAGTTAGGTGAACCTGTACCTAACTATTGTTCACTAAGCTTTTGTATAACGAGAACATGCGACAGAAAGGCTAGTCCTGGATTGCACCTGGAAGATGTTCCAGCCCTTTAATTAAATACGGAACGTGATATTTTAAACTAAAGATGCACGTCTAAGTCATTAAGCCCCACTTTGTGATTGGTGATGCCCAGTGAAGCAGTTTAATTGGCCTTTTTATTCTTTCTTTATCACATTCCCGCAGAATGGATCAGATTACCTGCAGAACTTTGGACAGGTTTGGTTTCACTGCACTCTGTGTTTTCAGATAATGCTCAGTGGTTTATACTTCACAGTCAAAAATACATGACAGATCTAACGAGACAGAAATTGAACAGCAAGGCTAAAAACGTTCAGCTGCAGAATGTTCCGAGCTGAGAAATGATAGAATGTGGCAATCACAATTATTTTTTGTTTTTTTTAGCTCAGAAGTACTTTGTAGGTGCTTGAAGAACTAGGATGTGCTATCATTACAAGCCCACGTTTTTTTTTCCACAGAACACAGCAGAAAAGCCTTTTTTATGTAACTTTTATATGTACTGAACATAAGAAAGAACATAAAAGAATGTACGAACGAGAGGAGGCCATTCGTTCATCTAAGCTCGTCCGGTTCCTACTAGCAGATTGATCTCAGATTTTTGTTGGTCTATAGGTCTAATAGTTTAACAAAAAAAAGTTTACCATCATTGCGTGCAAGTTTTCTCTAATTCTGATGCATTGCACTGCTTTTTTGATGCATTTTGAACATTAATACGATAAGACATCACCCTGCTCTTGCAAAGTAAACCCATTTTCAGCCTCAGAACCTTGGAGGACTGGGCAGGGCCAACACAAATTACCTCTGACGTATTGCCCAACCATAGAGTTTAAAATAAAACTAGTTGTAAGGTAATTTCAATGTTACCACTAGCAGTTGTTGCTAAGGGATTCAAAACAAGCAGAAATTTTAAAAATGACTGCAATTACCATGCAGAATTACAAATGTTTTCATAAAGTTTTTTCAGATGTATGGCCCTGGAGGGTAAATACTGGTATCAGTAATTTGTATTTATTATTGTGCATACTGTATGCTTCGGCAGTAAATTACCATGATATAAGGTTACAATTTGTATATATTTGCCTATGTTACGGTGAGAACACTAAAACAATGTAAAACATACTGAAAACTATAGCACATGATTTCTCCGGCTCTACAGAAAACGTTCACACAATAAACCACTTGAAGAAATAGGATAAAGGAGTAGGCTACATAAAATCATAGACCACAATGTTCTTTACAAATAAATGGAAACACTTTTTTTTTTAGCTTTTATGCAAGGAACAAAAAGTGCTACACCCTAATGTAATAAAAATAAAATCTACTTGAATGCCTAGCTAATAAACTCCATAATAATGACCTTAAAATGACACAATATATAAGGGGGGAAATGACTACAATAAAACATTAAACAAATTATTATACAGTAGTGGTTTATTTGTGCTTGTATTTCTTGTCAAGTGGGATGCGTTCTTGCAAAACTCTGCACATCACTCTGCCCTGAGAAGTTTCTTTGGGGGACCTTTTAAAAACTGCACTTTGCTGTGTCTAATAAAGAAAACTGGGGTGTTTGGATGCAAGGGAGCTATATAATGATTTTAATGTCCAAACAACAAGTAAGAGACTAAACATTACACCCAAGAAAAGGTGAAATGTGCACAACACAAAGATAAGCACAACAAAAGTAAACTTTAATCCCAGTGTTTCTGCTTCAACAACAGGACTCGGTAACCCATTCCATCCCCTCACCACTTTCTTGTGTGAAGAAGTGTCTCCTCCCCTCTGTCCTAAGTCTATCTCCACATCATTTCCAGCTGTGTCCTCTAGTCCTGGTTTCTGTACTGCGTTTAAAGTATTGGTTCTGGTTAGCTGTGTCACGCTCTCAGCAGCAGCACTGAGGTTGAAGAGTGACTCGTCTTTGAAGAGCATGCGTCTGTGTTGGTGTGCTGGAGCCCAACAGCATGGCATGCCCCGGAGATCCAAGGGCTGTTCATCACAGTGACATCACCTTTGCACCAGTCACTGTTTACCAGGTAGCGATCCCCACAGACAGTCATGGCACAATGACAACAGGATTGAAACAGTACTTAACACCAGAACATTCTGTGACAGTGGACATGGGCATGGACATGACAGCACAGCACGCAGCAGCATGCCCAATTTAGAAATGCAAAAAGAAACTGCAATTCAATGACAAACATTTTCACAAGTCTTTTTCAATGGCTTCAAATGTTGGAATGGTTTGAGATTCACAGCAGATATTGTTTTGGAGTGGGGAGTGTGAATGATCTCTTAATGGTCACAGAGGTTGGTACAGAGGGATATAAAATACAAATAAAAAGATGAGGGTGGGGGAGGAGCATAGATATTGGAATATTTTTTGGCACAGTGGTGCTATTTTGTTCATGTCAGTCATTTGTTGTGCGATTGCTTGATGCTCTTTTTCATTGAGTGTTGTTTGGTTGCCCAGTGATTGCTTGATGCTCTTTTTCATTGAGTGTTGTTTGTGTGCCCAGTGATTGCTTGATTATCTTTTTCATTGAGTGTTGTTTGGTTGCCCAGTGATTGCTTGATGTCTTTTTTCATTGAGTGTTGTTTGGTTGCCCAGTGATTGCTTGATGCTCTTTTTCATTGAGTGTTGTTTGTGTGCCCAGTGATTGCTTGATTATCTTTTTCATTGAGTGTTGTTTGGTTGCCCAGTGATTGCTTGATGCTCTTTTTCATTGAGTGTTGTTTGTGTGCCCAGTGATTGCTTGATTATCTTTTTCATTGAGTGTTGTTTGGTTGCCCAGTGATTGCTTGATGTCTTTTTTCATTGAGTGTTGTTTGGTTGCCCAGTGATTGCTTGATGTCTTTTTTCATTGAGTGTTGTTTGGTTGCCCAGTGATTGCTTGATGCTCTTTTTCATTGAGTGTTGTTTGGTTGCCCAGTGATTGCTTGATTATCTTTTTCATTGAGTGTTGTTTGGTTGCCCAGTGATTGCTTGATGTCTTTTTTCATTGAGTGTTGTTTGGTTGCCCAGTGATTGCTTGATGTCTTTTTTCATTGAGTGTTGTTTGGTTGCCCAGTGATTGCTTGATTCTCTTTTTCATTGAGTGTTGTTTGGTTGCCCAGTGATTGCTTGATTCTCTTTTTCATTGAGTGTTGTTTGGTTGCCCAGTGATTGCTTGATTCTCTTTTTCATTGAGTGTTGTTTGGTTGCCCAGTGATTGCTTGATTCTCTTTTTCATTGAGTGTTGTTTGGTTGCCCAGTGCTCTGTTACATACATTGGATGGAAGCCTTTTCCATGTGGCTGTCTGTGGCAGGCTGGCTCGCAGTGGTGAGGTTGATGATGTCACGGACCAGGAAGTAACTCAAACCAAAACAGTGGATGGGCGGGTGAAGCTGAATGCAATTGCATTCAGCGTATTTAATAAACAAACAAATGATTTTAACAAAACACAAAACAAAAGGGCATGAGGGCCAAACGAATAAACAAACAAACAAGTAAGTGTCATGCTGGATAATCCAGCACGTTTTAGCAATTGTTTTTAAATGTTGTTCTTTCTCTCCGCTCCCCGTACTCTCCTCTCTACACTCAGTCTCTCTGTCTCTACACGGACAGCTGCAGGTTTATATACTCTGGCCGAGGGATTAACTAGTTGTTAATTATCTTATTACCCCTCGGCCAGAGTCTGCACGCGTTTGGTAAGGATGCATGACTGTCAGCTAGTTAAATAATCAGTAGCTGATCAGCCATGCATCCTCACGGGGTTTTTAAATATAATAAAAGACGCAGCGCTTTTATCCGCGCCGCAAACAAAAATACAAATAATAATAAATAGGGGCGGGACACTCCGCCACACTGTCACTGTTTCATTTTCATCCAGAGCTTGTCAAATTGTGATAAAATTTCCTATGAACTTTTTTTTTTATCTCAAGTTATGGAGTATATAATATGTCTGTCTGTCACATGTACATTTTTCGTTTATCTAAGAGTCAAATTCTAATGAAACTTAATCAGAACAAACTTTTGCACAGGCAGTATCTGAATCTGGTGGGTATATGAACGAACTGAATCTATTTACCCTAGAACAGAGAAGAAGTAGGACACACACACACACACACACAATTGAAGTCTGGAATGGGTTACCTAGTCATGTTGTTGAAGGAGACTCTTCTTCACACAGAGAGTGGTGAGGGGATGGAATGGGTTATCTAGTCATGTTGTTGAAGGAGACACTTCTTCACACAGAGAGTGGTGAGGGGATGGAATGGGTTACCTAGTCATGTTGTTGAAGGAGACTCTTCTTCACACAGAGAGTGGTGAGGGGATGGAATGGGTTACCTAGTCATGTTGTTGAAGGAGACTCTTCTTCACACAGAGAGTGGTGAGGGGATGGAATGGGTTACCTAGTCATGTTGTTGAAGGAGACTCTTCTTCACACAGAGAGTGGTGAGGGGATGTTACCTAGTCATGTTGTTGAAGGAGACTCTTCTTCACACAGAGAGTGGTGAGGGGATGGAATGGGTTACCTAGTCATGTTGTTGAAGGAGACTCTTCTTCACACAGAGAATGGTGAGGGGATGTTACCTAGTCATGTTGTTGAAGGAGACTCTTCTTCACACAGAGAGTGGTGAGGGGATGGAATGGGTTACTGTGGCGGAGTGTCCCGCCCCTATATATTTGTTTATTATTATTTGTATTTTTGTTTGCGGCGCAGTTAAAAGCGCCACGTATTTGTTATTGTTTTTATATTTAAAAACCCCGTGAGGATGCGTGGCTGATCAGCTACAGATTATTTAACTAGCTGACAGTCAAGCATCCTTACCAAACGCGTGCAGACTGTGGCCGAGGGGTAATAAGATAATTAACAGCTAGTTAACCCCTCGGCCAGAGTATAAGAACCTGCAGCTGTCCGTGCTGCGGGGGGAGAGAGTGTACAGAGGAGAGTACGGGAGAACACGGGAGAGCGAGCGAGAAACAATTGCTATATTTTAAATATACTTGTTTCTGTTTCTTTGTTTGGCCATCGCACCTTTTTGTTTTGTGTTTTGTTGTGTTTGTTTAAATCTTTTGTTTTGTTTTATGAGTTGATAAATACGCTGAGTGCCGTAGCATTCAGCTTCACCTGCCCATCCACTGTTTTGGTTTCTGTACTTCCTGGTCCGTGACGTCACCACACCTCACCACTGCAAGCCATCTTGCCACAGTTACCTAGTCATGTTGTTGAAGGAGACTCTTCTTCACATAGAGAGTGGGGAGGGGATGGAATGGGTTACCTAGTCATGTTGTTGAAGGAGACACTTCTTCACATAGAGAGTGGTGAGGGGATGGAATGGGTTACCTAGTCATGTTGTTGAAGGAGACACTTCTTCACAAAGAGAGTGGTGAGGGTATGGAATGGGTTACCTAGTCATGTTGTTGAAGGATACACTTCTTCACACAGAGAGTGGTGAGGGATGGAATGGGTTACCTAGTCATGTTGTTGATGCTGAATCACTGGGATCCTTTAAGACCTGAAGAGATCCATTAGCTACTTGGAACCGGATGAGCTGTCCGTACCTACATGTTTTCTCCTCTCGTACCTACATGTTTCTTATGTAAGACATATGTGACCGGGTTCGAAACTAATGCTCGGCCGAATTAAAACTGATGAGGACTAGTTCACGGGGTGGGAGCCCGGGCTATAAGAATAGATTTGGTTGGTAGGGGAGAGACCTCTAAAGAAAACATATAAAAGGGTTGTCTTGCATGATGAGGAGAGATGTGGCCTGCAAGATCGTGCACAACGTCCCAGAGGATAGAACAGGTAGGGGATGCAAACCTGAATCTTTCGAGGATAGAACAGGTAGCGGATGCAAACCTGAATCCTTCGAAGATAGAACAGGTAGCGGATGCAAACCTGAATCCTTCGAAGATAGAACAGGTAGCGGATGCAAACCTGAATCCTTCGAAGATAGAACAGGTAGCGGATGCAAACCTGAATCCTTCGAAGATAGAACAGGTAGCGGATGCAAACCTGAATCCTTCGAAGATAGAACAGGTAGCGGATGCAAACCTGAATCCTTTGAGGATGGAACAGGTAGCGGATGCAAACCTGAAAATGAAAGGACAGAAGAGTAGTTTCCCTGGCTATTGGAGAGTCTCCCTCAGGGAATCTGAAAAGAGGTGGAAAGTAGAAGGTTAGATAGGACATTGAGCACTAAACACATAGCAGGCTACAACCCGAGCGGAAATAGGAAGAGAAAGAACTGAGCCTCTGATTTTAAGGTTAGTAATAGCGCATGAGCTGCGAAAGGATAGGTGTGGCCGGGGGTCCCCACTGACTCGTACAATGAGAACCCCCCTTATCCGAAGGCAAAGGTGGCGTAGCTGACCTGAGGTCGGGGCAGTGAGATCACTTGCCCCCCAAAAGAAGGCCCCCCGGCTCCATAGAAGTTCCCCAAAACTGTGCGACTAACACGAAAAAGGACCATGTACCAATGCATACGAAAAAACACCCAAGTCGACAATAAAAAGGGGGATAGATAGATGTATGGATTATGTGTACGTGTAACTGTACCTATATCTCTCACAGTGGAGAGGAATAACCCCCTCGTCCCAGCAAAAAGATAGCCCCCATACTATGTTGAGCTGTGGAAATGTCAGAAATGGAAGCGCGAATGTACAGGTCAACTGCTGAAGAAGACCAGCGCCCCAGACTCTTAATAAGATGCTGGTTGATTTTGCTGCCCCGATCCTGAAGGAGAGAGGAGTGTAGAAATGGGGTGAGAGGCCTGCTTTGTAGATCAGGGAGGCGAAGTGGGAAGAAAAGCAGTGTCTCAATATAGTGAGAGGTCACAGGAACGGATGCTGATGGAGACAAAACTGTCGATTTGATGGAACTCTGGGCATCTGAGGAATCCGAAGAAAGTGGTTAAACACATTGTCTCCATGAGCAGGTCGCTGAAAGGATTGAAGCAGCCATTTTGAAGGATTTGTATTAAAGTGAATAAAATGTCCACAGATGTAGGTAGCCGTGATGGGGAAGATGGGGCTGTGCTTTTTATGATTCCTCGCAGTGTCAGGCAGACTGCCGGAATATAGAGCAAAATAGGGGATGAAACTGCCAATAAATGATAGCGAGACTGGATCCCACTGATGTATGATTGCATTATGCCGGGAGCCAGATGGAGTGTGTCCCTTGCATGTGCGATGAAAGAGAGGATACAGTCTTGATTGAATGGAATAGGAAGAGTCAGATTTTGAGCACAGAAGACTGAATAGCTGTTCCAGCCTGTGGTGTAAGATGACCTTGTGGATGGAGCGAGAGCTGAAGCCATGTAGTTTCTTGCGAATTGAAGGAGCTTAGATAGAGTTAAGTTTAATTGAACACGAGGTGCTGGAATTGCAGGGACTGGAGTCGCTGCTGGGATCAGCTGGCAAAATCTGGTGGAGGCGAGAGAAAGTGTCGGCAGTGTTAATGCCTGCGATGAGGCATGCTTGAATAATAAAATTGTAAGACACTGAAATCCACAAAAGGCGGCGAAGTAAGCTCATGATGAGAGGGGAGGATGAACAGCCTTTGTTGATAATATGCACAGTGGCTAGATTATCACTGAAAAATAGGATTGACATTCTAGACCACTGATGTCCCCAGAGGTAGGTGATTGCTACGATGGGATATAATTCCAGGAGTTACCCATGAAACCCCCGAATCCTAGAAATGAGGCATCTGTGAAAATGGACAAATCATGGGGGGCTGAGATGTAGTCTTTATAGGATAGTGAAAGCCCGTTCCAGATTTGAATGAATAATTCCCACATTTTTATGTCCTTCCTGGATTCGGCGGATATGTTTATCCGAGACTCCAGGCTTGAAAATGTAGAAGAGAGAGCGAGGAGACATGAAATGAAAGTTCTACCCTGGGGGATGATGCGAATTGTGTATCCAGCAAGAATAGCAGGTCGCGTTTTCTGATTGAGGTTGTGATTTGAAATTGATTGATGAGGTATCAAATGCAGTCCAGTTTAGCGGGAGGGAGGTGGGCTTCGAAGTTGATTCTGTCCAGGGTAATGCCCAAAAACTCCAGAGTGTGTACTGGACTGATGGTTTTCTCCTCCGAGAGGGGGACACCAAGTGCAGAGAATAATGTTCTGAGCTTTGTGATTTCTTCTGCTGGGGGGTCCGAGGAAGGGGAGAGCAGGAGAAAGTCATCAAGCAGGTGAAGCTAAAATGGAACGTAGCAGGAGTTGAGTAGTAACCAGCAGAGGGCTTCGGAAAACGAGTCGAATATCTCAGGGCTGCTGTGATAGCCAAGAGTGAGTTGAGTGGCGAAATAAAACTTTCCTTCCCAGCAGATTCCAAATAGATGGTGGAGGGAGGGGTGGATAGGCATGACTTTGAATGCGTCAGATGTATCCTAGCCAGCCAGGACCCATGACCTGCTGCTTTGAGTGATCTGATGACGTCTGCAATCTTTATGTACTGCAAGGAAAACTGGGCGTGAGGTATGAGTGAATTTATGCTGCTCGTAGAGCAGCCTCAGGGTGCAGAGAGATCAATAATAAGGCGCTTTTTCTCTGAAATTTTCCGGGTGGCAGTGCCGATGGGGTTAATCCTGAAAGCGGGGAAGGGGGTGGGGGGCTATAAATGGTCCTGCCATGAACCCTTTATGTATCTCAGATTGAATGAAAATGCTGATTGATTGAGGGTCTGAAATTGCGGAGTGTAAGTTATTGCAAATATGCGATGATACTGGGATTTTTGATAGGCCGGTAGAAAATCTGTGTTGCAGACCGTCGATGAGGTAGGTTGTAAAAAACTGGTCTGGGTGATGTTCGAGGGCTTCAATCAGAGCTGGGATGATTATCAGGGTGGAAACTGTGAGCAGATTTGAACGTTATTTCTTGGGGGCGGCTGGGCAGACTGATTGAAAGTGGGCGTCCCCACAGTAGTTGCATGTATGAAGATTCCTGCAAAACTTGGATAAGCAGACGGTGGGGTTGAAATTGTTACACATTTATTTTGAACCGGCAAATCTGATGTTGCGACCGTATTTATCTGTGTTCCTGGAAAAAAAAGGTGGAGCTGATGCGTAGCATGCATGAGGCGCTGTAACTGGAGCTGTTATCCAGTCCCTGAAGCGGGAAGGAGTGGAAGGGTCCGTTCTGTGGGATGTTGATGGTAAGGCAGTCTTAGGGCACAAGGAAGTGGAATGCACTGTAAAAGCACAGACTGTTCATGCATTTGCTCTTATCCCCCCAAAGACTCTATTAAACAGATCGGGATTGGAGGCAGCCCAGTTGATGATGATGTTGTCTGATGTTAATATGGAAGCTGCTTTTGTGGCAAAATTATTATTATTATTATTATTATTATTATTATTATTATTATTATTATTATTAATTTCTTAGCAGACGCCCTTATGCAGGGCGACTTACAGTCGTAAACAAATACATTTCAAGAATCACAGTACAAGTAATAATGCAATTATGGTAATAAAGCCTTATGGTATTCATAAAACATTGTGCCTTCGTACCTGACTGCTAGATCTGTAATGTAAAATAAATAGTAATCCAGCTCCAAATGGTGATGAGGGTAGGCAGTGCATAATATGCCCCGATACACAGAGAAAGCCAGCACAAATTCCCCCAGGGTAAGATTTGTGAGCAGCCGGGGTTTACTGGACTTGAGTGTGACGGTGAGGTCCCGCAGTTGACTCTGCGGCAGTAGCGGCTGCAGGATTTAATTCCTGGCTGGGCCCCAAATTTTCACGGACAGGCCGTTTATGACTTAATGACGTAAACGTAATGACGTAATTGAGGACACTCTATCAAAGATCTTTATAGCAACTAGAAGATCTTTGACTCTACAGTGCCTTGCGAAAGTATTCGGCCCCCTTGAACTTTGCGACCTTTTGCCACATTTCAGGCTTCAAACATAAAGATATGAAACTGTAATTTTTTGTGAAGAATCAACAACAAGTGGGACACAATCATGAAGTGGAACGAAATTTATTGGATATTTCAAACTTTTTTAACAAATAAAAAACTGAAAAATTGGGCGTGCAAAATTATTCAGCCCCTTTACTTTCAGTGCAGCAAACTCTCTCCAGAAGTTCAGTGAGGATCTCTGAATGATCCAATGTTGACCTAAATGACTAATGATGATAAATAGAATCCACCTGTGTGTAATCAAGTCTCCGTATAAATGCACCTGCACTGTGATAGTCTCAGAGGTCCGTTTAAAGCATAGGACAACAATCAGTCGTATACTGCACAAATCTGGCCTTTATGGAAGAGTGGCAAGAAGAAAGCCATTTCTTAAAGATATCCATAAAAAGTGTCGTTTACAGTTTGCCACAAGCCACCTGGGAGACACACCAAACATGTGGAAGAAGGTGCTCTGGTCAGATGAAACCAAAATCGAACTTTTTGGCAACAATGCAAAACGTTATGTTTGGTGTAAAAGCAACACAGCTCATCACCCTGAACACACCATCCCCACTGTCAAACATGGTGGTGGCAGCATCATGGTTTGGGCCAGCTTTTCTTCAGCAGGGACAGGGAAGATGGTTAAAATTGATGGGAAGATGGATGGAGCCAAATACAGGACCATTCTGGAAGAAAACCTGATGGAGTCTGCAAAAGACCTGAGACTGGGACGGAGATTTGTCTTCCAACAAGACAATGATCCAAAACATAAAGCAAAATCTACAATGGAATGGTTCACAAATAAACATATCCAGGTGTTAGAATGGCCAAGTCAAAGTCCAGACCTGAATCCAATCGAGAATCTGTGGAAAGAACTGAAAACTGCTGTTCACAAATGCTCTCCATCCAACCTCACTGAGCTCGAGCTGTTTTGCAAGGAGGAATGGGCAAAAATTTCAGTCTCTCGATGTGCAAAACTGATAGAGACATACCCCAAGCGACTTACAGCTGTAATCGCAGCAAAAGGTGGCGCTACAAAGTATTAACTTAAGGGGGCTGAATAATTTTGCACGCCCAATTTTTCAGTTTTTTATTTGTTAAAAAAGTTTGAAATATCCAATAAATTTCGTTCCACTTCATGATTGTGTCCCACTTGTTGTTGATTCTTCACAAAAAATTACAGTTTCATATCTTTATGTTTGAAGCCTGAAATGTGGCAAAAGGTCGCAAAGTTCAAGGGGGCCGAATACTTTCGCAAGGCACTGTATACTGTCAGAAATAGCACCATATCCAAGAACGCACACTCTACCAAAACATTTTGACAGTCGGAAATCCGATTTACTACCAACAGGCATAGCAGCACAAATTCCATAACGTTAACGTCTGGCAAAAGCTCTTGCATGTGTTTCGACTTCCCAAAGTGAGTTTAAATTTAAAAAGCTCTCATACAGTGACTAAAAGTGAATGTTAATACTTCCCTTTGAGCTTTAAAAAAGTGTCAGTTACATGGGAACAAAAACAAAACAGGAATAGAGGCATGAGTTGAGCATAACATACATCTCAGCTTCATCAGTCAACTGAATTCAAGTTGATAAAATTAAATGTAGGTACTTACATTACTGGCGCATTTGTTGATTCGTCGGTTCGTTTTCTTTTTACAAAATTTGTCAGGACGTAGCTAATGCGTAAGACGCAAATATAGCTATGGTTTACTGCAAAGTTAGCTGAACATTCGGTATTATTATATTTCTTAGACTTACAATTGTTACAAGATATCACATTATTTTTACATACAATTACCGATTTATACAGTGGGGTTTTTAGTGGAGCAATCTAGTTAAAGGACCTTGCTCAAGTGTACAACAGCAGTGCCTCCTCACCTGGGATTGAACCCACGACCCTCCAATGAGGAGTCCAGAGCCCTAACCACTACTCCACACTATTGCCCTGTGTAGGTAATTAGATAGCTAATTGCAAATGTAAATAATAATCAAACAGCAGCTGCACAAGCTAGTTGCTTGCGTGCCTTGCAATGAAAGAAAAGTTAATGCTGCCGACGCACAGTAATTTCGATACTATAGTATTAAAGACATAAGATCTCATATCTCAGTCGTCCAATCACCAATCTTTTTTTTTTTTTATAACCATGACAACGGTGCTGAGGTGGGTGGGACGGATATATTTTGAACCAGTGGGGAAATAAATAATCGCATATTACCCGTTAAGGGTTGTCAAAAATCGAGTACATTTTAGATGTCTTACCAATTCTAAAGCTAAAAAACAACAACTATTTTTTTATAATACTAGCTCCTGAGTACAGTGTTGGATTCTGTGATTCAGAATAATACATTCTGTCAGGTACAGGATGTTTCTTATTTGAACAGTTTGGACCAGAGGAGTGCAAAGTGAAGCTGAGTCTCTTAAAACAATACAACAAGTGGCCTGTATAGGAGCACTGTTGCTTCAATGGGTCTTGTTCTCCTTTGATAAACGTTTGATACATAATGGATGTGCATGGCAGAGAAAATGTATGGAACTATTTTGTTAGCTACAGTTATGAAGTAATTGCAGTTAAAACAAATAATTCCATAACAAAATAGTTCCTTTGAATCTTGGCAGTAAACACTGAACAGAGACCAAGGTATTAAAAATAAATAGTTATTAGCTACTAATACGTTAATTAATTGTATTAACAGTAATAAAGTAATTAATGTAATTCTGTTGCTGAATTTACACACCACATTTTGAAGTTCAGCCAATTCATATTGAAGTCCTCCTAATGCCATATGAGGGCTCCTGTACATGTTGTGTGAATAGTGGATATTAGTGCAGTGTTGTGTGAATAGTAAATATTAGTGTTGTGAATAGTGGGTATTATAGTGCAGTGTTGTGTGAATAGTGGGTATTATTAGTGTAGTGTTTTGTGAATTGTAAATATTAGTGCAGTGTTGTGAATAGTGGGTATTATTAGTGTGTGTTTTTCTGTTTTTTACTACGTCCAGGCCATCTGGAGTACTGGTGTCAGTGCACCACGGACATCTAGGTGCTTACTACCGTTCAGACCGCTTATTCACTGCAGTTCAAGCAGTTTCGGGGCGTGACTACAGCATCAGTCACGGACCCGCAAGACGTCACCGTGCTGTTTCAGGAGGTAGAAGCTCTGCTGCAAAAACTGGCTATTCACATGATAGTCCCCCTCCAGTGGGAGGAGGGGTTCTACTCCAGGTACTTCCTATTGCCAAAACAGGATGGTGGCCTCAGACCGATCCTCGACCTCAGACACGTCAACCTGTATCTGAGCCGAAGGAGGCTAAAATTGTTGATGATGCAACAGCTGTTGCAGTCAATCAAGCCAGGAGACCTTGGTGGACCTCAAAGATGCCTATTTTCACATCCCCATAAGACCAGAACCTGCGGTTCCCCTGTCAGGGAACAGTGTATGAGTTCCGTGTCTTGCCATTTGGCTTCTCTCTAGCTCCCCGTGCCTTCTCAAAGTGCATGGAAGCTGTCCTGTCCCTAATGAGCTTCAAAGGCATCAATGCTCAATTATCTGGACGACTGGTTCTTTTGTGCCCAGTCACCAGCACGGGCAGAGGCCCACACAGAACTTGTCACCGGCCACCTTCAATGGTTAGGCCTTGTGATGAATTATGCAAAGAGCCAGCTCACGCCTTCTCAGACAGCCTCCTACCTAGGAGTGTGCTTGGACTCCAGGTCCATGCTGTCCACATTCTTTTGGACAGCAGAGTGCAGAAAATAGCCGCCTGTTTGTAGCTCTTTCAGCCTAATAGAGCGCTTGCGGTAATAATGTTCCAGGAACTTCTGGGCCTGGTGGCAGCAGCTTCCCAGACCCTTCCATTGGGTCTCCTGCACATGCGCCCCAGGCGGTCCACTGTCTCATCACTGTCTAAAGGCACTCTCTTGGTGGAAACAGCCGGTGTAGCATTTTCACCAGAAGAGAGGTCATCACCACGGACACGTCCAGCCTCCATGTGGCCGCAATAAGCCATAAGGTGCCCAGACTGGCCACATCTCCAGCATATATTCTCTCTCGCTCGCTCTCTGCTGTGGGTGGCAGCTCTCACTCTTGGCAAGGGATTGTGTTCATATTTGCAGCCTAGGGTTCCTTCATGGGTGCGGGTGGTCGAGAGAATGGGCCTGGTGGTTGTGACATGGCAGGGGCTCCTCATCTTGTAGCACTGCGTCAATTGCTATGGCCTGGATGACTGTGCCCACTCATCACCCATTGGCCCATCTGTATCCTCTCGCAATCACACACACACAGAAACTGACAGACAGGCTGCTCAAGGATAGAGGGAGAGCGATTAGCCGGCAAAAAAGACTTGCACTCACTCACTCACTCACTCACAGCAGCGCACAACACAAGTAACATTATGGGTAGAGTACAAAGTCCCAACCCCTTCCCCAGGCCATAACACAGTCCATGGGAGGTATACTGTTAGTTGCAGTTGCCGCTACATTATATAGACGTTAACTTACTTTGACTTAGTTGTGCTTTGCTTCACAATATCCATGGAGAAAAACAAGATCTGTTATATTGTATTACTATTCCATCATCAGCCACCTCAAGATTGAAATATTTCTATACTTCACTGCGCACATACTTCAGGGTTGTTCATTTTCTAGCCAATCCAGAAGTACTTGAATCTTCAGCTGCTGCGTATGAATGCTGATTCACGACACCTCTGAAAGTATGATGTATGTTGAACTTTGCTTTATTTTGAGATGTTGTCACACGGCTGGCTGAGTGGTGCCTTCAGATCCAGGAAATGAATAACACACAGGACAGATGAAATGAAATGATGAAGACGCTTGTTTGCGCCGGTTTATTATAAATAAAAAGGTTTGAACAAAAGACAGGACACGGCACTTGAGGCCAAATAAAACAGACAAACAAAACGAACAGACACTAACAAACAGGGACGAACAAACACGGTGAGTATAAATAAACAAACAAGTATCGTGCTGGTCCTACCAGCACGCAATAGCAATTGTTATCTTTTTATTTCTCCTTTTCTCTCTCCCGTTCTCCACTCACCGAACACACAACCCCGAGTGAGTAAAACGTGCACCTATATATACTGTTGTGCCAGGATTCAATTACTAATTAATTATTCACTTGAATCCCAGCACGTGAATTAATTATGTGCAACCTCGTGCTCACATATTAAATACTTTAAATGCACGTGAATTGAAGTGCAATCCCGTGCCTAAATACAATTATACATTTTAAATAACTTGTGCTGCACACACCCATTTATATCCCGTGCAGCCATCTACAATACACCAACATTAACACACGCAACATACAACACAGAAAAGCACACAGGGGCGGGGCACATTGCCACAGATGTGTTTTGATGTTTTAAAAGCACATCTGATTTATAGTACTGAAAGTTCACATTTTAAAAATACATTAATAATAGCACACGTAATCACACAGACAAAATGCAATGAACCACTGACGCATGCGCATATCTCAAAACAATGCAAAACGGATGGCCAATAGTGCTTAAAGCATTTGGATCCTACACGCCAATCAATGGAATAAAATGGTTACATAATACATAAGAACATAAGAAAGTTTACAAACGAGAGGAGGCCATTCAGCCCATCTTGCTCGTTTGGTTGTTAGTAGCTTATTGATCCCAGAATCTCATCAAGCAGCTTCTTGAAGGATCCCTGGGTGTCAATACTTTAGTGTTATGTCTTAACCTTATACCTAAAAAGGAGTATACACCATCTACTGGATATTTTACATATAGGAACGCGGGTCGAGGTATTTTGCCACCTGTATTGCTGCCATTGCTATCGTATGGTGTTGGACAGATCAGCACGGGACGCAGTGACGCTGAGCGATACCGCTCAAATCGAAGCCAGAGCGGTTTTTTTCTGGCTGCCGCACAGTACCGTCGGTGGATTAACCAATCACAGCCAAGTGGTGACAACACGTGCTTGACAGGAAAAATCATGAATGAAACTGTTGTCTACGGGTTTGATCCCTCCCATACTTCATACAAGGACAGGCAAGTCAGTATTTTATTCATCGCCCCTGAAGCCAATTTGATACTGTTATCACTTTTTGCCTTTTTTAATCATTTCTGTAGTTCACTACTATTTTTACTAAATAACTGGCTGTAAAAGGATATATTTTCTCACACTTTAGTAGTAGGCTACTTGCTGTCAGCAACGTATTGTATGTTTCTTTGCTAAGCTGATCGCTCATTTCATACACCTGCATATAGTTGACAGAAAAACAACCAGTGTTTTTATTTAGTAGATTATATGGGAGGGCATTACAGCTATGCCCAAAAGTTTTGCATCACACCCAACAGAATAGGCTCATAATGTTATGTTGACATATTGAAATTACATATCGCTTTGTAGTTTTCCAAAAATTGAAAAATGTGACATTTCAAAACCTGATATGAAATACTGTACTACCATTGTAGTTTCCGGTAGACTTTTGAGATACCATTTTATAGTTTCTTAGATTGCATGATGTTAAATAAAATATTTTGAAATTATGTTCGTATAGTTTTTTTTTTTATTATGTCTGCATCCTAATATTCTACTAGGTGATGCAAAAAAATTTGGCCATAATGTAAATAATATTATTATTATTATTATTATTTATTTCTTAGCAGACGCCCTTATCCAGGGCGACTTACAATTGTTACAAGATATCACATTATTTTTACATACAATTACATTATTTATTTTTTTTACACATTATTTTTACATACAATTACCCATTTATACAGTTGGGTTTTTACTGGAGCAATCTAGGTAAAGGACCTTGCTCAAGGGTACAGCAGCAGTGTCCCCTACTAGGGATTGAACCCACAACCCTCTGGTCAAGAGTCCAGAGCCCTAACCACTACTCCACACTACTTGTGTTACTGACAATTACTGTACTGTACCATTCAGTTTTTCTATATTGTAAGAAAAGTCAGTCATACCGCGCCGGTGTGTCCGGGTGCAGACTAACGGTATCGCACTGTGAAAATGCCCAGCGGTGCCGCGCCTATCTGACTCGGGCTTTACAGTGAGCTTATACTGTCAGTGGTGCTTGTAACATAGCTACCTCTGTGACTATGAAGGGGAGTTATTATGTTTAAATCGACTTATTTATTTAAATTGTACCTATCTTTTTAAAAACGTGTAATTAGTTTCAGCATTCATGTACTGTCCGTGTGTCATTATAATTACAGTAGCGCATAGTCAGTTTATAAAAGTACTAATCCAATAATTTCCAATATTTTTTTCTGCTACTTGTTTGTAGTGTCAAATAAAGACAAGGCAACAGCAGAAATCAGCATATGGGCCCGCTGTTTTAGATCCTTGGAAGAACAAGAAGCTGCACAGTTTAAGAGTAGGGTGTAAAGTTCAGAGTTCCAAATCTGTTTTTGTTATTGTTCGTTGCATTACCATAAGTATAATGTCTAACACTTCCACTAATACATCTAATAATAATAAACAATTTTGTTTTAATTACCACAAAACTCTTTAAGCACTAATGGGTTTATATACAATTGAATTATTTATGTTTGACGATTGTTTCATAATAAATCATGACCATAACTGTGTGTGTGTGTGTGTGTGTGTGTGTGTGTGTGTGTGTGTCTATATATATATATATATATATATATATATATATATATATATATATATAATCAGTGCCTTGCAAAAGTATTCAGACCCCTGACCAATTCTCTCATATTACTGAATTACAAATGGTACATTGAAATTTTGTTCTGTTTGATATTTTATTTTAAAACACTGAAACTCAAAATCAATTATTGTAAGATGACATTGGTTTTATGTTGGGAAATATTTTTAAGAAAAATAAAAAACTGAAATATCTTGCTTGCATAAGTATTCAACCCCTGTGCTGTGGAAGCTCCCAGTTTACACCGATGAAAGAAATTGCCCTAACGGGGACACAATTACCTTACCATTGGCCTCCACCTGTGAACCATTAAAGTTGCTGTCACATTTTCTGGATAAAAACCCCACTGTTGAAGGATCATTGGTCAGGCTGTGAATCTGAAGGAAAATGAAGACCAAAGAGCATTCTACAGAATACAAAATAATATCCAAGTGTTTGGATATCTCAGTGAGCACAGTTGGATCAATAATCAGGAAGTGGAAGCTGCATCACACCACCCAGGCACTGACAAGAAAAGGCCGTCCCTCAAAACTCAGCGCTCAAACAAGGAGACTTGTGAGAAAAGCCACAGAGAGGCCAACAATCACTTTGAAGGAGCTACAGAGTTCAGTGGCTGGGAGTGGAGTAATGGTGCACCAGTCAACCATATCAAGAGCTCTGCATAACAGTGGCCTGTATGGGAGGGTGGCAAGAAAGAAGCCGTTACTCAAAAAGTACCATCTGAAAGCACGTCTGGAGTTTGCCAGAAAACATGAGAGTGACCCAGCTGCGATGTGGGAAAAGGTTTTGTGGTCAGATGAGGCCAAGATAGAGCTTTTTGGCCAAAACTTAAAGCGCTATGTGTGGCGCAAACCTAACACTGCCCATGCCTCAAGACACACCATCCCTACAGTGAAGTATGGTGGTGGCAGCATCATGCTGAGGGGGTGCTTCTCATCAGCAGGGACTGGGCATCTTGTTAAAATTGAAGGAAGAATGGATGGAGCAAAATACAGGGAAATACTGCAAGAGAACCTGCTTCAGTCCGCTAAAAAACTGAAGCTTGGGAAGAAATTCACCTTTCAGCAGGACAATGATCCCAAGCACAAGCCCAAAGCAACATTGGAGTAGCTCAAGAACAAAAAGGTGAATGTCCTACAGTGGCCCAGTCAAAGTCCTGATCTCAATTCCATTGAGAATCTGTGGCACTATTTGAAAATTGCGGTCCACAAGCGTCGTCCAACCAACCTGAACAACCTGGAGCAAATCTGCCAAGAAGAATGGGCCAAAATCACTCCGACACTGTGTGCAAAGCTGGTACATACTTACCCCAAAAGACTTAAAGCTGTTATTGCAGCGAAAGGTGGCTCTACCAAATATTAATGTGTGGGGGTTGAATACTTATGCAAGCAAGATATTTCAGTTTTTTATTTTTCTTAAAAATATTTCCCAACATAAAACCAATGTCACCTTACAATAATTGATTTTGAGTTTCAGTGTTTTAAAATAAAATATCAAACAGAATGAAATTTCAATGTACCATTTGTAATTCAGTAATATGAGAGAATTGGTCAGGGGTCTGAATACTTTTGCAAGGCACAGTATGTATATATATATATATATATATATATATATATATATATATATATATATATATATATATATATATTGTGAAAGAGTTCACTCTGTTTGAGGTTCATTTGCACTCTCTTTTTTTTTTTTTAAATTTAGTCGTCGCCAATTATTTTTACCCCGGTTTTCACCCCAATTTAGCATGCCCAATTATTATCTGTATCCCCGGCTCACCGCTCGCAACCCCCCCGCCGACTCAGGAAACGGAGGCTGAAACACGCGTCCTCCGAAACGTGCTCCTTCCAAGCCGTCATTTTTCGCACTGCAGATCCACAGCAATGCTACCAGACCTATAGTGCCGGAGGACAACACAGATCTGGCGGCTCCGCTGCAGAGCCACAGGCGCCCTATCGGCCACAGGGGTCGCTGATGCGCGGTGAGCCGTGGATTCCCCTGCCGACCTAAGCCCTCCCTACCCGGAGAGCGCTCAGCCAATTGTGCGCCGCCCCCTAGGAACTCTCGGTCACGGTCAGCTGTGACATAGCCTGGATTCGAACCTGCTATAGGGCACATCCTGCGAGGAGCGCCTTTACTGGATGCGCCACTCGGGAGCCCCCCATTTGCACTCTCTTAATTACCAGACCCAGACACAGAGCGGTATATATATATATGTCAAAAACCTATAAATACCTCCAATGTTTGGATTCAAACACAGGCTCCCTTGAGAAAGATATGTACAACATATCGAAACGTTGGGCAGCTGGCTCTTTGAGCTAATATATATATATATATATATATATATATATATATATATATATATATATATATATATATATATTTAGCACTTTTGTACCTTTTTATTATTTTACAGAAAATAATAGGAAAACATCAAACAAAATCCTAACACGTGGCGTACTAAACTGTACTTTACTATAACCCTAACCCTAACTACCACATGGAGTACTAAACTGTACTTTTATTCAGGTTCTAACTATATCAGACAGCCAAGCCGATTACAAACACACTGATACAGACAGATTTACCATTTAAGTAACCTGTCTTCACACAGACTGCTCATCACATGGCTTGTCCTTCGTCAGCCTGGCACAGAGCTGCACGGCTTAATCAGCCTCAGGTGCTTCTCATTAAATGGAGCCAGGTGACTCCCCTCTGGTTCCTGGTAACCCTGTGGAATTCTGGGGAATGTAGTCCTGCAGCAGCCCCCTGGACTACGTATTTTCTCCTCCCCCTACTCTGCCACACATGCTCAGTCAAATCTGCCACAATTTTTCCAAAAATGTACTCAACAAAGACTTAGTGTAAGGCTGGGTCTTAAATAGAGCTGTAGGGCAGGTTAGCTTGTTCCAATTAATTGAGAACAGGCGTTAACATTCACATCACAATTGTCATACTAATAGACTCACTTGTAAAGAAGACAACAAGCAATTTATCAATAGAAGTGTCTACTAGTGATCTGCCTATCTCAGGCTCCTCTTCCTTGTGGAAACTTAAGCTGTAATCAGCTCATCAGTCATGACACCTGTTGTTGTGATTGTGTGAATTACATACAGGTGTGTCAACTATTGAGCCAGGCTACACGGGGAAAAAACCTCAGTTTTTTTAAAGCAATTCAGTGCAAAAGTTTTGTGCAAAAATGGGTGTTGTTCAGTGGAATTGAAATGGAATTGATAATTCCTTCACAAAAAAATGCCAATTCTAATTCCAATACTTTTTGAGATTTTTCTCAATTCATTCATTACCAATTCCACACTTGATCACTCTTGAGGTGGTGAGCAAAGGAAAGAGGGAGAGGCAGGGAGATCAGGTTAGAGGAGTTGGATTTGCAGCAGCAGGGAGAAGCTGGAGGACGGGAACGAGAGGAGAGGATCACAGGGATATTAAACTTAGTAATGGTAGGGAACAGTAGAGGAAAGGACGTAGAAATGGCTACGGGAGAGGCTGGTGCCAAGAGTGCGGTGAAAACAGACAGGCACGGGAGGAGCAAGAGCATTAATTAACTAGATGGCAACTTTACAAGTAAAGTTGTGGGGCTTGCTTTATTGGGAAAGTGGTCAAAGTAGCTGATTTGTGTCAAAAGCCACATTGTTTATTAATTGTCTCATGCTTAGAATGTGCTAGAATTTGAAATTTCTCAAAGTTCTATGACAGTTAATTCAATAGTGGGAAGTAGCCTACTGAAAGAAGTTGATGCGGTTACTAAAACAGCTGTACCTCTTGATTGGTAGACGCCATTCCTGTTTTGATTTCATATTTGAATAGCTGAGAAGTAGAGGAAGATGTCATACCCTCTAACTTTTTGTCTAGCTTGTTGGGAAAGTGGTCAGAATTTCAGTTGTTTACAAAAAGTTAGAGAAAATTTAGTTGATGCGGTTACTAAAACAGCTGTACCTCTTGATTGGTAAAATTTATTTATGTTTTGATTTCAGATTTGAATAGCAGAGAAGTAAAGGAAGATTCCATATGCTCTAACTTTTTGTCTTACTTGTTGGAAAAGTGGTCAAAGTAGCTGATTTGTGTCAAAAGTTACATCGTTTACAGTAAATAGAATGTTGGAAGTCTGGGAGTTTTTAAACAATGGGGAGCTTTAGAATGTTGAAAAAAGTCCCATTAAAGTGAATGAAGATGGACAAAAAAAGGACAAAAAGCTTAATAGTTTAAAAAGTATAAAAGATATCAAAAAGTTGTATACAAGCACACTATTCCAGACCGGTCTACACGTTTTAAAGTTTGAACAGCGTTTGTAGCTTCGGTGTAAGAGGAGTAGCGTGCCAAAGAAGAATAAGAAGAAGAATAAGATGAAGTATGTCGAAGATTTAAAGTGGGCACTCTTGCTTCGCAAGCGCCACTAATAAAAAGAAAAGGAAATGTATGCAAACCTGGTCTGGAGTTGGAGCCTTCACATTCAATGCTTGTATAGAAGATATTGCAGCCGGTCCAAGTTGGCCTGTCCTCATGTGGACTACCACAGTTTAGACTACCGTCCCTTTGGTGATGAAGCCCTTGAGAACTACCACAGGTTAGACTACCGTCCCTTTGGTGATGAAGCCCTTGAGAACTACCACAGGTTAGACTTATCGGCCCTTTGGTGATGAGGCCCTTTGGTGAGCTGGCGCTGTCATATCAAAATATCAATATTGGTGCCCATCCCTAGTTTAAACACTTCGCAGATCAGAGTATTGTCATTTTCTGGAGTAACTACAGTACAAAGCATGCTGATTAAATGTCTGCATGGATAAATGTTAACAGTTATGTGACATTGATGACACCACAGTGGGGCTGGATTGTGTGAGGTTGATGACACCACAGTGGGGCTGGATTGTGTGAGGTTGATGACATCACAGTGGGGCTGGATTGTGTGAGGTTGATGACATCACAGTGGGGCTGGATTGTGTGAGGTTGATGACACCACAGTGGGCTGGATTGTGTGAGGTTGATGACATCACAGTGGGGCTGGATTGTGTGAGGTTGATGACATCACAGTGGGGCTGGATTGTGTGAGGTTGATGACATCACAGTGGGGCTGGATTGTGTGAGGTTGATGACATCACAGTGGGGCTGGATTGTGTGAGGTTGATGACATCACAGTGGGGCTGGATTGTGTGAGGTTGATGATATTGGTGTGAAGGTATAAAATTGGCTTGAGTCCCTGCTGCTTGCTGACTAATCGTTTTTAAAGTGGCAAGCTTTAGTGTTTAAATAATATGTGGGGTCTATTATTACAAAACTTAATTGATGCTAAAAAAAAAGAATTTGGGCTGCTGGTTTGAGCACTACAGTAATGTGAATTAGTAATGGTTTCATACTGCTGTATGATAGATTACTTCAATCAGATTCATATGGATCAGTCCAGAAAGAGGGCTCTGATTTGTACAGATCATGGAGTTGAATGTGGTGTTTTGATTGCATTATACAGGATGAGAAGCAAAGATTATTCCTCTTAAAGTCAAGTGAAACCTGCTGAATAGTGTTACGTTAACATATTGAATTACATACCACTTTGTATAGTTTTTTCCCCATATACTTAACGAAAGACTGACAAAAATAGAAAAATGTTACAAATCTAACACGAAATACTGTATGACTATTATGGCTTCTGGTAGACATTTCTTTTAGCAATATAATTTTGTAGTTGATTACATGTAGTTTTTTTGTGTTCAAATGATGTCTCAAACCTAAAATTCTAGGTGATGCAAAACTTTTGGCCATAGCTGTGGACTCAACTAGTGTATCATTCTAGTTTGTTTAGTAAAAAAAAAAAAAAAAAAAAAGTATATATTGAGTGCTCTTCTGTGGCCAACCAAAGCAAACCATGTTTCTCTGGCCAACTGTACTGAAGTCATACCAGACTGGAAAGCCAAGGTCATGCTGGAGTTTGTTCTCGACACTTTTTATATAATTGGTTCTTTTTTTCTTCATTTTTTGGAGGCCTGGTAGTCCAGTGGTTAAAGAAAGGGGGTTTGTTACCAGGAGGTTCCTGGTTCAAATCGCAGATCAGCCACTGACTCACTGTGTATGACCCTGAGCAAGTCGCTTAACCTCCTTGTGCTCCGTCCTTCGGTCCTATTGTAAGTGACTCTACAGCAGCAGCAGTTGTTGATGATGTATAGTTCACCCCCTAGTCTCTGTTAAATGACTAATTATTATTATTATTATTAATAATAATAATAATAATAATAATAATAATAATAATAATAATAATAATAATAATAATAATAATAATAATAAATATAGCTGCAAGCAGCAATGACCAGGGTCCAAGTGCCAGACCATGTGACCTATGACCGTATTTCACATGTGGTATAGTACCCCATTGGCCTCTACTAGTCTTTGTACTATATTCTATCATAGAGTAATAGTACGATATATGCTGAAATTTGATTTGCTTGTGGCCTCCATGTTTTATGATGCAGCAACTTTACTTTTAACACAGTTAAGTATGCAAAGTTTCACTTCAATTGGCAAAACGGTTTCAGAGAAGATGTTTCAATATTTTTGACAAATCTAATATGGCCCCCAGTGCAGTTGGATAGAGCCCATATGGGTTCCTATATATGCTCCTTAGTCACCATGACCCTATATGCACTCTGTAAGCAGTTATAAGCCAGTTTTGCATTTGTTAGGAGAAGTCAGAGGCCACTGGCAAGGTAATTTTTGAATAGAGCATATATGGGTTCCTACTGCTCCACAGTAACCATTACTGTATCTGCACTCTGTAAGAAGTTATCAGTTAGTTTTGTTAGGTCACGATCAAGGCAATTTTTGAGTAGAGCATATATGGATACCTATCTGTGTTCCATAGTAACCATTACTTTATCTGCACTAGGTAATTACATAAGCTAGTTTTACATTTGACCTTAAGCAGAGATCAAAGGTCACAATCAAGGTCATTTTTGAAAAGAGCATATATGGGCATTTCCACACTAAAGGGATACACATGTATAACACAAAGTTTGAGAAATAAAGTTCATGATGTGATGTTCATCCCCCTCTTAGCATATACTCTCAGTAATACCGATCCACAAAAAGGGAGACAAAACCGAACCAGGTAACTACAGACCAATAAGCCTGACCTCTATTATATGTAAACTTATGGAAACTATAATAAGATCCAAAATGGAAAATTATCTATATGGTAACAATATCCTGGGAGACAGCCAGCATGGTTTTAGGAAAGGGAGATTGTGTCTAACTAACTTACTTGACTTTTTTGAGGATACAACATTGAAAATGGATAACTGCAAAGCATACGACATGGTTTATTTAGATTTCCAGAAAGCTTTTGATAAAGTCCTGCATAAAAGATTAATTCTCAAACTGAACGCAGTAGGGATTCAAGGAAATGCATGCACATGGATTAGGGAGTGGTTAACAGGTAGAAAACAGAAAGTACTGATTAGAGGAGAAACCTCAAAATGGAGCGAGGTAACCAGTGGTGTACCACAGGGATCAGTATTAGGTCCTCTGCTATTCCTAAACTACATTAATGATTTAGATTCTGGTATAGTAAGCAAACTCATTAAATTTGCAGACGACACAAAAATAGGAGGAGTGGCAAACACTGTTGAAGCAGCAAAGGTCATTCAAAATGATCTAGACAGCATTCAGAACTGGGCAGACACATGGCAAATGACATTTAATAGAGAAAAGTGTAAAGTATTGCATGCAGGCAATAAAAATGTGCATTATAAATATCATATGGGAGATAGTGAAATTGAAGGAGGGAACTATGAAAAAGACCTAGGAGTTTATGTTGACTCAGAAATGTCTTCATCTAGACAATGTGGGGAAGCTATAAAAAAGGCTAACAAGATGCTCGGATATATTGTGAGAAGTGTTGAATTTAAATCAAGGGAAGTAATGTAAAACTCTACAATGCATTAGTAAGACCTCATCTAGAATATTGTGTTCAGTTCTGGTCACCTCGTTACAAAAAGGATATTGCTGCTCTAGAAAGAGTGCAAAGAAGAGCAACCAGAATTATCCCGGGTTTAAAAGGCATGTCGTATGCAGACAGGCAAAAAGAATTGAATCTATTCAGTCTTGAACAAAGAAGACTACGCGGCGAGCTGATTCAAACATTCAAAATCCTAAAAGGTATAGACAATGTCGACCCAGGGGACTTTTTTGACCTGAAAAAAGAAACAAGGACCAGGGGTCACAAATGGAGATTAGATAAAGGGGCATTCAGAACAGAAAATAGGAGGCACTTTTTTTACACAGAGAATTGTGAGGGTCTGGAACCAACTCCCCAGTAATGTTGTTGAAGCTGACACCCTGGGATCCTTCAAGAAGCTGCTTGATGAGATTCTGGGATCAATAAGCTATTAACAACCAAACGAGCAAGATGGGCTGAATGGCCCCCTCTCGTTTGTAAACTTTCTTATGTTCTTATGTTCTGTACTGAATGACAGCACATTCTTACATTTCTATTGGAGACTCCACTTGAGAGATTTAAAACGAGATTACAAACAGGATGGAGGCTTGTTAGTGGGATTTCAAGCTGTATTACAGTTAAGATACAGAGGATTTACACAGAATTGTGGCAAAATGTACAAAAATGTCTATGCACAAAAAACCCAGAAGAATGTGCCCATGACCATAGGGCAGCGATGGCGAACCTATGGCACGCGTGCCCAGAGTGGCACGCAGAGTCGTATTTGTTGGCACGCCGAATGAGCAGTTATCTGCTTTTTTTTTTTTTGCACGCCCTCTGAGTGGCACTTTGGAAAGCCAGTCAGTTTGATTTGCAAGGACGGCCCCGCCCCCAGTAATTAAGCAGCGCTAACTGTAGCCGTTATAATCTGCACGTTTATGGTTGGCTGTTTATGCTGCTGAGCTGCTTTATTCAAGTACTCTGGGAACAGGAAGCTGATCAAAAACAGTAAGTCTGTCCCATGGAGGATCAAATGTAATTGTGGTCAGCTATGGATGTGTCAGCGGGACACACGGGGAGGAAGGGATCGTTAGCCTGATGCTTGTAGCATTTTACTGACCGTCATCTCCTGTACTAAATGGAGAAATGGCCACAATCTTTCATACTTTACACTTGGGGTCGGGGGTCTGCGAGCCTAAAATAGGTTGAAATTACATAACCAAGCACTTTCGGCTTACGTCTTTTCTAAAAAGATGTACAGCTTTTCGCACACATGTTAATGTGCAGTGCAAGGTCTTTTGCAGGTGTCACTGGCGGCAACACGTGTATTTGTGCATTGAACTTTAAACAAATGTCCCACGCTGTTTTGATTGTCAAACCTTTCCCTTGTCATAAATACCGGAAATATATTTCACTGTCACTTACTCGTATCTCAAACTATATATTCTTTGTTCGATGCACTGTTTTTTTTTTTTTTTTTTTAATACTATTTTAATCTTAATTACGGGTCATACTGTGGTATGTTACCCCTCTTAATACAGTGGGGAAAAGCAGGTTGTAAATTCTCAAAAAACAATCGTCTCAAAATAAATTATGCCTCTGATATGTAGAGTACATTCATTTTTTTCAAGGTAGTTTGACACCACAGAAATCTTTTTTCTAATAAGTATGTTATCTGCTACTCGTCTTTTAAATATTTATTTTACAAAATGTAAAAGCAGTAGATATGTTTTATGTAAGTAAATATACAGTTGAAAAAAAATGACGGTACATCGGTAATGGTTGTCACTGTGTGCAATTGCAAACAAAAAAACAAAACAATTATGGCCAGGGTTGCAGCGCGCCAATTGAGCAAACGTCTTATATTTATTGTATGATGCACTGTGATTGTTGCTTTTACTGATGTTTAGCATTATAATTCTTAAACTTAGTGCGTCATGAAATGTGATTTATGTATTTTACTGTAGTTTAGCAATATAATATTCAAACTGTGTATTTATTGTATGATGCACTGTTATTCTTTTACAAGCTGTGAAGTGCTTTGAGATAATGTTCCACTATGAAAGGCGCTATATAAAATTAAGATGGATTGATCTTACTTGAATAAGGATTAAAGAGTCTCATTGTCCAAAATATAGAGGGGCATATGCAAAAGTTGATGGGTCCCTGTGAGGTGCACTATCACTATATAAAATTGTGCAGCGCATCACAGATATGCCACTCAGTAGAAATACTGTCAAAGACAGAATCCTGCGCATGGCTGAAGATGTTAGCCAGCAGCTCACCGCTGAGTTGCAAAAGTCAGAGTTTTATTCACTGTGTCTGGATGAAAGTACTGATGTCAGTAACCATGCAAGGTTAGCAGTAATCGTGCGTTATGCAGCTGGTGAAAACATGCGGGAAGAATTAGTGAAACTGTTATCTCTGCCAGGGAGGACAACAGGGAATGATATCTTTAATGCTGTCAGAGGGGCATTTTTGGCAGAAAATATCAGCTTGGAAAAAGTAGTTTCTGTTACAACTGATGGTGCACCTAGCATGGTTGGTGCAACATCAGGTTTCATTCAGTACCTTGTGCAGGAGGCAAAACATCCAGTTGTCCAGTTTCACTGTTTGATCCATCAGGAAGCCTTGTCAGCTAGAGATAGCAGCAAGAAACTGGATGACATCCTTAAGATAGTCACAAAGATTGCAAATTACATCATGGCTCGAGCTCTAAATTTCTGCCAATTCCAGATGCTTCTTGATGAGGTTCAGTCACAGTACTCAACGTTATTGATGTATAATAATGTCAGGTGGCTAAGCCGAGGATGAGTGCTGGAGAGATTTGTGGCCTGTTTAGATGAAATAAGGCTGTTCATGGATGAAAAAGGGGAAAACTATCCACAACTCACTGATATTGTGTGGCTTAACAACCTTACGTTTTTCAGTGACTTCACCAAACATTTTAATGACGTGAACAAAAAATTGCAGGGTTTTGGCAAAACAGCTGAAAGTATGTTTGGGGATATCAGGGCTTTTGAAAGAAAGTTAGAGGTGTTGAAAGAGACATTGACTGTGGACAGCTCAAATACTTCCCAAACCTGAAAACACATTTGCAGAAATCCCAGTAATCTGCAGGACGTTTACCACCAGTTTTCCAAAATCGTGGGGGCTTCTAGAGAAGCATTTGCAGCCAGGTTTATTCAGTTCCGCAACATGGAGGCAACACTGTCTTTCATGAGCAGTCCTGACACAGCCATGTTTGACCAGCTGAATATTTCCCAGTTGGAATGGCTGGGACATGAACGTTTGGAAATTGAATTGTTGGAATTTCAAGAAAGTGCAGTGTGGAAAAGAAAATTCACTGATCTGCATGTAACATTACAGCAGATTGCGTGTGACAGAGTAGATGGGGAAAAAGCAGAAAGTGCAGAAAATGAGATATTGAAAGTCTGGAATTCTTTGCCAAATTCTTTCAAAGCAATGAAAACTCTTGGAATTTCACTTCTAACTTTTTTTGGCTCATCATATCTTTGTGAGCAGCTTTTTTCTGGCATGAATTTGATAAAATCAGACATGCGCAACAGGCTGACATGACATGAGTGCTGCATGTGTTGCTCTAAAAATGACTGACTATGAACCACGAG
Source organism: Acipenser ruthenus (assembly GCF_902713425.1). Classification (NCBI taxonomy): domain Eukaryota; kingdom Metazoa; phylum Chordata; class Actinopteri; order Acipenseriformes; family Acipenseridae; genus Acipenser; species Acipenser ruthenus. The sequence goes on along the minus strand of NC_081210.1, from coordinate 13,073,633 downwards.
TTGAAAAAATGTCAGCGGATATTCAGCAGCAGAAGTCCCATTAGTCATAGGATTGTAAATATTGTTCCCCCACACCTGCTCTCCAGACAACAGAGGGGGGAGGGGGGTTCAGGGTTTGGGGAGGTTGCGAGGGGATGAGGGCGGATGGAAGGGTTCTGTCCTAGTTCATGTAATGTTCTTGATTATTTTATATTGTGGATTGCTGTTTTTTTGGTATGTTTGCTTAATAAAAACTTAATTACAAAAAAAAGGAAAGTAAATATTGTTTTAAAAAGTTACCGTCTAGCCACAGTATACCCTTTTACACCCCTAATTAATCATTGGCACCCTTGGCACTTAGTGACGTATATTAAAAAAAAAATCCAACTTTGGGCACTCCAGCTAAAAAAGGTTCGCCATCCCTACTCTAGAGTCTCAGTGACATAGAATTATCAAAGGGAAGATAACTTTTCATGTTGCACAAATGTTGCAGGCACTTGAAGTTCATACACCATGCATTGTAACGCTGCGAATGAGGATGGACACAAGGCATGAAAAGAGCCCAAAAAATTACAATTGTGTTAAAATTTGTGCATGACTTGTTATTTATTGACATTTTATTATGAAAAACAGTCAAATATGGGAGTCAGGGTATTCCTTATGATGCTTTAATCAAAAGTTTTGTTGCTTGCAGTTACAAAACTACATATTTGCAGTGTGAAAACATTTTTCAAAATATGCATGTACCCATGAAACACATGCTCAGTTTACTGTAATGAAGCACACACATGTAGAAGTCAAGGGCAGCTTCAGTTTTTGCCACATGTAATTGACTTATCTAAAAAGAAGAATGGTGGCAGCAGTCATTGCTATGTGAAGGAGAGAGGAACGTTGGTAACAGGGACGGACACTGACCGTCAAATCTAATAACGGTGGCTGTTAAAAAAAACAAAAACATTTGACTACATTTTGCAAATTAAAAGCAGAAAAGTGATCAAAGAAAGTCAGTAGCTTCAAAACAATTGTATTCTCTTTATTTTTAACTTTGTAATAGGAGCATTAGCAGATGTTGTATGACTGCTTTTGAAAGGTTGAAAAGAGCCTTTTTACATTACAATTATTTCTGAGTGTTTCTAAGGACTTCCTTGAAGGAACAAAACATTAAAGAAACAGTGAAAAGCATTACAGTTAAAGGAACAGCATAATAATAATAATAATAATAATAATAATAATAATAATAATAATAATAATAAGTAAACCATAACATTCACATAAACATTCACGTTGGAAATGTGTTATGTCCCTGTGCGAGCGTGGTTACATGGAAAGGCATACGCTTCCGTCCACCCGGCTTTTTTGCAAGATATACTGAAACACGCTTCATCAATCTCGGTCAAATTTGATGTAAAAATCAAGACACGTTCCTTCTTTATTAATCCAGAGAGATGGAAGATGTAATCCACAAAATAATGATACACTTCAGCAAGTAAGTGATAGTTTGTACCTACTATCACGTTCACAACATGAAGGACCGACACCAACAGATCAATAACAATAATAACACTATGATGCAAAATGGCGACTCTCTTCAGTCAGAAGTCAAAGGGCATGGGTAAAGTTCCGATTATAGTGACCTATGACCTTCATTCTCGTGCTGGCACAACTTCCAACTGTCCTCTACCATTGTGTGAAGTTTTGTGACAATGGTGTTGATTTTACAGACATTTCAAAATTTGGCGGAATAATAATAATAATCTTAACAATAACAGTAGGGGTCCACAGCAACTTCTGAAAACCTAGTGTCTGTTTTAAAATGAAAAATACATGTTTCTTTAATAAAATGTTTGTTTTTTTTAAACTGCACATTCGAGACCTGTGTGGCCAATGGAAGACGCACAGGGTAGCTCATTTGAGAGTCTCAATGGGCATTAATAATATTTGAACACATTAAATCTATCTACATCTCTGGCCAAAAGTTGTGCATCACCTAGAATTTTAGGATTGAAACATAATTATATGAACACAATTTAGATATTTTAATAACATCATGTAATCAATGAAAATCCAAAATGATACGCAAATGCCAGAAGCCATAATAGTAGTACAGTATTTCATGTTAGTTTTCAAAATGTCACAATATTCAATTTTTGTCAGTTTTTCATTAAGTATATGGAAAACAACAAAGTGGTATGTAATTCAATATGTTAATGTACCATTATTCAGAAGGTTTTATTTGTTTAGTAAATTTAGTTAATTCTATTGGGTGATGCAAAACTTTTGGCCATAACTGTACATATGACATTGTTAGTATAAAAACATTCAGTGCATTCATAAAAAAATTAAGAACATAAGAAGAACATAAGAAAGTTTACAAACGAGAGGAGGCCATTCAGCCCATCTTGCTCGTTTGGTTGTTAGTAGCTTATTGATCCCAGAATCTCATCAAGCAGCTTCTTGAAGGATCCCAGGGTGTCAGCTTCAACAACATTACTGGGGAGTTGGTTCCAGACCCTCACAATTCTCTGTGTAAAAAAGTGCCTCCTATTTTCTGTTCTGAATGCCCCTTTATCTAATCTCCATTTGTGACCCCTGGTCCTTGTTTCTTTTTTCAGGTCAAAAAAGTCCCCAGGGTCGACATTGTCTATACCTTTTAGGATTTTGAATGTTTGAATCAGATCGCCGCGTAGTCTTCTTTGTTAAAGACTGAATAGATTCAATTCTTTTAGCCTGTCTGCATACGACATGCCTTTTAAACCCGGGATAATTCTGGATGCTCTTCTTTGCACTCTTTCTAGAGCAGCAATATCCTTTTTGTAACAAGGTGACCAGAACTGAACACAATATTCTAGGTGAGGTCTTACTAATGCATTGTAAAGTTTTAACATTACTTTCTTTGATTTAAATTCAACACTTCTCACAATAAATCCAAGCAACTTGTTGGCCTTTTTTCAGCGATGGCGAACCTATGGCACGCGTGCCCAGAGTGGCACGCAGAGTCGTATTTGTTGGCACGCCGAATGAGCAGTTATCTGCTTTTTTTTTTTTTGCACGCCCTCTGAGTGGCACTTTGGAAAGCCAGTCAGTTTGATTTGCAAGGACGGCCCCGCCCCCAGTAATTAAGCAGCGCTAACTGTAGCCGTTATAATCTGCACGTTTATGGTTGGCTGTTTATGCTGCTGAGCTGCTTTATTCAAGTACTCTGGGAACAGGAAGCTGATCAAAAACAGTAAGTCTGTCCCATGGAGGATCAAATGTAATTGTGGTCAGCTATGGATGTGTCAGCGGGACACACGGGGAGGAAGGGATCGTTAGCCTGATGCTTGTAGCATTTTACTGACCGTCATCTCCTGTACTAAATGGAGAAATGGCCACAATCTTTCATACTTTACACTTGGGGTCGGGGGTCTGCGAGCCTAAAATAGGTTGAAATTACATAACCAAGCACTTTCGGCTTACGTCTTTTCTAAAAAGATGTACAGCTTTTCGCACACATGTTAATGTGCAGTGCAAGGTCTTTTGCAGGTGTCACTGGCGGCAACACGTGTATTTGTGCATTGAACTTTAAACAAATGTCCCACGCTGTTTTGATTGTCAAACCTTTCCCTTGTCATAAATACCGGAAATATATTTCACTGTCACTTACTCGTATCTCAAACTATATATTCTTTGTTCGATGCACTGTTTTTTTTTTGTTTTTTTTAATACTATTTTAATCTTAATTACGGGTCATACTGTGGTATGTTACCCCTCTTAATACAGTGGGGAAAAGCAGGTTGTAAATTCTCAAAAAACAATCGTCTCAAAATAAATTATGCCTCTGATATGTAGAGTACATTCATTTTTTTCAAGGTAGTTTGACACCACAGAAATCTTTTTTCTAATAAGTATGTTATCTGCTACTCGTCTTTTAAATATTTATTTTACAAAATGTAAAAGCAGTAGATATGTTTTATGTAAGTAAATATACAGTTGAAAAAAAATGACGGTACATCGGTAATGGTTGTCACTGTGTGCAATTGCAAACAAAAAAACAAAACAATTATGGCCAGGGTTGCAGCGCGCCAATTGAGCAAACGTCTTATATTTATTGTATGATGCACTGTGATTGTTGCTTTTACTGATGTTTAGCATTATAATTCTTAAACTTAGTGCGTCATGAAATGTGATTTATGTATTTTACTGTAGTTTAGCAATATAATATTCAAACTGTGTATTTATTGTATGATGCACTGTTATTCTTTTACAAGCTGTGAAGTGCTTTGAGATAATGTTCCACTATGAAAGGCGCTATATAAAATTAAGATGGATTGATCTTACTTGAATAAGGATTAAAGAGTCTCATTGTCCAAAATATAGAGGGGCATATGCAAAAGTTGATGGGTCCCTGTGAGGTGCACTATCACTATATAAAATTGTGCAGCGCATCACAGATATGCCACTCAGTAGAAATACTGTCAAAGACAGAATCCTGCGCATGGCTGAAGATGTTAGCCAGCAGCTCACCGCTGAGTTGCAAAAGTCAGAGTTTTATTCACTGTGTCTGGATGAAAGTACTGATGTCAGTAACCATGCAAGGTTAGCAGTAATCGTGCGTTATGCAGCTGGTGAAAACATGCGGGAAGAATTAGTGAAACTGTTATCTCTGCCAGGGAGGACAACAGGGAATGATATCTTTAATGCTGTCAGAGGGGCATTTTTGGCAGAAAATATCAGCTTGGAAAAAGTAGTTTCTGTTACAACTGATGGTGCACCTAGCATGGTTGGTGCAACATCAGGTTTCATTCAGTACCTTGTGCAGGAGGCAAAACATCCAGTTGTCCAGTTTCACTGTTTGATCCATCAGGAAGCCTTGTCAGCTAGAGATAGCAGCAAGAAACTGGATGACATCCTTAAGATAGTCACAAAGATTGCAAATTACATCATGGCTCGAGCTCTAAATTTCTGCCAATTCCAGATGCTTCTTGATGAGGTTCAGTCACAGTACTCAACGTTATTGATGTATAATAATGTCAGGTGGCTAAGCCGAGGATGAGTACTGGAGAGATTTGTGGCCTGTTTAGATGAAATAAGGCTGTTCATGGATGAAAAAGGGGAAAACTATCCACAACTCACTGATATTGTGTGGCTTAACAACCTTACGTTTTTCAGTGACTTCACCAAACATTTTAATGACGTGAACAAAAAATTGCAGGGTTTTGGCAAAACAGCTGAAAGTATGTTTGGGGATATCAGGGCTTTTGAAAGAAAGTTAGAGGTGTTGAAAGAGACATTGACTGTGGACAGCTCAAATACTTCCCAAACCTGAAAACACATTTGCAGAAATCCCAGTAATCTGCAGGACGTTTACCACCAGTTTTCCAAAATCGTGGGGGCTTCTAGAGAAGCATTTGCAGCCAGGTTTATTCAGTTCCGCAACATGGAGGCAACACTGTCTTTCATGAGCAGTCCTGACACAGCCATGTTTGACCAGCTGAATATTTCCCAGTTGGAATGGCTGGGACATGAACGTTTGGAAATTGAATTGTTGGAATTTCAAGAAAGTGCAGTGTGGAAAAGAAAATTCACTGATCTGCATGTAACATTACAGCAGATTGCGTGTGACAGAGTAGATGGGGAAAAAGCAGAAAGTGCAGAAAATGAGATATTGAAAGTCTGGAATTCTTTGCCAAATTCTTTCAAAGCAATGAAAACTCTTGGAATTTCACTTCTAACTTTTTTTGGCTCATCATATCTTTGTGAGCAGCTTTTTTCTGGCATGAATTTGATAAAATCAGACATGCGCAACAGGCTGACATGACATGAGTGCTGCATGTGTTGCTCTAAAAATGACTGACTATGAACCACGAGTTGAAAAAATGTCAGCGGATATTCAGCAGCAGAAGTCCCATTAGTCATAGGATTGTAAATATTGTTCCCCCACACCTGCTCTCCAGACAACAGAGGGGGGAGGGGGGTTCAGGGTTTGGGGAGGTTGCGAGGGGATGAGGGCGGATGGAAGGGTTCTGTCCTAGTTCATGTAATGTTCTTGATTATTTTATATTGTGGATTGCTGTTTTTTTGGTATGTTTGCTTAATAAAAACTTAATTACAAAAAAAAGGAAAGTAAATATTGTTTTAAAAAGTTACCGTCTAGCCACAGTATACCCTTTTACACCCCTAATTAATCATTGGCACCCTTGGCACTTAGTGACGTATATTAAAAAAAAAATCCAACTTTGGGCACTCCAGCTAAAAAAGGTTCGCCATCCCTACTCTAGAGTCTCAGTGACATAGAATTATCAAAGGGAAGATAACTTTTCATGTTGCACAAATGTTGCAGGCACTTGAAGTTCATACACCATGCATTGTAACGCTGCGAATGAGGATGGACACAAGGCATGAAAAGAGCCCAAAAAATTACAATTGTGTTAAAATTTGTGCATGACTTGTTATTTATTGACATTTTATTATGAAAAACAGTCAAATATGGGAGTCAGGGTATTCCTTATGATGCTTTAATCAAAAGTTTTGTTGCTTGCAGTTACAAAACTACATATTTGCAGTGTGAAAACATTTTTCAAAATATGCATGTACCCATGAAACACATGCTCAGTTTACTGTAATGAAGCACACACATGTAGAAGTCAAGGGCAGCTTCAGTTTTTGCCACATGTAATTGACTTATCTAAAAAGAAGAATGGTGGCAGCAGTCATTGCTATGTGAAGGAGAGAGGAACGTTGGTAACAGGGACGGACACTGACCGTCAAATCTAATAACGGTGGCTGTTAAAAAAAACAAAAACATTTGACTACATTTTGCAAATTAAAAGCAGAAAAGTGATCAAAGAAAGTCAGTAGCTTCAAAACAATTGTATTCTCTTTATTTTTAACTTTGTAATAGGAGCATTAGCAGATGTTGTATGACTGCTTTTGAAAGGTTGAAAAGAGCCTTTTTACATTACAATTATTTCTGAGTGTTTCTAAGGACTTCCTTGAAGGAACAAAACATTAAAGAAACAGTGAAAAGCATTACAGTTAAAGGAACAGCATAATAATAATAATAATAATAATAATAATAATAATAATAATAATAATAATAATAATAATAATAATAATAAGTAAACCATAACATTCACATAAACATTCACGTTGGAAATGTGTTATGTCCCTGTGCGAGCGTGGTTACATGGAAAGGCATACGCTTCCGTCCACCCGGCTTTTTTGCAAGATATACTGAAACACGCTTCATCAATCTCGGTCAAATTTGATGTAAAAATCAAGACACGTTCCTTCTTTATTAATCCAGAGAGATGGAAGATGTAATCCACAAAATAATGATACACTTCAGCAAGTAAGTGATAGTTTGTACCTACTATCACGTTCACAACATGAAGGACCGACACCAACAGATCAATAACAATAATAACACTATGATGCAAAATGGCGACTCTCTTCAGTCAGAAGTCAAAGGGCATGGGTAAAGTTCCGATTATAGTGACCTATGACCTTCATTCTCGTGCTGGCACAACTTCCAACTGTCCTCTACCATTGTGTGAAGTTTTGTGACAATGGTGTTGATTTTACAGACATTTCAAAATTTGGCGGAATAATAATAATAATCTTAACAATAACAGTAGGGGTCCACAGCAACTTCTGAAAACCTAGTGTCTGTTTTAAAATGAAAAATACATGTTTCTTTAATAAAATGTTTGTTTTTTTTAAACTGCACATTCGAGACCTGTGTGGCCAATGGAAGACGCACAGGGTAGCTCATTTGAGAGTCTCAATGGGCATTAATAATATTTGAACACATTAAATCTATCTACATCTCTGGCCAAAAGTTGTGCATCACCTAGAATTTTAGGATTGAAACATAATTATATGAACACAATTTAGATATTTTAATAACATCATGTAATCAATGAAAATCCAAAATGATACGCAAATGCCAGAAGCCATAATAGTAGTACAGTATTTCATGTTAGTTTTCAAAATGTCACAATATTCAATTTTTGTCAGTTTTTCATTAAGTATATGGAAAACAACAAAGTGGTATGTAATTCAATATGTTAATGTACCATTATTCAGAAGGTTTTATTTGTTTAGTAAATTTAGTTAATTCTATTGGGTGATGCAAAACTTTTGGCCATAACTGTACATATGACATTGTTAGTATAAAAACATTCAGTGCATTCATAAAAAAATTAAGAACATAAGAAGAACATAAGAAAGTTTACAAACGAGAGGAGGCCATTCAGCCCATCTTGCTCGTTTGGTTGTTAGTAGCTTATTGATCCCAGAATCTCATCAAGCAGCTTCTTGAAGGATCCCAGGGTGTCAGCTTCAACAACATTACTGGGGAGTTGGTTCCAGACCCTCACAATTCTCTGTGTAAAAAAGTGCCTCCTATTTTCTGTTCTGAATGCCCCTTTATCTAATCTCCATTTGTGACCCCTGGTCCTTGTTTCTTTTTTCAGGTCAAAAAAGTCCCCAGGGTCGACATTGTCTATACCTTTTAGGATTTTGAATGTTTGAATCAGATCGCCGCGTAGTCTTCTTTGTTCAAGACTGAATAGATTCAATTCTTTTAGCCTGTCTGCATACGACATGCCTTTTAAACCCGGGATAATTCTGGATGCTCTTCTTTGCACTCTTTCTAGAGCAGCAATATCCTTTTTGTAACAAGGTGACCAGAACTGAACACAATATTCTAGGTGAGGTCTTACTAATGCATTGTAAAGTTTTAACATTACTTTCTTTGATTTAAATTCAACACTTCTCACAATAAATCCAAGCAACTTGTTGGCCTTTTTTCAGCGATGGCGAACCTATGGCACGCGTGCCCAGAGTGGCACGCAGAGTCGTATTTGTTGGCACGCCGAATGAGCAGTTATCTGCTTTTTTTTTTTTTGCACGCCCTCTGAGTGGCACTTTGGAAAGCCAGTCAGTTTGATTTGCAAGGACGGCCCCGCCCCCAGTAATTAAGCAGCGCTAACTGTAGCCGTTATAATCTGCACGTTTATGGTTGGCTGTTTATGCTGCTGAGCTGCTTTATTCAAGTACTCTGGGAACAGGAAGCTGATCAAAAACAGTAAGTCTGTCCCATGGAGGATCAAATGTAATTGTGGTCAGCTATGGATGTGTCAGCGGGACACACGGGGAGGAAGGGATCGTTAGCCTGATGCTTGTAGCATTTTACTGACCGTCATCTCCTGTACTAAATGGAGAAATGGCCACAATCTTTCATACTTTACACTTGGGGTCGGGGGTCTGCGAGCCTAAAATAGGTTGAAATTACATAACCAAGCACTTTCGGCTTACGTCTTTTCTAAAAAGATGTACAGCTTTTCGCACACATGTTAATGTGCAGTGCAAGGTCTTTTGCAGGTGTCACTGGCGGCAACACGTGTATTTGTGCATTGAACTTTAAACAAATGTCCCACGCTGTTTTGATTGTCAAACCTTTCCCTTGTCATAAATACCGGAAATATATTTCACTGTCACTTACTCGTATCTCAAACTATATATTCTTTGTTCGATGCACTGTTTTTTTTTTTTTTTTTTTAATACTATTTTAATCTTAATTACGGGTCATACTGTGGTATGTTACCCCTCTTAATACAGTGGGGAAAAGCAGGTTGTAAATTCTCAAAAAACAATCGTCTCAAAATAAATTATGCCTCTGATATGTAGAGTACATTCATTTTTTTCAAGGTAGTTTGACACCACAGAAATCTTTTTTCTAATAAGTATGTTATCTGCTACTCGTCTTTTAAATATTTATTTTACAAAATGTAAAAGCAGTAGATATGTTTTATGTAAGTAAATATACAGTTGAAAAAAAATGACGGTACATCGGTAATGGTTGTCACTGTGTGCAATTGCAAACAAAAAAACAAAACAATTATGGCCAGGGTTGCAGCGCGCCAATTGAGCAAACGTCTTATATTTATTGTATGATGCACTGTGATTGTTGCTTTTACTGATGTTTAGCATTATAATTCTTAAACTTAGTGCGTCATGAAATGTGATTTATGTATTTTACTGTAGTTTAGCAATATAATATTCAAACTGTGTATTTATTGTATGATGCACTGTTATTCTTTTACAAGCTGTGAAGTGCTTTGAGATAATGTTCCACTATGAAAGGCGCTATATAAAATTAAGATGGATTGATCTTACTTGAATAAGGATTAAAGAGTCTCATTGTCCAAAATATAGAGGGGCATATGCAAAAGTTGATGGGTCCCTGTGAGGTGCACTATCACTATATAAAATTGTGCAGCGCATCACAGATATGCCACTCAGTAGAAATACTGTCAAAGACAGAATCCTGCGCATGGCTGAAGATGTTAGCCAGCAGCTCACCGCTGAGTTGCAAAAGTCAGAGTTTTATTCACTGTGTCTGGATGAAAGTACTGATGTCAGTAACCATGCAAGGTTAGCAGTAATCGTGCGTTATGCAGCTGGTGAAAACATGCGGGAAGAATTAGTGAAACTGTTATCTCTGCCAGGGAGGACAACAGGGAATGATATCTTTAATGCTGTCAGAGGGGCATTTTTGGCAGAAAATATCAGCTTGGAAAAAGTAGTTTCTGTTACAACTGATGGTGCACCTAGCATGGTTGGTGCAACATCAGGTTTCATTCAGTACCTTGTGCAGGAGGCAAAACATCCAGTTGTCCAGTTTCACTGTTTGATCCATCAGGAAGCCTTGTCAGCTAGAGATAGCAGCAAGAAACTGGATGACATCCTTAAGATAGTCACAAAGATTGCAAATTACATCATGGCTCGAGCTCTAAATTTCTGCCAATTCCAGATGCTTCTTGATGAGGTTCAGTCACAGTACTCAACGTTATTGATGTATAATAATGTCAGGTGGCTAAGCCGAGGATGAGTGCTGGAGAGATTTGTGGCCTGTTTAGATGAAATAAGGCTGTTCATGGATGAAAAAGGGGAAAACTATCCACAACTCACTGATATTGTGTGGCTTAACAACCTTACGTTTTTCAGTGACTTCACCAAACATTTTAATGACGTGAACAAAAAATTGCAGGGTTTTGGCAAAACAGCTGAAAGTATGTTTGGGGATATCAGGGCTTTTGAAAGAAAGTTAGAGGTGTTGAAAGAGACATTGACTGTGGACAGCTCAAATACTTCCCAAACCTGAAAACACATTTGCAGAAATCCCAGTAATCTGCAGGACGTTTACCACCAGTTTTCCAAAATCGTGGGGGCTTCTAGAGAAGCATTTGCAGCCAGGTTTATTCAGTTCCGCAACATGGAGGCAACACTGTCTTTCATGAGCAGTCCTGACACAGCCATGTTTGACCAGCTGAATATTTCCCAGTTGGAATGGCTGGGACATGAACGTTTGGAAATTGAATTGTTGGAATTTCAAGAAAGTGCAGTGTGGAAAAGAAAATTCACTGATCTGCATGTAACATTACAGCAGATTGCGTGTGACAGAGTAGATGGGGAAAAAGCAGAAAGTGCAGAAAATGAGATATTGAAAGTCTGGAATTCTTTGCCAAATTCTTTCAAAGCAATGAAAACTCTTGGAATTTCACTTCTAACTTTTTTTGGCTCATCATATCTTTGTGAGCAGCTTTTTTCTGGCATGAATTTGATAAAATCAGACATGCGCAACAGGCTGACATGACATGAGTGCTGCATGTGTTGCTCTAAAAATGACTGACTATGAACCACGAGTTGAAAAAATGTCAGCGGATATTCAGCAGCAGAAGTCCCATTAGTCATAGGATTGTAAATATTGTTCCCCCACACCTGCTCTCCAGACAACAGAGGGGGGAGGGGGGTTCAGGGTTTGGGGAGGTTGCGAGGGGATGAGGGCGGATGGAAGGGTTCTGTCCTAGTTCATGTAATGTTCTTGATTATTTTATATTGTGGATTGCTGTTTTTTTGGTATGTTTGCTTAATAAAAACTTAATTACAAAAAAAAGGAAAGTAAATATTGTTTTAAAAAGTTACCGTCTAGCCACAGTATACCCTTTTACACCCCTAATTAATCATTGGCACCCTTGGCACTTAGTGACGTATATTAAAAAAAAAATCCAACTTTGGGCACTCCAGCTAAAAAAGGTTCGCCATCCCTACTCTAGAGTCTCAGTGACATAGAATTATCAAAGGGAAGATAACTTTTCATGTTGCACAAATGTTGCAGGCACTTGAAGTTCATACACCATGCATTGTAACGCTGCGAATGAGGATGGACACAAGGCATGAAAAGAGCCCAAAAAATTACAATTGTGTTAAAATTTGTGCATGACTTGTTATTTATTGACATTTTATTATGAAAAACAGTCAAATATGGGAGTCAGGGTATTCCTTATGATGCTTTAATCAAAAGTTTTGTTGCTTGCAGTTACAAAACTACATATTTGCAGTGTGAAAACATTTTTCAAAATATGCATGTACCCATGAAACACATGCTCAGTTTACTGTAATGAAGCACACACATGTAGAAGTCAAGGGCAGCTTCAGTTTTTGCCACATGTAATTGACTTATCTAAAAAGAAGAATGGTGGCAGCAGTCATTGCTATGTGAAGGAGAGAGGAACGTTGGTAACAGGGACGGACACTGACCGTCAAATCTAATAACGGTGGCTGTTAAAAAAAACAAAAACATTTGACTACATTTTGCAAATTAAAAGCAGAAAAGTGATCAAAGAAAGTCAGTAGCTTCAAAACAATTGTATTCTCTTTATTTTTAACTTTGTAATAGGAGCATTAGCAGATGTTGTATGACTGCTTTTGAAAGGTTGAAAAGAGCCTTTTTACATTACAATTATTTCTGAGTGTTTCTAAGGACTTCCTTGAAGGAACAAAACATTAAAGAAACAGTGAAAAGCATTACAGTTAAAGGAACAGCATAATAATAATAATAATAATAATAATAATAATAATAATAATAATAATAATAATAATAATAATAATAAGTAAACCATAACATTCACATAAACATTCACGTTGGAAATGTGTTATGTCCCTGTGCGAGCGTGGTTACATGGAAAGGCATACGCTTCCGTCCACCCGGCTTTTTTGCAAGATATACTGAAACACGCTTCATCAATCTCGGTCAAATTTGATGTAAAAATCAAGACACGTTCCTTCTTTATTAATCCAGAGAGATGGAAGATGTAATCCACAAAATAATGATACACTTCAGCAAGTAAGTGATAGTTTGTACCTACTATCACGTTCACAACATGAAGGACCGACACCAACAGATCAATAACAATAATAACACTATGATGCAAAATGGCGACTCTCTTCAGTCAGAAGTCAAAGGGCATGGGTAAAGTTCCGATTATAGTGACCTATGACCTTCATTCTCGTGCTGGCACAACTTCCAACTGTCCTCTACCATTGTGTGAAGTTTTGTGACAATGGTGTTGATTTTACAGACATTTCAAAATTTGGCGGAATAATAATAATAATCTTAACAATAACAGTAGGGGTCCACAGCAACTTCTGAAAACCTAGTGTCTGTTTTAAAATGAAAAATACATGTTTCTTTAATAAAATGTTTGTTTTTTTTAAACTGCACATTCGAGACCTGTGTGGCCAATGGAAGACGCACAGGGTAGCTCATTTGAGAGTCTCAATGGGCATTAATAATATTTGAACACATTAAATCTATCTACATCTCTGGCCAAAAGTTGTGCATCACCTAGAATTTTAGGATTGAAACATAATTATATGAACACAATTTAGATATTTTAATAACATCATGTAATCAATGAAAATCCAAAATGATACGCAAATGCCAGAAGCCATAATAGTAGTACAGTATTTCATGTTAGTTTTCAAAATGTCACAATATTCAATTTTTGTCAGTTTTTCATTAAGTATATGGAAAACAACAAAGTGGTATGTAATTCAATATGTTAATGTACCATTATTCAGAAGGTTTTATTTGTTTAGTAAATTTAGTTAATTCTATTGGGTGATGCAAAACTTTTGGCCATAACTGTACATATGACATTGTTAGTATAAAAACATTCAGTGCATTCATAAAAAAATTAAGAACATAAGAAGAACATAAGAAAGTTTACAAACGAGAGGAGGCCATTCAGCCCATCTTGCTCGTTTGGTTGTTAGTAGCTTATTGATCCCAGAATCTCATCAAGCAGCTTCTTGAAGGATCCCAGGGTGTCAGCTTCAACAACATTACTGGGGAGTTGGTTCCAGACCCTCACAATTCTCTGTGTAAAAAAGTGCCTCCTATTTTCTGTTCTGAATGCCCCTTTATCTAATCTCCATTTGTGACCCCTGGTCCTTGTTTCTTTTTTCAGGTCAAAAAAGTCCCCAGGGTCGACATTGTCTATACCTTTTAGGATTTTGAATGTTTGAATCAGATCGCCGCGTAGTCTTCTTTGTTAAAGACTGAATAGATTCAATTCTTTTAGCCTGTCTGCATACGACATGCCTTTTAAACCCGGGATAATTCTGGATGCTCTTCTTTGCACTCTTTCTAGAGCAGCAATATCCTTTTTGTAACAAGGTGACCAGAACTGAACACAATATTCTAGGTGAGGTCTTACTAATGCATTGTAAAGTTTTAACATTACTTTCTTTGATTTAAATTCAACACTTCTCACAATAAATCCAAGCAACTTGTTGGCCTTTTTTCAGCGATGGCGAACCTATGGCACGCGTGCCCAGAGTGGCACGCAGAGTCGTATTTGTTGGCACGCCGAATGAGCAGTTATCTGCTTTTTTTTTTTTTGCACGCCCTCTGAGTGGCACTTTGGAAAGCCAGTCAGTTTGATTTGCAAGGACGGCCCCGCCCCCAGTAATTAAGCAGCGCTAACTGTAGCCGTTATAATCTGCACGTTTATGGTTGGCTGTTTATGCTGCTGAGCTGCTTTATTCAAGTACTCTGGGAACAGGAAGCTGATCAAAAACAGTAAGTCTGTCCCATGGAGGATCAAATGTAATTGTGGTCAGCTATGGATGTGTCAGCGGGACACACGGGGAGGAAGGGATCGTTAGCCTGATGCTTGTAGCATTTTACTGACCGTCATCTCCTGTACTAAATGGAGAAATGGCCACAATCTTTCATACTTTACACTTGGGGTCGGGGGTCTGCGAGCCTAAAATAGGTTGAAATTACATAACCAAGCACTTTCGGCTTACGTCTTTTCTAAAAAGATGTACAGCTTTTCGCACACATGTTAATGTGCAGTGCAAGGTCTTTTGCAGGTGTCACTGGCGGCAACACGTGTATTTGTGCATTGAACTTTAAACAAATGTCCCACGCTGTTTTGATTGTCAAACCTTTCCCTTGTCATAAATACCGGAAATATATTTCACTGTCACTTACTCGTATCTCAAACTATATATTCTTTGTTCGATGCACTGTTTTTTTTTTTTTTTTTTTAATACTATTTTAATCTTAATTACGGGTCATACTGTGGTATGTTACCCCTCTTAATACAGTGGGGAAAAGCAGGTTGTAAATTCTCAAAAAACAATCGTCTCAAAATAAATTATGCCTCTGATATGTAGAGTACATTCATTTTTTTCAAGGTAGTTTGACACCACAGAAATCTTTTTTCTAATAAGTATGTTATCTGCTACTCGTCTTTTAAATATTTATTTTACAAAATGTAAAAGCAGTAGATATGTTTTATGTAAGTAAATATACAGTTGAAAAAAAATGACGGTACATCGGTAATGGTTGTCACTGTGTGCAATTGCAAACAAAAAAACAAAACAATTATGGCCAGGGTTGCAGCGCGCCAATTGAGCAAACGTCTTATATTTATTGTATGATGCACTGTGATTGTTGCTTTTACTGATGTTTAGCATTATAATTCTTAAACTTAGTGCGTCATGAAATGTGATTTATGTATTTTACTGTAGTTTAGCAATATAATATTCAAACTGTGTATTTATTGTATGATGCACTGTTATTCTTTTACAAGCTGTGAAGTGCTTTGAGATAATGTTCCACTATGAAAGGCGCTATATAAAATTAAGATGGATTGATCTTACTTGAATAAGGATTAAAGAGTCTCATTGTCCAAAATATAGAGGGGCATATGCAAAAGTTGATGGGTCCCTGTGAGGTGCACTATCACTATATAAAATTGTGCAGCGCATCACAGATATGCCACTCAGTAGAAATACTGTCAAAGACAGAATCCTGCGCATGGCTGAAGATGTTAGCCAGCAGCTCACCGCTGAGTTGCAAAAGTCAGAGTTTTATTCACTGTGTCTGGATGAAAGTACTGATGTCAGTAACCATGCAAGGTTAGCAGTAATCGTGCGTTATGCAGCTGGTGAAAACATGCGGGAAGAATTAGTGAAACTGTTATCTCTGCCAGGGAGGACAACAGGGAATGATATCTTTAATGCTGTCAGAGGGGCATTTTTGGCAGAAAATATCAGCTTGGAAAAAGTAGTTTCTGTTACAACTGATGGTGCACCTAGCATGGTTGGTGCAACATCAGGTTTCATTCAGTACCTTGTGCAGGAGGCAAAACATCCAGTTGTCCAGTTTCACTGTTTGATCCATCAGGAAGCCTTGTCAGCTAGAGATAGCAGCAAGAAACTGGATGACATCCTTAAGATAGTCACAAAGATTGCAAATTACATCATGGCTCGAGCTCTAAATTTCTGCCAATTCCAGATGCTTCTTGATGAGGTTCAGTCACAGTACTCAACGTTATTGATGTATAATAATGTCAGGTGGCTAAGCCGAGGATGAGTGCTGGAGAGATTTGTGGCCTGTTTAGATGAAATAAGGCTGTTCATGGATGAAAAAGGGGAAAACTATCCACAACTCACTGATATTGTGTGGCTTAACAACCTTACGTTTTTCAGTGACTTCACCAAACATTTTAATGACGTGAACAAAAAATTGCAGGGTTTTGGCAAAACAGCTGAAAGTATGTTTGGGGATATCAGGGCTTTTGAAAGAAAGTTAGAGGTGTTGAAAGAGACATTGACTGTGGACAGCTCAAATACTTCCCAAACCTGAAAACACATTTGCAGAAATCCCAGTAATCTGCAGGACGTTTACCACCAGTTTTCCAAAATCGTGGGGGCTTCTAGAGAAGCATTTGCAGCCAGGTTTATTCAGTTCCGCAACATGGAGGCAACACTGTCTTTCATGAGCAGTCCTGACACAGCCATGTTTGACCAGCTGAATATTTCCCAGTTGGAATGGCTGGGACATGAACGTTTGGAAATTGAATTGTTGGAATTTCAAGAAAGTGCAGTGTGGAAAAGAAAATTCACTGATCTGCATGTAACATTACAGCAGATTGCGTGTGACAGAGTAGATGGGGAAAAAGCAGAAAGTGCAGAAAATGAGATATTGAAAGTCTGGAATTCTTTGCCAAATTCTTTCAAAGCAATGAAAACTCTTGGAATTTCACTTCTAACTTTTTTTGGCTCATCATATCTTTGTGAGCAGCTTTTTTCTGGCATGAATTTGATAAAATCAGACATGCGCAACAGGCTGACATGACATGAGTGCTGCATGTGTTGCTCTAAAAATGACTGACTATGAACCACGAGTTGAAAAAATGTCAGCGGATATTCAGCAGCAGAAGTCCCATTAGTCATAGGATTGTAAATATTGTTCCCCCACACCTGCTCTCCAGACAACAGAGGGGGGAGGGGGGTTCAGGGTTTGGGGAGGTTGCGAGGGGATGAGGGCGGATGGAAGGGTTCTGTCCTAGTTCATGTAATGTTCTTGATTATTTTATATTGTGGATTGCTGTTTTTTTGGTATGTTTGCTTAATAAAAACTTAATTACAAAAAAAAGGAAAGTAAATATTGTTTTAAAAAGTTACCGTCTAGCCACAGTATACCCTTTTACACCCCTAATTAATCATTGGCACCCTTGGCACTTAGTGACGTATATTAAAAAAAAAATCCAACTTTGGGCACTCCAGCTAAAAAAGGTTCGCCATCCCTAGTCTAGATGAAGACATATCTGAGTCAACATAAACTGCTAGGTCTTTTTCATAGTTCCTTTCATCAATTTCAGTATCTCCCATATGATATTTATAATGCACATTTTTATTGCCTGCATGCAATACTTTACACTTTTCTCTATTAAATTTCATTTGCCATGTGTCTGCCCAGTTCTGAATGCTGTCTAGATCATTTTGAATGACTTTTGCTGCTGCAACAGTGTTTGCCACTCCTCCTATTTTTGTGTCGTCTGCAAATTTAACGAGTTTGCTTACTATACCAGAATCTAAATCATTAATGTAGATTAGGAATAGCAGAGGACCTAATACTGATTCCTGTGGTACACCACTGGTTACCTCGCTCCATTTTGAGGTTTCTCCTCTAATCAGTACTTTCTGTTTTCTAGATGTTAACCACTCCCTAATCCATGTGCATGCATTTCCTTGAATCCCTACTGCGTTCAGTTTGAGAATTAATCTTTTATGCAGGACTTTGTCAAAAGCTTTCTGGAAATCTAAATAAAATTATCCATTTTCAATGTTAGTTAGACACGATCTCCCTTTCCTAAAACCATGCTGACTGTCTCCCAGGATATTGTTACCATATAGGTAATTTTCCATTTTGGATCTTATTATAGTTTCCATAAGTTTACATATAATAGAAGTCAGGCTTATTGGTCTGTAGTTACCTGTAGTTACCTGAGTTTGCCAATGGCTCTCTGACCTCTGTTTTAGTTATTCTGCCTTCATTATTTGAAAAGACTAAATCAAGGCATGCCTCCCTTCCAGTCGGTGCCTTGACAAATTGCGTTAGGAAGCAGTCATTTGTCATTTCCACCATTTCAATTTCGTCCGTCGTGCCCCCCATCGGGTTTTCCCATTTTATATGGGGGAAGTTGAAATCCCCCATTAGTATGGCTTCTCCTTTTCTACACGCATTTCAAATGTCATTGTATAACAGATTATTTTGCTCAGCATCTGAATTTGGCGGTCTATAGCATGCTCCTATTATTATGCCCTTTGAATTTGTGTCCATTATTCTGACCCATATTGATTCTGCATTGTTTTCTTTGTCCTGATTTAACACCTGGGCTTCAAGACTATTTCTTATGTATAGCGCTACCCCTCCGCCTCTTCTGTCCTGCCTGTCTTTCCTATATAGTGTGTACCCACTAATATTATATTAGTCTCTATCACTCTCAGACAACCAAGTTTCTGTAACACCTATCACATCATAGTTACTTGTTAGTGCATCTGATTAAAGCAACTCCAGATTTAAAGATGCAATTCCTCCTTTCTGCTTCTAAGTGCGTTGTACTTGCCCACTCGTACTTCTCCCACGATGTCGCTTCCACAGAGGAAGTCATTTGGTCCATCAATGCTCATCTGGTTCCTAGAAACTGATTGATCTCAAAACTTTGTCAAATTGGGTCTTAAACAATCCCAGTGATCAGCAACATGACTAGGTAACCCATTCCATCTCCTCATCACTCTCTGTGTGAAGAAGAGTCTCCTTCAGCAACATGACTAGGTAACCCATTCCATCCCCTCACCACTCTCTGTGTGAGGAAGTGTCTCCTTCCCTCTGTCCTGAGTCTATCTCCTCTTAATTTCCATGGTCCTGCGCTTAATGTATTGGTTAGGGTTAGCTTTGTCCTTTTAAGAATGAAGCAAGCAAAGCCTCTTGTCTCCACACCCAGTTTCTTAATTGCTCTTCTTCTTTATGTTATAGGTGGCACGTTGGGAGCATAAAACTAGGGGTCTGACCAACTTCTTTGGGTCAGCACACACTGCCTGTTACTCCCTGGGATTCCTCATCATCCTTCTCAATGTCTATCTCAGCCACAGGTGAGTGTGTCTACTGTATGCCCTGGTGCTGCCTCACGTACCCACTGCAATGGGCTGGATCAAAGGAAGTGCTACATGCAGGAGTGGATACACTGACTGGCTCTTCAGTACTAGGGGAATGATCATTTAATACAATTTTGTTAAAAATGTAAACGAGTTAGAGAGATAAACCCAATCTCCACTGAGGAACCACTCGGTGATCTACAGTGAGCTGTGTTGTGCTTTTGTTCTTGTATCACGATACATACCTCTATTGTGATGTGATCTATCATGTA
Source organism: Acipenser ruthenus (assembly GCF_902713425.1). NCBI lineage: Eukaryota > Metazoa > Chordata > Actinopteri > Acipenseriformes > Acipenseridae > Acipenser > Acipenser ruthenus. Next base: position 13,053,597 of record NC_081210.1, on the reverse strand, counting down.
AAAAAAAGTATCACAGTTCATTGGTACACAGTGAATCGTTACACCCCTTTTCAATACTTTATAAACAAGCATGTCAGTAACATACATCCTCCATTGCCCCGTCGCCACGGCTGTATTTTCAGAATTAGAGCTATCAGAGTGATAAAAAAAGTTGACGACCATGATAGATATCAACAGTATTGTAGAATAGTATGGAACAAGAATTAGAATTGAAATGTTTCATCACAACTGGATAAGACGTTCTCCAGAATAATGCAAAAATGTAAGTGTGACTGTGGCAGTGTGGCAGGGAAAGCCCTGCCGGTGCACGTGTGTGTGGGTGGGGAGGGGGGAGGGGGTTACATTTCTCCCTGTCAAAACAAGGGTGATCATGGGTGTTAGTTAGTAATGGGTAGAGTTAGGAAGGAAATAAAATGAAGAAGGGGAGGAGTGGCCGGTCCCGGAGGCAAAGGAGGAGGGCAGCAGGGACACTTACATTAGCACTTTATCTTTCACTTTACCTACATTAGCTAACATTATGCATTGAGACTGGTTTGCTGTATGTTACTTTGTTGTATGTTTTAATCTAGCTGGAATCAAATTTAGTAACGATAGCCAGCTACCGAGCTAGTCAACTTGTTGGGGTGATAGATGGTGCGTGAGTGTGATCTTGATGCTGTGGTAATCTTTTCTCAGAAACGTAGGCTACTGGTAGCTAGCTAATCTTGTTGTTGGGATACAATATGCAACATGAAAGTAGCTGTTGTGCAGTGCTTCCTCATTGACGGATTCATGCTCACTTCGGGTAATGCATTGAGAATGAGAGCGGACTTGCAGTCGCGCGCGCGTGTGTGTGTGCGCGCACGCACACGCACACAACGTGTATCAACATGTGTGAAGTTTCTTATCAAAAACTCAAAACTCTGTGTGAATGCACCTATGAGTGTCTGCACTGTGCTTGTGTTACTGTATTTCTGTGTGTGTGCGTGTGTGCGCGTGTGTGCATGCGCGCATAACATGTATCTCTGTGTAGTCTCTTTTCAAAAACTCAAACCTCTGTGTGAATGCACCTATGAGTGCTTGTACTATCTTTGTGAGCGTGTATGTGTGTGTGCACACTTTTGGTTGTGTGTGTGGATCTCTGTAGGTAGGCTGGTCTCTTTTCTCAGTATGTGACTGAAGGGTGTGTGCACGTGCAGCTGACTCCTCCTGACATTGACTGTGTAGTTCAATGAAGCTAGAACCTAAACCCTCATTTGATATGATAGCTTGAGTAATAAAAATCCCTCAGTAGGCAACTTTGTGTGTGCGTTATAATTTTCATTGGTTTGATATCATACAGAGCAAAATCATACAGAGCTCTCACTCCCAATTTGGAATTAATTTAGAGCTCTATATCTATGGTGGCTCTTTGCTAATCGTTGCATTCATTAGACACTTTTCAATCTCATTTGCAAAAGTGATTTAATGCTTTGCTGTGTTTTATTATTAAATGAGTGAGTGAGGAGGTCAGGATGTCAGGAAGGCAGTGCAAGTTTAAAGTTGAGTGGAAAGACGAGCCTCTGTTCAGGGACTCAATAGGGGAAGTATCAGGAGATGTGCACAGGGCATATTGCAAGTTTTGCAGGAAGTCCTTTGATGTCGGTAATATGGGCATCTCAGCACTCAAGAGCCATGCACGAGGCCAAGGACATCTGAAAGTAGCAGGACAGTTACAAAATGAGCCTCGCATGACACATTTTATGAGAAGGCCATCTGAGACAGCAATTGACGCAACTGGAAGTTTCTGCGAATATTTGAAGAGGAGAGAAGACAAATGGACCCAAATCTACCACATCTGCTCAACCTGGGAAGCTGTGGTCTGCATGTTGTTCATGGCAGTTTTCAACAGGGTGAGAAAAAGACTGGTTGGAAACTGGGAGAAAAACTGAGAGCACTGTGGCAGCTCTTTCACGACAAACCGTCCAGAAGAGATGATTTTGCTGACTTGACGAAAACAACAACATTTCCTCTGAAGTTTTGGATAAAGCATCACAGAAACTTCAAGCAAATGCACTGAGGGGACAAGAGTTCAAGAAGGAATGCATCACCTTCCTCGCGACAACCAGCAAAAAGCTGCTGGAGAGAAGCCCTCTGATATATCCTGCGGTAAGACTCCTGAGCTCCCTTGACCCAGTGGCCATGGTAACCGAGGAGAAAAGTTCAATATTCAAATTTGAAAAACTCTTGAAACTCCTTCTCAATGTAAAATGGTGCACCGCTCCAGTGTGACCAACTCCTCTCCGAGTATAAACACTTCCTCTCACAGATGATCCAGCACAACAAGGCTGAATTTCTGGATTTTGTCCACAAAGGTGATTCCTGCAGGGTTGATGAATTCCTTGGGAGATTTGTAAGTGGCAGAGCAGAGTATGAGAATCTCTGGGATTTGCTGAAGTGCCTTTTCACTCTCTCACATGGGCAAGCAGCAGTTGAAAGAGGATACTCTGTTAACAAAGACATGCTGGTTGAGAACCTAAAGGAGAGGACTCTTATTTCACTCCGCTGGGTCCAGGATTCTCTGACTGGACGTCCCATGGAAGATGCCATTCCAAAGGCCCTTGTTCAACATGAATCTGATGTACCCTGCCACCAGAGGCCAGTGGAGAGTGCAGAGGAGAGGTGTGACATGACAATGTTTTTACACATGAGGTACCTACTGAGGCTGTGTGGCAGCCAATCATTGATAGTAATTGCGTGTTTTGCCAGTCAGTGAGTAATGTCTCCCTATTATCGTAAAATGTCATTGAAAATGTCCTGGAAATGTCCTGGAAAATTATTTCTTGAAAAGAGTGGGAACCCTGAATCAGTAGCTGATCAGTCACGCATCCTCACGATGTTTTTAAAAATATATATACAAAACAATAATCGGCTTTCGCCGTCATGTAAAACATATAACTCATAATATTAAATAAATAATAAACAAAGGGGCGGGACACTCCGCCACAGGGCATAATAATAGGAGCATGCTATAGACTGCCAAATTCAGACACCAAGCAAAATAATCTGTTAAACAATGACATTAGAAATGCGTGTTGCAAAGGAGAAGCCATGCTAATGGGGGATTTCAACTTCCCCCGTATAAAATGGGAGAACACGGTGGGGAGCACGACGGACGAAATTGAAATGGTGGAAATGACAAATGACTGCTTCCTAATGCAATTTGTCGAGGCATCGACTAGAGGGGAGGCATGCCTTGATTTAGTCTTTTCAAATAACGAAGACAGAATAACTAAACAGAGATCAGAGAGCCATTGGCAAACTCAGACCACAACATGGTCTCATTTGAAGTATTTTTTAAAACCCCAAAAGTAATGACTAAAGCTAAGGTTTACAATTTTAGAAAAGCAAACTATGAAGGTATGAAAAAGAAGTAGATTGGAGTAAAACTGGAGTAAAATAGAGAAAACATCCACAGAAAAAGGATGGCTGTTTTTTTAAAAATGTAGTACTAGAGGCGCAAAACAATTACATCTCAAAAGTAGACAAATCTAAATCTAAAACGAAATGGCCAAAATGGTTTAATAGATCAATTAAAAAAAAAAATTCTGCGAAAAAAGGCACTTTACAGAGCGTTTAAAAGGGACCAAAAACAAAGTACGCAGAAAGAGTACTTGGAACTGCAAACACAAGTCAAAAAGGAAGTTAGAAAGGCCAAGAGAGAGCTAGAAATCAACATTGCTAAGGGGGCGAAAACCAATTCCAAAATGTTTTTCCAATATTGTAACAGCAAGAGAACATTCAAAGAGGAGGTTAAATGTCTAAGAGACACAAATGGCAAAATCATAGACGATGAAAAAAATACCAAATATATTATTAATATATGATTACTTTTCACAGGTTTTTACAAAGGAGGACACGGACAACATGCCCAACATGTCGACCTGTTCCTATCCAATTTTAAATAACTTTAGCATAACAGAGGCAGAAGTGTTAAAGGGACTAGGAGCTCTTAAAATAAACAAATCCCCTGGGCCGGATGAGATCCTCCCAATAGTACTCAAAGAAATGAAAGAAGTTATTTACAAACCGCTAACCAAGATCATGCAACAGTCTCTTGACACAGGTGTTGTACCGACAGACTGGAAAATAGCAAACGTAATACCGATCCACAAAAAGGGAGACAAAAACGAACCAGGTAACTACAGACCAATAAGCCTGACTTCTATTATATGTAAACTTATGGAAACTATAATAAGATCCAAAATGGAAAATTACCTATATGGTAACAATATCCTGGGAGACAGTCAGCATAGTTTTAGGAAAGGGAGATCATATCTAACTAACCTACTTGACTTTTTTGAGGATGCAACATTGAAAATGGATAATTGCAAAGCATACGACATGGTTTATTTAGATTTCCAGAAAGCTTTTGACAAAGTCCCGCATAAAAGATTAACCCTTTGCGGTCCTATGTCGGACCTGGTCCGACATTGCAATTATTCCTATCCGGTCCAATGTCGGACCCTGTCCGACATAATCAAAAAAACGGGTTTCTAGTCGTTTTTTCTCAGGAAAAAGCCGAGAAAACCATTCAATGGCCGAAAAAAAAAGGGCGTATCTCATGAATAGTCATACTTGCCCCTGGGATCAGATAGGGGCGGCCATAAGGAAACAAGCTGGCTGTTACTGAATCAGCGCACAGAGAATATCACAGACATTTGCAGAGCTTTTTTGAGATGTTATAGTAATAAAATAATGACTTGGATCGCATTATTGAGGAGTTTGGTGACAAAACGAGTGATCAGGAGATGATTGATCGGTATGTACGACTATTATTATTATTATTATTATTATTTATTTCTTAGCATATGTGAAAGCAATAGCAAACGAAAGGGTGGGGCGGGGCTGGAGATGCCTAGTGAGTGCTTTGTTGATATGCAGGGCCTTTTAAACCCGTTTGACTGTGGAAAAAAAATACTTCTAAACAGCGTGCCTAAAATTAACTGCGCGTGTGAAAATAAATTGGACCTGACGCGCCTGACACGCACTTAATAAATGGACTGCAGAGGGTTAATTCTCAAACTGAACGCAGTAGGGATTCAAGGAAATGCATGCACATGGATTAGGGAGTGGTTAACATGTAGAAAGTACTGATTAGAGGAGAAACCTCAAAATGGAGCGAGGTAACCAGTGGAGTATGTCGTGGAAATTCTAATAAAGGAAGCGAGACTGCGAATTCCAAACACACAGGCCTTTATTTCTTAAGTTTGCAAACTGAGAACACTCTCAGCACACAGGGTGCTAGATAATCATCGAGCAGTGTTCCAACATACAGAGTTGGATCAGTTTCTTATATACCTTAAAATTGTCAGCAAGGCAGAGGGTTAGCCAATGATGATTCAGGTATTAGCATATAAGAGAAAACTTATAACTATGCATACTTGGCATAAAACTAAGCAAGCAGATAAAAAGGATGGGTGGTTTGGGTATACGTGCAAAAAGACACGTCTGGCTCATCCTTTTTTCTCACAGCCGCAGCTGCAGTGTAGGCATCTTGCGGTTCCTTATCTTTAGCAAGGCATGCAAGGTTATGGGAGAACAAAATGCCAGTACATTATGTCGAGTCAGTTCTATTTTCTGTAACATTTCTATAACATTCCCTCCCTTTTGAGACTTTGTCTCAACCTTATTCAGAAAATGGATTCAAACACACACACAATAGTACAAGTTAAAGCGAGATTTACAAAGTTTAACATGTAGTGTAATATGAACAAAGTGACGACCCAACGTATCCCGCTTGCAGATTTTCCCCACTATCTTAACTCATCAGGTCATCTGCCATTTTGTTGAAAGGGTCATCATTTGAATCATTACACTGGTCATCATTAGTAAGCAGGGGCATGTTTAAAACAGTGTCAACAGTTTTAGTACATAACTTTTTCACACAAGTTATGATAAGCAAAAACAACAACAATATCACTACATCATATATAAACCAGTGTCAGTAATGTTCAAAGTGTTCCGTACAGTATGGTTGAGCATTTCCCACCAACCATTGTCCGCATGTTTTCAATCATGTTCTACACTCCATGTGTGCAATGTTGTTTTTGTTCTGAGTTCTGTGCGATTTTCAGCGTAGCTGTGGTTTGTAGTATCTGGCTCTTTTTTATTATCTTTTAGTTCAGTTAAGAGCCAGATGAGAAACACAGTTAATATGCTGCCAAGAAAAATAAGTCAGGACTCTGGGGGTCCAAAGCTGACTGTCCCCAAGGCCATCCGAGCCGTCTACGTTGTTCCAGGGGGCGATACATCTTCCTTCGGGCTATAGGGCACTTTTCCGCAATGGCTTGCGTGGATACAGGTTGATCGTTCAGCGACTTTCACCGCTGTCTGCGTTGTCAGGAGCACCTGGAACGGACCTGTCCAGCGTTGTTGATGCCAATGCTTCCGGAGGTCTTTGATGATCACCCAGTCCCCTGGCAGGAGCTTGTGGAGCCTTCGGTTCCTTCGGTTCGGTTAGAGCAGCTTTTACCCTGGGAAAAATAAACTTCAGAACATTGTTAAGAGCAGCACAATATTTTACCATTTCATCCTCACATCCCATTAGGGTGAGCCTATTTTGAGGAAAAGGTGTGTTCAGCATCCGCATTGGGCGTCCCGTTAACACTTCATGAGGTGCTAGCCCTGTAGTACTGTGCGTGCGTCCACGCATGTACATCAGGGCCAATGGCAATACTGTAACCCAGGAGAGCCCTGTTTCAGCCATGAGCTTAGTTAGTTTAGTTTTTATTGTTTGGTTCGCTCTCTCCACCAAGCCTCCGCTTGCGGGGTGGTAGCTACAGTGTGAGCGTAAATCAATTTGTAGGCTTTCAGAAATGTTCTGTACCACACTGTTCGCAAAATGAGAACCATTGTCAGATGTCAATTTAGGTGGCAGACCCCATCGGGGTATAATCTCTCTCATCAGGCTTTTTACTACTGCCATAGCTGTGGCATGTCTGCAGGGGAATGCTTCAATCCATTTAGAAAAAGCATCAATTATCACAAGGCAGTACTTGTAACCTTGGCAAGGTGTTAATTCATTAAAATCCATCATGACATGTTCAAGGGGCCCTCCGGCCTCGGATGAGCTGATACGGACATGGGCGTGCTGCGGCCTACATTATTGGTCATACAAATCACACATTTAGCACAAAATTGGTTAGCATATGTAGAAAAACCTGGAGCAAACCAAAAATTGTTAACAACATTCACCACCCCTCCCTTTGACACATGGTCTTGGCCGTGTGCCAACTTAGCTACATAAGGGAAACATGAACGGGGAAGGGCAGGCAACCCAGTGGGTCCTCGCCAAATCTTATGAGTAGAATCATAAGAGCATTTGTTTTTCCACAGAGCTATCTCGGCAGGTCCCACACTGTGTTGTAAGTCAGCTTGTGGCAGTCTGGCTCGCAGTGGTGATGTGGATGACGTCACGGACCAGGAAGTAACTCAAACCAAAACAGTGGATGGGCGGTTGAAGCTGAGTGCTGGTGCACTCAGCGTATTTAATAAACAAAACAAAAACAAAAGATTTAACAAAACACCAAACAAAAGGGCACGAGGGCCGAACGAATAAACAAACAAGTAAGTTTCGTGCTGGATACTCCAGCACGTTTTAGCAATTGTTTTCTTCCTCTCTCTCTCCCGTTCTCCACTCTCGAACACTCCACACCCCGAGTGCATAGTGCTGCTGGTTTATATACTCTGGCCGAGGGATTTAACTAGTTGGTAATTATCTTATTATCCCCCGGCCAGAGTCTGCACGCGTTTGGTAAGGATGCATGACTGTCAGCTAGTTAAATAATCAGTAGCTGATCAGCCATGCATCCTCACGAGGTTTTTAAATATAACAATAAAAGACGCGGCGCTTTTACCCGCGCCGCAAACAAAAATACAAATAATAATAAATAGGGGCGGGACACTCCGCCACACATGCCCCCCCTTGTGCGCAGCACACATGGCCTTTTCGGCCACCTCCCCCCTTAGTCCCCAAAGTCCCGGTTAGCAGTCCCGGCGCAGGAACAGGGGCAGCAGCGGACCAAAGGTGGCGGCCACGGTGGGATGTCCTCCTCCCACCCAAACAGCCGTAGCGTTCCAATGGCCCGTGCACCGGCCGGCTCCTCTGGCCAAAAAAATTTTGGGGGTGGTCTCCAGACCTGCCCCCCCTTCTTCATGGCCGGCCACCCTTTCTCCTGCAGCGAAATTGCTGCGGGGGAAGCTGGTCTCCTGACCTCCCCCCCCTTCTTCATGGCTGGCAGCTGCCCTTCATGGGGCTCCAGCCACAGTATTTCCTGCCGCGAAAGTGCGGCTGGGGGAGCTGGTCTCCTGACCTCCCCCCTCCTCTTCACGGCCAGCAGTTCCCCTCCGTGGGGCTCTGACCACATGATCTCCGGCCGCGAAAGTGCGGCTGGGGGAGCTGGTCTCCTGACCTTCCCCTTCCTCTTCATGGCCAGCAGTTCCCCTCCGTGGGGCTCTGACCACCCAAACTCCTGCCGCGAAAGTGCGGCTGGGGGAGCTGGTCTCCTGACCTCCCCCCTCCTCTTCACGGCCAGCAGTTCCCCTCCGTGGGGCTCTGACCACATGATCTCCGGCCGCGAAAGTGCGGCTGGGGGAGCTGGTCTCCTGACCTCCCCCCCTTTCTTCATGGCCGGCAGCTCCCCTCCGTGGGGCTCCGACCACAGTGTAGTGACCCCAGGCGAAGCAGGATCCCTGGCGACCCCAGGCGACTGCAGCGGCAGCGGACCCTCGGGAGGTGAACTCGGGAGGGGAGCCCCTGGCCATGGAGGCGGCAGCGGGAGCTCCACTTCTCCCTCGTTCTCTGTAGCTGGTGGCTCTCCAGGTGATGCGGAGCAACAGGCAGCCCCAGGCGATGCGAAGCAGGCATCCCTGGGTGGTGCGAGGCAGGGCAGGAGCAGTCCTTCCCATGACGGTGGATGTGGAACCAGCAGGTATTCACCCTCTGCTGGTGGAGGTGGGAGGGGAAAGCAGTCCTCCCACGGCGGCTGAGACGGAACCAGCAGGTATTCACCCTCTGCTGGTGGAGCTGGGAGTGGCAAGCAGTCCTCCCACGGCGGCTGAGGCGGAACCAGCAGGTATTCATCCTCTGCTGGTGGAGGTGGGAGGGGCAAGCAGTCCTCCCACGACGGTTGAGGCAGAACCAGCAGGCATTCATCCTCTGCTGGTGGAGGTGGGAGGGGCAAGCAGTCCTCCCACGACGGTTGAGGCAGAACCAGCAGGCATTCACCCTCTGCTGGTGGAGGTGGGAGGGGCAAGCAGTCCTCCCACGACGGTGGAGGCGGAACCAGCAGGCATTCACCCTCTGCTGGTGGAGGTGGCGGAGGCAGAGGCAGCTCTTGCTGCTCTGCTCCTGGTGATGGTGGAGACAGAAGCAGCTCCTGCTGCTCTGCTCCTGGTGGTGGTGGAGACAGAGGCAGCTCCTGCTGCTCTGCTCCTGGTGGTGGTGGAGGCAGAGGCGATGGGGCGGATGCTGGCCACTCAGAGGGAGGCTGTGGCGGTGCTGGCTCCCTCTGCTGTGGCGGCTGGGCTGGTGTGTGCCGTGCTCCCTTCAGCAGCATAAATAGAGGCTGCTGGGGAACACCAGCATCCTGCCCTTCTCCCCCCCAGAAAAATTCAGGGGGTTGAGCCTGTAACTCCTCCCCTTCTGGCTCTTGGGACTGCAGCTTGGGTCCTAGGGCTGTGGAAGCCCCGACTTCCCTCTCTTCGGGCCGTGGACACACCGACTCCTCCCTTTTGGGCTGTGGACGCACCGACTCCTCCCTTTTGGGCTGTGGATGCACCGACTCCCCCCTCTTGGGCTTAGGACGTTCGGGCTCCTCCCACTCAGGCGCAGGACGTTCGGGCTCCTCCCACTCAGGCGCAGGACGTTCGGGCTCCTCCCACTCAGCCGCAGGACGTGCGGGCTTCTTTGCCTTCTTAGCACCGCCCCTCCTTCCCTTCTTCGGGACCAGCAGTTCCACCTCCTGCCATGGAGGGGGTTGGTCGGGTGCTTTGTGCCCGACCTTGCCGACGGCAAAGCACCACTCCTCCCCTTTGAGGCAGGTGAGGCAGGTTTCCTGATCCACCTGCGGCGATGGTATGGCCTTCAGGTGGATCCACTCCTCCGCAGTCTCCACCTCACCTCGATCAAAGGCCTGCACAAAGAGGGGGTCTTCATATGGGCACACCTCAGGGAGGTGCCCATACTCCAGGCAGGCGAGGCACCATGTAGCCCCTCCTTCCTTCAACTCCCTCTGATGCGCATGCCACCTCTCCATATAGGCGTCCACTTCATCCATTTTTTTTTTTTTTCAAACACAAAAAACACTATTTGAAAAAACGAACACGAAAAAAACTTCCTTTGCTGTTCCTGGTCCGGCTGTTGGAGGCGTTGTTTGTCCCACGCAGGACACCATATGTGGCAGTCTGGCTCGCAGTGGTGATGTGGATGACGTCACGGACCAGGAAGTAACTCAAACCAAAACAGTGGATGGGCGGTTGAAGCTGAGTGCTGGTGCACTCAGCGTATTTAATAAACAAAACAAAAACAAAAGATTTAACAAAACACCAAACAAAAGGGCACGAGGGCCGAACGAATAAACAAACAAGTAAGTTTCGTGCTGGATACTCCAGCACGTTTTAGCAATTGTTTTCTTCCTCTCTCTCTCCCGTTCTCCACTCTCGAACACTCCACACCCCGAGTGCATAGTGCTGCTGGTTTATATACTCTGGCCGAGGGATTTAACTAGTTGGTAATTATCTTATTATCCCCCGGCCAGAGTCTGCACGCGTTTGGTAAGGATGCATGACTGTCAGCTAGTTAAATAATCAGTAGCTGATCAGCCATGCATCCTCACGAGGTTTTTAAATATAACAATAAAAGACGCGGCGCTTTTACCCGCGCCGCAAACAAAAATACAAATAATAATAAATAGGGGCGGGACACTCCGCCACACAGCTACATCCTGTAAAGAAAATACATATTCAGTTAAGGCAGGTAATGACACCATTTGGAGCACAGGGGCCTGAGTTGATGCGGCCACTGCTTTAGCAGCAGCATCTGCAACAGTATTCCCTTGAGAGACAGAATCAGAAGCGTTAGTGTGTGCCTGGCATTTACATACAGCAGCGTTCAATAGGGGCACATCAGTAAGATTGGGTCGTGGCTTGCAGACCTGTTCTACTAAGGTGGTGCAATCGTGAGGCTCTCCATCGTGAGGCTCTCCATCGTGAGGCTCTCGGCTTCTGTAGGAAGAAGTGTAGAAGGGTTAAGCACAGTACAGCGTTTTACCACAACATGTGACATGGTCATTAATACATTCTGGTAATGTAATAGACGAGCTGGAGTCAGATGTGCTGTCTTGGCCTGTGAAATGAGAGCATGTACTGCATGAGGAACATGTACAGTTAGAGGGCACATTGCAACTAGGTCAGCACTAGCCAGCACAGCTTCAGTGGCGGCGGCCACCGCTCTCAAGCAACAGACTAGCCCTCAGGCTACGTTACCAAGGCGCTTAGAGTAAAAAGCCACAGGACGTTGTTTTCCCCCATGCTCTTGTGTCAGTACTGCTGACATGAATCCTCCCTTTTTACAAACAAACAGGTTAAAAGGTTTAGAGTGATCGGGTAACCCAAGACAGGGCGGAGAGGACAAGAGTTGTTTAAGTTTTTTGAGGGCAGTTAGTCCGTCAGGAGTCCAGTCAATTGTGTCTTTCATAGTCATCTTATGGCCATGTATCAAGTCAGCTAGGGGCTGAGTTACTGCAGCATAATCTGGAATCCAAGCTCTACAGTAGCCAGCCATACCTAGCAACGTCATCATGTGTTTTATTTTTTTTTATTTTTTTTTGTGGCAGGCTGGGGCAGTGTCAGAATTGCAGTGACATGCTCCAGGCCCAATTTCCTGCCTTCCGGTGTAATATCGTGTCCCAAGTATTTTATAGATGGTGACACGAGCTGCAGCTTTTTTTTTTTATACCTTATGGCCATTACAAGCTAGGTACTCTAAAAGAGCTCTTGCATCAGTTTCGCATGCGTGCTGAGTTTTAGAACACAAAAGCAAATCATCCACATACTGTATGAGTTTGCTTCCACCAGGGGGAACAGCTGACAAAACAGTAACTGGGTTTGGCACAATAGGGGCCCTTGCATGTATCGCGTCATTTACTAACCTGAGGTCTGGACAAATCGCCATTCTCCCGAGGCTTTGCGGACCGGGAGAATCGGGGTGTTGCAAGGCGAGTCTGGGCAGGGCACGATAGCTCCTCTAGAGACCAAAGATGCATGCACAGGAGCAATGCCTTCCTGTGCTTCCTTGCTGAGAGGATACTGGGCACGGCTAGGCCGGTGTGTGCTTTTTGGTGTGACTGTTAGGGGCTCTGCCCCTTTCATAAGGCCAATATCATACTTATCTTTTGCCCATAGAGAATCGGGGAGGCCGATCAGCAAGGGTGAAAACGTGCCTCCCAGTGCTTCCTCAGGGGGCGCATCTCGGTTCTCTGCCCCATGGATTCCCCGTTGGACAGGCGTGACCCAAAAGAAAGGAGCGCAAACAGCGCGAGCACTGGGGGAGAATTTGAACCCGTCTTAACTTTGCCAGTCAGTCACCTGCAACACAGACTTAAGCCAGACACCAGTATCTTTCCACTCTACATCATCGGTTTTTGCTATGCTTATATGTGGCACAGAGTCAGTTGTGTGGTAAAATAAAAACTGACCGCTATTTAGTTTAATGGCTGCAACACAAAAGCGTAAACCTATATACAAGGCGCTGCACGTAATTGTTTCGTTAGATGGAGGTTGTGCTAACCACTTTCTCTCAAATTCATAATCTCTTGATAAAGGTGAGTACAGGGCAGTGCAATGTAAGGCATAAGGTGATATAAACCCAGTTTCATGACCCCAATGTTGTCGAGCCAATTTAAATAATTCCTCAATTTATTCACCTCCGTTTTGTATATCCCACGAATAGAACCAACTACGGGTCTCAATCATTTGGGCCATCATCAAGGGACACGAGATGGTAACTCCGCTTTATTCACATTTAATTTCACAATTGAATTTACATAGTAGATCTCGTCCCGCTAGGTTGCAAGGGCAGCATTCTGAGAAAATAAACCGATGCATAAACGTTTTCCCTTCATATGTACGGGTAAAGGCATCATAATTTTCTCCCTCAATACTACTCCCGAGGCTCCCACTGTTTTTACTGATTCATTTGATATCATTGGGTTATGCATAGTTCTAGCATTTATGACAAACATTGCAGCACCAGTATCAATTAAGAATTCAAATGACTCACCATTCACGAAGAGATCAACGGTGGGGGCTTCTTGTGGTTTAGAAAAAGTTAGCACGTACTGCTTGTTCGCTGTTTTGGTGCCAGCTGTCCCTGCCTCGTTTCATTCTGGTTTCGGTTTGTATAGTGTTACTTGCGGTGGGGGAGCGCTCTGCCAGTTACTCCCGTTGGTTTGTTGTTGTTGCTGCTGCTGTCTCCGACACTCTCTAGCAAAATGTCCTTCCTGGCCATAATTATAGCAACTAGTGTCTTTATCCTGGTTGTGGAAGTTTCTGTTGCCACCGCCTCCGCTTCCCCCTACCCCCCGTCCCACGTCCGCCCCGTCCGCGTTGGTATCCGCCTCGGGTTGGTCCTTTGCCCTGATAATAAGCCAGCTGAGCTGCTTGCAGTTTAACTCCTTTTTCAGCTTTTGTCTTTTGATTGCTCTCTTGCTTCTGTTGTTGTCTTTCAGCGTGCTTGCAATGTAATGAGGGGAGCCGTCTCCCATCCAATGCATGTCATCCGTACCTGTTTATTGAGGGCAGGTACGAGTCCGTTTATTATGGCTGCTTTTAAAAGACTGTTGTATTCATCGGTGCCTGGTCGGAGTCCGCTGTGTTTGCGAAAGCACGTCTCCAATCTTTGTCTATATTCCTCTAGAGACTCTTTGGAGTGCTGTGTGCTCTATGTATAGCATCCCAATCGGTTTTAGTAGGGTATTGTCATTTCAATCTGTCCAGCAACTGTTCAAACTGCGGTTGATATTCTCCATCCCCTGCCGGTTTCCACGTCAGATTTTTGTCAAAAGTATCTTCGATGTCCTCCCAGCGAAGCTTTAATTTGCATCGCATAATGTGCCCTATTTCAGCGGCAGAGGGTTTGTATTGACGCACAAGACGGGTCATCTGCTCGCTGAACTGAACTGCATCCTTAGTTGGGTCGGGCAAGTCTTTAGCAATGTCTTTAATCTCATCTTGTCTCCAGGTGCGCTGAATCAGGACCTCTGGCAGCCAGTACGCTGTCAGGGGGGCCATGATAATGGCGTTGTTCAGATTGCCTTTTGGTCCCAACCGTGTAGTGAGCGTGCTGGAAGATCCTGATGTCTCAGGGGATTCTGGCGATGATAAGAAGCTCAGTCCAGGGGGCGACCAAGGGGACCAAGTCCACCGGGAACCGCCTTGGAAACCTGTCGGGTTGCTTGGGGTGGATATCAGAGGCGGAGGTGCGGGCAGCGGACTCTCTGCTGTGGGCGGAGGCTGTTGATGGACCTGGACGGGCCGGTCGGGCCGAGGAGCAGGAGCAGGGGCTGTGGAAACAGGAACACAATACGGGGGGGGAGCAGTCCCTTTCCTCATCGTAATCTCTGTTTCTCTGTCTTTTTTTTCTTTTTTTCACTTCCTCAGTACTATCTTTCTGACTTGCTTTTACCATTATGCTTTTAGCCTGCAATGCTGTTTGTCTTTCTGCTTCTCGTTCTCATTTCCTATAACCATCCCAGTCTTTTTCTCTTTCTTTGTCTTCTCAAACTCTAACTTTTCTCTACATTCTTGTAACTTCCTTTCACTCTGGGTTGCTTTTAGTGGAAAATCAGCTATTTTATGCCACAGAACAACCTGGTCTACAACACCGCGACCCCATTTATCAGCCATCGTTCGTCCCGGTCCAACCAGCGCGTCCGGGAGACAGACCTCCTTTTTACTATTACTTGACCTCATTGTAATCAAACCCACACGCGCACACACACACAATTATCAGATAACACTCATTCACTCACTCATTCACACGGTTATCTGTCGTCCACACTATATCACTGTCTATTTTTATTTGCACCACCTGCACAGAAAAATTACTTTTCTTAATTGACCATCCAACAGTGCACTTGGTATATTGATCAACTACACTAGTAGTATGACTTTTTTTTTTTTTAAACTGTGCATTTAATTTTTTCAATTGTTATTTTTAGTTCAATATTTGGTATTTCATACGATATCTTTTTAACTAGTTTAATTTGTAATTACTTATTAGTATTATTCATAGATCAGTCGAATCACTTAATTTACCTGTTTCCGGATCAGGATTTCTATGTCTTAGACAACAAAGTTCCCAGAACTTTTCTGCGCAGCCCGTTCCCAGAACGGGTTTTATCAGGTTCCCAGAACCTGAACCACGTGGTCTCTTTTTTGTCCTCTAGACAATAGAGTTCCCAGAACTCTTTCTGCGCAGCCCGTTCCCAGAACGGGTTTTATCAGGTTCCCAGAACCTGAACCACGTGGTCTATCTTTTTGTCCTCTAGACAATAGAGTTCCCAGAACTCTTTCTGCGCAGCCCGTTCCCAGAACGGGTTTTATCAGGTTCCCAGAACCTGAACCAATTGGTCTATTTTATGTATGAGGAAAACCAGTCTCACCCTTTGTCTTTGTTCGGTACGGCGTATCCGTCCACCGATGCTCCCAGCCGGGTTCAAGGCGGGTCCTTCACCTCCGAAACTATTTCAGAGTGTGGTTCCCTGAGCCACTCCTAAGCAGCCCCCGTGCACGGTTAACCTCAAAGTCCCCGGGAGCAATCGGAAAACGGAGCTAGCCGTCCCATCTGGGTCGCCAAGAATTGTCGTGGAAATTCTAATAAAGGAAGCGAGACTGCGAATTCCAAACACACAGGCCTTTATTTCTTAAGTTTGCAAACTGAGAACACTCTCAGCACACAGGGTGCTAGATAATCATCGAGCAGTGTTCCAACATACAGAGTTGGATCAGTTTCTTATATACCTTAAAATTGTCAGCAAGGCAGAGGGTTAGCCAATGATGATTCAGGTATTAGCATATAAGAGAAAACTTATAACTATGCATACTTGGCATAAAACTAAGCAAGCAGATAAAAAGGATGGGTGGTTTGGGTATACGTGCAAAAAGACACGTCTGGCTCATCCTTTTTTCTCACAGCCGCAGCTGCAGTGTAGGCATCTTGCGGTTCCTTATCTTTAGCAAGGCATGCAAGGTTATGGGAGAACAAAATGCCAGTACATTATGTCGAGTCAGTTCTATTTTCTGTAACATTTCTATAACAAGTACCAGAGGGATCAGTATTAGGTCCTCTGCTATTCCTAATCTACATTAATGATTTAGATTCTGGTATAGTAAGCAAACTTGTTAAATTTGCAGATGACACAAAAATAGGAGGTGTGGCACACACTGTTGCAGCAGCAAAGGTCATTCAAAATGATCTAGACAGCATTCAGAACTGGGCAGACACATGGCAAATGACATTTAATGGAGAAAAGTGTTGCACACAGGCAATAAAAATGTGCATTATAAATATCATATGGGAGATACTGGAATTGAAGAAGGAATCTATGAAAAAGACCTTGGAGTTTATGTTGACTCGGAAATGTCTTCATCTAGACAATGTGGGGAAGGTATAAAAAAGGCCAAGTGTTGAATTTAAATCAGGAGACCTCCACCACATCCACTGTGTGTGGCAGGGCGAAAGCCACGTGTGTGTGTGTGTGAGGGGGGAATATTGGATGGCAGGGAGGGAGTTAAAATCCTCCCTGCAAAAACACCAGGGAGCCAGGAATTGAATGAGTGATCAAATGATTAGTTAAGGCTCCAGCCACAGGTGTATAAATACGGTGATCACGGGTGTTAGAATGATTAGTGTTGGAGTTAATGTCAGTGAAGGTGTTTCGTGCTGCTGTGTCCGTGTCCTGTGTGTTTACATCCGTGAGTTTTTTGTATAGACCTTTTGTTTTGGCCCTTGTGCCTTTCAATGTTCTGTTAGTGTTTTGTTATTCGATTATTTATAATTAAACGTGCACCTGAGAGCTTAACCTGCAACTTCTGTGTCAGAGTGTCCCTTCCTGGTCTAAACACCACTGCAAGAGACGCTATCCTGTCACAGGATTGTAGAGGGGATGTCACAGACCAGAAAGGAATACACAGAGACGGTGGTTGTGATGATGAGCCGAGTGCAATGGCTGCACTCAGCGTTTAATAACAAAATAAAAGGTTTAAACAACGGAATACAAAACAGGACACGGCACTTGACGCCAAAATAAACAGACAGACAAAACGACTGACACTAAACAAACGGTGCACGGACAGACAAACAAACACGGTGAGAACAAACACTTATCTTGCACGTTTTTACTTTTAATTACTCCTCTCTCTCTCACCCGTTCTCCTCTTCCGAACACCCAACCCCGACTGCAAGAAATGTGCGTCTATATATACTATTGTGCTGGGATTCAATTACTAATTAATTATTCACTTGAATCCCAGCACGTGAATTAATTCTGTGCAACCCCGTGCTCACATATTACATTTAACCAGCACGTGAAGTGATTTGTGCCCTCCTCGTGCCTAAATATAAATCTACACTTTTTAAATACACGTGAAACACAGACCCGTTTATATCCCGTGTACCAATCTCTATACACCAACATTAACACACGCACGCAACATACAACATATAACACACAAATGCACACAGGGACGGGGCACATTGCCACAGGGGATCACACCATTAGTTTCAATGGGGATCTGTCCGGGAGTTTTGTGCTTGATCAGGTCTGGCCAGTAGAGGATGTCACTGTGAGAAATATCACTGGGCCTCTTCCTCTTTCCCCTGTGTTGTTTAAATTCAGCCTGGTAAACCTAATAATATTGAAGATAGAGATTTGGTATGTCTATTATGTATAAGAATAATGTTTAACCCTGTGCGGTCCAATAGTGAGCCGATAGAAGCCAAAAAAAAAAAAAAAAAAAAGGAGGCGGATCTGAGCAATACGCATAGTCCCTTCACCACAGACAACACGGACATAAACAAACAAGATAGCTGCTTCTGCATCCAGCGCTCAAAGAATATCACAGACATCTGCCAAGGTTTTTGAATTTTTTTAGTTATAAAATAATGACTTGGATAGCATCATTGGAGAGTTTGGTGATAAAACGAGTGATCAGGAGATGATTTATCAGTATGCACGACTATGAAGAGATATGTGATAAATACAGCGAAGAAGGGGTGAAGCAGGGCTGGAGATGCAGTACTGAGTGTCCTGTTGATATGCAGTGCCTTTTAAACCTGTTTTACTGTGAATAAAATTACTTTTAAACAGCATGTGTAAAATAAACAGCACATGTGAAAATAAATCGGACCTGATGAGTCTGACAGGCGCTGAATAAATGGACCGCAACGGGCTAATGTATAAAAAGTATAACAACTCAAAATGCATTTTATATGTAAGTCATGATTTAAGGCCTGCTATCAAATCATATTCAATACATCTTATTCAGTCATTTTTGCTCATGGTGTAGGCTTCTTTTAAAGTGATTATGCAACCCAATATAAAATTATACCATATTTCATGCTGTTACTTTATTAACAAAAGGTTAAAAATTATTAAGACAGTTGTCTCATTACTTACAAGTCTATTCAAGCAAAATATAATACCGAGCATCAAAAGAAACAAATAAGGTATATAAATGATGGACACTGACGAAATGTTTTTGGCTTCTTTTTAATCATGCGATCATTCATCCTTGACCATGACACGCTTGAGTGACTATGACTGAAGCATATACGCTGTAAAACGACTCGGACCACTCACGGTTCTTTGCCCCTTTAAAAATTGACCCAGACACAGGAAAATTGATTTTTCACGCGCTGACGTGCTATTTTAATTCACAAAACACAAAATAAACAAAACAAACACCTAGCTCTACTGAGCACTAACTAAACACGTAGGAACCTGAACTAATCCACAGGACGGCTAAGCCGTTTACCTGCCCAACAACAAAACACTCTGTTCTGTAAACTTACTTTTACTGTCCTTGTCATGACTGCTTGGAAGCAGAACACCCCTTCTGCCTCCTTTTCCTCAGCAGCCCTGAGCAGACTGACTGCCTCTTAAATACCCTGCACCTGGTTCTAATTTACAATTACCACCAGGTGCAGGGGATAATTAACACTCAAATAATTAACTAAACAATTAAACAATTAAACTAAACAAATGTGCATATGCACATGTTTTCTGCAGGGAGGATTTAACCCCCTCCCTGCTGTCTTACAACACTTCCTAATTAGTGAGACAGTTGATTGGACACTGGATATGGAGTGATTTCAGCTGTTGAATTGCAAGCTTGAATAAAAGCAATAAAGAAAATCACAGAAAAAAAACAACAATATGCCACATCTGTCAAGAGAGCAGTGCCTTCGTGCAATCGGCATGTTGGAGGCTGGCCGTCTTGGGTGCTCACAGCCAGAAATTTCAAACCTGGCGAGACAGTATAACTAGACACACACTGTCAATGACAAGCCA
The DNA here is from genome assembly GCF_902713425.1 of Acipenser ruthenus. Classification (NCBI taxonomy): domain Eukaryota; kingdom Metazoa; phylum Chordata; class Actinopteri; order Acipenseriformes; family Acipenseridae; genus Acipenser; species Acipenser ruthenus. The sequence continues at coordinate 13,034,005 of NC_081210.1, read as the reverse complement.
CGAAATGGGAGACCAAGAGTCACAACACCTGCCCAAGATCGACAGATCATTTTGCAGCATCTTTGTGATGTCAGTTGTTAATCAGCACAATAAAAAGTCACTGCACCTGCTCTAAAACAGAGTTTGTCATTTTTCGATCACATCTAGTGAATTTTATCCAAATATAAGTGATAAGTTTCTTTTGATGCTCATATATAAGTGATACATTTCTTTTGATGCTCAAATATAAGTGATACGTTTCTTTTGAAGCTCAGTATACATTATTGATTAAAAGTTGGCAGACTGATATTTTAATAGGTAACATATACCATGAGACAATGTGCTCTTCTGTATTGAATCCAAATGAAGATGTCTGCAGTGTCAGTGCGTGTGTATGTAATGTTAGAATAAACTCCTTTATAGACTGAAGACAGCAGGGAGGGTTGAGATTATCGTTGGTTTTCAGTATTGTATTGTTAGATCAGCTAACTGCAGAGGATTGCCTGGACTCTACACTGCAGTACAGCACTCTGTTTACCAAGATGGCCTGGACTCTTGTACAAGACCTTTTTTCTTTAGTGTTGCTAAAGTGGTACCACAAACAAACTGAGCTACACTTTTTTTTTACATGGCCATTATTTTTATACTTGAAAAGTGCACATTTCAATATCTTGCAACCCAAATGAATAGATTTGTTTGCTGACTTGTTTATTTGATTGTTTGCATCAGTTTGCAAATGACTGAACACCAGCACTGTACTGTATGTTTTAGTATACTCAAATCCCTCTCTTGGTACAATAAAGACCAGGGGAAGACCTTTACAATTTCATCTAACAAAATCAACCCATAACTTCTACATTTTTAGGAATAACTACAGTTATTCAACATTTTGCCTAAATGTCAAAATTTGTCTTTCGAAAACCACTTATTGCAGAGTGCTGAAAGTTGGTATTCTTGTTGATAGTCCAAGATGAACTGGTGCATGATGTCAAAATTGCACGGTACAGACCTCAAAATCACAAACTACAAAGATCTTCTTCTCCCAAACTGCTAGTCCAATTGAACCAAATATTGGCACACTTGATCCTAGTATGGTTATCGTTAAGGAAAGTTGCTACAATAAAAAAATATGGTGGCCAAGTTGGATGACATTATCAACATACAAAACTGGCTAACCCATGTATGCTCTATCAAAAAATGTTATTGCCCGTGACCTTTGTCCTCTCCTAAAGGTCAAATGTAAAACTGGCAAAGAAAGAGTGCAGATTGGGTCATGGTTACTATGGAACACATAGTAACCCATGTATGCATTCTGCACTATTTTCTAAAGTGTTTGGTACTGGTACTGGCATTCTCCACTATTTTCTAAAGTGTTTGGTACTGGTACTGGCATTCTTCACTATTTGCTAAAGTGTTTGGTACTGGTACTGTTACTGGTACTGGCATTCTGCACTACTTGCTAAAGTGTTTGGTACTGGTACTGGCATTCTGCTACTGACATTCTGCTACTGACATTATGCACTACTTGCTAAAGTTTTTGGTACTGGTACTGGCATTCTGCTACTGACATTCTGCTACTGACATTCTGCACTACTTGCTAAAGTGTTTGGTACTGCTACTGACATTCTGCTACTGACATTCTGCACTATTTGCTAAAGTGTTTGGTACTTGTACTGGTACTGGTGCTGGAAGCTTGCTGGCAGTTTATTATTATTATTATTATTATTATTATTATTATTATTATTATTATTATTATTCAAATTAGATATAAAAATCTTTCCAGGATGTCGAATTGGATGTACTCATTGGATGTACTGTCTCATTCAGTCTTAAACAAAGAAGACTACGCAGGGATCTGATTCAAGCATTCAGAATTCTAAAAGGTATAGACAATGTTGAATACCTTTTAGAATTGTTAGAATGTTTTTCTACCTGAAAAAAGAAACAAGGACCAGGGGTCACAAATGGAGATTAGATAAAGGGGCATTCAGAACAGAAAAGAGCAGGCACTTTTTTACACAGAGAATTGTGGGAGTCTGGAACCAATTCCCCACTAATGTTGTTGAAGCTGACACCCTAGGATCCTTTAAAAAGCTGCTTGATGAGATTCTGAGATCAATAAGCTACTAACAACCAAACGAGCAAGATGGGCTGAATGGCCTCCTCTCGTTTGGAAACTTTCTTATGTATAGATATAGATATCCTTCCAAGGTACCTATTAGCGTGTTAACTATTCACAAAATTCAGATTGTACACAGCTATAAAATTATTACTTGAACGGGACCGGTTTTAATGGCCGACCAGGTAATACCTGTTGAGTAATAATCTGGATAACCTGTGTTCTGGAAAGCATTATTTACAGAGGAAATCTTTCACTTCCTCAATGGTAATAATGTAAATAGGGATTCTTTTTAGTGCTTAACAAATGGCTTGTGCACACCCAGAAGCACTGTAATGTGAAAGCATAACCTGCTAAGCATTGGCGTCCTTTGAGCTGAATTTGCATGTAATTGTCAGTGTCCTCTGTGGGGTGCTGCTTGACCTTGGCATCTCTGCTGGTCCCAGATGCACCACTTCCTGCCAGGCCCAAACCATAGCATTGTGTTTAAAGGAATTGTAGCTAACAAAATAGGTCTATAAATACTTTTTAGCAAACATGTACTTTCATTTTAAAACATGATATCTGCTAATACTCTGGGTTAAATAAAAATACATGCGTTCTATAAACGTGTTTCTTTCAAAACTGCACATTTGAGACTTACGTAGCTAAAGGAAGTACAAAATAAGATTCATGTCTCATCTTTTGTTTAATTAACTCTTTCAACTCAAAGCTGGCCAAAAAAACATGAATATATCACGTATGGATCAACTGAATCCTGGTTATGATTAGTGGGCCAAATTCATTCAAATTTGACTCCAGTGCTCCGTTTTCTACATTTCTACATTTCTACATTTGCAAAATAGTTTGTTTTTTCCTTTCATGCTAAGTGAGTTAGACCTGCAGGAACTCATTTTTAAAGCTTTTCCTCCTTTCTTTAATTAACTCTTCTTTTTTAAAAGAAGAAAAAAAATCATGTTAATGTTACAAAATAAAATGAAAAACAAAACGCATTAAAAGTTCTTAAGATAACTTGAAATGCATAGCTTAGTTGTTTGGTTCAAGTTTTGAAAAATGAACAGGTGTTATACCTCTTTCAAAAGTTAATTACAGAATGGAGTAAATGCTCGGCCGAACACGTCTTACTAGTTTTCATCTATGAACCCCTATTCCAGAGCCTTGCTATACTATAGCACATTGTTATTATTGGAACTGTGCACAGCTATGTTAGTAATGACTGCATTTTAGTGACTGTATTGTTTTGTAGTCTTGTACACTAATAGAGGATAGTTCATGCACATTTATGGAGTACTGTAGTTATTCCTAAAAATAAGGACAGACATTTTCCTGCATATTAGTAAGAGAAGACCATTAATCTAGCATCAGTGCTCGTCCGGTTCCTAGTAGCTGATTGATCACAAAACTTTTCAAGTTGGGTCTTAAAGGACCCCAGTGATTCAGCATCAACAACATGACTTGGTAACCCATTCGATACCCTCACCACCCTGTGTGAAGAAGAGTCTCCTTCAGCAACATGACTAGGTAACCCATTCGATACCCTCACCACCCTGTGTGAAGAAGTGCCTCCTACCCTCTGTCTGAAGTCTATGTCCACGTTCCAACTGTGGTCTCTGGTCCTGGTTTCTGTGCTGCGCTTAAAATCTTGGTTAAGTTTTGTCAACTCCTTTTAAGATTTTAAAGACTTCAGTCAAGTTTGTTACCCGTACTAGTGGAATCTGTGCTAGGTGTTTGTATACTTTGCATGGATCTGTTGTCATTGGTAAAGCAGTTTTTGTTGCTTTTTATTATGAAGATCCTCTATGTAGGTCAGCATTTCTGTTTGTGACGCATGTTCTTGTGGTGACATCAGAAAAACTAGGTCAGGTTCTTTCACATTTTAGTCTATTTGAAAAAAAAAGGTCTTTTGATCAGAAAAGTGCATGTTCATCATGCTTTGGCACACAAGATAAAAGTGTTGTATTGCTTTTATTATTATTCATGATAAATACAACAACACAACCTTGCTGATTGTTTGGCTGTGCTCTCCTTCTTAACCAGATTCAATTTTATTTATAATGAGCCTGTGGTTCAGTATATTTGTTACCTGTGGTTCCTTTAAAATAAAACCCAATATGATGCCACAATCCCTCAGTGCCCTTTGACGCACGGACAGAGTTTCTGAGGTCGGTTTGTTAAACAGCACTGAAACTCTTTTGATTTGAGCGGCGAGCCATGGGCAGCCAAAGCCTGCAGCACCAGGCTGTGGAAATGAGGCCTAATTTCTGTGTAAATGTATGACTTTCATAACCAGAAGTTATATACTGTTGTGCACCAAGAATTATCCCACATATGAGCTATTTACCTCCTGAGATGCGTAGGAGCCCATGTACATGCTGTTGATACTGTATATGTCATTGTAATTAACTCTCTTTTCATACTGATCTCTCGGATTATGAAAGTACAGATGTGCTCTTTATATTTCTTGTAGCAGTACACCACAATCAGCTATACATTTTCCAAAAGGTCATTTAGAAAAATGTTATGAAATGAAATACTGCAAAGCAAATGTGAACAAATGTTTGACTATAACCCCTAACTCGCCAGTCACGATGTGTAGGTGTTAAATACTGTAGTTCAGTATTTGTGCAGTATTTTCAGCATAGAAGTAACTTTACAGCAGACACAACCAAACACATAGGAGACATGTGTGTTCCCCACAGCATCACGTTTAATCTCATGGAACACAGAACCCTTCTGCAAAAATGGTGAGTGGATGCAGCTGTTTTCAAAACTAATTACAACCAAACAGACTACTTTTTCATGCAGCTTTTCATTTACTTTTAATAATTAATCATTATGTTGTCATGTACATTTCCTCATGCCACCTTTGGATAAATGTGTATTGCCATAAATTAATAATAAAATAAAACTGCAACGCTGCCCTTTAGTTAATTTGAGAGCTGTTTAATGTCAGGCCATGTATTCCAGTGTGCACTGTCCAGGTGTTGTTGGACTGTATAATGCAAAGACGACACACAGCCACGGATGCCCTTTGAGTTTTCAGCCTGTAGACATTTAGTTCGCTGTTCATTATCTCGTGTATTTTGTGTGTCCATTGCAGTGGCTTGTGAACACAGGCTTAATATCACTCACTCTTTTATGAGGAAATAAAACATCGTATTGTTTAAGCGGGTGACAGGAAATCTTCGTGTCATCTTATATAGTATAGAATTGTTATTTTATACTCTCTTCTGAAATAGCCCTGCATACATACAGCTACTGTATGTCAACTCTATAGAATTAACACATTTTGCTTCATAAAGTCAAATTAAACCTGCTGAATAATATTTTGTTAACACATTGAATTGCATACCACTTTGTAGTTTTCCATATACTTAACGGAAAACAGAAGGAATTTTAGAAATTTGACATTTTGAAATCTAACATGAAATTTTGTACTACTATTACTGCTTCTGGTAAACTTTTGCAACATCATTTTGTATCACGTGATGTTAAATAAAAGATCTAAATTATGTTCACATATATTTTTTTTTTGTCTCAATCCTAAAATACAGAATGGGTAAAATAAAATGTCCGGAAATAATCTGAGTTTTATGTAGAGCATGAAAGAATTGGGACAGTGACTTCCGATTTGTTAAAAGAGAGCTCTTTCTTCGCGGTAGTGTTTAATCGGTTCTGTAAATAGTTAGACCTGGGGACTAACAGAATGGGTGTTGTGCTGTGTGACAGGGAGACCCTGTCGCTGGTTCTTGGGTGTATGTGTGCCTTTTTGGAAGCAGCTGGGCGTGCAACAGGAGACACGTTGCTAAGGAAATAATTGAGCACTTAGACTCGCTCAGCGCTGAGCTGATCAGGAGGTCTGGATTGGCTGGGGGGTGTGCAGAGCTCAAAAAGCATCTGTGCTACAGCTCGAGGCTACTGCATGCCCATAGCCTTACAAACGGGCGCTGAGAGAAAGATTGCTGTGTTTTGTGTCATTTTGTGTTGCAAACTTGTATCAACCCAGGAGCTGAAGCTATGGAGCCAGCGCTAACCCCGGGAGCATCTACCCCTGCACACGATCACAACCCCGGAGAGCATCTGCTCCACAGAATTAACTTCTACGGAGCCCTTCAGCTGCAAGACAGTGCTCTTGAAGGCATTGCCGAGGCAGTGTGAAGTGGTAGGACTCTGGGAGCCCAGAAGTAGGTCAGTTTAGGGGATGTTGATCCCAAACAGTATAGAGAGGGTTTGCGAAGATAGTAGGTTCCCGGAGCAACACGTTCCTTTTAGTGGAACTAGCCTTGTGTGGCAAACTTTTGTGGCAAACTTTTATATTTAGTTTTGTTTTGTTTTGTTTTCTTTATTTAATGTGACACTAGGGTTACTGTTGCTGGTACCCTAGTGTCAGCACTTGCGTTGATTAAGTCTGTGCGCCTGTGTGGCGTGTCAACGCCCAATGATCTGTGTCTGCCTCAATATTGTCTAGTGATGACCCACACACTTAACAAACCCCCCTGTTACATGCTGACATAGTTTTTCTTTTTGACACAGTAAAAAACATCACAACACATTTACATAACTGTCCAACATTCTTGCCATGCCTTGTGGCTTATTGTTGACAGATCTAGTAAATGTCTATAAAAAAGTGTTCTACAATATAACACTAATTTCAAAGAATTTAATTTCTTGCATTTATAACTGAGGATACAACCCCCAAAGTTAACAAAAAAGGAATTGTATGAAAAGCTGCTTTAGTAATTAGGCCCCACAAAGAATCAGAGCAATGTGTTTGTGCCTCGCCATGCTTCACCTTAATGTGTGATTTTCGACAGGACTACCTGCTGTTTATAGAACTAGTGGCTCTGACTGCATTCGCTGTCACTTACAGGGAAGAGGAGCGGAGGTTTGTGAATGACTGACTTTGCCGTGGCCTAAATTTTGAGTGTGACTCATTGCTGTTTCGAAAAAGAAAAGTTCAAGCTAAAAGAGGAGATGATTTCTGCTGAAAATAAAATCTTGGCCCTAGTACATGGACTAAATAAAAACCTACAGTATATAAGTAACATTAGAAATATACTTGAGGTGCAATGTATCGAAACAATATATCAATGCAATGTATCGAGATAGTATATCAGTGCAATGTATCGAGATAGTATATCAATCAGTGCAATGTATCGAGATAGTATATCAGTGCAATGTATCGAGATAGTATATCAGTGCAATGTATCGAGATAGTATATCAATCAGTGCAATGTATCGAGATAGTATATCAATCAGTGCAATGTATCGAGATAGTATATCAATCAGTGCAATGTATCGAGATAGTATATCAGTGCAATGTATCGAGATAGTATATCAGTGCAATGTATCGAGATAGTATATCAATCAGTGCAATGTATCGAGATAGTATATCAGTGCAATGTATCGAGATAGTATATCAATCAGTGCAATGTATCGAGATAGTATATCAATCAGTGCAATGTATCGAGATAGTATATCAGTGCAATGTATCGAGATAGTATATCAATCAGTGCAATGTATCGAGATAGTATATCAATCAGTGCAATGTATCAAGGTAGTATATCAGTGCAATGTATCGAGATAGTATATTGATCAGTGCAATGTATCGAGATAGTATATCAGTGCAATGTATCGAGATAGTATATCAGTGCAATGTATCAAGGTAGTATATCAGTGCAATGTATCGAGATAGTATATCAATCAGTGTAATGTATCGAGATAGTATATCAATCAATGCAATATATCGAGATAGTATATCAGTGCAATGTATCGAGATAGTATATCAATCAATGCAATATATCGAGATAGTATATCAGTGCAATGTATCGAGATAGTATATCAATCAGTGTAATGTATCGAGATAGTATATCAATCAATGCAATATATCGAGATAGTATATCAGTGCAATGTATCGAGATAGTATATCAATCAATGCAATATATCGAGATAGTATATCAGTGCAATGTATCGAGATAGTATATCAATCAGTGCAATGTATCAAGGTAGTATATCAGTGCAATGTAGCGAGATAGTATATCAATTAGTGCAATGTAGCGAGATAGTATAATTAATGCAATGTATCGAGATAGTATATCAGTGCAATGTATCAAGGTAGTATATCAGTGCAATGTATCGAGATAGTATATCAGTGCAATGTATCGAGATAGTATATCAGTGCAATGCATAGAGATAGTATATCGATCAGTGCAATGTATCGAGATAGTATATCAGTGCAATGTATCAAGGTAGTATATCAGTGCAATGCATAGAGATAGTATATCGATCAGTGCAATGTAGCGAGATAGTATATTAATGCAATGTATCGAGATAGTATATTGATCAGTGCAATGTAACGAGATAGTATATGAATGCAGTGTATCAAGATGGTATATCAGTGCAATGTATTATTATTATTATTATTATTATTATTATTATTTATTTCTTAGCAGACGCCCTTATCCAGGGCGACTTACAATTGTAAGCAAATACATTTCAAGTGTTACAATACAAGTAATACAATAAGAGCAATAAATACAATAACTTTTGTTCAAGTGTGACAAACCATAATTCAATAATACAGCAGATAATAGTGATAGTTATATCAGGATATGATTAAATAGTGATAGTTACATCAGGATATGATTAAATACAAAATACTACAGGTTAAACACTTGGCAGATTACAGTATTCTGAAGTACATGATTAAATGCAGTAAAATAGGGGGCAGATAAGAGCAAAATAAAGCACATTTAAATGAAGGGTGATAGTGTCCCAGGATACAACAGAGGAGTTCTACAGGTGCTGTTTGAAGAGGTGAGTCTTAAGGAGGCGCCGGAATGTGGTCAGGGACTGGGCAGTCCTAACATCTGTAGGAAGGTCATTCCACCACTGCAGAGCAAGGGTGGAGAAGGAGCGGGCTCTGGAGGCAGGGGAGCGTAGCGGAGGTAGAGCCAGTCTTCTAGTGCAGGCGGAGCGGAGAGGTCGAGTGGGGGTGTAGGGAGAGATGAGGGTCTGGAGGTAGCTGGGTGCAGTCTGGTCAAGGCATCTGTAGGCTAGTACAAGAGTCTTGAACTGGATGCGAGCGGTGATCGGGAGCCAGTGGAGTAGCGTGGGCGAAGCGAGGCAGAGAGAACACCAGGCGGGCAGCAGAGTTCTGGATGAGCTGGAGCGGACGGGTGGCGGACGCAGGGAGGCCAGCCAGGAGGGAGTTGCAGTGGTCTAGGCGGGAGAGTACCAGGGCCTGGACCAGGAGCTGGGTAGCGTAGTTGGTGAGGAAGGGTCGGATTCTTCGGATGTTGCTCAGGAAGAATCGGCAAGTGCGTGCCAAAGTGGAGATGTGCTGGGAATAAGAGAGGCAGGGGTCCAGGGTGACTCCAAGGTTCTTAGCGGAGGTAGAGGGAGAGAGTGTGGTAGATTCTAGAGGAACAGAGATAGAGAGATCAGAGGAGGGGGAGGAGGAGGGAAAGAAAAGGAGGTCAGATTTAGAGAGGTTGAGTTTGAGGTGATGCGAGTGCATCCAGGAGGAAATAGCAGACTGACAGGTAGAGATAAGGGAGGGGATGGTTGAGGTGGGGAAGGAGAGGAAAATCTGAGCATCATCAGCATAGAAATGGTATGAGAAACTATAGGATGCGATGAGGGGGCCCAGGGAGCGGGTGTAGAGAGAGAACAGGAGAGGACCCAAGACTAACCCTTGGGGACTCCTGTTGAGAGAGGGCGAGGTGTGGAGGTTGCTCCACGCCAGGTTAGGTAGGAGGAGAACCAGGCCAGAGCAGTGCCAGAGATCCCCAGGTCAGCAAGAGATGATAGTAGAATAGAGTGATCAACAGTGTCAAAGGCAGCAGAGAGGTCGAGGAGAATTAGGACAGAGGAGAGAGAGGCAGCTCGGGCACACTTAAGTGAGTTGGTGGCAGACAGGAGGGCGGTTTCAGTGGAGTGAGCAGAGCGGAAGCCAGATTGGAGAGGGTCAAGCAGAGAGTGGTTGGACAGGAAAGCAGAGAGCTGGCGGTGTACAGTCTGCTCGAGGGTTTTGGAGAGGAAGGGTAGGAGGGAGACAGGACGGTAGCTCTGGAGGGAGGTGGGGTCGAGGGTAGGTTTTTTGAGGAGGGGAGTGATAGAGGCTTTTTTGAAGGCAGAGGGAAAGATACCAGAAAGTAGATAGGTGTTGAGGAGGGAGGAGATGAAGGGGAGTAGAGCAGGAGCAGCAGCTTGAAAGAGGTGAGTGGGGAGGGGGTCCAAGGCACACGTGGTGGGTTTGTGACCCTGGAGCAGGGAGGAGAGGTCAGAGTCTGAGAGGGGCAAGAAGGTGGAGAAGGAGGGCGAGTTAGTAGGGGATGTAGTGGGTGTAGGGGTTGGAGCAGGAGGGGGTGCGGGGGAGGGAGAGGTGTTAAAGAGTTTGCGGATATCTGAGATTTTAGAAGAGAAGGAGGCAAAGTCATCAGGGGAGATAGAGGAGGGAGGAGGAGGGGGGAGGGTTTAGGAAGGAGGAGAAGGTAGAGAATAGTTTACGTGGGTTGTTAGTGGAGGCTTGGATAACAGATTGGAAATAAGCACATTTAGCAGAGGAGAGAGTAGAGGAGAAGGAGGAGAAGAGAGTGCAGTAAAGGTCTAGGGCAGCAGGGAGTTTGGTTCTCTTCCATTTCTTTTCAGCAGATCGCAGTGTGATTCTTGCCGAGCGGAGCGCAGAGGAGAGCCAGGGATGGGGAGGGGAGGGGCGAGCAGGTCGGGAGGTGAGGGGACAGGGGGAGTCGAGGGAGGAGGTGAGTGAGGAGAAGAGGGTGGAGGTAGCAGAGTCTACGGAGAGTTGTGAAAAGGAGTCGATAGGAGGGAGGTGAGAGAGAGCAGTGGAGGCAAGGACAGTGGGGGAGAGAGAGCGGAGGTTACGACGAGAGGTGACAGTGGGGGTAGGAGGAGCAGGGAGAGGGGGGAGAGACAGAGAAAAAGAGATGAAATAGTGATCAGAGAGGTCCAGGGGGGTGACAGAGAGGGAGGAGGGGCAGCAGGCCCTGGAGAAGGTGATGTCCAGTTGACGGCCAGCTTTGTGGGTAGGAGGGGACGGAGAGAGACAGAAGTCGAAGGAGTGAAGGAGAGGGAGGAATCCAGCAGAGTGGCTGGGTTTGGAGAGATGGATGTTGAAGTCACCCAACAGGACAGTCGGGGTAGACAGAGAGGGGAGGGAGGAGAGTAGATAGTCAAGTTCATCCAGAAAGTGAGTGAGAGGCCAAGGGGGGCGGTACAGAACAATGAGCAGGAGTTGACAGGGAGAGGTTAGTTGGACTGCATGAAATTCAAAGGTATTGACAGAGAGTGAGGTGAGATCGGAGGGGACAGAAAAGAGTAAGGAGGGAGAGAGGAGAAGACCCGTCCCACCTCCCCGTCCAGTGAGACGCAGGCTATGGGACAGAACGTAGAGAGAGGACAGGGCAGCAGTAGTAACAGTGTTATCAGGGGACAGCCAGGTTTCAGTGAGAGCAAGGAAATCGAGAGAGAGGTGGGAGGCAAAGGCAGATATGAAATCAGCTTTGTTAGCAGAAGAGTGACAGTTCCAGAGTACACCAGAGAGTGTGCGGGAGGGGGGGAGAGGCAGAGAAATTAGGTTAGAGGGGTTGGAGGAGCAGCAGGGGAGGGAGGGCAGAGGACGAGGACAGGAGGACAGAACAGGGATGTGAGAGACAGTCATAGCAGGACAGGCAGGACAAAAGGCACAGTAGGAGCAGTGGGGTGGAGGGTACAGACCTGACTAGTAGATAGCTTCTTCTAGAGCCCCGTTAGGTTCGGATCTAGTCGAACAGCGTCACAGCGCAGGCCTCCCCTTGCTGGACTCCCACAGCAAGACTCCCGGCTCTTTTGTTGAGTCTCTTCTGTTTGCTGGCGCTTCTTGCTGGCGCCGAGATAAGCTGCTTGATTAAATGTTACACCTGCTTGGCAAAAGAACCAACTAAACTGTGTGGAAACCAATCAAATAGCAAAATCAACTGCTAATCAATTTAGCCACTCACCTGGTACTAATCACACACTAACTCAGCCAATTCAAACACCACCTTACAATGTCACTAAATGTAGTTAGATAAAATTACTTGAAGCAGGAACTTATCTATCTGCCACTGTCCCTGGTTACCTGTAGACTGAACTAATTACTAGATGCCCACCCTTAAATAACTCCCTTCACTTAGCAAGGGAACTAGCTGCTAACTGCTGTATCAAGATAGCAGAGTTGTAACGAGTCACCAAAATTGGGACGCAAGTCGAGTTGAGTCATTGGGGAGTAAAGACTCGAGTCGAGTCTTTGACAAGCCAAGCTCGAATCGAGTCACTAAACTGCTCGAGTCGAGTCGAATCTTTAACATGCCAAGCTCGAGTCGAGTCACTAAACTGCTCGAGTCAATTCTTTGATATGCCAAACTCGAGTCGAGTCGAGTCACTAAATTGTTCGAGTCGAGTCGAGTCTTTGACATGCCAAGCTCGAGTTGAGTCGAGTCACTAAACTGCTCGAGTCGAGTCTTTGACATGCCAAGCTCGAGTCGAGTCACTAAACTGCTCGAGTCGAATCTTTGACATGCCAAGCTCGAGTCGAGTCAAGTCACTAAACTGCTCGAGTCGAGTCACTAAACTGCTCGAGTCGAGTCGAGTCTTTGACATGCCAAGCTCGAGTCGAGTAACTAAACTGCTCGAGTCGAATCTTTGACATGCCAAGCTCGAGTCGAGTCACTAAACTGCTCGAGTCGAATCTTTGACATGCCAAGCTCGAGTCGAGTCAAGTCACTAAACTGCTCGAGTCGAGTCACTAAACTGCTCGAGTCGAGTCGAGTCTTTGACAAGCCAAGCTCGAGTCGAGTAACTAAACTGCTCGAGTCGAGTCTTTGACAAGCCAAGCTCGAGTCGAGTCGAGTCAAGTCACTAAACTGCTCGAGTCGAGTCACTAAACTGCTTGAGTCGAGTCGAGTCTTTGACATGCCAATCTCGAGTCGAGTCGAGTCACTAAACTGCTCGAGTCGAGTCTTTGACATGCCAATCTAGAGTCGAGTCACTAAACTGCTTGAGTCGAGTCGAGTCTTTGACAAGCCAAGCTCGAGTCGAGTCACTAAACTGCTCGAGTCCAGTCGAGTCTTTGACATGCCAAGCTCGAGTCGAGTCACTAAACTGCTCGAGTCGAGTCTTTGACAAGCCAAGCTCGAGTCGAGTCAAGTCACTAAACTGCTCGAGTCGAGTCACTAAACTGCTCGAGTCGAGTCGAGTCTTTGACATGCCAATCTCGAGTCGAGTCGAGTCACTAAACTGCTCGAGTCGAGTCTTTGACATGCCAATCTCGAGTCGAGTCACTAAACTGCTCGAGTCGAGTCGAGTCTTTGACATGCCAAGCTCGAATCGAATCACTAAACTGCTCGAGTCAATTCTTTGATATGCCAAACTCGAGTCGAGTCGAGTCACTAAATTGTTCGAGTCGAGTCGAGTCTTTGACATGCCAATCTCGAGTCGAGTTGAGTCACTAAACTGCTCGAGTCGAGTCTTTGACATGCCAAGCTCGAGTCGAGTCACTAAATTGTTCGAGTCGAGTCTTTGACATGCCAATCTCGAGTCGAGTTGAGTCACTAAACTGCTCGAGTCGAGTCTTTGACATGCCAATCTAGAGTCGAGTCACTAAATTGTTCGAGTCGAGTCGAGTCTTTGACATGCCAATCTCGAGTCGAGTCGAGTCACTAAACTGCTCGAGTCGAGTCTTTGACATGCCAATCTAGAGTCGAGTCACTAAACTGCTTGAGTCGAGTCTTTGACAAGCCAAGCTCGAGTCGAGTCACTAAACTGCTCGAGTCCAGTCGAGTCTTTGACATGCCAAGCTCGAGTCGAGTCACTAAACTGCTCGAGTCGAGTCTTTGACAAGCCAAGCTCGAGTCGAGTCAAGTCACTAAACTGCTCGAGTCGAGTCACTAAACTGCTCGAGTCGAGTCGAGTCTTTGACATGCCAATCTCGAGTCGAGTTGAGTCACTAAACTGCTCGAGTCGAGTCTTTGACATGCCAATCTCGAGTCGAGTCACTAAACTGCTCGAGTCGAGTCGAATCTTTAACATGCCAAGCTCGAGTCGAGTCACTAAACTGCTCGAGTCAATTCTTTGATATGCCAAACTCGAGTCGAGTCGAGTCACTAAATTGTTCGAGTCGAGTCGAGTCTTTGACATGCCAAGCTCGAGTCGAGTAACTAAACTGCTCGAGTCGAGTCTTTGACATGCCAAGCTCGAGTCGAGTCACTAAACTGCTCGAGTCGAATCTTTGACATGCCAAGCTCGAGTCGAGTCAAGTCACTAAACTGCTCGAGTCGAGTCACTAAACTGCTCGAGTCGAGTCGAGTCTTTGACATGCCAAGCCTCGAGTCGAGTAACTAAACTGCTCGAGTCGAATCTTTGACATGCCAAGCTCGAGTCGAGTCACTAAACTGCTCGAGTCGAATCTTTGACATGCCAAGCTCGAGTCGAGTCAAGTCACTAAACTGCGCGAGTCGAGTCACTAAACTGCTCGAGTCGGCGAGTCGAGTCTTTGACAAGCCAAGCTCGAGTCGAGTCGAGTCAAGTCACTAAACTGCTCGAGTCGAGTCACTAAACTGCTTGAGTCGAGTCTTTGACATGCCAATCTCGAGTCGAGTCGAGTCACTAAACTGCTCGAGTCGAGTCTTTGACATGCCAATCTAGAGTCGAGTCACTAAACTGCTTGAGTCGAGTCGAGTCTTTGACAAGCCAAGCTCGAGTCGAGTCACTAAACTGCTCGAGTCCAGTCGAGTCTTTGACATGCCAAGCTCGAGTCGAGTCACTAAACTGCTCGAGTCGAGTCTTTGACAAGCCAGCTCGAGTCGAGTCAAGTCACTAAACTGCTCGAGTCGAGTCACTAAACTGCTCGAGTCGAGTCGAGTCTTGACATGCCAATCTCGAGTCGAGTCGAGTCACTAAACTGCTCGAGTCGAGTCTTTGACATGCCAATCTCGAGTCGAGTCACTAAACTGCTCGAGTCGAGTCGAGTCTTTGACATGCCAAGCTCGAATCGAGTCACTAAACTGCTCGAGTCAATTCTTTGATATGCCAAACTCGAGTCGAGTCACTAAATTGTTCGAGTCGAGTCTTTGACATGCCAATCTCGAGTCGAGTCGAGTCACTAAACTGCTCGAGTCGAGTCTTTGACATGCCAATCTAGAGTCGAGTCACTAAACTGCTTGAGTCGAGTCGAGTCTTTGACAAGCCAAGCTCGAGTCGAGTCACTAAACTGCTCGAGTCCAGTCGAGTCTTTGACATGCCAAGCTCGAGTCGAGTCACTAAAACTGCTCGAGTCGAGTCTTTGACAAGGCCAAGCTCGAGTCGAGTCAAGTCACTAAACTGCTCGAGTCGAGTCACTAAACTGCTCGAGTCGAGTCGAGTCTTTGACATGCCAATCTCGAGTCGAGTCGAGTCACTAAACTGCTCGAGTCGAGTCTTTGACATGCCAATCTCGAGTCGAGTCACTAAACTGCTCGAGTCGAGTCGAATCTTTAACATGCCAAGCTCGAGTCGAGTCACTAAACTGCTCGAGTCAATTCTTTGATATGCCAAACTCGAGTCGAGTCACTAAATTGTTCGAGTCGAGTCGAGTCTTTGACATGCCAAGCTCGAGTTGAGTCGAGTCACTAAACTGCTCGAGTCGAGTCTTTGACATGCCAAGCTCGAGTCGAGTCACTAAACTGCTCGAGTCGAATCTTTGACATGCCAAGCTCGAGTCGAATCTTTGACATGCCAAGCTCGAGTCGAGTCAAGTCACTAAACTGCTCGAGTCGAGTCACTAAACTGCTCGAGTCGAGTCGAGTCTTTGACAAGCCAAGCTCGAGTCGAGTCAAGTCACTAAACTGCTCGAGTCGAGTCACTAAACTGCTTGAGTCGAGTCTTTGACATGCCAATCTCGAGTCGAGTCGAGTCACTAAACTGCTCGAGTCGAGTCTTTGACATGCCAATCTAGAGTCGAGTCACTAAACTGCTTGAGTCGAGTCGAGTCTTTGACAAGCCAAGCTCGAGTCGAGTCACTAAACTGCTCGAGTCCAGTCGAGTCTTTGACATGCCAAGCTCGAGTCGAGTCACTAAACTGCTCGAGTCGAGTCTTTGACAAGCCAAGCTCGAGTCGAGTCAAGTCACTAAACTGCTCGAGTCGAGTCACTAAACTGCTCGAGTCGAGTCGAGTCTTTGACATGCCAATCTCGAGTCGAGTCGAGTCACTAAACTGCTCGAGTCGAGTCTTTGACATGCCAATCTCGAGTCGAGTCACTAAACTGCTCGAGTCGAGTCGAGTCTTTGACATGCCAAGCTCGAATCGAGTCACTAAACTGCTCGAGTCAATTCTTTGATATGCCAAACTCGAGTCGAGTCGAGTCACTAAATTGTTCGAGTCGAGTCTTTGACATGCCAATCTCGAGTCGAGTCGAGTCACTAAACTGCTCGAGTCGAGTCTTTGACATGCCAATCTAGAGTCGAGTCACTAAACTGCTTGAGTCGAGTCGAGTCTTTGACAAGCCAAGCTCGAGTCGAGTCACTAAACTGCTCGAGTCCAGTCGAGTCTTTGACATGCCAAGCTCGAGTCGAGTCACTAAACTGCTCGAGTCGAGTCTTTGACAAGCCAAGCTCGAGTCGAGTCAAGTCACTAAACTGCTCAAGTCGAGTCACTAAACTGCTCGAGTCGAGTCGAGTCTTTGACATGCCAATCTCGAGTCGAGTCGAGTCACTAAACTGCTCGAGTCGAGTCTTTGACATGCCAATCTCGAGTCGAGTCACTAAACTGCTCGAGTCGAGTCGAATCTTTAACATGCCAAGCTCGAGTCGAGTCACTAAACTGCTCGAGTCAATTCTTTGATATGCCAAACTCGAGTCGAGTCACTAAATTGTTCGAGTCGAGTCGAGTCTTTGACATGCCAAGCTCGAGTTGAGTCGAGTCACTAAACTGCTCGAGTCGAGTCTTTGACATGCCAAGCTCGAGTCGAGTCACTAAACTGCTCGAGTCGAATCTTTGACATGCCAAGCTCGAGTCGAGTCAAGTCACTAAACTGCTCGAGTCGAGTCACTAAACTGCTCGAGTCGAGTCTTTGACATGCCAAGCTCGAGTCGAGTAACTAAACTGCTCGAGTCGAATCTTTGACATGCCAAGCTCGAGTCGAGTCACTAAACTGCTCGAGTCGAATCTTTGACATGCCAAGCTCGAGTCGAGTCAAGTCACTAAACTGCTCGAGTCGAGTCACTAAACTGCTCGAGTCGAGTCGAGTCTTTGACAAGCCAAGCTCGAGTCGAGTAACTAAACTGCTCGAGTCGAGTCTTTGACAAGCCAAGCTCGAGTCGAGTCGAGTCAAGTCACTAAACTTCTCGAGTCGAGTCACTAAACTGCTTGAGTCGAGTCGAGTCTTTGACATGCCAATCTCGAGTCGAGTCGAGTCACTAAACTGCTCGAGTCGAGTCTTTGACATGCCAATCTAGAGTCGAGTCACTAAACTGCTTGAGTCGAGTCGAGTCTTTGACAAGCCAAGCTCGAGTCGAGTCACTAAACTGCTCGAGTCCAGTCGAGTCTTTGACATGCCAAGCTCGAGTCGAGTCACTAAACTGCTCGAGTCGAGTCTTTGACAAGCCAAGCTCGAGTCGAGTCAAGTCACTAAACTGCTCGAGTCGAGTCACTAAACTGCTCGAGTCGAGTCGAGTCTTTGACATGCCAATCTCGAGTCGAGTCGAGTCACTAAACTGCTCGAGTCGAGTCTTTGACATGCCAATCTCGAGTCGAGTCACTAAACTGCTCGAGTCGAGTCGAGTCTTTGACATGCCAAGCTCGAATCGAGTCACTAAACTGCTCGAGTTGAGTCGAGTCTTAGACATGCCAATCTCGAGTCGAGTTGAGTCACTAAACTGCTCGAGTCGAGTCTTTGACAAGCCAAGCTCGAGTCGAGTCGAGTCACTAAACTGCTCGAGTCGAGTCACTAAACTGCTCAAGTCGAGTCGAGTCTTTGACATGCCAAGCTCGAGTCGAGTTGAGTCACTAAATTGCTTGAGTCGAGTCGAGTCACCAATCTGGCTCGAGCCACTTCAAGTCATTATTTTATAGTTCAAGATATCTTGATTTAATCAGATTAGTTTTACAGGAGATTAGCAATCTATAAATAAATAAAAAATCTGTTAAAAATACAGAATTAGGATGCACAATAATGTGGTCATACTTGCCTCACTTATGTTCATCATTAAAAGTCCACGGTTTCTGCTTTGTTTTTGTCTTTCTATTTTAGTGAATTTGATTCCTTGATCTATTTATAAGCACATTTTGCCACTGTATAAAGACCCATTTCTCTGTGCTCAATTGGGTTGGATGTTTAGTAATGAATGATACCACAAAACAAAGAACATATCTAAATATTTTCTCACTTCTCAACACTGACACTCCCTTAATTTCACATTGAGATATTACTTAGGTTTAAACACATTGGAGACAAATAGAAAAATAAAGAAACTGAGGCAAAATTTTATATAATTCAGTTTTATATAATTCACAAGTGACATAGAATCTGTACTACATATCTCTCCTCTTAGTGTAAGCTGTCATCATTTTTAAGTTTCTGTTTCACAAAAGCACAACACATAATAAAACGGTGTCTGTTGGAGTCCTAATGGCATAACAAAACATACTACTGTACTGGAAAAGTACAAAAACAAATGAATCTTTTAAACTTTCTCCCCGGTCACATCTTATACTTAAATATACATATACAGTACATAAAGAGATTTGTGTTCATGTGTTTGGGAAATTACTTTAAAAAGTAATCTGTTACTGTTATAAGTTACTTGAACAAAATTATAACTAGTTACAGTAAATTATTTAAATAGTTACTTCTCAGACACACTACATTTTACAGAGATCTGTTTTTTGGTTGGGTCCGGCTGCAGCTTGAAATATTCTTTGAAGATCCACCTATTGAACCCCTCGTTCCCTCCTCTGACACCATTTTCTAGCGAGATGATATGAAAAGCGCGTTCATGTAAGGTTTGACTTGCACTGTTGAAGCGCTTTCTGATTTCAGCATTAGCCATACAGTAGGTTTAGTCCTTTTTTTGAATGTAACAGAAAGTTACTACACTATTTTTAACCTGAAATGTAATGTTTTACCACATTCAGTTTCCTGCCTGAAAAAGGAATCATTACAGTTACAAGTTACTGACAAATGTAATCAGATTACAGTTGTGCAACGCAATGTAACAAGCAACAACAAATCTCAATTTTTTGCCTTGTCGGTGTAGCAAACGCCTGGGGGTGCTTGTCTTGCAGGTTCCTGATGAAACAATATCCTGCAAGAGCAATTCATACATGACGCCAAGACATGAAGGCAGCATCTGCAATATATGACATTTGAAAACAGGACTTGAGCCACATTGTGTGAAGGTTTTGTCATATATACTTTCATCAAAAACTCATGAATACTGTATGTGTTGGCTGTGATTGTTTTGGCTATCATTGTGGCCAAGTTATAAACAATGGCAGACCGTTATAAAGAGATTACAGCTAACAAAATAATAACATTTCTCCATCACTATGTGGCCTAGGTCTCAAATGTGCAGTTTTGAAAGAAACACGTTTTAGCAAACATGTTTTTTTCATGTGGTACAACACTAGGTTAAAGAAATCTCTGTTTGCAAATCTTGCCTTCCGATTCTCTTGCACATCCTTGGACCCCACCTCTTCAGAGCTCTCCTTCCTGTAACAAACCAACTAGCTACTTCCCCTATTGACTGACATGCTTTGCAGCCAGAAAGATGAAGTAAAGCAGTAACAGACTTCCTGGAAGGCAAACCAAGAATACTGTAAACTTTCTTTAGCCCAGTACCACCCAATCCTATTGTCACTCATTGTCTAATTAATTGAACCCTTGTCTGTGCCACCTGTTTGACAGAAGTTTTTTCTTTGGCAGCTTTACTGAAGCAATGAGGAAACAGCCTAAACTGGAGCTCCTGGAAAGTGCAGAGGCATTTTATAGCGGCTTGGCACTCCTGGGTATTGGGTATTTATTTGTATTCAGCAGCTTTTATGCCCTCGGATTCACTGGAACTATTTTTGGTAAGAATGTTACTTTTTTTCTGAAGCTCAAATAGATTATCTAAGTCCATTAAAGTTGTACAGAACTGCATGCAGTGTTTGCAAGAAACACATTTCTTTACAATTTGCTGTATCCCATGATGTCCATATCACAGCAATATGTTTTTCAATATAATCCTGATTGTATTGATATTTTAATTCACACATCATAGGTAAATCAACTAGGGAATTCATCTAATTCAATGTTTTACTCCAGGAGAAAGACAATGTTTCTTTTAAGCATCACAGTGTATCCAGTCCATGCTACCTCTTGCAGCAATGCTGGTGATTGAAATGAGTGGTAACAGAAATTGCGGGAAAGGAAAACCAGCATACACTGCAGTCCTTAGAAGAGAAATTCTCTTTCTCCTAGCAAATGCTCCTGAGTAAATGTTGAGAAATATGTTTCCATCATCTATGATTTGAAAGAGCAGTATTTTAAAAAATACAACATGGGACCCAGAGAAGGTTATGTGTTTCCTGTAAACTAACAGTTTTTTTTTTTCTGAAGGAAAGATAAGTGCCCAGACTGTTTGTTTGGTTTCTAAAGGAAGATAAGGAAGGTACCATTTGCATATGTAAAATGAAATCCTGAATGAGTGGTTTCTAAATGGCCTAATATGGTGGGTTCAGATAGCTGGAATTCAACACAAGCAGTCTGCACTTACTTGCACTCGCTCTTCTGTCCTTGTAGCTCCTATCTGAATAGATATCAATGGCTGGAAATGGATCTCCTTAACAGCACTCTTGTACCCTCTTTTAAATGCAAATCGGAAATAAGATTTTTTTTTTTAAGACTTTCATTGACACATTTAGGAATGCTATTTTTGTTTTCATGTTTATACTTTTTTTAAGATGATAGAAATCGTTAATAGAAATCCTGTGTTTACAAGTATAAGACACGATGTTACAGTCCTCGCTCTGTCCTGCACTGGGACCAGGGCCACATGTGAGCTGCACACTGCTTTGTTTTTCAAAGGAATCAAGATGGTCTTAAGAACACATTTTTTAAAAATAGTGATGAAATCATGTAATGATAAATGATATATTTACTCAGAAGCCCATAGTTCAATAATATTTCAGTGATATTTTTGTATCCCCACGCTGGAGATGAAACCCCCTGTGAATGGGATGTTCTATACAGTGGAGAGTGTCGTACGCACCTCCTGGATGAAACCCCCTGTGAATGGGATGTTCTGTGCAGTGGAGAGTGTCGTACGCACCTCCTGGATGAAACCCCCTGTGAATGGGATGTTCTGTACAGTGGAGAGTGTCATACGCACCTCCTGGATGAATCCCCCTGTGAATGGGATGTTCTGTACAGTGGAGAGTGTCATACGCACCTCCTGGATGAATCCCCCTGTGAATGGGATGTTCTGTGCAGTGGAGAGTGTCATACGCACCTCCTGAATGAAACCCCCTGTGAATGGGATGTTCTGTGCAGTGGAGAGTGTCGTACGCACCTCCTGAATGAAACCCCCTGTGAATGGGATGTTCTGTGCAGTGGAGAGTGTCGTACGCACCTCCTGAATGAAACCCCCTGTGAATGGGATGTTCTGTGCAGTGGAGAGTGTCGTACGCACCTCCTGGATGAAACCCCCTGTGAATGGGATGTTCTGTGCAGTGGAGAGTGTCGTACGCACCTCCTGGATGAAACCCCCTGTGAATGGGATGTTCTGTGCAGTGGAGAGTGTCGTACGCACCTCCTGAATGAAACCCCCTGTGAATGGGATGTTCTGTGCAGTGGAGAGTGTCGTACGCACCTCCTGAATGAAACCCCCTGTGAATGGGATGTTCTGTGCAGTGGAGAGTGTCGTACGCACCTCCTGAATGAAACCCCCTGTGAATGGGATGTTCTGTGCAGTGGAGAGTGTCGTACGCACCTCCTGAATGAAACCCCCTGTGAATGGGATGTTCTGTGCAGTGGAGAGTGTCGTACGCACCTCCTGAATGAAACCCCCTGTGAATGGGATGTTCTGTGCAGTGGAGAGTGTCGTACGCACCTCCTGAATGAAACCCCCTGTGAATGGGATGTTCTGTGCAGTGGAGAGTGTCGTACGCACCTCCTGGATGAAACCCCCTGTGAATGGGATGTTCTGTGCAGTGGAGAGTGTCGTACGCACCTCCTGGATGAAACCCCCTGTGAATGGGATGTTCTGTGCAGTGGAGAGTGTCGTACGCACCTCCTGGATGAAACCCCCTGTGAATGGGATGTTCTGTGCAGTGGAGAGTGTCGTACGCACCTCCTGGATGAAACCCCCTGTGAATGGGATGTTCTGTGCAGTGGAGAGTGTCGTACGCACCTCCTGGATGAATCCCCCTGTGAATGGGATGTTCTGTGCAGTGGAGAGTGTCGTACGCACCTCCTGAATGAAACCCCCTGTGAATGGGATGTTTTGTGCAGTGGAGAGTGTCGTACGCACCTCCTGAATGAAACCCCCTGTGAATGGGATGTTCTGTGCAGTGGAGAGTGTCGTACGCACCTCCTGAATGAAACCCCCTGTGAATGGGATGTTCTGTGCAGTGGAGAGTGTCGTACGCACCTCCTGAATGAAACCCCCTGTGAATGGGATGTTCTGTGCAGTGGAGAGTGTCGTACGCACCTCCTGAATGAAACCCCCTGTGAATGGGATGTTCTGTGCAGTGGAGAGTGTCGTACGCACCTCCTGAATGAAACCCCCTGTGAATGGGATGTTCTGTGCAGTGGAGAGTGTCGTACGCACCTCCTGGATGAAACCCCCTGTGAATGGGATGTTATGTGCAGTGGAGAGTGTCGTACGCACCTCCTGAATGAAACCCCCTGTGAATGGGATGTTCTGTGCAGTGGAGAGTGTCGTACGCACCTCCTGAATGAAACCCCCTGTGAATGGGATGTTCTGTGCAGTGGAGAGTGTCGTACGCACCTCCTGAATGAAACCCCCTGTGAATGGGATGTTCTGTGCAGTGGAGAGTGTCGTACGCACCTCCTGAATGAAACCCCCTGTGAATGGGATGTTCTGTGCAGTGGAGAGTGTCGTACGCACCTCCTGAATGAAACCCCCTGTGAATGGGATGTTCTGTGCAGTGGAGAGTGTCGTACGCACCTCCTGAATGAAACCCCCTGTGAATGGGATGTTCTGTGCAGTGGAGAGTGTCGTACGCACCTCCTGAATGAAACCCCCTGTGAATGGGATGTTCTGTACAGTGGAGAGTGTCGTACGCACCTCCTGAATGAAACCCCCTGTGAATGGGATGTTCTGTACAGTGGAGAGTGTCATACGCACCTCCTGAATGAAACCCCCTGTGAATGGGATGTTCTGTGCAGTGGAGAGTGTCGTACGCACCTCCTGAATGAAACCCCCTGTGAATGGGATGGTCCCTATCAAGTACGGAATGTAACCATTACCGAATGGGTGTTTACCTCCTAAAGACCCACAACCTGAATATTAATATAACAAAGCTGCGCACCAGCTCCTGTGACACAGTCATACCTGCCCCCCGAGGGCATAAGAAGACTGCACACACAGACACCAGCATCATTTTTCCTTTCAGAGAACTGAACCTCAATGAGGAGAGCCAGACAGATGAGTACTTGTTACTTTTTATCTGCATCGATTATTTGCTAATTGTGTATTACACTGATTAATGTGATAAGTATTTACGTAATTTTTTTGCACACAGCCTGTTGTTTGTTACGCCCTGCGGTGGCCTTGTGCCCCGCGTGAAGCCGGCAGCTCCTGTTGACCCTTCCCAGGGACCAAGCGAATTGAGTCGACTGACTTGTACTCTCCTTGAAGGCTGTTAGCTCCGTCTGGACTTAAAAATAAAAGTTTCGTTTTTGTAAACAATGTTATTATTATTTGAACTGTAATTGTGTGATTACTGTTTTCTGCAAGAGTTTTTCTGTTGTGTTTTCTTCTTTTTTTTTTTGCATTGAACGAGATTAGGCGCAGATTGCTTGCAGTCTCTCATACTGTATCTCGTTGTTGTCTTGGTGACTGCTTGCATCACCATTATGAAGGCTGTTGGGGCTCTAGCAAGCAGGCTTTCCGCAGTCTCGTACTTGTACTGACTTTGTGGTTTTCCAGAAGCTATACAGGTGGGCATCCCCTCTGAGGTGGATTCAGACAGTGCATTACCTCCCTGTCGGCAGAGCTTCTGCCATTGATTAAGCGGGCCACTACAAAAGTGCCCTGGCCTACAGAGGACATCTTTGAGGATGAGCCTGCTCCCTCTCCCGTGTCACCCCCAGTGCACCCGGGTTTTCTTTTTGAAGTCCAATCGTCCTGGGGTCACCCAGCTACAGCTCCGGCTGTTTCCCAGTCGATGGGGGCGTTGTACAGCCTGCATGATGTGGAAAAAAATGGGTTTGGCCCAATTTCCCCCAGTAGACGCTGCAATTGCTTCTCTGGTGCAGGAGCCTAAACTAATGCTCCTGACTTTTGATGCTACCTGCCCTAACAAACAGTGTCGGCCTCAGAAGCCATTCTGAAGCGAACTTACTCAGCAGGTGCGTTCGTCTTCCGAATAGTCATAGACCCTCACCACAGCACTTGAGGAGCTGCGCTTGGTGAATACAAACCTGCTCCAAATCTCCAAACTGAATGTACAGGCTGTGGGCAGGAACCTGGCTGCTTTGATAGCTGCAAGACAGCAGCTTTGGCTTTCCCAGGCACGAGTATCTGATGTGGATAAAGCACCACTGTTAGACGCCCCCATTACACCAGGGCATACCTGCGGTGCATGAGATGCTGCAGAGCTCTCAACGCACACGGGAGTCCACAAAGGAACTGGTGCGTCTGCTTCCCAAGCGGCCACCCCCAGTGAGCAAACCAGCAGCAAACTGGCACCCAAGGCCCCAGCAGTCTCAGAGACCGGCACAGCCGACTGCAACTACAGCCAGAGGAGGTTTTCATAACCGGCCTGTGGCTGTGCACCATGGCAGCTTTAACAAGTTCCGCTGCCAGCTGCAGAGGCAAAGACCTCAGGCTAAGCCACAAGCCAAGAAGCAGCCCTAGCAGTTCGCCTGGAGTATTGGCATCAGTCTACCACAGACATCTGGGTGCTGAGTTGACGGAGGTTCAAAATGTTGACCATGCTTACAGTAATGACGTTCCAGAGACCTGGGCTTGATGGCAGCAGCTTCCCAGACCCTTCCTTTGGGTCGCCTGTGCATGCCGTCTGCATGTCACACCTACATTTTTGCATATATCTGGATAATCGCTCCTAATATGGTCATCTACCACAAATACACAAGCAGGACCTTGTTTTAAAGGCCTGAATCTCCTTGTTCCAATGACATATCGCAAGCAGGGCTGTATCTCACAGTGTCTGAGTAAAAAGAGTTAACCCTTTGCGGTCCTATGTCGGACCAGGTTCGACATTACAGTTTTTCCTTTCCGGTCTGATGTCGGACCCTGTCTGACATCATCAAAAAGACTTCAAGCACAGGTCTCTATTCGTTTTTTCTCCAGAAAAAGCAGAGAAAAGCTTTCAGTGGCCGAGTAAGGCCGATAGAAGCGGAATAAAAGGAGGCAAATCTGAGCACTACGCATAGTCCCTTCACCTGTGTGGTCCAGTGGTTAAAGAAAAGGGCTTGTAACCAGGAGGTCCCCGGTTCAAATCCCACCTCAGCCACTGACTCATTGTGTGACCCTGAGCAAGTTACTTAACCTCCTTGTGCTCCGTCTTTCGGGTGAGACGTAGTTGTAAGTGACTCTGCAGCTGATGCATAGTTCACACACCCTAGTCTCTGTAAGTCGCCTTGGATAAAGGCGTCTGCTAAATAAACAAATAATAATAATAATAACACAGACATAAACAAACAAGATAGCTGCTTCGGCATCCAGCGCTCAAAGAATATCACTGACATTTGCAGAGCTTTTTGAGATGTTAATAAAATAATGACTAGATAGCATTATTGAGGAGTTTGGTGATAAAATGAGTTTTCAGGAGATGATTTATCAGTATGTACTACTATGAATAGATATGTGAAAAATACAGTGAACAAGGAGTGGGCAGGGCTGGAGATGCAGTACTGAATTAAAACGCAGTACAAAAAGCAGTTATCCCGAATTGAAGCTAAACTTTTATTCAAAATCAATCTGCCATGAATCGATATATGCTGAGGAATATGTTTATTCCTCACACTTATAGTTGTGAGTGTACTGCCGTGGCAATGAGGGGATGCCTGTTACTGATATACCTGTCGGGTAGGAACAGTGGTCATTTGAAGAGCATCTATGTGCAAGTTTGGGTCACTGCAGTGCAATAAAAGCTGGTGTGGGGGGCTGCAGCTTTTATTTGTTCTGTAGTATAGGTTGAGCTCTTTTATAAAGGTGAAATGTGACTTGACAGGTTTTATCCCAGGTAACTGGGTTAGGTTGGTTGTAACCTAGATTTGTATTTGTAGTTCTTTTATTTTGGCCTTGCCTCTCTCTTCCCATGTGTGAGAAGATAGCCGGGTGGCTAAGGTGGTCAGGAGGTAGGAGACTCAAGTCTTGCACTATCACGGTGAGTTTTAAACATAACCAGAGGTGCATGTTTCTGTGTCTCTCTCTCTCTCTCTCTCTCTCTCTCTCTCTCTCTCTCTCTCTCTCTCTCTCTCTCAAATTCAAATTCAAATTCAAAGGTGCTTTATTGGCATGACCATTATTCACAGTATTGCCAAAGCAATGTATACACAGTACATCATCTGAACATTAAATAGACAATAACACTGATGAGAATAATAATGATAATAATAATGGTAAACAAATATAAATAATAACCACGTTATTAATGAGTTAACAATAACAACAATGAAATATAACAAGATTTGAACTAATGTAGTGTGCTCACTGTTTGTCCCTGCGGCTGTGTACTGGGCTGCCAGTTGGACACAGCTGGACTCCTCTCCGAGGAGGATTGGGAGTTTTTGAGAGTCTGGCAGGTCTGGGAATGTTTTGCAGAGATTTTTTATTTGTGGGAAGAAAGTTTCCCTTATTTCTGTGTATTTTGTACACTGCAGTAGAAAGTGCATCTCTGTCTCTACAGTGATGACACAGCCGGTCCTCTTTGGGCAGCCAGGTCTGCCTGTGTCGGCCTGTTTCTATGGCCAGGCTGTGCTCACTGAGCCTGTATTTGGTTAGGATCTGCCTCTGCTTGTTGTCTTTCACCCTGCTCAGGTATTCAGCCAGGGTGTAGTGTCTTTTTAGGGCCCGATAGCACTCTAATTTGCTTTGTGTTTTTGTGTGTGTGTCCCAATAGGTGAGGTAGTTTTGTTTGTGTTGTGTTATAATTTGGTTAACTCGAATTGTCTGTGTTGGAGCAGTGCTGTCCTGAGGCTGGTTGGTGTTAGTGTGTGTTAGTGCAGTGAGCTTCAGGACCAGCTGGCTGAGGGGACTCTTCTTTTGGCTCAGTTCTTGGTACTGCAGGGCTTTACTGTGGTAGGAGTTTGGGTTGCTTTGTTTTAGATGAAGCCAAAATTTAATTGCTGTTTTTTGTATTGAGATCAATAATGGATATTGACCTAGTTCTGCCCTGCACGCGTTGTTTGGTGTTTTTCTCTGTATTTGCAGGATGTTTTTGCAGAACTCTGTGTGCAGGGCTTCTATTGGGTGTTTATCCCATTTAGTGTAATCCTGCTCTGTGAGCGGACCCCACACTTCACTGCCATAGAGGGCAATGGGTTTGATAACACTTTCAAAAATTTTGAGCCAAATTCTAATGGGGAGTTTTATATAAAGCTTTTTCTTTATGGAATAGAAAGCCCTGCGGGCCTTCTCTCTTAGTGCATTCACTGCCGGGTTAAAGCTACCTGATGCGCTGATGTTTAGGCCCAGGTAGGTGTAGTGCATGCAGTGTTCTATTGTGGTGTTGTGTAGTGTGAAGATGTATCTACTTTCCTGATATCTGGGTTTTTTCTGAAATATCATGATTTTAGTTTTGTTCATGTTTACTGCCAGGGCCCAGGTCTGACAGTACTGCTCTAGCACTGACAGGCTCTGCTGCAGCCCCTGCTCTGTGGGCGACAGCAGGACCAGGTCATCTGCGTAGAGCAGGAATTTAATTTCAGTATCAAGCAGAGTGAGGCCAGGGGCTGCAGATTGCTCCAACATTGTGGCCAATTCATTGATGTAGATGTTGAACAGTGTTGGGCTCAGACTGCACCCCTGTCTCACTCCACGCCCCTGTGAGAAGAATTGTGTTCTTTTTTTGCCAATCTTTACACCACATTTATTTTCCGTATCCATTGATTTAATTGTGTCATAGGTTTTACCTCCTACACCACTTTGGAGGAGTTTATAAAATAATCCTTCGTGCCTTTTGAATCAAAAGCCTTTTTGAAATCTATAAAGCAAGCAAATAATTTATTTTTGTTTTGGTTTACATGTTTGTCTATTAGGGTGTGTAGGGTGTAAATATGATCAGTAGTGCGGTGTTTTGGAAGGAAGCCAATCTGACTCTTACTCAGGACACTGTGTTTGGTAAGGAAGGCCAGTATTCGAGTGTTAATGATACTGCAGAATACCTTCCCCAGATTACTGCTCACACAGATGCCCCGGTAGTTATTGGGGTCGAATTTGTCTCCACTCTTAAAGACAGGGGATATAATCCCTTGGTTCCAGATGTCAGGGAAGTAGCCCACCCTTAGTATCAGGTTAAACAGTTTGCGCAGGGCCTCCTGCAGCTTAGGGCTGCTGTGCTTCAGCATCTCATTGGAGAAGCTGTCTACCCCGCTGGCTTTCCTATTCTGGAGGGTCTGCAGTTTCTCTTTAAGTTCCTGCGCAGTGATTGGAGAGTCCAGTGGATTCTGGTTGTCTTTAATTGACAATTCTAGTTTTTTCAGTTTTTCATAAATATTGTTTTGATCTAATGGTTGTTCATTGTGTGTTATGTTTTGATAGAGTTTTTCAAAATGGTTTTTCCATATATTCCCATTTTGTATGGCCAGTTCTTCTGGTTTTGATTTATTTAGTTTTTTCCAATGTTCCCAGAATCGGTTTGAGTTAATGGACTCCTCGATTTCTGTCAGTTGCTTGTTGATGTGGTTATTTTTTTTCTGTTTTAGTGTGCGTTTATAGTAATTTAGAGTTTCACATGTTTTTGATTTGATAATTGCCTTTTCCTTATATTTTTACAATCTTCATCAAACCAATTTTCTTCTTTCAGTTTTTTCTTTTGAGTGTTCCGAATTATTTTTAGTTTGGATTTTAAAGCTGCCTGTCTAAATATTTCATTCAGGTTTTCTAAAGCTAGATTTACTCCCCGTTTACTGTGAGTATGTGGTGTAACCAGAAAGGTGTTTAATAGTGATTGGATTTTTGGATGGCTGATTGCTTTCTGGTATTCTTCTGCACTGTTTGGAGCCCATCTGTAGGAATGATGGAGGTTATACAGCTTGCAGGGCTGTGTCTGTGTGTTGCTGGTCTGCTCTGTTCTTTTAAGGAACACAGTTATTTGACTGTGGTCTGACAGAGGAGATATTGGCCTGACAGTGAATGCACTAATAGAGGAAGGGTCGAGGTCAGTAATGGTGTAATCTACTACACTGTTGCCAAGAGCTGAGCTGTAGGTGTGTCTTCCTAAAGAGTCCCCTCGGATCCTACCGTTAATAATGTACAGGCCCAGGCCTTGACAGAGTTGCAGTAATTGTCTCCAACTTTGATTTATTTCTCTATCATAGCTGTTTCTCGGAGAGACAATAGGGCTGGAATATAGGGGTTTTTGCCTGAATATATGTTGGCTCCCTGTGTGCTGGTGAAGTCAGGCTGCTTGCCTGTCCTGGCGTTCAGATCTCCACAGATCAGAACATTTCCCTGGGCCTGGAAGTGGCAGATCTCTGTGTGGAGACTGGTAAAGGTTTCCTCACTATAGTATGGGGATTCTGAGGGGGGGATATATATTGCACACAGGAAGATTTCATTTTGTGCAGAGACAATATTTCTGCTGATTTTAAGCCACAAATGTGACTCTCCCCGTTTAATTGGCTCTATTGAGTTGTTGAACTCTGCTTTGTACCAAATGATTATTCCCCCAGAGTCTCTGCCTCGTCTGACTGTGGTCTTTTTCTATGATCTCCCTGTAGCCTGAGGGACAGTGAGTGGACACGTCTGCCCTGCACCATGTTTCCTGCAGGATGATGATATCCAGGCCTTTTTGTTTTGTAATAATTCACTAAATATTAATTATATTTACTCTCTCTCTCTCTCTCTCTCTCTCTCTCTCTCTCTCTCTCTCTCTCTCTCTCTCTCTCTCTCTCTCTCTCTCTCTCTCTCGGAAGCTCCAAAACCTCCCTCACAATGGAGCTTCTAGCTCCCTTTTTATATCATGTGATCCCTGTTACTCCTGTGGTTCTGTGTTTAACGTTTGTTCTTGTTTTTAATATATTTTGAGAAGTGCCCAATTGTTTTTACTTGAACCCCTGAACATAAAGTTAACACTGAAGAGACAGAGGCAACAGGCCTACTTCTCACATACAGGCCTGCTCTTTAGTACTCTATAGTCAGGAGCCAGAGAACCAGCTATTGGTGCGCCCTATAAGAATAATGAAAGAGCTAGGGGAATAGCATTATGGGACAAATCTGAGCCTCATAACAAGAATTAATGTGTTAGGGGAATAGCAGTATGGGACAAATCTGAGCCTTATATCTGGTTCAGTGTTATAAAAGGGGGAGCACATTTTATTTGGTACAAAGACATTAACACACAATAAATATCATAAGAAACAGATACATAGATTTGTTGTTGTTCTTTATTTTTGTGTATGGGAGCCTTTGATTTTCCATTCTTTGCTCCAGAATTTCTTTTTATTTGTTATTCCATTTATCGTAGTTCGGAGAACTTGTGAATAAAACATTTACATACAGTACTCCTTTGCTTCACATTCTAAAAAGCCACATATAGACATATACTGTACATTATTCGTTTTAAAGAGGTGTACAGTAATAGGCATGTGCTATTGTTATCTTGCTAGTGATGAAAGCCTGGCTGGAAAGCATGCCTGATGAGCGAGCTGATTATTCGCCTCTGATTCACTTACTGGAGGACACCAGTGAGGTTAATGTAATATCATTATATAAGTGAATTGTTCCACAGATAAAAGACCCATCTATAACAAATGATATTCAACAATACAGTACACTGTGGTAAACCAGGCTTTTAACAAATGTCAGAGTATACACAGAATACGACCAGGTTTACAGTAGAAACGGTTTCTTATGTGTCTTTTAAAAAAAAAAAAAAAAATAGTTCCTATTTATTTACTTCAGATCACTTCAATGTTGCTCTCTGTATATCTTGTTTTGCGTAGCCTGATTATTTTGTTATTCCTTTTAAATTGGACTTGAAGGATTTTCAGACCGTCATTAAAGGATTGACAGAGAAATGGGGCACTGTTGTACAATGAACAATAATATTAACTTGGCTTTCTATTTAAAAATCTATTTAATATCAGAACAACTTAGTAAATAGTAAAAATGCAATTGATTACCATTTTTATCTATTTAAATAATTGTAGCTAACAAAATACAGATTTTTTGTGAATTTTTGTGAATTTTCTCCACCATGCACATCCATTCATTATATAGGTCTCAAATGTGCAGTTTTGAAAGAAACACGTTTCAACAAACATATGTTTTAATTTAGGCCTGTTTGCACTTCCTAGGTCATTTCCCCACCCCTTCACTGGATTTGTTCAGGTCAGTAACCAATCAACTGCTTCCCCTGCCAGTAACATGACCAGAAGACAGTGAAAAAAAGATATTCTATATTACCAAGATACTCAACTATTTATTTCTCTTAGACATTTTACATTCTCCTTGAATGTTCTTTTGCTGTTATAATATTGGAAAAGCTTTTTGGAATTGGTACACTTTCTGTGCACTTTGTTGTTGTTCTTTGCGGCACATGGGGCCCTATTAAAATGAGTTATCTAAAATCTGTTTTAATGGATCAAAGAAGTATGCATTAACTGTTCTGCCTTTTATGTAAAGCAGGGTTTCATTTTAATGCTTGTCCATTTGCCTGGGACAGTCAAAAACGTGGACGGACAAGTGCTTCAATTAGAAAAATCCCTTCAAATCTAACCCTGTAAAGTATAAATATATATGATTTTTTCTTACTATTTAGCAGAATATCGATGCAGTTACATTTAAAAACAAAATGGGCTTATTTACAAAGTGTAAAGTCATTTTGTAAATTGATACTACTTGCAGCTTCCTACACATATAATTCCACTGCTACAATAGCAAAAAAAGTAAAATGGGTCAACATTAATAGCTTGGACGAGTGATCTAGTTTTAGTAAATACCTCTCACACTATTAAAGACCTACTTGTTTGCTTTCAGTTCAAGTGAAGTCCTGATTTTCAATATGAGTCTCCTGTTTGTGTATTATTATTATTATTATTATTATTATTATTATTATTATTATTATTATTATTATTATTATTTATTTCTTAGCAGACGCCCTTATCTAGGGCAACTTACAATCGTAAGCAAATACATTTCAAGAATCACAGTACAAGTAATAATACAATTAAGAGCGAGATAAAAATACAATGACTTTGGTTCTAGCAAGTACAAGTACAGATATATATCAAAATACGATTCAAGTAGACAATGTGGATTTAGGGGATATTGTCCGTAGCAGGGCCTATCAAACCAAAACTACACTTTTGCTTTTTACTGTACCATATTTAAGCAATATAAAAATATTAACATGCACAAATGCATTTATAATGCAAAATAATGATAAAACTGTAAGAGCAGCTGGGGCTTAAAGGAATGAGCGACACAGATAGGCTGAAGGAACTGAATCTGTTTAGCCTGGAACAAAGAAGAAGTAGGGGGGACCGGATTGAAGTCTTTCAAATCTTAAAAGGAGTTGGTAAAGTTAACCCAAACCATTACTTTTTAGGACAGAGGGCAAGAAGACACTTCTTCACACAGAGTGGTGAGGGTATGGACTGGGTTACCTAGTCATGTTGTTGTAGGAGACACTTCTTCACACACAGAGTGGTGAGGGTATGGAATTCGTTACCTAGTTATGTTGTTGATGCTGAATCACTTGGATCCTTTGACTACTAGGAACCAGATGAGCAGAGATGGGCCAAATGGCCTCCTCTCATTTGTAAATTTCAAACAGACTTTGAAAGAACGTATGTCTCAATCCTTGGTTTTCGTGGGCACACGCCATAAAGTAACCCAGTATCCCTCTACTGCCTGGTCAGCTGTCAAACTGAACATAACAAGTTCCTGTTCATGCTTGATCAATGCATTGCCGCTCTTATTCAAACACCATCATTAACCCAAGGACTGCAAGCTAACTTTTTATAAAAGTTGTTCTGTTTCGAAATCTTGCTTTTTTCACTTTGCAACACAAGTCGGCCAAACCAGTAGTGACCATGACACATGGTCATCAGTGGTACCGCAGTTACAGCGTGTCTGGACGGTACACAGCATCAGCACCTGACCAGCACCTCATAAACCATGCAAAAGAAAAGTCTCATTCATTGGGTGAGAGCATTACTGAATGCTAAATGTCCA
Source organism: Acipenser ruthenus (assembly GCF_902713425.1). Classification (NCBI taxonomy): domain Eukaryota; kingdom Metazoa; phylum Chordata; class Actinopteri; order Acipenseriformes; family Acipenseridae; genus Acipenser; species Acipenser ruthenus. The sequence goes on along the minus strand of NC_081210.1, from coordinate 13,000,296 downwards.
GTCATGCAGAGGATTCAGTAAAGCTTTTCAGTCTCAACCTCAGTTTCTTTGTTTTCTTGTTGCACCTCCCTTACATTATGCCTTGTGATCAAAGATGTGAATAGATGAAAGACGTGTAATATTTGGTGCCTGTTTTTGAACACTGTATCTAATTACAATCAATTACTGCTGCACGCTGGCAAGACCATGTATGAGAAACAGCTTAGTGGAGCATTTGCAGCACTTCCTGATACAGTAATGGTCCCTTAATGGTCTTGAGATAGGTAAAGTAGGTGCTGATGTAGAACAGATAAACATGTTGTGAAAGATTCCTTTTGTGTCTGGTGACAATCTGTTATACGTGAAACAAAATTTTCTGGGCTACAAGCCCTCAGCTTACTGGTCCATATCACCAAGTTTAACACCTGAGTTCTTTTAAGATTTAGCAATAAGTAACGTTACAGAAACTTCTTGTACAGAGAAATCAGCAAAACTGGAATACACACCAGGAGTGTTCATAGAGTTCTGTAGTTACTCCCATGAACGAGGATGAGCCAGATGAACTGGTTGGTCCCCCGAAGGGTTGACGGGTTTGTTTACACTGTCCTCATTTCAAATAGCTAGTCAATAGGTCCAACTACGTCTTTAAAACTGCCTTGCTAAAATGATGAAATGCTGTCGGTACAAATGGAATTCAAAATAATGCAGGCTGTGTAAGTATGTTTTTTTTCCCTTATAGCAGTGGTTCCCAACCTGTGGTCCGCAGACCACTTGTGGTCTGTGAGGAAACTCCAGGTGGTCCGCAAACAACTCCCAAAATTCGGTTATGCAGTTCTTGCAAAAACCCATTTCTACACAATCACATTGTGCTACTACTCCTACTAAGCAACACAGCAAACAGCTTTAACCATGTGACATATAATTATAAGATATGCATTTAGTCTGCATTTTTCCCCTTTATCTGTTTTCTTTTATTAATATTTATTACAGCTCCCTTTGATGCAACACCAAGCATCGGCTTCAAAGCTGCCATTAACTGAAACAGCTTTCTAATGTGAAACAAATACTAACTAAATATTATTATTATTATTATTTGTTTATTTAGCAGACTCCTTTATCCATGGCGACTTACAGAAACTAGGGTGTGTGAACTATGCATCAGCTGCAGAGTCACTTGCAATTACGTCTCACCCGAAAGACGGAGCACAAGGAGGTTGAGTGACTTGCTCAGGGTCACACAATGAGTCAGTGGCTGAGGTGGGATTTGAACCGGGGACCTCCTGGTTACAAGCCCTTTTCTTTAACCACTTAGCCAGCATTATTTAAAAAAATAAAAATAAAAATCTACATCTAGCATTCACGTAAATGCACATCTTTCTAATCTGTGCTCATTCTTCACTGCTGAGGGGAAAAAAATGTAATCTGGCTGTCCCAGCCTTTTCACTCCACATAAAAGTAGCACACTGCATTGAATATTACTAACTTGGTTGGAATGACAAAAAAAAAAAAAAAGTTTTAATACTTTTCATTTTCAACAATATAAAATATGTCCGACAGTGTTGCCAGGGATATAGGAATATACAGCGCTCCCCTTTATAACGTTGTAATCAAGAGCCATAATGAAAAGTGTTAGGGTAACAGCATTATGGGGTAAATGGTATAACAGGTGTTATAAAGGGGATAATGGTAGATGGTATAATGGTATAACAGGCCGCCTTATGAAGGGGGAGCACTGCACCTATTATTTCCATACGTTTTTGGAGAGGTTTGCTGCATATAGTAACACAAGTTAATGTGAAACAAAAATAGGCTATATTTGTAGTTTGACTTGTGAACATGTGGATGATCAATTTCAGCTCATGTTATTATATGGGTTTATTCAGCCAGGTTTAATATTTCACAAGACTATATGCCAAAAGGAAATTATATTAACACTACTTCTGGAAATACAGTCTGTTTTTGACGCTGTCATATTTAAATCCTATCGACTATGTGCCACCAATCCCGTTTAATTTACACATCACAGCCCACCAGAAGTGTAACATCCTGGACACACTCCAATTATTCAAATTGCTTCCCACCCACCTCGTATTCGTATTCCAGTGTTTTTCATATGTACATCGAGTGAAGTTTGTGATCAGCGAGTGCAGTAAGTTGTGTTAGAATTGGATAGATTCATTTGCTACATGAGGTAACTTCTGCGGGTTCCAGCACGTATTTACATTTACTGGATCTGAAGATGACCCAAGCCCCAGTGCATTACTTGTCAGGAGGTTTTTGTCAAACAAAACTCTTAATCCTGTAAAATTGAAACACCATTTATCTACAAAGCATTCAGAATGTGAAATTAAACAAAAGAAATAGGAACTTTGCCATCAGCAACTTTGAAAACGTAAAATGACAACATTGCTTGATGAACTGGTAGCCAAGGTTCAAGCCCAGGAATCTCATTAAATTAGGTACGTTATGTAAACACTTTACAAATCCAAACACCAAGTAGGGACCACTACTTTGAAAAAGGTTGAGAACCACTGCCCTATAGGATACAAGAATACAAGAATAGAGCTACCAGTATCATAAAGAATGGTGGAAGGACCTTATATTCTCAGTGACCTGTGCTAAAGTTACCTACCAGATAACAAGGACCAGAGGACACAGTTGGAAATGAATCTGAGATAGATTTAGGACAGAGGGAAGGAGACACTTCTTCACACAAAGCCATGAGGGAATTCTTTTATTTATTGTAAAGCACTGTACTGTACATAGCAGAAAAAAAAGAACAAACCACAATACATTTGTGTAGCATGTCACACATACAACAGTCAGACCATGTAAATAACATTTAAATAACAGTATACACATGATACAAAAGCAGCAATTTTAAAGTTACATTAAAACCCACTAAGATAATAAATCCATTTTATAAAAGTGTGTTTTTAGTCTTCACTTGAAAACTAACGGTTCCAGCTTCACTGACAAACGAAGGCAGAGCATTCCATAGTTTTGGAGCTCTACAAGAAAAAGCCCTACCTCCCGTGTTGCTTTTGTTGACCCTATGAATAACCAGCAGCCCCGCATCTTGTGATCTCAGAGTGCGGTTTGGAAGATACAGGGTCAGTAACTCCTGCAAATAACTAGGTGCTAATCCATTATGGGCCTTGTAAGTTGACAGCAAAATCTTAAAATCAATTCTATACTGCACAGGGAGCCAGTATAAAGAGGCCAAAATAGGGGTAATATGTTCACTTTTCCTGGTTTTAGTCAGAATTCTAGCAGCGGTATTCTGAACAAGCTGCAAGCAGGATATCACATGTTTTGGGACACCAGAAAAAAGTGCATTACAATAATCAATTCTAGATGAAACAAAGGCATGCATTTTTTCAGCTACTTGGAACCGGACAATTATTGATGGGCTGTATGGCCTTCTCTCGTTTGTAATTTTCGTATATTCTCGTGCTTTTAAGTTTCATCACAATAAGATAAGCTATTATCTGTTATCATACAAAATATAAATATTTTCCATTTGGTGATCATAATAAAGGGATTCCAAAAGGAATTGGCTTAATAACCAGGCTTTTTTTTCCAGGTGATCATTTTGGGATCTTGAAGAAGGAAAAGGTGACTGGTTTTCCCTTCAATATAATGGACAACCCGATGTACTGGGGAAGCACTGCAGTTTATCTTGGGATTACTGTAATGTAAGTTGATACTAATGCATGCACAATGAAAGGATATAAAACAAAAGATGAAACTGCTTATTGCTTTCTTTTTTAATTTATTTTGCATTACAATTAAATATTTCCCTTACAGCATATTTTGTTCCATTAGAGAAATGATCAGGCTACTGTAAAGATGAGAAAATGGGGAGATTTTCAAAGGTCTGTAAATGATAATTCCAGTGTTAATGAACAAATAGGTATGTCGCGTTGATTTTGGCATTTTCAAGCGGTCGTTATGCCTATTTCATTATGAAATAATCGTGCTAATGTGACACGGTCACTTCTCCTGATAGCGAGTGCTCTTGTGCAGGTGTGGTGAAAGACAAACAGTTCGTGAAACAGTGGTGTAGTGTAGTCTGGGTTTAGTGCTGGCTTGTAGCGACAGCTCCCTGCTAGTGCTTAGCCGTCTAACAAGGACAAATGACAAACACTTGCGATAATTAATTACGTCCGTTTCCTTAACAGGTCTTTTTAGTAACCACATCAAAGGAACAGATTATGACGTCACGTCCCCTAAAATACCCTTAGTCACGCCCCCTCCGATAGCTTGTTCAATCACGTCTCTTCCAATCCATGACTGACACATCACTTACCGTACTAGGCGGATGACTTCTGGTACCATGATTCTGCCCCCTTCCTGGATGACTGGCTTCTGACTGACCCTAGAAAGAACTGCCCAACCATCCATTACGAGGCACACTGTTCCTGTTACACAGCACCCTCACAGGTTGGGAGGGAGATTGTTGACTAGGATTCATTCGCTCTCTGTCACACTCACCTTGAAACAGAAATTTATCAGACCGCGGATGTGACGGCGGCGATGCAGAATGAGGGTATACAGACAGGGTTCATTTCTTACAGACTACCTTGATAATTTAATATTTGGAGTTATGAAAATATTTAAGCCTTTTCTGTACTTGTGGTTATGAATGATATTTATTCACTGTTTTAATCATTTGTAACCATACAGAACGTTTGTTGTATTGCTAAAAGGATACCATTATTTGCACCCAGTGTATTGTTACATAAATTATCAATGCAACTGGACTCTGGATATGTACATTATATGACAACTTACCTCTATTGTAGATTTCAGAGCCTGGTGATTTTCAACCATACAACTCTGGAGGTCAGTCAGGTTTTGCACAACTACCAACTACTAGCCCTTGTTGGTCCTTCATGGCATTAAATATCTTGATTGCCAGGAGATCCCATCAATGATGTCCTCTCTTCCTTCTCTTCTGACAGCATTTTGGAGCTTGCATCCTTTTGGGTTTGAGCAGCTGCACAAATTAGGAACACAGTTCTGTACCTTGTATTGTAATATTAAATATATACAGTACTCGCGTGTTATATCGCCCCCCATTATAATGCCACCCTTGCTTACCGCCTTCTGAACGGATATCTACCATTATAAAACAGTGCTGTTTTTCCCCGTTCTATCACCACCCTGCCGTCTGCCAACCGCCAACTTCCCAAGCCAAGCAAACGTACATATAAGCATTGCAATTTACCTCGTAGCGCCAGCGAAAAAATCATGACCAATTAAAACGCAAACATTATACAGTTAACCTCTCACCCGTACATTCATAATTACAAAACTGCAAAGCAAAAATAAAGTACAAAATGGCAACTCGATCCCGGTTGCCTTTTACACCAGAGCAAAAGAAACAAATCTGCGTATATGCATCTAAAAAAAATAAGAAAGCAAGAAAGCAAGACATCGCAAATGTTTTCTCCACAAAGTAGCCTAACTGTTAAATGTTAAATATTGACGGCTGTAATCCTGAAGACATACAGCAATTAACGTGTGTAAGGTCTCGAGTCGATTCCTTTCATCTGAAATATTGACACATTCTAAATGCCGGTAAGTGACTTTTATAAACCACAGTAATAAAATAAATTTTAAAAAGTGCCTGTACAGTAAAAGGTTTGTTACGTTCAGGTTTTGCATAAATTAAGTCTAACATTTAAAAGCTGAGTATTTACTTTTTTTAAAGTCTGAATGTACATATTAAGTACACATGTATATATATATATATATTTTTTAATTGTATTTTTTTGTTTTTCACCTAATTTCTTTTGTTTGCAAAAAATCTCATTAAAAGAGTTGTATATAGCAAGCTGTGGCAGAATATCCCCCAGAATGATATTCCCTCAAATGAAGGGAAATGACTAGTGGGGTTTAAGGCAGTTTTTTTTTTTTAATCCGTGCCATCCGATTTTTACCCACATGCCAGGTAATCGTAAATCAGCATTTTATATGTGGTGTTCTAAATAAATGTACATTCTGGATGACAAAATCCACAATTTTAAATTAAGTTTACAAATGATACGCAAAATAGATATTCCCGTTATTTTGTATTTCCATTTGGCGGCTGCTCGCTGGTGGGAGAGTTGTCTCCCTCTACACTTCCATTTGATCTCATTAGCATGCATTTTGATTAACGAGTTCCACTTAGCTAGTCATTGAGACAGGAAGTGATGTACATGACCTGCGACAATTAAGCTTTTTAACAAGAAATTCAGTCATTAACAACCTCATCGACTCAATTTCAAAGCATTATCGAACTGATTTTATTAATAAATTCCATTTGAAAATCACTTACTACTAAAGCTGTCGTTACTATACCGCAAGTTCGATACAATAATGCTGATGTTTGAAAATCCCCCCAATGTGTCATACTGGTGACAGCCCACAGTGCAGAATAGCTCTGCATCCTTCAGTATAGTAGTAAAGCAGGTCACATTCTCAGCACTGCTGTTAATTCTGTTCAAGTTTAGGCAAGCTGTTCAGAAGATGTGTTTAGCCCAATCTATCAGTGGCTCAAATATCATGCACAAGTAGCATCATCAGGAACATGTTCTAAGCAATGCCCATGCCAGCTGGTATCACAATTGGATGAGTTGATCTCAAGATTTAGGGCTAGTTATAAATGTGTGTCTCAACTGCTCCACTATATACCCTTCCCGGGCGGGGCATTGAAGTTCTTCTTCTGTACGTTTCAATGTCATTGATTCTTTTTACTGCATTACTCCCCCCATGTGTGTCACAGTAATAAAGAAGTTTAGCTCCCAATAATTACCCAGCATTCAGTCACTCATACAGTTGCACCACCTAATTGCACAATATTCTTGTATTGGGCCATTGCTCTGCAGTAGCCTTATAACCCAGATACTGCAAGATGGTGGGGAAGGTAGCTTTGTAATATACACCATAGTTGATCATTTGATTGTGAAAAAAAGACAAATTACTTTTGAACTCACAGAAGTTAGGGTTGTGGGGCAGGTTCGGCATAAAAAAAGAACAGAATTTGGGTTGTGTAGTGACTCATGCAGGAAGAGAGGCATGTTTGTCATTTAAATGCCGTTGTTCTGCATGGCATTGATTTTATTAACCTCTATACAATGTGAGCCCTATTATTATATTTAAAGGGTTTTTATATATGAATTGCTATTTTGAAATCGTCTGTTAATTCCAGGACAGACCTGGTTAATGCAGTAGTGGGCTGCAGCACATTTAATTTCATTTGGTATAAAACTGGATCCACTGGATGAGCAGAGAGAGAAAGCTGGGTCTCATTTGGGATGGAAGGACCTCCTTGACTTGTCATGAGGCTGAGCTGCAGTTGCATGTCTAATACGTGTTTAATACATGTCTCTTTTGGCACAGCCGACACACAGCCGGATGCTGAATTTGGAGAATCTCGCACCCATCACTGTACCAGTGTACATGAAATGTAATGGGTGGGAAGGAGACTGGGGGATGGGAATTCACATGTGTGTTGTTTCTTGCAGGGCTGGGGTCAAAGATTTGTACCCCACATTGGTTCTCAGTACAGAGTTTTTTAAGAACACCAATTAGTATTCTCAAATGATTAAAAAACAACTTAAAACTAATTAGCAGAGCTATGAATATCTAGCATGAAGTGCTCAGTTAACAAAACGTACCAAAGAGGTTTTGTAACCTGCTTGTGTAATGAAATGCAAATGAAATGTCTGACTCATTAGTCGCTGCCTCCTGCATTATATGACAAATACGTGCGTAATTTAACTGTAATCAATCAATTATATGGTATAATTAAAATTACAATTATGCTGGTGTGCCACGGTTCAATTAGAATTAGAATTACATTGCAAGGAATTACTTAGTAAACGTGGATTTGATTTAGAATATTTCTTTCAAGCATTCATAAACAATAAAACTGGCGAAGGTCTCTTGCACTCTTTTCCATGCTGCGCTTCCTGCTGAAGGAACGCCTCCTACACATGTGAGCTGCTTCTGGGAGTCCTTGTTGGTAAAACAATGCTACCTTACATTTTTTTAGACAATTACTTCCTGAGCAGGAAAAAAAAAAAAAAAAAACTTAAAGAAATTGTGCATTCTAAATTTCATCGAACTCCCACAAGCCAGGCGCATTTGATTGCATTTGAGTACCGATCCCTGCTTTTCCTATGACTGCTGTGTTTCCAATGTCACCTTAATGAAATTCCTTCATGGGACTTCAGGAAGTGGACCAGAAGTACAGCACTGAAGTATCTGCAGCTTCAATAAATTACCATTAAAAAAATCACATTCACCTTTACCATAATGTGTGTGCTTTTCATATCAGAAATTCTGAGACCTACCAAATTATAGCAATGTATATTAGATAAGATTTACTTTATTTGCACCGTGTACTTAGCCATTAGCAGGTACCAGTCACCTGAGGCAGTGAAAGCGGATGTGTGGATGAGCCATGATTTTATGATGTGCGTAAGTCAGTAGTCATACCCTTTCTGTAGCCTTTCAGGCTCATACTGCACCATCTTCCAGAATGTTCCAGATAATGATATTTCCACATTTCCAAGTGACACACAAGTCAAGAAGTTCAGTGTGATTAAATATGGATTACAAATTGTGTTGTATTATTACATGAGCAGAACAGCAGCAGTTAATTGTCTCAACAATATATTTTTTTGTATTCCATCATTTCATTTCTGTGAAATAATTGACGTTGGGGTTCTCAGTATTTCTATACAGATAGTTATATTGGTATAGACTTAGAAAGAGTGAGGCCTCTGTCATTACAGTGGCATATGGTTAATAACAATGATACTGTATAATATAGGCTCTAAATAGGGCAAGAAGATGTTTAATTGAGTTTCTCAAAATAAAAGCCACGGCAATCAATAATACTTATTTACAGTCTTGGTTTCTTGTCTTATTACCTCACGATGTTTATATTTATACAGAGTTTCAGATTGGTACAGCTGCCTCATCCATGTATGTGGAGACATTAGCAGTCTTGGTTTGTAGTGGCTAAAACTCTCTGAGCTAAGGTAAGCAAACTCCATGCACGTGGTAACGAGGCTGTCTAAGTAAGTGATTGTAGCTAACAAAATAATCTATCTGATATCTGATACTAAATTTAGTTACAGCAATCTCTGTTTGCAAACCATGCTTTCAGGTTGTGTTGCACTTCCTTCGTCACTTCATCTGGAGGGTGAAATTGTCCCCACCCCTTCAATAGCTCCTGACTTGTCAATAACCAATCATCAGAAGACTGTCGGAGTGAAATGACCCAGGAAGTGCAAGTATAAATTTTTTCCTGTGAAAAATGCAAAGTAGTTCCCTGTCAAGTACAAAATGTAACCATTACCTCATGGGTATTTATCTCCTAAAGACCCTGAAACCTCAATAGATATAATAGATAGAAAGACTGCTTGTCAGAGCTTCTGATGATTGGTTATTGACAAGTAAGGAGCCATTGAAGGGGTAAAATGACCAAGGAAGTGCAACACTAACTGAAAGCATGGCTTGCAAACAGAGATTGCTGTAACTAAGTTTAGCATCAGATATCAGATAGATTATTTTGTTAGCTACAATCACTAATTTAGACAGCCTCTTTACCACGTACATGGAGTTTTCTTACTTCAGCTCAGAGTTAATGGTTACATTTCTATTTCAGGGAACCAGGGTTAGATAATAACCTAGATATCTATAACATGTGTTTCTTTCAAAACTGGACATTTGAGACCTATTTAGCACAACAGGTAAGATGTATGGATTTATTAGCTGCAGTCACATTAATAGTGATAGCTGCCTACTAACATTACATGCATCAAATACAGAGATGAATTATAATGTTGTTCCCAAGAAAGCTTCTCATCAGTGAGTGTATGATACGGCTGCATGACCTGCACTGAAAACAAAGGGCCGCAACCCCACAACACAAAACAAACAGAGATTTCTTTCACATGATGTTTTTGTAAAGAGATGGAGGAGGATAATAAATAGAAATATTTCACACTTGCAGCTTTCATTTTCATTTCTGTGCTTTGGAGCTCTGCCCTGTTGTGTCCTAGACTAAATAATGGTAAACAGTAAATGGTGATTAAAAAAAAAAGTTTCTCATGTTATTCGTTTGTTTATTTTGCTCAGCAGGTCTTGTTTCTGTAAGCCATGTCCCCTGTCCTAGTAACTGTTTCCCCAGCAACACAATTGCATGGGCTTGTTACCAAGGAAGAGAAGTGTATCACAGATACTGCATCCTGTATAAAGAGACCGGCCTCAGTGCTGTGAGTGAGGAACAATAAAATAATACAAAAAACACCCAGAAAAATTCAGAACATGAAAAGAAGTGACTAAGGAAATGCAATCACAATTTTATTTTGGTGTTACCGGCTATTTAATAAAGGTTACATTTTTGCATCTTAATCTATAATACAAGTAATATTCCAACCAGAACTGTGTAGAAGTTCCAGGTATTAAGTAATACTGATTTTTAATTACATTCAAGAACAGTGGTATTTAAGTAAGCTTCTGTATGTATGCTTGCTCCTCAAAGCGGGTCTTTGCTTTTTGTTATTGTATGGCCTTGTACGGTATGTAAAAAAAAAAAAAATCCTTCTGAAAAATGTGAAATGGCTCAGCAATGGATTTCTTGGAATTTGTACATGATTCTCATAGAAGCGGGGTTCTGTGAAGCTGGGGAAGTAGGAGTTCAGAGTTCAGACTGCTGCATAGGAAGCAGTAGAAAGCGCAGGACCTTTCTCTGTCATTACTACGGCTTAGTAATGAACTACATGTTACCAAGCGAGGGCTAGCTTCACCCAATAACTGTTCACTTACAACAAAGAGACACTTCTTGAATCACACAGAGTGGTGAGGGGATGGAATGGGCTACCTAGTCATGTTGCTGAAGGAAACCCTTCTTCACACAGAGAGTGGTGAGGGGATGGAATGGGCTACCTAGTCATGTTGCTGAAGGAAACCCTTCTTCACACAGAGAGTGGTGAGGGGATGGAATGGGTTACCTAGTCATGTTGCTGAAGGAGACCCTTCTTCACACAGAGAGTGGTGAGGGGATGGAATGGGCTACCTAGTCATGTTGCTGAAGGAAACCCTTCTTCACACAGAGAGTGGTGAGGGGATGGAATGGGTTACCTAGTCATGTTGCTGAAGGAGACCCTTCTTCACACAGAGAGTGGTGAGGGGATGGAATGGGCTACCTAGTCATGTTGCTGAAGGAAACCCTTCTTCACACAGAGAGTGGTGAGGGGATGGAATGGGTTACCTAGTCATGTTGCTGAAGGAGACCCTTCTTCACACAGAGAGTGGTGAGGGTATGCAATGGGCTAACTAGTCATGTTGCTGAAGGAGACACTTCTTCACACAGAGAGTGGTGGAATGGGCTACCTTGTAATCAGTGGCAGCTGGTGGCCAAAAAAATTGGGGAGGCAGAAAAAAGGCAGAGGGCTTAGGGTCCACTTCAGCTCCCACTAGCAGTAGAATCTTTTTATTGTATTCGGACTGACAACACTTTTCGTATTATTGTTATTATTGTTGTTGTTGTTGTTGTTATTCATAGCAACTTACATCTGTTACAGGGCAGACAGGGTTACAATGTAAGATGAGTATTTAAGTACAGTATAGTTTACAGTAAGTGCAAATAATACTACTAAATTACAATATGAAATAGGATGCAACAAGTTAGGATTATAACAACTTATATCTACAATGACATTAACAGGGTGCTGAGGTCAGGCAAGTCCAGTGCATGGTAGTGGGGGTAGATCAAGAGATCTACAAGTGCAGTCTAAACAGGTGTACTCCAGTTTGGCTGTTAAACACACTTTCTCCACTAGTCAACACAGAAAAGAAAACAGTAGTCCATCATAGTTTATTCTAATATACTTAACTGTTACACACTGCCAGCATATATTTAAAAATGAATTGTATACAACATTGATACAGCATTTCGATATCAGGACCACGTCAGTGACATATACTTTGCATAAAATATTTTCTAAACAAAGTTGTTAGGCAGGAGAAAGGCAGAGACAAAAATCAAGCATATCCTATCAACTTCATTTACTAAACTTAAATAATTTCATACTGCACAAGTGAAAAGAGAGAAAAAGAGTTTGCCTATGCTGGGGAAAATAAACAAACATTGCTGGTGGAGGGCTAAAATAATATAAATACAACTTCCAACAAACTACAGAGAAAAAAAAACAACAGTAACAACTAGATGTGTTCCCAGAGAAAGGAAGTGGTATCACAATATGAAACTTTGAAAATGTATCTCACTTAACAGACGCTGCCGGTGTCTCAATGTAATAGGCATACGGGCATGCAGTGTCTTCTGAGAATAGTAGTTTATCTGGTACACGCTGAAAGGTGTTTCCAATCAGCAGAAATGTGGGTGAAAACTCCAGTCATCCACACATTCTGGTCACTTTTTAAAATCTCCTTCAGAAAATTGAATTTGAAACCGAATGATGCGATTTCCATTATTCAACACTTCACTCATAATCGAGCACACAGTGGCAGTGCTTCAGCAGGGGGCGGGAGGGTATCAGCTGCTCCTCCAATTAAAACACTTCACTCATAATCAAGCACACAGTGGCAGTGCTTCACCAGGGGGCGGGAGAGTATGAGCTGCTCCTCCAATTAAAACACTTCACTCATAGAGCACACAGTGGCAGTGCTTCAGCAGGGGGTGGGAGGGTATCAGCTGCTCCTCCAATTAAAACCGGTGATCAGACTACGTCATCTGCCATTGCTGGTACTGTGGATAAAGCAGATAGGATTTTATAACAGAGGCTTGCCTCCTGTGATGAAAAAACTCTCTGGGCTCCTCCAATTAAAACCTGTGCTCAGATCACGTGATCTGCTAGTACTGTGGTTAATAGCAGATAGGCGTTTACTTGTCTCCTCTGAGGAGCCAGAATTGCTGTTAATATAGGAATGTTGAATCTAGGGTTTTGGTTCAAATGTAATTTTTTCTTGCATTTTAGACAATATTTTTTATATTTTATTGACCATTATTATATTATATTATAATTAGACTTGCTACCATTCGATTTTTTTTTTTTTTTTTTTTTTTTTTTGCCAAATCGAGGATTAATATCAACGTTTATTTTAGAAAGAATTTACCACCTTTATTTTTCAATTCAAGCAGAGAATCGGTGAAATCGACCTTTTCATGCCATTGAAAAATGTCTCAACCTCTTTGTCATATTCAACATGCAACAAAACCATGGTTACCAACATTCTAATTGAAATAACATTTGGTCACAGCTGAGCCATACATTTAAAAATTGTCTCAAATAAACCATAGTAAACACAGCATATACACGTGTATTACACAGACCTTTATAGCACAAATGTACAAGTAAAAATAATATGCACAGAACAAAACATTAGATAGTTGAACAGAACTAACTTGCACTTAATATTCAGAGTCTGAGCTCCCCCACTCCTGCTTCAGCACAGCCGGACTCGGAGTCACTGGAGTGGAAAGCAAGGTAAACAGGCCCACTTCGTCCTGCCGTGGAGACTTCCGACATCTCATGCGCCCCATTTTCAAGTAGTAAAGTAGTAACTGTCACCCTATACCTAAAGCAAAAGCTTACATTACCTTAAGTCGCTAATTTCAAAGGAGGCGCTTTGAATGACAGCTGGCAAATGAGAGCGTTCTAGCACTGCTTCAGTCAATGAGATCTGCCAGAACAGGGTGAAACTACAGTACTAACGTAATGGACCATTGAGATGACTGACAGCGCCCCCAGCCATTCAGAGCAGAACGGAGACAGGACAGACAGCAAGTATAAAAACTACACAAACTAGAGAGGATTTCTAAATGATTGTTTTTGGTAAAAAAATAAAAAATAGCAAGTGGTTTTACCGACGTTTATCGTAAATAAATATGTAGTCTCTGCGCTTAAGAACACCTCCTAAGAACACTTCGCCTAAGGAAACACACTTTGGGTGAAACAGTTTTTTCCCATTGTAAATGCTCTGGCTAAAGGAACAGGAACTTCGCTTAAAAGAACACCTTCTTGGCACCTATAGCGATTCGTTCACAATGGATACAAACAGTACTGCTTTGTAAAAAAGCGACTTATTGACCTGATTGGTTTATTAAATCTTTCCAAAACCGCCGTCATATCCTTTAATTATTTTGTATTCTTATTTCCTCGAGTGCTCCTCATCGTTACAAAATGGCATGTAAATAAACAGCAAAATGAGCAGCTGTTTCTCTTGCTACAAAAAGTTGGAAATTGTTCGAGCTCTTGAAAAAAACCTGAATCAGACACAAGTCGCCGAGCAATTTGTTGTTTCCCGTTGTGGTGAGTTGCTTCACCATTCTGTTAAATAATGTGCATGTCTTGTATAATGCTGCTGCATTTTGTAACGTATGGAGGGGTGCTGTGTTAATTTAGTTTGACAGTTAGTTTATTAACGTTAAGTTAACCCTAAGTAACACCCATTATTTTTGCCTCTGCCATTGTGATAGCCCGAAACACACCGCCATCTAATTTCATAGTACATAGCGATTTAAGCTTTTTGACCATGTTGTTTTGCTTTAGTTTTATTAACGTTAGTTTGTCTGTAACTTTATTATTCTAGTTTGTTAACATGCACTTGTTTTGCTTTTACTTATTCAGTTCATTTCATATGTTGATGCACGTGCGTCATGACAAGTAATACATCTGTGTTTATTTATTTATTGATTCATATTGTCTGGTGGCTAACTCCATCTTATTTTTTTTTTTTTTCACTTTTGAAATTTTAAAGAGCACTGCTAGTAATGTTGTCAATGCTGAATCACTGGGATTCTTTAAGACCCAATCCAACATCAATCAGCTACTGGGAACCTGACTTTTTTCAATGTTCTTATGTTCTTATGTTACTATGTACCTTAGGTAGTGCCTTGAAAATCTGGCCCATTGAATCAAGGAAAAATCTAAACATTTGGATAAAAATAAATAAATAAATGACAGAATTACAGAATATATGCAGAATTTGTATCTAATAATTTAAGTGAGAGACAGACAGAAAGTGTTTATTTTTTAGGATTCTGATGCAAGTTTAACCATTATGAAGAATCCTTTTTAATCTGGGTTTTCAAATGGTGCTTTATGAGATTGTTATCTGAGCAGAGGAAGGGGATGTGCACGCCTAGTGTGAATCGCCTATTTTTAAATGCATTTTATCATAGGCTAATGGCCATGAGAGTACAGTGGGACTGGAA
Organism: Acipenser ruthenus; assembly: GCF_902713425.1. Taxonomy (NCBI): domain Eukaryota; kingdom Metazoa; phylum Chordata; class Actinopteri; order Acipenseriformes; family Acipenseridae; genus Acipenser; species Acipenser ruthenus. The sequence continues at coordinate 12,985,073 of NC_081210.1, read as the reverse complement.
ATGTGTAATATTAGATATGCTCCTGACCTTGTTACCATGGGAACTGTAGCCAGATTGTTTTTATTCCAGAGCAGTTTTGGAGCTCTCAGAAACCGGTCTGCATCAACACTTTATTAGAATGTATAAAATCTGCTTTTTAAATGGATCTGTGGGCACAGTGCATTTCCTGAGCAATATAATCCAATTGTCAGTTACCAGGTTCCTGTCTGAATTTACTTATTGAAGAAAAACAGATGTTTCAGTTTTCTTTGGCTTTTTCAAAGGATATGTTTATACTTGCACTTCCTGGGTCATTTCAACTCTGAAGTGTCTCTGGGTCTTTTTACTTGGTGAAAGCATGTTAGTCAATAGGGGAAGCAGCTGACTGGTTATTTGTCAGGAAATAAGCCACTGAAAAGGTGGGGACAATTTCACCTTCTAGGCTAAATGACCAAGCAACACTAACTGATATCAAACAGAGGTGTCTTTAAGCAAGTGTAAGATTCTAAGGGTTTTGCCCGAAGGCGATGTATAATAGGGCCAAGCTCTTTTGCCAGTGCCTGTGTGTCTGGTGAGGATAAGTTAATCGGAGCGGTTTCAGTACCAATCATATTACCAGCATTGTCTTCTGATTCTCCATCATCATTACTTTCTGAATTGGCATCTGAAACCCTACCAACACTACTACAGCTCTCTGAAACCCTACCAACACTACTACAGCTCTCTGAAACCCTACAAACACTACTACAGCTCTCTGAAACCCTACAAACACTACTACAGCTCTCTGAAACCCAACAAACACTACTACAGCTCTCTGAAACCCTACAAACACTACTACAGCTCTCTGAAACCCTACAGACACTACTACAGCTATCAAAAACCCTACAAACACTACTACAGCTCTCTGAAACCCTACAAACACTACTACAGCTCTCTGAAACCCTACAAACACTACTACAGCTCTCTGAAACCCTACAGACACTACTACAGCTCTCTGAAACCCTACAAACACTACTACAGCTCTCTGAAACCCTACAAACACTACTACAGCTCTCTGAAACCCTACAAACACTACTACAGCTCTCTGAAACCCTAGTCACTACTACAGCTCTCAAAAACCCTACAAACACTACTACAGCTCTCAAAAACCCTACAAACACTACTACAGCTCTCAAAAACCCTACAAACACTACTACAGCTCTCTGGAACCCTAGTCACTACTACAGCTCTCTGAAACCCTACAAACACTACTACAGCTCTCTGAAACCCTAGTCACTACTACAGCTCTCAAAAACCCTACAAACACTACTACAGCTCTCTGAAACCCTACAGACACTACAACACCTCTCTGAAACCCTACAAACACTACTACAGCTCTCTGAAACCCTACAAGCACTACTACAGCTCTCTGAAACCCTACAAAAACTACTACAGCTCTCTGAAACCCTACAGACACTACTACAGCTCTCTGAAACCCTACAAACACTACTACAGCTCTCTGAAACCCTACAAACACTACTACAGCTCTCTGAAACCCTACAAACACTACTACAGCTCTCTGAAACCCTACAGACACTACAACACCTCTCTGAAACCCTACAAACACTACAACACCTCTCTGAAACCCTACAAGCACTACTACAGCTCTCTGAAACCCTACAGACACTACAACACCTCTCTGAAACCCTACAAACACTACTACAGCTCTCTGAAACCCTAGTCACTACTACAGCTCTCTGAAACCCTACAAATACTACTACAGCTCTCTGAAACCCTACAGACACTACTACAGCTCTCTGAAACCCTACAAACACTGCTACAGCTCTCTGAAACCCTAGTCACTACTACAGCTCTCAAAAACCCTACAAACACTACTACAGCTCTCTGAAACCCTAGTCACTACTACAGCTCTCTGAAACCCTACAGACACTACAACACCTCTCTGAAACCCTACAAACACTACTATAGCTCCCTGAAACCCTACAAACACTACTACAGCTCTCTGAAACCCTACAGGCACTACTACAGCTCTCTGAAACCCTACAGGCACTACTACAGCTCCCTGAAACCCTACACACTACTACAGCTCTCTGAAACTCTACAAACACTACTACAGCTCTCTGAAACCCTACAAACACTACTACAGCTCTCTGAAACCCTACAGACACTACTACAGCTCCCTGAAACCCTACAGACACTACAACACCTCTCTGAAACCCTACACACTACTACAGCTCTCTGAAACCCTACAAGCACTACTACAGCTCTCTGAAACTCTAGTCACTACTACAGCTCTCTGAAACCCTACAAACACTACTACAGCTCTCTGAAACCCTACAAACACTACTACAGCTCTCTGAAACCCTACAGACACTACTACAGCTCTCTGAAACCCTACAGACACTACAACACCTCTCTGAAACCCTAGTCACTACTACAGCTCTCTGAAACCCTACACACTACTACAGCTCTCTGAAACCCTACAAGCACTACAACACCTCTCTGAAACTCTACAAATACTACTACAGCTCTCTGAAACCCTACAAACACTACTACAGCTCTCTGAAACCCTACAGACACTACTACAGCTCTCTGAAACCCTACAGACACTACTACAGCTCTCTGAAACCCTACAGACACTACAACACCTCTCTGAAACTCTACAAATACTACTACAGCTCTCTGAAACCCTACAGACACTACTACAGCTCTCTGAAACCCTACAGACACTACAACACCTCTCTGAAACCCTACACACCACTACAGCTCTCTGAAACCCTACAAACACTACTACAGCTCTCTGAAACCCTACAGACACTACTACAGCTCTCTGAAACCCTACAGACACTACAACACCTCTCTAAACCCTACAGACACTACAACACCTCTCTGAAACCATACAGACACTACAACACCTCTCTAAACCCTACAAACACTACTACAGCTCTCTGAAACCCTACAGACACTACAACACCTCTCTAAACCCTATAGACACTACAACACCTCTCTGAAACCCTACAGACACTACTACAGCTCTCTGAAACCCTACAAACACTACTACAGCTCTCTGAAACTCTACAAACACTACTACAGCTCTCTGAAACCCTACAGACACTACTACAGCTCTCTGAAACCCTACAGACACTACTACAGCTCTGAAACCTTACAGACACTACAACACCTCTCTGAAACTCTACAAATACTACTACAGCTCTCTGAAACCCTACAGACACTACTACAGCTCTCAAAAACCCTACAGACACTACTACAGCTCTGAAACCTTACAGACACTACAACACCTCTCTGAAACTCTACAAATACTACTACAGCTCTCTGAAACCCTACAGACACTACTACAGCTCTCTGAAACCCTACAAACACTACTACAGCTCTCTGAAACCCTACAAACACTACTACAGCTCTCTGAAACCCTAGTCACTACTACAGCTCTCAAAAACCCTACAGACACTACTACAGCTCCCTGCTGCCTCAGTTGTACTTCTAAATTCTTAATTTTAGCCTTACATACGTGTGATCCTCATTTGGTAATTCAGATGTATATTTTGCTGCCATAGTACGTATGGCTCTTTGTGAGTAATACAACTGTCTTTCTAATTCAGTAACATGGCTGCGCAATTTCTCATTCTCACTTTCAATTAGTTTTGTATCAAACCCACAGGAGACGGCTGTGGTGGCAGTTGCCTGTAACACAGCTTTGTGTGATTCACATTCTTTAATTGTCTTTTGCAACACAGTTTATTTTCTTATCCACTCAAGATCAACTACCCTTTCATTTTTCAGTCTTTCCTGATTCATTTTATGTTTCTGTTTGCTTATTGTTTTACCTCAGACAGACTTATTTATATGATCTGTTACGTCTCTGTACGGATCTGCACTAAACAGTATCTTTTCGAGGAGTTCTCTTTTGTACCCAGAGCTCCGCCCTTGTGGTCAGCCGAACTCCAATCCCTTGTGAACAGGTGTTCTCAAAGATGGCTGACTAGAGTAAGAGAGCCCGGATCACATATACCGCCTTCCTTCACTAAGATGGCAGCCTAAAACTGTGATGACATTACATTGGTAATTCGTATTCTGTACTATTCTGTACATTGTATTTATATATGTAATGATCATCAACTGGCTATGGATTTATATGATTGGTCAACTTTTAATGTTATTAAAATCATGCATTTATTGGTTTTGATGTGCTGTGAGCGGTCCCCTCCCCTGATATCGATTACTAATTATCTGTTGAAGGAATGGAAAGCAAAAGAAAAGATGGTTGTTCATAGAATGAATGACATCTGAAGAAAGTTTACTGGCAATCACTATTGTTGATCTTTTACAAATATTTTTGTTTGTATAATATCTGAAAGCATTTGATTACGGTGAGTCTTTATTTCACTTCTCCAACTGGCTGTAGCTAAACGCACACACTGCTCCCTTTCTCTTTTTAATAAACTAAACTTGCTGCATTTTAAACGCTTTTATGCAGCGTTATAATGTAGAGTTACCGTTTCTGCACTTTGCACTGAGGAAGGGAGACGTGTTTACTTGTCTTTCAAAAGGAATTCCTTTTTGAAATGCTCTTAGTCCAAATTTGATGTAATATTATACATGTTTACATGGTCTATAGCTATATTAAAATCATATTTTATTAGATTGGGAAAATCTCAAAATAGCATTATAATTAGAGCCCCGTGAAATTATTTTTATTTTTTATAATTTAGTTTTATTTTTCACAAATTTAGTTTTATTGCAAATACACATTAATCAACTCAAATAAATTTATATCAATAATAGTATAGTATACATCATGTTTTAACTACATACATATTTTTTATAAAACATTATCCCCTTTTTAACATTTTAACATAAACAGACCTTGCACAGAAAAATAATTTTGTTACCATAATTTCACATTAGCGACAGTAATGGTAACGTACAGCCCCACACTCTTTTTAATTAACTGCCTATTTACAGTAAATACTTCCCATGCCCGCTATAAAAATGCAATAAGATAAAATAAAAAATATACAGTATATATATTTACACTGCCCTACTATTGTGGTGCTGTCATAACAATTACATATACAGCAATCTACCCATTAAGAAAAATGATTGTATTTAGGAATTGTATTTCAATCACATCAGTCCTACTCGAGTCTGGCATCAGGCATCAGTCCTCCTTGAGTCAGGCGTCAGTCCTCGAGTCAGGCATCAGTCCTCCTCGAGTCAGGCATCAGTCCTCCTCGAGTCAGGCATCAGTCCTTCTCGAGTCAGACAGGTATCAGTCCTCCTCAAGTCAGGCATCAGGCATCAGTCCTCCTCGAGTCAGGCATCAGGCATCAGTCCTCCTTGAGTCAGGCATCAGGCATCAGTCCTCCTCAAGTCAGGCATCAGGCATCAGTCCTCCTTGAGTCAGGCATCAGTCCTCCTCGAGTCAGGCATCAGAAATCAGTCCTCCTTGAGTCAGGCATCAGTCCTCCTCGAGTCAGGCATCAGGCAACAGTCCTCCTCGAGTCAGTCGGCAGGCATCAGTCATCAGTCATCATTCCTTCTTGAGTCAGTCGCCAGGCATCAGGCATCAGTCCTCCTCGAGTCAGTCGTCAGGCATCAGTCCTCCTTGAGTCAGGTATCAGTCCTCCTCAAGGCAGGCATCAGGCATCAGTCCTCCTCGACTCAGGTATCAGTCCTCCTCAAGTCAGGCATCAGTCCTCCTCGAGTCAGCCGTCAGGCATCAGTCTTCCACGAGTCAGTCGTCTGGCATCAGTCATCATTCCTCCTCGAGTCAGTCGTCAGGCATCAGTCATCAGTCCTCCTTGAGTCAGGCATCAGGCATCAGTCCTCCTCAAGGCAGGCATCAGGCATTAGGCATCAGTCCTCCTCGACTCAGGTAATAGTCCTCCTCAAGTCAGGCATCAGGCATCAGTCCTCCTCGAGTCAGCCGTCAAGCATCAGTCCTCCTCGAGTCAGTCGTCAGGCATCAGTCATTAGTCCTCCTTGAGTCAGTCGTCAGGTACCAGGCATCAGTCCTCCTCGAGTCAGTCGTCAGGCATCAGGCCTCCTCAAGGCAGGCATCAGGCATCAGTCCTCCTCGAATCAGGCATCAGTCGTCCTGAAGTCAGGCATCGGTCCTCCACGAGTCAGTCGTCAGGCATCAGTCATCAGTCATCATTCCTCCTTGAGTCAGTCGTCAGGCATCAGGCATCAGTCCTCCTCGAGTCAGGCATCATGAGTCCTCCTCGAGTCAGGCATCAGTCCTCCTCAAGTCAGGCATCAGGCATCAGTCATCCTCAAGTCAGGCATCAGTCCTCCTCAACTCAGGCATCAGACATCAGTCCTCCTCAAGTCAGGCATCAGTCCTCCTTGAGTCAGGCATCAGGCATCAGTCCTCCTCGAGTCAGGCATCAGTCCTCCTCAAGTCAGACATCAGGCATCAGTCCTCCTCAAGTCAGGCATCAGTCCTCCTCAAGTCAGGCATCACTCTTCCTCGAGTCAGGCATCAGGCATCAGTCCTCCTCAACTCAGGCATCAGACATCAGTCCTCCTCAAGTCAGGCATCAGTCCTCCTTGAGTCAGGCATCAGGCATCAGTCCTCCTCGAGTCAGGCATCAGTCCTCCTCAAGTCAGACATCAGGCATCAGTCCTCCTCGAGTCAGGCATCAGTCCTCCTCAAGTCAGGCATCACTCTTCCTCGAGTCAGGCATCAGGTATCAGTCCTCCTCAAGTCAGACATCAGGCTTCAGTCCTCCTCAAGTCAGGCATCAGGCTTCAGTCCTCTTCAAGTCAGGCATCAGTCCTCCTCAACTCAGGCATCAGTCCTCCTCGATTCAGGCATCAGTCCTCCTCAAGTCAGGCATCAGGCATCAGTCCTCCTCAAGTCAGGCATCAGGCATCAGTCCTCATCAAGTCAGGCATCAGTCCTCCTCAAGTCAGGCATCAGTCTTCCACGAGTCAGTCGTCTGGCATCAGTCATCATTCCTCCTCGAGTCAGTCGTCAGGCATCAGACATCAGTCCTCCTCGAGTCAGGCATCAGTCCTCCTCAAGTCAGTCGTCAGGCATCAGGCATCAGTCCTCCTCGAGTCAGGCATCAGTCCTCCTCAAGTCAGGCATCAGGCATCAGTCCTCCTCAAGTCAGGCATCAGTCCTTCTCAAGTCAGGCATCAGGCATCAGTCCTCCTCAAGTCAGGCATCAGTCCTCCTCGAGTCAGGCATCTGGCATCAGTCCTCCTCGAGTCAGGCATCAGACATCAGTCCTCCTCGAGTCAGGCATCAGGCATCAGTCCTCTTCAAGTCAGGCATCAGTCCTCCTCAACTCAGGCATCAGTCCTCCTCAATTCAGGCATCAGTCCTCCTCAAGTCAGGCATCAGGCATCAGTCCTCCTCAAGTCAGGCATCAGGCATCAGTCCTCCTCAAGTCAGGCATCAGTCCTCCTCGAGTCAGGCATCAGTCCTCCTCAAGTCAGGCATCAGTCTTCCACGAGTCAGTCGTCAGGCATCAGACATCAGTCCTCCTCGAGTCAGGCATCAGTCCTCCTCAAGTCAGTCGTCAGGCATCAGGCATCAGTCCTCCTCGAGTCAGGCATCAGGCATCAGTCCTCCTCAAGTCAGGCATCAGGCATCAGTCCTCCTCAAGTCAGGCATCAGTCCTTCTCGAGTCAGGCATCAGGCATCAGTCCTCCTCAAGTCAGGCATCAGTCCTTCTCGAGTCAGGCATCAGTCCTCCTCGAGTCAGGCATCAGACATCAGTCCTCCTCGAGTCAGGCATCAGGCATCAGTCCTCCTCAAGTCAGGCATCAGTCCTTCTCGAGTCAGGCATCAGGCATCAGTCCTCCTCAAGTCAGGCATCAGTCCTTCTCGAGTCAGGCATCAGTCCTCCTCGAGTCAGGCATCTGGCATCAGTCCTCCTCAAGTCAGGCATCAGACATCAGTCCTCCTCGAGTCAGGCATCAGGCATCAGTCCTCCTCGAGTCAGGCATCAGGTATCAGTCCTCCTCAAGTCAGGCATCAGGCATCAGTCCTCCTCGAGTCAGGTATCAGGCATCAGTCATCCTCGAGTCAGGCATCAGGCATCAGTCCTCCTCAAGTTAGGCATCAGTCCTCCTCAAGTCAGGCATCAGTCCTCCTCAAGTCAGGCATCAGTCCTCCTCGAGTCAGGCATCAGGCATCAGTCCTCCTCAAGTCAGGCATCAGTCCTCCTCAAGTCAGGCATCAGGCATCAGTCCTCCTCAAGTCAGGCATCAGTCCTCCTCGAGTCAGGCATCAGGCATCAGTCCTCCTTGAGTCAGGCATCAGGCTTCAGGCATCAGTTCTCCTTGAGTCAGGTATCAGTCCTCCTCAAGTCAGGCATCAGGCATCAGTCCTCCTCGAGTCAGGCATCAGTCCTCAAGTCAGGCATCAGGCTTCAGGCATCAGTCCTCCTTGAGTCAGGCATCAGTCCTCCTCGAGTCACGCATCAGGCATCAGTCCTCCTTGAGTCAGGCATCAGTCCTCCTCCAGTTTTCTTTTTTAAGGGGAGAGTGAGAGGTTGGGCGGAGTCATCTAAATTACCCAAACAAGAGCAAAAAACTTTAAATGCTTCTGTTGCAGTGCTTCCCAACCTGTGGTCCGTGAGTAAACTCCAGGTGGTCCACAAATAGCTCCCAAAATTCGGTTATGCAGTTCTAAGCAACACAACAAACAGCTTGTGATCGTGTAAACACAATCATAGTGAAGTGTCATTCTGGGCCTGTGATCGTGTAAACACAATCATAGTGAAGTGTCATTCTGGGCCTGTGATCGTGTAAACACAATAAAAAATGCACTTTGTTTCTTTGATTTGCTGGGCCACCATACTTTTCAGTACAGCTTGTTAATATCATTGGATAGGGGAGGAATTGAATTTTACTGCCTGCTTGTTTGTTTTCTCGTGTGACGTCACTGAGAGGGTGTGGCAAAGTGGTTGCTGATTATGTACAGGTGCAGAGGTGATGCAGTGCAGGAATAAACAAACAGAGATTTGTAATCCGGTATGGAAAAATATCAGTTTTATTTTAGTTATAATCCAGGTCTGGTGACCAAATAATAAACTCCGGTTATACACAGCGATGCGTAAAACATGGAGAACAGTAACAGGGATTAGACCTAAACAATAAACACAGTATCTCTCCCACAATATACAACCACGGTCACGTCCTGGGTGCGTGCTGTAGTGATCGTGGTGGGTGATACAGTTTAAAGAGTGACACATAGTGCAGTGCTGTTCCGGGTTCAGTGCTGGCTCTTAGTGACAGCTCTGGAACGTGTTAGCCGTCTATAAACACACAAGTAACAATTATAGACAAGACAAACAAACAAACACTCACGATACTCTTAATACACAGTGTACGGGTCCTTCTGGGGCTATTTTGAAACCAAAAGCGAAGGAAAAGATTTACAATTCTCCAGCCCCTTTTATGCGATTATGCATGACTCCTTGGTAAACGATTGCAGCTGATTCTATTGCCTGCAGCTGCTACCTCGTTTACCTTCCAGGTCAATACATTCCCACACTGGAGTCTCGTCTTTTTCCAGGCTGACTGTCTTCCCGACCCAGGGAATGAACTGTCAGGACAACCTGTCCAAAGCCTTTCCCTTTCGCTACTTTGTCTCAATGTACTCTGAAATTAAAGCATAGAACAAATAAACAATTGGAGATAAAAAAAAGAAATCATGGAATCGTTTTGTTTAACAAAATTTAATATAAATTTCTGACTCATCAAAGTAGCCACCTTTTGCAGATATAACAGCCGAACACACTCGTGGCATTCTTTCTACAATGGAAATTATATTGTTCGGAAAGTTCTTCCTAACACTGTTGCAGAAGTTCCCACAAATGTGTTGCACTTGTAGGTTGCTTTGCTTTCACCCTTCTGTCCAGTTCATCCCAAACCAGCTCGATGGGGTTTAAGTCTGGAGACTGTGCTGGCCATTCCATGATTTGAAGCCTACCGTCTTGTTCTTTTCTTCTAAGGTAGTTCTGACATAGCCTGGAGGTATGTTTTGGGTCATTATCTTGCTGTAGGATGAACCCCTGACCAACTAGGCGTATACCAGAGGGTATTGCATGGCGCTGCAAAATGCTGTGGTAGCAGTTTTGATTCAGGGTGCCACTCACTCTGTGCAAGTCGCCGACTCTGGATCCAGCAAAAGAGCCCCAGACCATCACGCTTCCTCCTCCATGTTTGACAGTTGGTGTCACACACCAAGGAACCATCCTTTCGCCTACTCGACGGCATACAAAAACCCTGCGTGATGAACCGAAGATTTCAAATTTTGATTCATCGGTCCATAAGACCTTCTTCCAGTCTTCAGTAGTCCACTGGCGGTGCTTCATGGCCCAGACAAGCCTCTTTTTCTTATTTTGCCATCTTAGCAATGGCTTTCTTACTGCCACTCGACCTGTCAAACCTGCAGCTCGAAGTCTTCTCTTCACAGTTGAAACTGAGACTTGCTTACTTCAACCAGTGTTAAGCTGTGCTTGAAGCTGTTGTCCTGTGAGCCGCCTATCACGCAAGCTGTTGACTCTCAGAAACTTGTCTTCTGATTCTGTTGTGGCTTTGGGTCTGCCAGACCTCTTCCTGTCAGAGTTTCCTCCAGTTTCCAAGTGCCTTTTGATGGTGTAGGAAACTGTACTCACTGACACTTGGCTTTCTTTGCAATTTCTCTAAAGGAAAGACCTACACTTTTAAGGGTTATAATGGTCTGTCTGTCTTCCTTTGTTAATTGCCTTTTTCTCGCCATTATGAGAGGAATATACTACTTCCTGCAGTACAATACTGTCCAAATAATGCTTAAGAGGGTGTAGTAACACAGTCTGTTCCAACACTGCTTTTATACAGACAGAGGGTTTGTAAGTAATCAACAAAAGTTGGGACACCTGTAGGAATTGTTAGCATCAACTTTCAAGGCTTAATTTACTTCCATTGCTGCAGAACAGCTGTAAGTTGTTAACCCATTACTTGTTCCCTGAAAAAGGCCTTTTTGTATAACTCTGAAATGTACATTATTTTTCAGTTTTTGGTAACCTAAACTTTTTTTTTTAACCTCTGGCAGTTTACCGCTTACCTTTGTACCATTTCAGGTTATTCACTGGACTTGAACTGCTTAAATTTCAATAAAAACTGGAAAAATGGGGGTGTTCTAAAACTTTTGACCGGTAGTGTACATGTTTTTACAACATTATAAATATCAAGAAACGAGTGTATATAAGCAGATACTATTTCATGAACTAAATTTGTCAGGTACGTTTTTTTTTTCCTTATTACTGATAATAATGGAAGGAATGAACTAATATTTTATTTATTAAGATTTATTTTGAGAAAATAATCGAGAGTAGTGTCCATTATTGCTTATAAAGACCCCGAGAATAAATGTGTATTATGTCATTGCAATCACTCAAGTGAAACAAATAAGTTGTAATTTGCCCAAATATCAATACTACTTTCAGGAAGTATTGTAAGGTCCCTAGGGTCATAGAATAACATGTTTTTATACATGTATCTCTATGCAGAATTCATGATAATAAACAAATACTTAATGTTTAAAATAAAAACAAAATATGTCCAAAAAAAAAGCCAAAAGTTTATATGATTTTGAAGTACTTTATAATGTTCCCCAGAGTGTTCTGAAAAAAGGCCACAAATTCCAAGATGCTACTGAATAAAATAGATTTGTATTGAATTTTTATAAGAGTCAACTACAACCAAACAAAAAAACCTGGTCCTGGGGGAGCATCCCACTGAAAAATGCATGGTCCTTAAAGGGTTAACCATATTATATATAATTAGAAGATATGCATGCAGTTTGCATTTTTCCCCTTTATCTGTTTTATTTTATTATGGGTGTGCAATAGTTATTGGCGACTCAGTGAATGCAGTAAGTTGTGTTAGAAGTGGATAGATTAATTTGCTACACAAGGTAACAGTTGCGGGTTCCAGCACGTATTTACATTTACTGGATCCGAAGACGACCCAAGCCCCAGTGCATTACTTTGTTAAGAGATTTTTGTTAAACAAAACTCTTAATCCTGTAAAATTGAAACACCATTTATCTACAAAGCATTCAGAATGTGAAATTAAACAAAAGAAATAGGAACTTTGTCATCAGCAACTTTGAAAACGTAAAATGACAACATTGCTTGATGAAATGGTAGCGAAGATTCAAGCCCAGGAATCTCATTAAATTAGGTACGTTATATAAACACTTTACTTTCTACATGTATTTATACATATACACATACAAATTAGTTTAAAAATGCTGTAGTGAGAAAATGTGTGGCAAGTGGTCTGTGGGACAAATCCAAACCCCAAGGTGGTCCTACATTGAAAGAGGTTGGGAACCAAGTAGATGGCATTGTTATTGTGGTGGGTGAGTAAGAAGTTATTAAAAAAAGATGACTGTATCATTTAAAACAATAATGAAAATGTTAACTAATTGCTAACAATATAGTGTAGCTGCCGATTAGTCGATGCATTCTCACTGTTTCTTTTGTATTTGTGAAAAACACGGGGCTCGGATTATTATTCTGCTGAAAAGACTTCTCAAAGCCGACTGCCAGAAAGTGTGTGGGGAAGGTCATCACGCCATGATGAAAAGTAAATTGAGAAGCCTTTTCAAAAGCTGTTTTGTTCTGGAGTAGTTAATGGTAATTAATATAGACAGAATCACACCAGAGAAGCACTCATTATATATCATTGTGGGATAAATAATAAGTAAAACAACACAATGTGTGTTCTAATCCATGGCTATCAATGTAGCATGGTCAGGTGCGTGCCCAGGGTCTGGAAAATTCAGAGAGGATTTCAGAGAATACTATGGGCCTCATTTACGAAAGGGCACTACGTGTAGCTGTAACGTGCACATTAAGTAGTGAGCTTAATGTGCACCATAAATCTAAATTTACTGTCCTATATACTAACGGAGAACGCATTCATTTACATGTACGCAATTCAGAACTGATGGTCCTTCTACGCTGTAAGTTCCGAGATGGCTGCACGGCAGGCTTGCAGAGTGAAAAAAAGCGGATGGCGCCACTCGTTTCGGAGGAAGCGTGTGCTCGTCTTCATCTCTCCCGAGTTAGTCCAGGGGTTGCAGTGGTGAGCTGGGTTGAATAATAATTGCACATTCCAAAAAAATAGGAGAAAATTGGGAAAAAATGAATACAAATAATAGTTTGTAATAATAATAATAAACTATAATACCTCCACGTTTCCAGATAATTTCAGTTGAAATAGTGTGCCTATCAGTGTTTAAAACCTGGTTTCCAAACTACGGTTATTATTAGTAAATACGATGTGAATAAAGCTCATCTCATTATTCAGGGCGGGGTGCCTCATTTAAATACATTATCATACATTACCATACACATCACATATTCATTCTGATTACCATAGCGTGGCACAATGCGATAATGAATACAATTGCAATGGTAAATATGGAAATCATGACCGTGCACACTAATTGCAATTATGGTGCACCATAATGTTTAGTGCCCTTTCGTAAATGAGGCCCTATTGCGATTAAAATGGACAAGTTAAGTACATAATTTTTTTGTAGTGTCTGTTATTAAAATTATAGAGGGGTATTTCAGCCCCTATTGTGCATTGTTTAATTTTGACCTTTTTTTATAACAGCACCCCTTATTTTGGATATTTTGAAACAAAACTCCCTCTCTACAGAAATTACCTCACAGTGTAATATTGTGATATTTCTTAATGGTTGTCATTCTAGGTTTAACTTAAGTGTTATATTACAGTACATGACTGAGTGATACAAGCAGAGGATACAAAGCTTTCAGTATTTTCAGCTTCCTTGTTTATGGAGACTGCTATATTTTATTATTTTTTTAGGTTTATATATTTTTTAGTTATTTTTAGGTCTTATTCTGTATTAAATAATTGTATCATGTACCGATATCTATACATTTTAGAACTCAAATTGTCAATTTTTTAAAAATGTTTACATATAGGAAAAAAAAAAAAAAAAACACAGGTCTGCTCCACCCGGCTGCACATATGAGTACCTGCTCTTTTCTATTGAGAGTTTCATCCCTTATACAGTGTAATCTACTTACAAAAGAGCTCTATAAACATAGGTCATGCACTCCCTGATCTGATACTCCAGGCCACTGCTTCAAAACCAACATGTCCAGTTAATAGTTAATATGTGCAATAGTCTAATGCAGTTATCTTTAAATAGATTTGAAAAACTGGGTTAATTTGATACAGATGAAGGAGAAAAAAACTATATTTTAAATTAAATTAGAGAAGTAATGGAATCAGAGATATGTCCAAATAGATACTCCTTCATCCTATTACCTTGCAGGCACATACCTAATGCTGACTGATATATTTAAGTGCTTGTAACATAAGTGCTGTGGAGTAGGAAATGAAGACTGTACCACAGAGCTGTATTTTACTGAAAAAAGAAAGGTGGCGTATTATTGGTTTATTGTAATACTTGCACTGTTCTGTTTTAACACACACTGTATACAATCTGTTCTGTTTTAACACACACTGTATACAATCTGTTCTGTTTTAACACACACTGTATACAGTCTGTTCTGTTTTAACACACACTGATACAATCTGTTCTGTTTTAACACACACTGTATACAATCTGTTCTGTTTTAACACACACTGTATACAATCTGTTCTGTTTTAACACACACTGTATACAGTCTGTTCTGTTTTAACACACACTGTATACAATCTGTTCTGTTTTAACACACACTGTATACAGTCTGTTCTGTTTTAACACACACTGTATACAATCTGTTCTGTTTTAACACACACTGTATACAGTCTGTTCTGTTTTAACACACACTGTATACAATCTGTTCTGTTTTAACACACACTGTATACAATCTGTTCTGTTTTAACACACACTGTATACAATCTGTTCTGTTTTAACACACACTGTATACAATCTGTTCTGTTTTAACACACACTGTATACAGTCTGTTCTGTTTTAACACACACTGTATACAATCTGTTCTGTTTTAACACACACTGTATACAATCTGTTCTGTTTTAACACACACTGTATACAGTCTGTTCTGTTTTAACACACACTATATACAATCTGTTCTGTTTTAACACACACTGTATACAATCTGTTCTGTTTTAACACACACTGTATACAATCTGTTCTGTTTTAAGACACACTGATACAGTCTGTTCTGTTTTAACACACACTGTATACAGTCTGTTCTGTTTTAATACACACTGTATACAGTCTGTTCTGTTTTAACACACACTGTATACAATCTGTTCTGTTTTAACACACACTGTATACAATCTGTTCTGTTTTAACACACACTGTATACAATCTGTTCTGTTTTAACACACACTGTATACAATCTGTTCTGTTTTAACACACACTGTATACAATCTGTTCTGTTTTAACACACACTGATACAATCTGTTCTGTTTTAACACACACTGATACAATCTGTTCTGTTTTAACACACACTGTATACAATCTGTTCTGTTTTAACACACACTGATACAATCTGTTCTGTTTTAACACACACTGTATACAATCTGTTCTGTTTTAACACACACTGTATACAATCTGTTCTGTTTTAACACACACTGTATACAATCTGTTCTGTTTTAACACACACTGATACAATCTGTTCTGTTTTAACACACACTGTATACAATCTGTTCTGTTTTAACACACACTGTATACAATCTGTTCTGTTTTAACACACACTGTATACAATCTGTTCTGTTTTAACACACTGTATACAATCTGTTCTGTTTTAACACACACTGTATACAATCTGTTCTGTTTTAACACACACTGTATACAATCTGTTCTGTTTTAACACACACTGTATACAGTCTGTTCTGTTTTAACACACACTACATACAGTCTGTTCTGTTTTAACACACACTATATACAGTCTGTTCTGTTTTAACACACACTGTATACAGTCTGTTCTGTTTTAACACACACTGTATACAATCTGTTCTGTTTTTAACACACACTGATACAGTCTGTTCTGTTTTAACACACACTGTATACAATCTGTTCTGTTTTAACACACACTGTATACAGTCTGTTCTGTTTTAACACACACTGTATACAATCTGTTCTGTTTTAACACACACTGTATACAATCTGTTCTGTTTTAACACACACTGTATACAATCTGTTCTGTTTTAACACACACTGATACAATCTGTTCTGTTTTAACACACACTGATACAATCTGTTCTGTTTTAACACACTGTATACAATCTGTTCTGTTTTAACACACACTGTATACAATCTGTTCTGTTTTAACACACATTGATACAATCTGTTCTGTTTTAACACACACTGTATACAATCTGTTCTGTTTTAACACACACTGTATACAGTCTGTTCTGTTTTAACACACACTGTATACAATCTGTTCTCTTTTAACACACACTGTATACAGTCTGTTCTGTTTTAACACACTGTATACAATCTGTTCTGTTTTAACACACACTGTATACATTCTGTTCTGTTTTAACACACACTGTATACAGTCTGTTCTGTTTTAACACACACTGTATACAGTCTGTTCTGTTTTAACACACACTGTATACAATCTGTTCTGTTTTAACACACACTGTATACAATCTGTTCTGTTTTAACACACACTGTATACAGTCTGTTCTGTTTTAACACACACTGTATACAATCTGTTCTGTTTTAACACACACTGTATACAGTCTGTTCTGTTTTAACACACACTGTATACAGTCTGTTCTGTTTTAACACACACTGTATACAATCTGTTCTGTTTTAACACACACTGTATACAATCTGTTCTGTTTTAACACACACTGTATACAGTCTGTTCTGTTTTAACACACACTGTATACAGTCTGTTCTGTTTTAACACACACTGATACAGTCTGTTCTGTTTTAACACACACTGTATACAGTCTGTTCTGTTTTAACACACACTGTATACAGTCTGTTCTGTTTTAACACACACTGTATACAATCTGTTCTGTTTTAACACACACTGTATACAATCTGTTCTGTTTTAACACACACTGTATACAATCTGTTCTGTTTTAACACACACTGATACAATCTGTTCTGTTTTAACACACACTGTATACAATCTGTTCTGTTTTAACACACACTGTATACAATCTGTTCTGTTTTAACACACACTGTATACAATCTGTTCTGTTTTAACACACACTGATACAATCTGTTCTGTTTTAACACACACTGATACAATCTGTTCTGTTTTAACACACACTGATACAGTCTGTTCTGTTTTAATACACACTGATACAGTCTGTTCTGTTTTAACACACACTGTATACAGTCTGTTCTGTTTTAACACACACTGTATACAGTCTGTTCTGTTTTAACACACACTGTATACAATCTGTTCTGTTTTAACACACACTGTATACAATCTGTTCTGTTTTAACACACACTGTATACAATCTGTTCTGTTTTAACACACTGTATACAATCTGTTCTGTTTTAACACACACTGTATACAATCTGTTCTGTTTTAACACACACTGTATACAGTCTGTTCTGTTTTAACACACACTGTATACAATCTGTTCTGTTTTAACACACACTGATACAATCTGTTCTGTTTTAACACACACTGATACAATCTGTTCTGTTTTAACACACTGTATACAATCTGTTCTGTTTTAACACACACTGTATACAATCTGTTCTGTTTTAACACACACTGATACAATCTGTTCTGTTTTAACACACACTGTATACAATCTGTTCTGTTTTAACACACACTGTATACAGTCTGTTCTGTTTTAACACACACTGATACAATCTGTTCTGTTTTAACACACACTGTATACAATCTGTTCTGTTTTAACACACACTGATACAATCTGTTCTTTTTTAACACACACTGTATACAATATGTTCTGTTTTAACACACACTGATACAATCTGTTTTAACACACACTGTATACAATCTGTTCTGTTTTAACACACACTGATACAATCTGTTCTGTTTTAACACACACTGTATACAATCTGTTCTGTTTTAACACACACTGTATACAATCTGTTCTGTTTTAACACACACTGTATACAATCTGTTCTGTTTTAAAACACACTGTATACAGTCTGTTCTGTTTTAACACACACTGTATACAGTCTGTTCTGTTTTAACACACACTATATACAATCTGTTCTGTTTTAACACACACTGTATACAGTCTGTTCTGTTTTAACACACACTGTATACAGTCTGTTCTGTTTTAACACACACTGTATACAGTCTGTTCAGTTTTAACACACACTGTATACAGTCTGTTCTGTTTTAACACACACTGTATACAGTCTGTTCTGTTTTAACACACACTGTATACAGTCTGTTCTGTTTTAACACACACTGTATACAATCTGTTCTGTTTTAACACACACTGTATACAATCTGTTCTGTTTTAACACACACTGTATACAATCTGTTCTGTTTTAACACACACTGTATACAGTCTGTTCTGTTTTAACACACACTGTATACAGTCTGTTCTGTTTTAACACACACTATATACAATCTGTTCTGTTTTAACACACACTGTATACAATCTGTTCTGTTTTAACACACACTGTATACAGTCTGTTCTGTTTTAACACACACTGTATACAGTCTGTTCTGTTTTAACACACACTGATACAGTCTGTTCTGTTTTAACACACACTGTATACAGTCTGTTCTGTTTTAACACACACTGTATACAGTCTGTTCTGTTTTAACACACACTGTATACAATCTGTTCTGTTTTAACACACACTGTATACAATCTGTTCTGTTTTAACACACACTGTATACAATCTGTTCTGTTTTAACACACACTGATACAATCTGTTCTGTTTTAACACACACTGATACAATCTGTTCTGTTTTAACACACACTGTATACAATCTGTTCTGTTTTAACACACACTGTATACAGTCTGTTCTGTTTTAACACACACTGTATACAATCTGTTCTGTTTTAACACACACTGTATACAATCTGTTCTGTTTTAACACACACTGATACAATCTGTTCTGTTTTAACACACACTGATACAATCTGTTCTGTTTTAACACACACTGTATACAATCTGTTCTGTTTTAACACACACTGTATACAGTCTGTTCTGTTTTAACACACACTGATACAATCTGTTCTGTTTTAACACACACTGATACAGTCTGTTCTGTTTTAATACACACTGATACAGTCTGTTCTGTTTTAACACACACTGTATACAGTCTGTTCTGTTTGAACACACACTGTATACAGTCTGTTCTGTTTTAACACACACTGTATACAATCTGTTCTGTTTTAACACACACTGTATACAATCTGTTCTGTTTTAACACACACTGTATACAATCTGTTCTGTTTTAACACACACTGTATACAATCTGTTCTGTTTTAACACACACTGTATACAATCTGTTCTGTTTTAACACACACTGTATACAGTATGTTCTGTTTTAACACACTGTATACAGTCTGTTCTGTTTTAACACACACTGTATACAATCTGTTCTGTTTTAACACACACTGTATACAATCTGTTCTGTTTTAACACACACTGTATACAATCTGTTCTGTTTTAACACACACTGTATACAGTCTGTTCTGCAAAGACTTTCTTTCTGGTTTTGTTTGAAGATTTTATCATGAATAGTGTCTTTTAAAATACAGACACGGTCTCCCAGTGTGACATCTCAGCCGGTTCATATTTCTAATTTCTGAAGCTTTCTCTACAGAATGAATACATTGTATGTTCTACTGAAAAACAACCTAAAGACGTGGCATGACCTGAAGCGATCTTAGTGCTAATTAAGGACAATTAGCTTTTTATCTAGAAAAACAAGGGGACTAATGAAATTGAGAAATATTTATTTTTTCCTTTTATGTTGACATTTGCTGTTACAATATGAGTTTCCCCTCTTTCTCCAAGTCCTGACCCTGCCCCCTCCCCTCCCCTCTGAATTGTGGGCTGATCTGAACTGTGTGCTGATTTTGTTATCTGGATGCTCTGAACTGATTTTGTGAACATGTTTAGATCACCCAGCCCTCGTGTTTAGCTCGTCCAGCCCTCGTGTTTAGCTCGTCCAGCCTGGTGTTTAGTTCGTCCAGCCCTCGTGTTTAGCTCGTCCAGCCCTCGTGTTTAGCTCGTCCAGCCTGGTGTTTAGTTCGTCTAGCCCTCGTATTTAGTTCGTCCAGCCTGGTGTTTAGCTCGTCCAGCCTGGTGTTTAGCTCGTCCAGCCTGGTGTTTAGTTTGTCTAGCCCTCGTGTTTAGTTCGTCCAGCCCTCGTGTTTAGTTCGTCCAGCCCTCGTGTTTAATTTGTCCAGCCCTCGTGTTTAACTCGTCCAGCCCTCGTGTTTAGCTTGTCCAGCCCTCGTGTTTAGCTTGTCCAGCCCTTGTGTTTAGCTCGTGTTTAGTTTGTCTAGCCCTCGTGTTTAGTTTGTCCAGCCCTCGTGTTTAGTTTGTCTAGCCCTTGTGTTTAGCTCGTCCAGCCCTCGTGTTTAGCTCGTGTTTAGTTCATCCAGCCCTCGTGTTTAGTTCGTCCAGCCCTCGTGTTTAGCTCGTGTTTAGTTTGTCCAGCCCTCGTGTTTTGTTCGTCCAGCCCTCGTGTTTAGCTCGTCCAGTCCTCGTGTTTAGCTCGTGTTTAGCTCGTCCAGCCCTCGTGTTTAGTTTGTGTTTAGTTCGTCCAGCCCTCGTGTTTAGTTCGTACAGCCCTCGTGTTTAGTTTGTCCAGCACTTATAGTCAAGAGTCCTGGAGCTGCTGATGTACACACAGCAGGCTGCAGACTCAATGGGTCGTCTGCTGCTAGGGGCCTGTGTCGGGGTCCTCTGGGATTTTAGTTTCCATTACTTCACAGACTTGCTCACCTAATTGAACAAGAAATCACAATATGCTTCATAGTCTGGATCTCTTCGAGTGCCTCCAATAGGTCCCAAATGAGCTGTGTTCTTAAAAAAAGCCTGATAATAATGTAGCCTTATAATGCTCTGCTGTTGACTGAACTGAGACAGATGCCTTCATGTGAGTGGAGATCATGGGGCTGACATTCCCTCTGGACATTACTGCGCTAAACGAAAAGCAAATTGCCATAGCATAGTGCAAATTCAAAAAGAAAAGGTGTGTCGTAGCACACTTGTGTGTGTGTGTGTGTGTGTGTGTGTGTGTGAGAGAGATTGTGTGTATGTGAGTGTGTGTGTTTGTGAGAGTGTTTGTGTGTGTGTGAGAGATTGTGTGAGAGTGTGTGTTTGTGAGAGTGTGTGTGAGAGATTGTGTGTGTTTGTGAGTGTGTGTGTTTGTGAGAGTGTGTGTGCGTGTGTGTTAGAGAGATTGTGTGTGTGTGTGAGAGATTGTGTGAGAGTGTGTGTGTTTGAGAGTGTTTGTGTGTGTGTGAGAGAGAGATTGTGAGAGAGTGTGTGTTTGAGAGAGATTGTGTGTGTGTGAGAGAGAGATTGTGAGAGAGTGTGTGGTTGTGAGTGTTTGTGTGTGTGTGAGAGATTGTGTGAGAGTGTGTGTTTGTGAGAGTGTTTGTGTGTGTGTGAGAGATTGTGTGACAGTGTGTGTTTGTGAGAGTGTTTGTGTGTGTGTGTGAGAGATTGTGTGAGAATGTGTTTGTGAGAGTGTTTGTGTGTGTGTGTGTGTGAGATTGTGTGAGAGTGTGTGTGTTTGTGAGAGTGTTTGTGTGTCTGTGTGTGTGTGAGAGAGATTGTGTGAGTGTGTTTGTGAGAGTGTTTGTGTGTGTGTGTGTGAGAGAGATTGTGTGAGAGTGTGTGTTTGTGAGAGTATTTGTGTGTGTGTGTGAGAGATTGTGTGAGAATGTGTTTGTGAGAGTGTTTGTGTGTGTGTGTGTGAGATTGTGTGAGAGTGTGTGTGTTTGTGAGAGTGTTTGTGTGTCTGTGTGTGTGAGAGAGATTTTGTGTGTGTGTGTGTGTGTGTGAGAGAGATTGTGTGAGTGTGTTTGTGAGAGTGTTTGTTTGTGAGAGTGTTTGTGTGTGTGAGAGATTGTGTGAGAGTGTGTGTGTTTGTGAGAGTGTTTGTGTGTGTGTGTAAGTGTAAGTAAAGAGGCACACTGGACATTGGCCTTGCGGTATTGTATATGTCTATGTAAAAAGAACATGTTTAAACATAATTTCGGGACACTTCATCTAAATATGTTGTGTACTCTTCAGTCAGTGTATTGAAAGTTATATTTTAACACACACTATATATCAGTCTATTCTGCAAAGCAATAGAAGTTCATCCAAGTGTTTGCCTTTTACAATCCTGTTTCAATGTGCTGACTGCATGGGGAATATGATCTGGTTGCTCGTAGTGCTCTGACTCACGTTTAAAAGCCAGCAACAGCCTGGATTTTATTCACAAAAACAGACCTTGACTTAACGGTTTGTGTATAATTCCTTGTATCTCTAAACCATTCTGCATAATACATTAGGAACATAAAACAAAAACATAACTGTAACCTTGAGTGCACTATCCCAACAAGGACTGTGTGCGTTTCATGATTTAAAGGAGAACAAAAGGTTTACCCACAGGCAGGGCCGGATTTAAGGGGGGACAACCGGGACATTTGTCCAGGGCCCTGAGCTGCCGAGGGGGCCTACAGCCTGGTTAAAATAAATACATAAATAAAAATTGCTATTTTACAGTTTACAATCCATCCACTCGCCCCGTGATCGCGCTAGATAAACACTTGCGTCTCTGTGGCAAAGTGCCCCGCCCCTGTGTGCATTTGTGTGTTTTGTGTATGTATGCGTGCGTATGTTAATGTTGGTGTATAGATTGGTACACGGGATATAAACGGGTCTGTGTTTCACGTGTATTTAAAAAGTGTAGATTTGTATTTAGGCACGAGGAGAGCACAAATCACTTCACGTGCTGGTTAAATGTAATATGTAAGCACGGGGTTGCACGTAATTAATTCACGTGCTGGGATTCAAGTGAATAATTAATTAGTAATTGAATCCCAGCACAATAGTATATATAGACGCACATTTAGTCAGTCAGGGTTAGGTGTTCGGAAGAGGAGAACGGGTGAGAGAGAGAGAGAGAGAGAGAGAGAGGAGAGTTAAAATCATTAAAAGTAAACGTAAAGTGTTTGTTCTCACCGTGTTTGTTTGTCTCTCCGTGCACCGTTTGTTTAGTGTTAGTCCGTTTTGTATGTCTGTTTATTTTGGCGCATGTGCCGTGTCCTGTTTTTGTGCTGTGTACAACCCTTTTATTCGTTAATAAACGCTGAGTGCAGCCATTGCACTCAGCTCATCACCATCACCGTCTGTCTGTGTTTGAATTCCTTCCTGCTTCCGGTCTGACGCCACCCACTCTGGCCGTCTTTGTGACAGTCTCTTACTAGTCACTCGCACGTTGGAGGATGGCGAGAGAGAGAGCGAGAGTGAGAGATAAAGCGCGCGAGAGAGACTAATACAGAAAAAATTGAAAAACTCTGCAGTGCAGCGAAACAAAAAAATCAAAAGGAAAAGCAAGCTAGTACGAAAAATGCCTGCTGGAAAACATTACGAGACTATCAGATTTCGGTTTTAAATCCTATAAAATGAAGTAACGACAACAACAAATGAACCTGAACAACTGGTCAGTGAGAGTTTTGGCGGCGCTACCGTTCCAGATAACGGGCCTGAAGAATTAGAAAGTAGTACAGAACAAGGAGTCGGTCCACATCGCCAATCAACGATCAAGGTAACTTC
This sequence comes from Acipenser ruthenus, assembly GCF_902713425.1. Taxonomy (NCBI): domain Eukaryota; kingdom Metazoa; phylum Chordata; class Actinopteri; order Acipenseriformes; family Acipenseridae; genus Acipenser; species Acipenser ruthenus. Next base: position 12,961,351 of record NC_081210.1, on the reverse strand, counting down.
AATCTGCCTTTCGCTTTAATCCACAGACTTGTGGAATAACATTCTGGAGAGATTCAACAAAATAAGTAAATCCATTCAAGCACACAGCATCGAACTGTCAGTGGTAGTTGAATTACTTGAATCTCTGAAAACATTTCTGGATGATATTCGTGATCATTTTGATGATTTTGAAAACCGTGCAATGGAAACTGCAGTGCTGAAGAAATATCGAGAGGAAGAGCGACTGCAGAGACGACCACTCGGTGCTCTGCAGGATCACGAATGCCCCAGTGTAACTAAAGATTTACTACAGGGCAGAGACAGATTTTCGTGTCCATATTTTCCTAAAGATTCTCGATACTCTTTCAGATTGCTTGCACTGATCAAAAGCATATGTTACTGTGCATAACTTGTTTGGCTTCCTTACCGACTTTCAGAACATGTCAGAATATGACATCAAAAACAAAGCTGCTACACTCATGCAAACCTATCCTTCAGATCTGGATGAATATTTCCCATCAGAAATGCTCCAGTTTACTAAATTTGTTTCTGGCAAGGACAAGAGAACAACATTTGACCACCTTCAACTTATCCTGAATTCTCAGGAAGGGGGGGGCGGGTCTGTTCTGGTTCCTTGTCCAGTGGTCCATGATACCAAAATCCAGCCCTGCCCACAGGGTTAAAATAAAAATCTCTCCAGTAAATATGCACAAAACAAGGTGACTTAGACTAGCACATAACCTTCAAACAGTAACAAGTAACACAACTCGGCGAGCAGTGGAACATGGTGTAAAGCTTTTCAAACGTTTCATTTCAGTGCAATACATCGTTCCTTATGTTTTAGTAGCACTGATCTAGGGATACCCCAGCTAACCCTACCCCTTGATCAGCAGGAATGCCAGCCCTGTTGGAATGGTGCTTACGGCTCTGGTTGCTGTCACATACAAGATCGCTATCGGTTTTGAAGGGTAAGTTTCCGTTTTTACTTGAAACAGTATTGTAGTTTTATCAGTTTACTCCAAGTAGATGAACCCCAATTCCTCTACTCTTTCTGCTTCCCTCTTCCCAATGCTGGCCTCAGAACAGAATCAATCTGTTTTAGAACTTAGATTGTACACATCAGCCATTGAAACAAAACAAGAGCTAATGATTCTTTACTAAGCCCCTATTGTTGTTAGAATGGAATTGAACATGATGACATATTGTTCAATTCCATTCTAAAACTTTAGCATAGCAACGTGTAATAAAGTACAGTACTGTACGTATAATATACAAAGGAAATCATTGACAATTAGTGCAAAACAAAGCTGTGTAATACAGTATTTGGTAATTTACAAAACAGCAGTCCATGCCAAAGTAATTGGACAGGTTTAACCCGGGACAGAAATGGCATTGAGGTTCAATACAAACTTCCCTAATCTTTTTCAACTCCCTCCAGTTTGTTTAAACTCCACTGTGAGTTCTCAAGGTCAGTACCTCAGAACTGACCTGCTTGTTAGGCCATGACATTTAAAAAACATTTTTCTCAGTGATACATTTCACTAAAATCCAGAGATGCAGTTGTCCCACGGTTAAAGCAGAAAATGAATTGAGTTGGTGGTCAGATTTAAACCTTTGACAGACCTAATATTGCTTTTGTTTGATAATGGCCAGGATCCAATTTGTGGCTGCTCACCATCTAGTATTAGAGAGAGGGGGATTGACCTACATTAAGATTACTTATCTGCAGGCAGTACATCTGAGAGAGAGAGAGAGAGAGAGAGAGAGAGAGAGAGAATAAACCTGCTATTTGCTTTGGGAAGGGGGCCAAGCAAGCAAACAATAAAATAAGAGGGTTTGTTTTGTTTTCCAAATAAATCCATGTACCTTACTTGTGTATCATTTCCTTTAATTGAGGTTAAGGGCTTACAAGTCAACAGATTATTAAAACACCCCCCCTTTTCCAGTAAACATGAATAAGTCAAAGAGAAACCTGCCCACAGATAAAGATGTTTCCAAAAACCAGTGACAGGCACAGGCTGACACGCTTACTATTTTACAATGGCAATTTGTCTGTTTATTTTCTGTATTTACAGACCTTTCACTGAGGAAATATATCGACAGAAAACCAAATCTGTGAAGAACAAATAAGTGCATCTGTGTTTGTTCAGGGATTTGCTGCTCACATTTCAACAAGCAAAGGACCCAGTAGGGATAGACTACTGTATGTGGAGCAGCTTCCTAAAGAACGCTATCTGTATTGTGGGTCTTTGCTGTTACAGTACAGTATTATACAATGTACATCTGTATTCCCTCACTAAAAGACTATGGAAGTATGTGTTGTCATATTCATGTATTCTTGTACTATGCATTGTAGCTCAGTGGCACAGCTGCTTGAATTTGTGGGGATTGCTAAGAAAAGCAGCGATCATCACAAACCCAAGCAGCTGTTTCTTTACCTTTGATGGAAAACTGTGTCCCATCAAAATGTCCCAACAAAGTGCCTTGTTTTCCAAGTGTCCCAACATTTTTCTCAAAATCTTTCCTGGTTTTAAGCCACTACTTTTTGTCAAAATAACGTAAACAACCGCTTCCTATATAATCAGGAACATTATTTTTATAAAGTGATTAACACAGACAGACAGACGTGCTTATTCCTCAGTGTGCCATGTGTTTTCATTTAGACCCTGTCACACCACTGGGCTGGCCAGTAGAATAACATTAACCCTAATAATCACAATAACAGGCATTGAAATATTAATGAGGGTCTCCCCCTCACATGGTGCATCAACGATCTTAATATTTGTGGCTGAGAACAGTATTTTTTTATGTGTGTGTAAAAGCAAGCAGCTAAAGAAATGATCAGCATTTTAATATAAACACGCACACTTCTGTAGCTATGTATAGCTTTGCATGCAAAATAAACAATGGTGGCTGAATATGCCAAGTCACCAGCATTATTGATCATTATTGAGATCCACAATCCTGCAGTTTTTATATTTATCGCTTAGTTACTAAATAACAGGAAGAAAAGCTAATTGTAACAAATAAAGCATAATTATGATTGCACTGCAGTGTGTGTATTATGTGACAGAAACAACCTGAACATTAACCTGCTAGATTTTTTTTTATTTAATATTTTTTATAATTAAGTTGTATGATGTAGAAATAATTACCATTCAATATTGATCCACGGCCATCTTGGCTAGCAGAGCATTCAGCTTTCTATTTACCTTTCACGTGTGTGGGAGTATGGGAGTGTCTACTGAGCTACGTAACCACATTGGTCATGTGATACGAAAAGGCGGCCCTAAGTCTGCTTTGCTTTCATACATATGTAAAGGCAGACCCTGGCCCTGGGCCACATTGAAACAGCGGCCTAAATGTGGGCGGCCCTGGGCTGCCTTTTCTTTTTTGGATATCAAAATCCAAAATCAAAATCCAATCTTTTTTCGATACCGTTCACATACAGTATGAGAAAAGGCGGCCCTGAGGTGGTGGAAGATAACTAAACCCTAACCCTAACCCACACATTTAACTAAACCCTAACCCTAACCCACACATTTAACTAAACCCTAACCCTAACCCACACATTTAACTAAGCAGCACCAGTCTTACCAGTTCCAGCAGTGTCAGCACCAGTCTTACCAGTCCCAGCAGTGTCAGCACCAGTCTTACCAGTCCCAGCAGTGTCAGCACCAATCTTACCAGTTCCAGCAGTGTCAGCACCAGTCCCAGCAGTGTCACCACCAGTCTTCCCAGTCCCAGCAGTGTCAGCACCAGTCTTCCCAGTTCCAGCAGTGTCAGCACCATCTTACCAGTTCCAGCAGTTCATTTTGAGAAACACAACTGTCATAAGTTTGTATTTTGACATCATGAGTCCAAATACCCATACCGCTCCATGGTCATTCATTCTGCTGATATAACAATGCAAGTGCAATGTAAGGAAATGACTTTAAAGCTAAATTAATTAGCTGAATTTGGAGAATTCCCCTCAAGCTGAGCATCTGCGTTGCAACACTGCATTTCGGACCGATTTGACATTAAACACATTTTATAGACCAATTTTATCACTGAAGATATCAAGATTATTAATAGAATGTAAAGTTGCTTTTTTCCAGGTGAGTACTTTTTTTGTTTTATTTTTACAACTAATTTACTAATTATCAAATGTTGTTTGTTATGAGTTAGTAGTTGTTTAAAATATTCTAATCTATGTATAAACTAATAAAAGGATACAATACAATTCAACTTGATCTTTACAACATTACTAAAACAATAGCTTTAAAAGTGGCTAAAGACAAATGTAGCCCCATTCAATGGTATAAACAGGGTTTATTAATAGGTTACTATATAGAAACATTAACAAAAACTACCATTTGGATCCAGAGACTCCCTCAGAAATCATATTTTATCCCTGTGGAAGTTTTTCACAATAGTTGCAATCTGTAACAAAGGTGCTGTAATTGCTCATTCGAAATGAGTTTGCTTTGCAGTATAATTGGCAGAGTATTCACAATCATCGATCACATTCAGTTATATAGATTTACTCTCATAAAGGAAGCAAGTATGCAGTGTGTGTGACATTCATGTGAGGGAGGGTTATTATACTGAGCCCTCATTTCAACAAAAGCGAGTTCTCCTGGCAATGTGGTGCATTTTGAAATGATTTTGTACTTGCATCACAGACAGACAGGCTCAGTTTAAATGGAGTCATTTATTGGGATTAAGTAAAATAGACTTCAGATGCCTATTGTAGTGTACAAAATGACCCCACAATCAGCTCCTGATGAGAGCCCTATTTTGTATGGTGAAACCAAGCCAAAGGAATTGAATTTCAAGTAACAAAATGATAACAGGATGGTCGGATATCAACTGACTATCTTTAGATGTTTTCTCACTGTACTTGAGTGAACTCTGATATGAAAGACATTTAAATTCTATTTCTGTAGACCAGGATATAGAGGTGTGACGACTTTGTTCGAAACTTTAAAGTAAATTAGCCATGACATGCTACAACTGTTTAAATAATTTTAATTTTCATTGTTAACATCCTGACAACTTTTTACACTTATAAGTCTGTTTCAAAGCTCTTTTCAAAATGTCCGCTGTAGTGCACTGATAGTGTAAGGATTATTGCCCACGTTGTCAAACAGATAACACAGCAATAACGATCCATGGTGTGGTACGGAACAGAAGAGCCACAGCACTTGTTATGTTTTTTTGTTTTTTTTTTGAAGTGATTTAAAAGACAGATCTTAAAACTCAGTGCACTAGGGTGGACATTTTGAAAAGAGCTTTGAAGCAACATGTGGGGACATATATAACGCTATATTTTTCGGAACCCCACTACTTAGTCTTTAAGCATTTGCCATGTAAAGGCTCCTTGTTAAATGAGTTAATTGGGTGTAAGAACAGAATAGCCTTCCTTCTAGCAACAGCCTCAATCAGGAACCGGGTACAGGCTATTTGCTATAAAGACTACTTCTCACAATGACAATATATTTTGAATGAATGTGATCCAAATACAACAGGCATACTTTCAAGACACTGTTATGCAGGAAGTATACATATGAATAACCAAGAACAAAGAACAATAATGGGGACTTGATGGAAATGTTTAAAATCTTAAAATGAGGTGATATAGGTGACACTAACTGAAACTTTAAGCGCAGTACAGAAACCAAGACAAGAGGACACAGTTGGAAATTAAGAGATCGACTTGGGACAGAGGAAAGGAGACACTTCTTCACACAGAGAGTAGTCAGGGGATGGAATGGGTTACCTAGTCATGTTGGTAATGCTGAATCACTGGGATCCCTTAGACACAACTTGATAAAGCTATTAAATCAATCAGCTTCTAGGAAATGGATGAGCTTTGATGGGCTGAATGGCCTCTCATTCATGCATTTCCTTATATTTCTAATGAACAAACTACAGAAAGAAAATCACTTTTGCAATACAACATTATAGATCTTTACATACAGTGAACCATCTCTATTGAGTTCAGCCAATGAACCAAGTACTGTAGTTATACAGTTTTTCTTGTGTAAAAATGCATGACTATTTAAAAGGTGTTACTTTAGTCAATGAATGTACACTGGTTAATATCATTCTTCTCATTATTCAAATGTACTGATTCAAAATATTCACATCATGAATCGAAGTTTCAATAGGGTTTTAAAGAAGGTAGCTGATATTGCACAGTATGTTAGTCCTGTTTTGGTGGTAATTTTAGAGGTATATGATACACAAGGCTGCATAGTGTGACCTTAATACTGTAAAAAAGGTTGCCTTTATAAAGTGGATTTTATAGTGCAGTTTTACTGTATTGCCAAACACGTTGTTTCAGTCGCCACAATATATATTTCACGAGGTGTCCATTGGAGCTGTAAGGATAGAGCAGAGGAAGCAGAAACAAGCTGTTAGTATGACAGTATCGAGTGGAAGCGCTTGGCCAAGGATAGATTGACGAGCCCGTAGCTCGGAATTAGGTGTGGGCTTAGAGAGGCAGGGGCTTGAAATTAGGATACAAAAGAGGTCCCAACCAATGAGCTCTCCTATTGCCGAGGACAGAGCTTGGTCAAAGGTCATGTTCCTGAGGCACTGAAAACATAAAAGGGCTCTGCTCGGCAGAGGCGCCTCTCGGGGCGATAGGAATAGTCCAACAGCTCTGACTGGTCTGGTGCTGCCCTCGCATGAGGTGAGGCACCGGCCTTCAAAGTCAGGACCAGGAAGGCATCCGAGCAAAGGAAGGACAGCGCCTCACGTGGTGAGGTAGAATAGGCGCATGAGCTGCGCAAGGATAGTGTGGCTTGGTGAGAATCCCCCCTAGTGAGAGGACGAGGTATTGTGTCAGACCTGAGGTCGGGGGAGTGAATCCGCACTTACCCCCCCCCCCCCCCCCCTCAAAGGATGGACCCTCGGCTCCCCACAGAGACCCTCACCGTGAGACAAACAATAGAGTCGCGCCAGAGCATAACATTAAAGAAACAGCTGGAAAAGACAAAAAGGACGAGACAAACTGGAGAGTTTAAAATAGTGTTAGTGTGGTAAGATTATGTGATTACCTGCCGCTCAGTGGAGAGGAAAAAAACCTAGAAGGGGAAAACCTCTGGTGGCCCCGGCGGTCAGGTAGCCCCAACTCCACAATGCTAGCTAGTCTTTGATGGGCTATTACTATGTTGGTAGGGAATGAACAAATGTATGAGTTGACTGCTGCGGAGGACCAGCATCCCATGTTTTTGATTAAATGAAGATTGATGTTGGTTTTAGCTGTGGAGGTAGCTGAAAAATGAATGTGGGGTATATATAATGGTGTGGGAGGAATCGATAAATAATAGGTTTGAGGGAAGGAAAGGTTTTTTAAGGGACATATACCTTGTCATGGAGGAGTAGCGGCAGATTGGAGAGTCGATTTTTGAAAACTGGATGAAATGACCTTGATGTAGTTGGTCAGTTTTGGAGGTACGCAGCCAGATGAGGAAGTGTGAATCAGGAAACTGGAGAAGGTCGCGGGAACGAATGCCGGATGTGGGGAAGCTGGAAACTGATGGAACTGTAAATTCTGAACATCTTAGAAAGCCAAAGAAAGCAGATAAGCACAGTACTTCCATGACAAGATCCTCGAAGGGGGAAAAGCAGCCTTTCGGTTATGCTGTTATGCTTCGGAGAGAACTTGTTTCAAAGTCGTTCCCATTTTTTTTTTTTTTTTTACTGTCCAGGTCTTTTTCAGATAGGTGGAATGCAAATTTGACATTGTGAGGGTTATGTCAGTACAGTAAGGGTTTTATTCTTGTTTTTTCATTTTCTTGCTCTTTTAAAAACATTTGTTTAAATTTTCAGTCATTGGTGTGAAGCTCATTTTTTTCAATTTGTCCATATCTTTGTTTTTAATGTAGCCCGTTCTTGTTTTAATTAGAGGTAAATATAGCAGCTGTTGACATAAAACAGCCCAGGCAGCCATGCCACACTGAAGAAGGTGACGTAGGAAGGAGTCTAATATGAAAAAGTCACGTTCAAAAGGTATGCACATAACTAATACCAGGATTCATTTTTTTCCAGTTTAGGGGTCTGTTGCCATGGTAACATGGACATAGAATATATATATATATATATATATATATATATATATATATATATATATATATATATATATATATATATATATATTCATCTGATATATGGCAAAAGTGGCAGTCGATATTTGCTTCATGAAACCTTTCGCAGTTCGTGACTGAGAAAGAAACCAAACAAAAGTTAAGTGAGGCAGGAGCTTTGAAGACAGCCGAGACCGGCAGGAAGCAGCAATGAGTCAGGACGTGATTGGGAGGGAAAGAAACATTGATAATGCCAGTAGCAACAGAAACATTTCACATTGAAAACATAATAATTTACACTTACGGGGAAGGTGTCTTGTTTTTCCTTTTAATTGATGAAGATATGTTGTATATTTTTTAATGAACCGGTATAAGTAACTATCTCTGCACAGATGAAGCAAGAGAATACAGCAGGGGTTTTCTGAGTGAGGGAGCCTGCCGAGAACATTCTAGAGCCAGGGTACTCAACTTTGAAAGCTCTGTGGGCCACATGAAAAGGTGACATTGAAGCTGGGGGCCACAACACAATTTCACTTTCAAAAATACCTCATAATGTCCATGTAATATAAGGCATATACAAATCTAGTTATATTTGCTTTTTTGTTGATCATAATATTTCTACTTGTGTTACTGCTTTCAAAAGGAGTTACAATACATTTTTTATAACAGTGCCCAAATACTTTGGCCCTTGATATATTGTACAAGCACACGCACACACACACACACACACTTAAACAGTTTCTTGTCCAGGTACAACAGCAGGCACTATGTTAACTGAGGAATCCGTGAAAGTCACAAAGCTACTAGATGTAATTTTGAAAGGTATTGACAATGTCGACCAAGGGCACTTTTTCAACCTGAAAAAAGAAACAAGGGGTCACAAATGGAGATTAGATAAAGGGGCATTCAGAACAGAAAATAGGAGGCACTTTTTTACAGAGAACTGCAGGAATCTGGAACCAACTCCCCAGTAATGTTGTTGAAGCTGACACCCTGGGATCCTTCAAGAAGCTGCTTGATGAGATTCTGGGATCGATAAGCTACTGACAACCAAACGAGCAAAATGGGCCGAACGGCCTCCTCTCGTTTGTAATCTTTCTTATGTTCTTAATTATTTCCATGTTTTTGTAAAGCTGAAAATTAACCAAACTAATATCTCAACATTTTTTCCGGTTATTCAACGACAAACCGACTTACATCAGCAAATTGCCAATACCTCTATGCAAACCATTATCACATTTGTGCAAAAAATAAAAATGAAAAAGTAAAATGAAAAACATGTACTTAATGTGATGATTGTGTCTGCATTGCTTTCACCATCTTCTTTACGTGGGGTTGATACCTTGTTTTAGCTGCACGGAGACAGTCGTTTAAATGCCTATCACTGAGACATGTGCGATGTTTCGTTTTGATGGTGCCCATTGATGAAAATGCACTCTCGCATGCATAGGTTGATCCAAAGCAGGTTAAGACCTTCTTGGCACATGTAACAATTGCAGGGTGTGTCTCATTCAGTATGTAGCACATCCAGAATGCTTCAGAGTTTACTTCCTGATGCTTAGCTTTCAGAACGTTATTGTGCTGCAATTCTAAAAATTCTTCCTGAAAAGTAGATTTTTTTACACCAAACTTTTCTGCTGTAACTGAAGCAGTTTTTACGTCAACAAAAAAGGGGTTTTCAACTACTGAAAGTATCGATGTCAGGGGTTTCATGTCAGAAAAACGAGAAGAGAATTCTCTGGACACCTCAGAAAGGTATTCTGTGTAGGGTTCTGGCAAGAAGACAGCTGGGTCGTGTAATTGTGTTACCTGTGAATTCAGGACCTGGAAGTGTGTTAAGTCTTTTTCAAGAAGCTGATCCGAAAAAAGAGCCAATTTAGCTTCAAATGCTGACACATCACTCAACAGTGTAGGGAGGATTTTATCCTTTCCTTGAAGCTTGAGGTTAAGCATGTTCAAATGTTGCGTTATATTAGTCTGAAAAGCCACTCGCATCAGGAATGTTTCGGCAGCAAATCAAAGCGTCTTTTTTCTTCCAAGAAATCTTGCACAGCAGGAAGCAAATCCATGAAACGCGCCAAAACCTGACCACGGCTCAGCCACCTAACTTCTGTGTGCATCGACAAGTCCTTGTGTTGCATTTCGTACTCCTCCACGAAAGAGCGAAATTGCCTGTGCTTGAATGCATGTCCAGTGATAAAGTTCACAATCTTCACAACACTTTCCATTGTAATTTTGAGATAGCCTTTCTTTAGTTTGCAGCAGAGTTGTTCCTGGTGCAGTATGCAGTGATATGCAAAGAAATCTGGAATGCATTCGTTTTTTCTAAGCAGGCCCACCAACCCCTTTTCTTTTCCGACCTGGAGGGTGCGTCATCTGTAGTTACTGAAACGAGTTTCTTTAAGCATTTTCCAAGTCATTGCAGAGTTGAGAAAACAAATCATCAGAAATATTTTCCACGCGCCTTGCTATTGTGGAATCTGACACTTGCAATTTTGAGATCTGTTTTATTATGTCATCCTTGTTTTTGAATTCTGAGAAGAGTGAATCGGTGCAATCCAGGAAGCACTGCTTCATCAGTTCCCCTTCTGTGAAAGGCCTTTTGCTTTTTGCAAGGTGCCATGCAATTTTAAACCAACCTTCAGTAACTACATCGCTGTCTTAATTGTGATCGAAACAGACTTTGCTGCCCACAAAAACTTGCAACGAGATTACATACCTTGTCTTTCCTTACTGCCAGGTGGATGAGACTGGTTAAACTCCGGGTGACATGTTTCGTGGTGACGTTGTAAGTTTATTTTCTTCAGCACAGACACGGTTCTTTGACACAGCAAACACATCGGTTTTCCGTTTACTTCAGTAAACATGTATTCCAGCTCCCAATTAGGATTAAATATTCTATTTTCGTGCACTATTTTACGTTTTTTGGGTGCCATTTTGTTATTACTTGTAACTTGCCAATGTTTTTCACTCTATTCGCTGTATTTCCACTTTCTTTCAAGCGCTCTTTCACTAGCTTTGCTAAACTGTACTTTGACACCAGTTGCTGCTCTCGCCCGCTCAGTCCTAACCAGCCAGCCGGAGCCTTCCCTCTCCCCCTCAGGTGCCTATCAAGGCTGGGAGGGGGAGCAAGCAATCGGACAGGCCAGCTCACTCCTTTTCAACAGCAGTATTCAGTCACACACAGTCGCATTCCCCCCCTTGCGCTCTGACTAGATGGCGTGGCCCAGACCCCAAACACCACAGGCCACACAGCAGTACACAACAGGATTTGCTAACGATTGCACAATTCATTGCTATGTTAATTCCTGCAAAAATATATAATTAAATATATTAATGTAAAAGTTACGTGGGCCGGAAATTGACTGTGTGCGGGCCACATGCGGCCCGCAGGCCGCGTGTTGAGTAGCCTGGTTCTAGAGACTGGTTGAGGAGACACTGTGATGATGTCATCACATTCAATATACATACATGCAATATTTTAGACCGCTTGTACAAGCAATATTGATTTTTATAGATGACCACGTGACCTTCTTTTGACCAATGAAACTCTTGGATAAAAATCTCGTTGTTTCACTGATCTTCTGCTATGATATCAAGGTATATAATTTCAATTACTTTTAAATATCTATCATTGGGTATTTGACTCTTGGGTATGTAATAATATACCCAAGAGTCAAAGACTCAATGATAGATATTTAAAAGTAATTGAAAATATACACTTTGATATGGTAGCAGAAGATCAGTGCCACAACAATGAATGTGGAAATAAAATATTAGATGGTAATTGCTGTTTTAGGTGTTTAAGTAGTTTTGTATGAAATACAAGATGATCATAGCTTATTAAAGGGGAAGGCAGCAGTGAAGTAGTGGTTAGGGCTCTGGACTCTTGACCGGAGGGTCGTGGGTTCAATCCCAGGTGGGGGACACTGCTGCTGTACCCTTGAGCAAGGTACTTTACCTAGATTGCTCCAGTAAAAACCCAATTGTATAAATGGGTAATTGTATGTAAAAATAATGTGATATCTAGTAACAATTGTAAGTCGCCCTCCTGGTCTAAGTGACCATTTTAAATTCCTCCCAATGATATTTGTGCTTTTATGTAACTGTATTAAATGACCACCTGTCTAACGCGACCAGCGACCATAATTCTCTTACCCAGCGACGGACTCAAACCTGTATTAAGCACACAGGGCTATTGTTATAAGAAAAATGTGGTTTTAAATGGTACGTCCTAAATTCAAAGGAATACTGTAACCATTTTAACGGTCTTTTATTTGTAATCAATAAAACAACAGCGCTCTCTTGTAAAGGAAGAGAGAAAACGTGGAGAAACAAAAGGTCCTGCCTAGATGACAGAATTAAAGTTATTAAACTTGTAAACAGTGAGTGCCAGAAAAACTGCTGATAATTTCGGCACTAGAAAGACGCAGATACAGCATTTTGTAACGGAAAGAACTACAGCATGAAGTTTTAGGTTTTTATTTTTGTTCACGTGACCGTGTTTTGAGCCAATTCAATATCTTAATTAAACTGTTAATTACTAAACAAAGTCGCTTCTTTTTACCTTGATGTCCTGATTGACTTGCTGATTCTGTTTCACCGTCTTCATTATTCGAACACAAGAGCAAGCAATGACATGAATCACTTCCCCCAGGTGCTACTTTAACTTGCATTTCATTCTCACACTGCCTGGGAACTATCTTCCAATTTGTCCATCTCGTGTTGTGTTGTTCTTTCCCACTAATTTAACAGAATGTTCTCATAATTAGGATGTAGCAGCTCAAAACTTAAAGGCAAGCCATTAAAAGTAAAATAAACACCGAAACATTCAAGCCATACTGTGGCAATGTGCCCCGTCCCTGTGTGCATTTGTGTGTTATATGTTGTATGTAGTGTGTAAATGTTGATGTATAGATATTGCTGCACGGGATATAAATGGGTTTGTGTAGCACAAGTTATTTAAATGTATAATTGTATTTAGGCACAGGGATTGCACTTCACTTCACGTGCATTTAAAGTACTTCATAATATGTGAGCACAGGGGTTGCACAGATTTAGTTCACGTGCTGGGATTCAAGTGAATAATTAATTGGTAATTGAATCCCAGCACAATTGTATATATAGATGCACATCTCATTCACTCTGGGTTGTGTGTTCAGGGCAAAAGAACGGGAGAGAGAGTGGAGGTAAAAATCGATAATAAAAATAAATAACAACTGCTACAAAGAAACACACCCATTGCGAATGATTGTTAGCACAATTGATAACCCAGCATATGTTATTGCGGAAATAGCTGAAAGGCAGCTGCAGCCACATGTTGAAAGCGTACCTAGCTATGTTAAAGATTTTCTGAAAAGGATTAATAATATAAAAAGGTTAAACTTCCAGAGAATACCATTTTATTTTGCATGGATGTAAAATCCCTGTACCCCAGTGTTCCCAGGCATAAAACTTTAGACGCATGTAAAGAGGCACTGGAAAATAGAGTAGAACATGATACCTGTGGAAGAAATATTAAATATTACTGCAACTCCCTCCTGGCTGGCCTCCCTGCGTCCGCCACCCGTCCGCTCCAGCTCATCCAGAACTCCACTGCTTGCCTGGTGTTCTCTCTGCCTTGCTTCTCCCACGCAACTCCACTGCTCACTCCACTGGCTCCCGATCACCGCTCGCATCCAGTTCAAGACACTTGTACTCGCCTACAGATGCCTTGACCAGACTGCACCCAGCTACCTCCAGACCCTCATCTCTCCCTACACACCCACTCGACCTCTCCGCTCCTCCTTCACTAGAAGACTGGCTGTACCTCCTCTATGCTCCCCTGCCTCCAGAGCCCGCTCCTTCTCCACCCTCGCCCCGCAGTGGTGGAATGATCTTCCTACAGATGTCAGGACTGCCCAGTCCCTGACCACCTTCCGGCGCCTCCTCAAGACTCACCTCTTCAGACAGCACCTGTAGAACTCCTCTTTTCCCTCTGGACACTTTATCACTCTTCCTTAATGTGCTTTACTTGCACTTATCTGCTCCCTATTTTACTGCATTTAATCCTGTACTTTACAGAGTACTGTACTGTAATCTGCCACAAATGTTATTCAATCTGTAGTATTTTGCATTTAATTGTATCCTGATGTAACTATCACTGACTGTTATCTGCTCCGATATTGAATCGTATCCGATATTGAGTCATATACTTGTACTTACTAGAACTGAAGTCATTGTATTTTATCTTGCTCTTAATTGTATTAATACTTGTACTGTGATTCTTGAAATGTATTTTTTGTTTACGACTGTAAGTCACCCTGGGTAAGGGCGTCTGCTAAGAAATAAATAAATAAATAAATAAATAAATAATAATAATAATAATAATATGATCAAGATAGTTTCAGAAAATAGTTATTTTACATTTGGAAATAGAAGTTACAAACAGAATGATGACACAGCAATAGGCTCAACATTAGGCATGCGTTTTGCTAACACGTATATGGGCAAATGGGAGGAAATGTTTTTTTTAATAAACTAGACAAGAAACCATTAGAATACATAAGATATGTGGATGACATATTTGGAATATGGACACATGGAGTTTCATAAATTAGCAAATGATATCCACCCTAACATTTTGGTGGATTTAAGGTGGACAAAATCTGAAATTGAATTCTAGACACCTTGGTTAAACGTGATCAAGGATGTCCTCGGCTCACCGCGCACCAGCGACCCCTGTAGTCTGGCGGGCTTGCCTGCGGGCTTTCCTGTAAGCTGCCCGAGAGCTGCGTTGTCCTCCGACGCTGTAGCTCTTGGGTGGCTGCATGGTGAGTCCGCAGTGTGAAACAAAGTGGTCGGCTGACGGCACACGCTTCGGAGACAGCGTGTGTTCGTCTTCGTCCCCCCCAGTCAGCGCATTGGTGGTAAAATAATTGGCCATTTCCATATTGGGGTGAAAATAATAAAAATAATTGGCAACAACTAAATTTATAAAAAAAACATTTCAAAAATTGTTTGGAAGCATTCAACAAAAATTCAACAAATATTTCAGAAAGCACCGATCTTAGCTTTTAGAAGGGGTGCAAATTTAGCTGACATTTTAGTCCACAGTAAACATAAAGGGGTCATAGATACATTACGGGACATTGAAACCTGTAAAAGCACATGTAAAGTGTGCAAATATATTGGTAAAGATAAAAGTTAAATCACAAATAAAGAAATGATCAGTCTTAAAAAAATCTGTCATGCAACAATAGCAACCTTGTATATGGTATATTTTGCATCAAATGTAATAAAATAAAATATGTAGGCGAGACAGGTACATAATTACAATACAGAACCACCTATCAAATATAAGAAATAGTAAAGTAAATTAACCAATAGTTCAGCACTTTACAAGGAACAGACACACCGTGGATGACCTAGATTGCGGTTTTAGAAAAAATACAATTAGATAATGTACAGTATAGAAAAATAAAAGAAAATAAATCGATAACTAGACTCGATACCATGATGCCTGAAGGTTTACATAGGAAGGAACAGTAGCTTGTTATGTCACTAGTTACACAGTGAATGACATCATAAAGACATTAGATTTAAAGAGAAATAAATGTGTGGTTACCATGACATCAAAAGCCTTTAAAAACCTCCAATGTTTGTTTTCAAACACACTTTCCCTTGACAAAGGTATGTTAAACATTATTATTATTATTATTATTATTATTATTTATTTCTTAGCAGACGCCCTTATCCAGGGCGACTTACAATCGTAAGCAAATACATTTCAAGCGTTACAATACAAGTATGAATTTGGCTCGTTGAGCAAAGATGTTTATTTAATTTATTTTATTTATTTGTTTATTTTAAATTGCCTGAACTAAGCAGCCAACTGTTTTCACTACAACTTGCCTCATCTAGTTTTGAAAACTCTTGGTCTAGTTTCGCCTGACACTTAAAACTGAAATCGAGGCGTATCTGAACGACAGGGGAAGGATCGGGGTTGGTGTGAAATGCTGTAGCAGGATGTCACTTAAGTGTACTGGGGCTGGGTACAAAGGATTTCACTTTCAAGTGGGATTTGCACCTTTTTTGTTAGTGAGAAATAAAGAATACACATTTGGAAAACACGTACTCATGAGCCGTTTCCCTCAATGTGTGCAACATCAGTGGATGTCTGTATCCTTTCAGATGAAAAACTGTCTACAATAAGCATGATTTGCACATAGGGCTATACAGATTAACGAGAATCCAGTCCTGTGAGATATAGGTATGCTGCGCTTTAGTGTATGTCTAAAGCTTATGTAAAGTGGATATATACATTTAGAGTTATTTGAACATAAAACAATGTTTGATATATGTTTTTAAAATGTAATATTGCACATTTTCATTGCCGTCATGTCTAATGAACCGCTAGTAATCTAACGTGATACAAACGCTGTGCATTTAACCATGTGTTTAACGTAAACCACAGCTGGATTTGATCGGAACATTTTTAAGGCTGCTTGGATTTTATGAAGCAGAATCTCTGGAGATTATCCCGGTATAAACACTGACAAATTGGTTATACAAGGTTGAATAGGTTTGTGCAGTAGCGTTTCGGAATACTACTACGACTACTACTAATAATATTAAACGTGTCCTATTCCATTATACAGCAGTGTTCCTCGTAGCACATTCAGAGCACCGCAGGCAGTTAAAATAACGTGTTATCATGTAAAGAAAGGGTCTGGGGCAGTACGTCACCAAATACACGTGCATGCATTTTTTGCATCTGAGCGAGAACTTTTTGTTAAAAACATATCACATGTTTTGTGGCATAGTTTAACTTCACACATTCTCTTTAGGAACACTTAAATGGCGCGAATTCTCTAGTTTTAGTTTATGGGTCAGCTGCGTTTGCTGTCAGATCAAAGGGTGACACCCTGTCTCAAATTCTAACTTGTCCCGTTCTTTATAATGAGAATTCTTTAACACACACAGAGAGAGAGAGAGAGAGAGAGAGAGAGAGAGAGAGAGAGAGAGAGATATGCCCCAATGGAACTGTTTTTTATGCTGATGTAAAAATGCAGGGCTAATGCTTGTTTATATGTATATATAAGATTCCACCCTCCCCGTGCAGCTCACACATTGGCGTACAGACACGTTTTTCTAAATGGTTTGGGAACCGGAATCGGACTCGGTTCCAATGACAGATACCTGGTTCGGACCCGATTCTAAATATCTCCTCAAATGCACATTATTAGAAAGAACCGGTGCAGTGTTATTTGTGGTACACCTTGTACAGTGCTTGTCCGGTAATGTGCAAATGATTATAGCTCAGAAAACAAGGAGACGCCCATCTGAAAGGGTAACTTATTGCTCGTTACTCGTTTATTCAGAAAGAAAACGAATATCATGTCCTTACTTATTACTTAATAAAAAAAAAGTAGCATGTTATATTACTTGTTATATTTCTTTCTCTTGTCATGTCCTGCGAAACAGCTGTTGACTATAGTTTACAGTTTAACTATGTCTGGTAATTAATTTATTAAATGTGTCAAACAGTTTTTTTTTAATGTTTGTAGTATAACAAACAAACATCTCTTAATAATTTACTGGATACAGCCAATAGGAAATTGTAATTATTACAATACATGCGACTGTGTGCAAGTCATAAGGAGTGAAAAGAAAAATTAAGAAACAAGTTAGGTAAGGCTTGTTATAAGAAAATAGAGAGCGTTAGTTGGGAAAAACAGACTTAATGGATATAAAACATTGTGCTAGATAAATTGCTTAACGTAATAATTGTATTTATACATCAATTATTCTGTAGTATTTTTCGTGTGTGTATTTAAGTTCTTCAAAGCCTACATTCAGTCAAACTATTTTTAACGTTTTGTTTATAAATCTAAATAGTCCTTGTTGTATCGCATCACAAAATGCTTAGGTTGCTGAAGTTTAAACTCAAAGAAAGAAAAGCTATGGCGCTCTCTAGTGGGTCAAGAGTGCGACTCTGTCTTGTTAGCAGGACTTTGTTTTGTTTTGGTTTGGTTTGTTTTTTTAATGTAAACTTGGAAACTGGAAGTGTGTTACTGGGAATTTATGGTCCAACACGTTTTCTATAATGTATCATTAAAATAAAAATATCAGAAAACAAAACATGTATTTACTTATTTGTTTAAGCACTGGTTTTATTTGATGAGTGGCTACAGTGAAATGAACACACGGCGGTGACATTTAGTGTATAGCCGCATCAAGAGCTGTTTGCTGCGACATACGGTATTTTGCATTTGAAAACATATACTCAATTCTATTGTATTACACAAAACGGATCAATTGTTCAGTTACATGAATAATGTCTGTGTTGACCTGGAGAACTCACCCTTTGTGTATTTCAAGTGTGTCACCCCCATTTACTCAAACCATGCAAATGTCAAGTCTGTGGGAACTGGAGACAGACTTTTAAAAGAAAAACACGTCTTGCAAATCATAATAGCTAATTTACAGCTCTTAAAACTCTACACAAAGAATAGCAAAACAGTTTTGACTTTTTTTGCACATACATTGTTGCAAAATACATTTCCCTTTTTCCACATGTTCACGTCTGATGTAGTTCATGTATTCTGTTTATCAATTCATGTCTTTTCATGGAACAATTATACTGCAGCAGAATACAATAAATGCACCGGTATACATTTTTAAAAGAAACATAAGACTACGGATATTGTGCATGTATTTCAACAATTGATGAGACGGTGTGTTGCCATGCAGATTTAAATTACATTGTAAGTAATTCTAGAATTACATATGTGAAGAATAAGAATAAGAATAAGAATAAGAATAAGAATAATAATAATAATAATAATAATAATAATAATAATAATAATAATAATAATAGTAGTAGTAGTAGTAGTAGTAGTAGTAGTAGTAGTAGTAGTAGTAGTAGTAGTAGTAGTAGTAGTAGTAGTAGTAGTAGTAGTAGTAGTAGTCACATCTTCTATACTTTTGAAGTTCGTGCATCAAAAACCTTAAAAAATAAATTAGCCTTAAATGAACCTCTCCGGACGTCAGAAGCAATTTCACTACATCCGTTTCGAATTAATGTACAACTAATGTTGTGAAACTCGGAAAAGAGTGTTTAATTATTAAAATTTAAATGGACATTTACAGGTACTCAATTAATTATTGAAAATGACGAGTACTGTACAGTGATTTTAAACTTAAGCAGAACCACTTATTTAAAAAGTCCGATTTTTTAAACGGTGCAATAGAAAAAGAAATATCAGTTTATCTCCAAGTGTGTTTGCTGTTTTATTAACTTCACATTCTTGTGCAGTTTTCATGTTCCCAGCCTCACACACTGACGCAAGAACTGGCACCTGTTAATTTCTTTTCGCAACATTGGACACAGTGCTGCGTTGTTGATGACGTACCCAAGGGGAGGTGGGCGCGAGGTCTACTATAAAAGAATAGCTGGCTCCAGCCACCAGCTCAGAACAGCTCCAGTGCTGAATTAAGAACATCTAGCAATAAACAGTACCCTTTGTTGCTGGAAACGCAATCTGGGAGCTATACAACAACCATGATTAAGAAAATATCACCCTCCGAGAATGATTTTGACATCCCAGCCAAGAACTGCTACAGGATGGTGATCTTGGGTTCCACAAAGGTCGGGAAAACCGCAATAGTGTCCAGGTTTCTGAATGAAAGGTTTGATGATCAGTACACCCCGACTATTGAGGATTTTCACAGAAAGTTTTACAGTATCAGGGGAGAAGTGTATCAGCTGGACATTTTGGACACTTCAGGAAACCATCCGTTCCCTGCTATAAGACGGCTATCCATACTTACAGGTAAATTGAGTTTTTAACACGTTTTGCAATGCAGATAAACAAGCGTGTTTTTAAAAAATAAAATTGATTCCTTGCTTAAATTCGCATGGAGTGTTGCATTAATATATTGGATTTATTAAGGTTCGGTGTCTGCATGCTTATCCATGGGTAATTCGGGTTCCAGAGAAATAAAAACTTTGTGTCGTTGCTTGTGTTTTGTTTAAACAGTTTTACTCAAGTTTTGCTCTGCTGTTTTCGCAGGTGATATCTTCATCCTGGTGTTCAGTCTTGACAGCAAGGACTCCTTCGAGGAGGTCCAGCGGCTGAAGCAACAGATATTCGAAACCAAGTCCTGCTTGAAAAACAAAACCAAGGAGAACGTGGACGTGCCCTTAGTGATCTGTGGAAACAAGGGAGACGGGGATTTCTACCGCGAGGTGCAGCCCGGGGAAATCGAGCAGCTCATCGCTGGGGACAGCTCCTGCGCCTACTTTGAAATTTCAGCCAAGAGAAACACCAACGTGGACAAGATGTTTCAGACCCTGTTCAACATGTCCAAGCTGCCGAGCGAAATGAGCCCGGACCTGCACAGAAAGGTATCGGTGCAGTACTGTGACATTCTGCACAGAAAGTCTATCAAGAACAAGAAGCTCAAGGATGGCGATGCGTATGGAATTGTAGCGCCTTTTGCACGGCGCCCGAGTGTCCACAGTGACTTGATGTATATCAAGGAAAAGGCAATTGGTGGAGGCCAGGGTAAAGACAAAGAGAGATGCGTCATTAGCTAAATACTGACTGTCTATTAATGCATTGGAAGGAACTGGTCCAATATGTCTTGGCTGAGGGGTTTCAGTATCCCCTTGAATGCATGGGCGCGACAGCTTTGCTGGCAGTTCAGGTCTGGCTCGAGCTTCTGTCTGCAGCGCGCGGAGCAACTGTGTCGAATCATAGAGGTCTGATAGATGCGAGCCGCGTATTATGTGTACAAGACTAAAAAAAAATGTTTGGAAGAGTGAAATGAATGTAATGTGCTAGAGATACACGAAAGAAATACACAAATGCTTTAACGTGTTTTATTTGAAAAAAATACAACAAAACTTCAGGGTAGAGTGGAAATGTGATTAAAAAACAAATTTTTTACATTTTGTAAAGTATATAATAATACAAAAAAGCAATGTTTTTTGCAACATGAACAAATGTTTATTGTGAACTTTTGTTATTTACACTTGTAAGTGAGGTGTTGAGTTAACAAATAAAATGCTTTGTAAATGATTGTCATCTGAACTATAATTTCAAGATTACACGTTTACTTTTATTTTTTTCAATCTTTAATTCCATACCCACATCCCAGACACACCCTTATTACTGGATACACAGGTAAAATCTGAAGTATAATGTCAATTTTCATTCAAATCAAAGATACTTTTCTGTATGAGAAAAACTAAACACCCCACAAGCAGATTCAATCAAACCCCAACTATGGGTTAACACATCCCTAAACCCATAAAACACTTGGCAACTTTTGAATGTAAAACTTACAAGCAATTCTTACCATTTGATAATTTCAGCCACACTATCTTAATTTCAACAATTTCCTAAATAAATTCTTGAAAATGTCTGCTTCAACAGGTTGCTTGAAAAGTTGCCAGACTTCCTGATGTTGCTTTACCAATACTGAGTAAAACCAAACTTGTGTTGGTCCACTAGGTTTTACTCAAATTTCACAACTGTTCAGTCGCAAGACAGGTAATCCCACAGTGCTAAAACGAACTACACAACAATAAAAAAAGCTTTGCCTAATAGAAAACGTTATATGTTTTCTTATACGAAACTTTGGAAATTGCAACAGGAATAAAAAGGGTGTGTACATATACACAGCAACAGAATGTATTGCCAAAATCAGTTTTTACACTTTCCTAAATACAAAATAGTAAGCATGTACAAAATAAACAAGTATTGGTGCGGATATCAATAATAAAGAATTATATTCAAATTATTCAATGCTGGGCAAAAATAGGGCAATATATTTATTAAGATCATCCACAGAATCCCCTAGCAAACCACTGGGTCACTGTTTAACTTTTAATACAGTGCCCGTGCGTCAACCAAACTGGCTGGAAATGTACAAACTTTTAAAGAGCGGAATTCTGTGTTTCCAGTGCTGAAATCAGTCACTGCTCAGGTCTGCCATGTCCACTGATCTTTACTAGACTGTCGCAGCAGTCTGGATATTTTCAGTGTAGTTCTATAAAGATTTGTCTTTGCAACAACATCCCTAGACTGCTGGCAATGCATGTATTTAAGTTTTAGGTCTGCAGTTTTGAAGAGTTATGGCTTCAGGTTTCTTTTTTTCACAATACATGTCCTGTTTGTTATAAGAAAGCCAGCTCTCATGCTCAATCCTTATTACAGATCCCAGCCTATGCTTTAGGTATATTGGACATGCAGAGGCTCTTGTATTTCTGAAGCAGCTTGTTTTTAGTGTGGACGTGCTCTCTCACATTCTGCAGCTGCAGCTGCTGCTGTTGCTCGGTGCTCATGCTGATGCCTGGCATTGTACTGATCTGCTTTCTCGCCTCCTGGATCTTGGTCTTCAGTTTGTTCAGCTCAAGCATATATAATCAAATGACAAGAGGCTGTCGGTAACAGAACAAGGTACTGTGTAAACCTTTTTTTTGTGTGTGAAATAAAGTGTAAAAAGTGTTTTGTGATCAGAAATCATGTAAGCAATAAGGCACAACAGGGTGTGGGATATACTCTAATATCCACACGCCTCAGGTGTGTTATAAGTCATGAGGCAAAGCCGAGTGGCTTTAACCGCCCGGGTGTGTGGATATTAGAGTATATCCCACACCCTGAAGTGCCTTTTTGTGCTTTTAAAATGGGTCAACTAACTAAATAAAAAATGAAAAAAAACACATTCTGTTTTAATGAACAAAAAAGTAACTTATATTAAATGTCCTACCACCTCTGACCTAAAAAAGTCCCTTAAAACTTAAAAAAACAAAAATGTATTTATTATTATTATTATTATTATTATTATTATTATGTTAATAAACATCGAACTGATTAAAAACATGAAGCATTATTTATAGATGTTAAATTGAACACTGCCATTGAAATTGCAGCTTTGAAGATTTACAGTCCCTTTTTCTGAACAGTAGGTGAAAACTTTCTACTTATGAAAGCATGAAAAATTATCCAGGGAAACACAGCTTCCAGGATTTAATCACGCAATGCTGTTAGGTTGCAAAGAGACATAGCATTTGTTATTTCTGTCAATCTTTCCAATATAAACAACATTCTTTATAATATCACATGGCTTTACAGTAATTGTTGTCTCTTTCAGTACAACTAATTTGATATGAGACACTGTTCCTCCTGTGGTAGCATCACTCCAAAAAGGTGCAATCTCTGTTTCATACAGCTGTACCAAGATAAAGGACACATTTGCTTGGCAGTGCATGCACTATAGACTTTATTAGACCAATATTTCCATTTCTAAGTTCAAATGTATAACTATTTTGTCTGTGCCCTTCCTTTTATTAGCGTTCTCTCAAAGACTTCTGCTCCTACAACGTTATCATTGACAGCTGCTCTCATAAGGACAGCAAAGTAAGTTCCTCTGCTGAGTTCAGAGCTCTTTGGACTGGACTGCCAAAAAGGATAAGGTCTTGTTCCAAAATGTTATTAATGGATAACCATGCACCCATTCATTCACATACTTTTCAACTACATGAGAAATATCATTCTCAGGCACAGACTTCAAAGTTACACAATTATGTGCAATCTGTGTTGGAATATAATTTGTTCCATGGAACAAGTTTTTAAGTTTTTGATTGTGCCCTTCAAATGGAAAGGCAGAAGTACACCAAAGGGGGCCATATATGTTAACAGCATCACATAGATGCATAAGCTGATGTACATTGTATGACATAAACTGCACGCTATATATTGCAGGGATTTCTTTCAAATGTTCTAATTTTAGATGTTGACGTTGACCAGTCATGTTCAGATACAGTCTGTTTAAGAAAGCAGAATATGGCACTGACTAAAAGCACCCAGTGTCTCAGGAATCGCTACATACAATCTCAGTACATGCGTTTCTCTGTTTTGCAATGCTCTCTCACCACATTCTATAAGATGCTCATGGGTTCTTGCTGCAGCTTCAATCAGGTGGATAAACCCTCCTCCTTTAGGTACAACTATACCTTTGTTTAAGCAATAGCTGCATCCATAGGCTCCATTGAATTGTTGTATTCCTTGAAGCATACATCGAGCCACTGCATCGCAAGAACAGATGATAGGGTACACTTTTGAAACACATGTTCTCTCAGTTTGTGGATGAACCCATTTGACACCTTCAATGTTTATCTGTTCAATGTCATCAACAAACTGTTTTAAAAATGTTGACATTTCAGGCTTCTCCTTTCCAAACCAGATACAAGCAAGAAGCACATGCTTGAAATGAATGGTTGGTGGTAATTCATTAATCACACACCGAATTGGCCACAAAGAACACGCAGATGACTTAAAAGCAGGTGCCCCATCACAGTTCCATAGTAAGGAAATGTCACTGTCTGTGAACAGGGGGATTGATTGATAATATTCTCCATTACAAATGTCACTCTTAGCAGCATTTCTTTCATCTCTATCAGATTTCACACAATCTTCTTTTCCTAATATATCAGCAATCTGCTCTTTGAGTGATACACTAATATAAAAATACCCTCTTCCATGCTACTTTCTCTGTTACATTCTACATTGCATTCACTGCAATGAGCACTTTCAGGTGGCAGGTAAACCTTGCACATTTTACAATAAAAATGTATATTTAGGGAGTCTGAAGGATGTTTAAAAAGCTTCCTGAACATGACCAATGATAGTATGAGGTTGTTGTTTGGATGGTGTAAACTAATTAACTTTAACAGGTCTTCCAATGCACAGGCAGGTAAACTGTACCGGAGTGCATATGAAAGAATAAGCACTGCTGACTGTGTAACTGTTAATTCAGACCCAGGAAAAATAACTTGCCTCATAAAGTCCCTGAAGGACCCTGAAAACCATTTTCATCCCTCAAATTCTCCTCACAGTTCCTACTACTACCTTGCTCACTGTCATTACTGCAATTATTAAAAGTCTGTCCTAAATCACTCTCTCACCTGCCATTGTAGTATGCATCTTTTAATGTGTCGTTTCATCACTGTCATGGCTGGCACTGTGGCTTTCTTCATTGATTCTAATATTAAAAAGTTTATCATGATTACCTTCATTGTCACTATGCTGGATTTCAACTTGACCATGATTATCCGAATTCGTGTTGATGTTTTGATCTGTGTCTGTACAATGATTATCAGAATTAACGTTAACTTCACTGTGGTCAAAGTCTAATTCAGGATGAGGCAGTTTTCTCCTCCACCTACTAGTCTTTGGGAGTGAACATTCCTGAAAAATCTGGATCCAGAAATCTGTGGGAAAAAACATTGATATATTATTATAAGTAGTCCTATTTAAATGTTCGCACAGTACTGTGTGTCTAATGTCTAGTGACGGCTGGAGAAAAAATACAAATTAGCATCCTCAAAAAGAGGATGTTAAAAATGTTGACCATTTAACAAATTTTTAAATGAAATAAAAAAACTGATAAAAGAGCACGCCATTTAGAGGCCACTGGTCGACAAAGCCGTCATGTCGCCAGCGGACTCCGCGTTGGCGTGCTCTAACTTAACCCGGGACTGGACCAGGGCCCTGAACATGGCTCCGCAGTCAAAGAGACCCTCCCCGGTGATCTTACACTTCCTGGTCTTGTAGATGGCCAGTCTACCAAGAGCCAGGAGCAGATTCACCAGTTATTATAAGTAGTACTGGAATAGTATTATTATTATTATTTCCATTACTAATAAAATAAACTACTTATTATAAGTACTAGTAGTTGTATTTGTGTTAGTAAACCTTTGCACTGGGCAAAAAAGCTCTGAAAGCTTTCTTGATTAGTTTTTAAGTTACAAAGTGACCACATACCTTTTATAGGGTGCTTTTACTCTTGTATCCTTCTTCCTACTATGAATGTCCTTGTTCTGCTACATTACACTCTTTACACTAAAGGGGAATACACAAGATCATAATTTAATAAAGCAATTTGAAAAAAATACTTTTTGAATGAAACATGATCTTAGTTGTAACCATGAAGTGTGGTGGATGCAATGGATGCATGGTAACCTAACTTTTTATTATACTTTAATGAATAGAAAATAACATTTCATAACCTTGTATGGTACAAACGTATTATTATTATTATTATTATTATTATTGAAATGTACCGGTAAATAGTGTACTATTAAACAACGTCATGTGCTTATATGTTTACAGTAAATAAAGACAAATGACCAATGTTTTGACTTTATTTCGTTTTACAACAATAACTTGAATTCTGAAACGGTACTCGCCTACGGTAATGCGCCTAGACCAGTTGTAATTAGCAACTTTGTATCTAATAAAGTGTATCCTGCGTTTTTAATTAGCAGCATTGTATCTACTATAGTAAACTGTGGTTTAATTAATAAGGTTTAAACCATTTATAATGTTTGGGGATACTACAAATGTGACATATGAGCACTTTTATTAGTAGTAGTAATAGTAGTAGTACGTTCACCTAGTTGAAATAGATGTAATAACATTAATAACTTTAATAACATTATTATTATTATTTGTTTATTTAGCAGACGCCTTTATCCAAGGCGACTTCCAAGGCGAATAACATACATCAATATAGTGTTTCTTACCTGGAGACGCTCCTTTCTGTTTCCTCTGTGCTGAGATTCGATTTATCTTCATTCTTGCACTTTTAATCTGTACTTTTTAAATTGTGTTTCATTTACATATTAAGTGTACATCTCAGTCTCTCTCTTTTAGGTTTGACACTTTTTGCAGTTTAATTTTAAATATATGTATTGCTTTTAAAAAATTGAATGGCAGCACAGTACATGCTAATTCAATAGATTGAAGACCCCCCAAAGTGGGATGTTTTGCCCATATTAATTTTAAATATATCACGCCATTTTAAAGCTGGAAAACATTTGCTGCTTCAGTATGGGCTATTAACAAATACATACAGACTTTAACAAATGTATTACTTTATCCCTAACTAGATAAATGGATGCATGCACACTGACTACAGATTATTATTATTTTCTCTGTTTTCTAAAACCACATGCAGGAATGAAGGTCAAAGTTTGCACATGTGCAGTACGCTATCGGAATAAGTTTTCCGAAATGTGTGTTTACATGACATACATTTTGTTAATTTTCGGAATTTAATTGGAAATTTCTAGGTGCTGTTTTCCGAAAACTGACTTTCAGAATATTCTGATACATTTTCCGAAAACTGTGTTTACATGACTTTTGATATCGGAATTAGTTTTCGGAAAACTTAGTTTTCCGAAAAATATCAGAATTCTTATGCTCATGTAAACGCACTGAGTATTTACTTTTCATGACTAGCTACAGCTGTCATCTTTTTTTATGTACTCATACTGTATTCTTGTGATTCGCTTCACTCCTGGTGTGCATACTTCATTCGCCTCGAATTCGCTCGCTCGCGTTGTTTGCGTCTTTCGCGTCCGGTGTGCATAGCCCTTTAGTTTCTCAGCGTCGGATAAGGAAATAATTGGTATAAGTTTGGCTATATTCTTCAAATGATAAAAATATACTTTAATAACTTTCCTAATATGAGTCACAAATGATAGATCAGGATCAAAGATGACCCCCACATTTTTCATTTCAAGATTAAGTTTTGATGAGAGACTGCTAGGGTCAAACTTGTTTAGTTGATTCCGAGTGCCCACAAGCATAACCGCTGTTTTATCCGAATTCAACAATAAACAATTCTGAGACATCCAGCACTTGATATCTGCAAGGCAAGCAGCAAGTAACACCCCAGCAGAAGTATTTCCTAGCTTTAAAGACAGGTACAGCTGGGTATCATCCGCATAGCAGTGGAAGTTCACTCCATGTCTTCGGATAATGTCACCCAACGGTAGCATATATATTGAAAATAGCAAGGGACCTAGAATAGAGCCCTGTGGAACACTGCAGTCAATTTCAGTCAATGCTGATTTCTCCTCCCCAGACGAATTGATACCTACCGGATAGATAAGATTGAAACCAGGATAAGACAAGGTCAGACAGTCCCACTGTGTATCTGAGCCGATTCAATAAGAAGGAGTGGTCTACAGTGTCGAAGGCAGCACTTAGATCTAGGAGAATTATCAGCTTATCAGCAAATCTTTTACAACTCTGACAAGGGCTGTCTCTGTGCTATGTGCAGCACGAAATCCAGACCTCAAATACACCATTACGAGTTAAACATTTTTATACTTGTTTTGCAAGAACCCTCTCTAGAACCTTATCTAGGAATGGTAGATTAAAGATTGGCCTATAATTATTGAAAACTTAGTGTCCAAATTGTGTTTCTTAAGCACAGGCTTTACCACAGGGAACTGTACCAGAGGAAAGTGAACCATTTATAATGTTTACAATGGGGGTATTAATAACACCAAGACCATATTTTAATAGTTGTGTGGGGATAGGGTCATCAAGAGAACAAATAGTAGCTCTCATATGCTGGACCAACACTGTCAGCTCTTGTAGGGTAATCAAAGAAAAAACATCCATAGTAGCCTTATCAGCTCTAGTTGGTAATATTGTACTACAATCCTCCTTAATAGAAGGTATTTGTGGAATCTGATTTCTGATGTCTACTATTTTATTTTTAAAAATAGTTTAAGAAGTCATTGCAGCTAAGAAAAGAGCCAATACCAAGGGTGGAACTATTATGGGAGGGATTCATTAATGTATCTACGGTAGCAAAAAGAAATCTACGCTGTATCCAGGGCAGCTGTAGGATTATGTATTGTTTTATTATTTTCCCCACAATTCTGTGACATTGAAGGGTGTTTCATTTAAATACTAAATAACTTGTTCCAAAATAGAATTTCTGATTTGTTTGTAAATTCTCAGCGGCACCACGTGCTAAAATCAGCTTGTCATAAATGCCACTAACTGGGGGTGCTGCTTTGTGGAGTAATATTAAAAACACAAGTACACAGTGACATTCTTATGGAAGGCCATGCAAGTCAAAAATATGGAAGGCCATCCGGGTCAAAAACGCACATGTAGTACATGTATTGATTTGGACCAATCAGAATACATAAAATAGTATGTGTTCTAAATAAATGTAAATTAACTACGCATTTTTTAACATAGGAGCTGGTCATTTTAAAGTAGTACCTAGTCATGCTGACATAGTTGCTTGTAATGACTTTTGTATTCATAGCATAATTACAAGAGTAGCCAATCACCTTTGGGATAACATCAAGAATAAGGAAATTGGAAAATACCAGAGCAAGAGATTTTCTTAAGAACATAAGAACATAAGAAAGTTTACAAATGAGAGGAGGCCATTCAGCCCATCTTGCTCGTTTGGTTGTTAGTAGCTTATTGATCCCAGAATCTCATCAAGCAGCTTCTTGAAGGATCCCAGGGTGTCAGCTTCAACAACATTACTGGGGAGTTGGTTCCAGACCCTCACAATTCTCCGTGTAAATATATTGATTTAGGGTTCCCAGGCATCTCAGGAACACTGGGATTGTCACAGTTTCAGTTTTCAGCCCAGATTTTTTGTCCTGGTCGGACACATTACAATTTTAAACCGTACAAAACTATAGCAGTGTGATTGTGTTAACACCATTCAGAAATAAAATAAGCCATTTTGTGTATGTGTTTCACAATCTGTTTAATTTCATGGACCATGTCTGTTTTTTTTATTTTATTTTTTTATTTTTACTATTTGTCAGATGACAATAAAAAGAAAATAATGAATTGTTACGATCTGCAACTAATCACACAAATTACGATTAGGTTATATACAGTTATTTTAACTGCTTCACGGAGTCATTGAATTGAAGAATTTTTCAATCTGAAAATCTGGTAACCCTATGCCGATTCTTGAGACAGACAATGTTGACTGTGACATAATTCCATTTATATTTCCCAGACTTTTAATTTTAATTTTTTTTATTTCAAATGTACAGTGATTTTTAATTGGATAATTTATTATATCTGAAACGTGTACTAAATCATGCATTTTTGACACGAATGACCTTACATTCTGGAATGGCCTTACATCCTAACAGTACACGCTACTTTTCGATTTGTTTGCTCTAAACATTTTATGGTAAGCAAGTAGTAAACAATATAGCATGGACTGTGATTCAAGATTTTCTTTTTTTAAATAGATAAACAGGTGTTGATGCTGGCTTCGTTTTATTGCATGGCTTCCTTCATATCCAGGGGTTAGGTTTTTTAAATGGCTCTCAGCACCCCCACTATAACAATTGTCCCAGCACCACTGCACTAATACTCAGGAAACACACCCACTATTTTAATATCCAGTTTTATCCAGTATAAAGCTTCGGTTTTTCTGTGTTTATTTTTCTCTTTTTTTGTGTTTATTTGTAGAAATTGTCTGGCTTTTTGTACATGGCCAAAAGTCAGTTACGTGGGATGTATTTTTTTACATTGTTGGAAGAGTGAATTGACCAGACCTGTGTCTACTATTAGGTTAGGCCACTGTTTGCTCTGATCCCAGCCTTGGCACAGTGTGTCATAGACCACAAGAAGCTGGAGGGGGCCTCCATGGATAATATATCACACAAATGGTGCAGAGATGTAGGCAGAGCTGGATGCTCAATTGCATTGAAACGGGGGATTGTTGTGCCAGTGGAGGATGCTTGTCTCGGTCAGGCTCCATTTTCACACAATTCACACAGTGAATGGGTACAGGGGACAAGTGCAGCATGGTTGTGGGGACTTGATTCACACCAGTGCTTAACTAAACTATGTAACTGGTGTGGCTGCCAGAGTAATCAAGGGACCCAGGGTATACCAGGAGAACACACCCCACACCAGGGTATACCAGGAGAACACGCCCCACACCAGGGTATACCAGGAGAACACGCCCCACACCAGGGTATACCAGGAGAACATGCCCCACACCAGGGTATACCAGGAGAGCATGCCCACACCAGGGTATACCAGGAGAACATGCCCCACACCAGGGTATACCAGGAGAACATGCCCACACCAGGGTATACCAGGAGAACATGCCCACACCCAGGTATACCAAGAGAACATGCCCCACACCAGAGTATACCAGGAGCACATGCCCACACCAGGGTATACCAGGAGAACATGCCCCACACCAGGGTATACCAGGAGAACATGCCCACACCAGGGTATATTAGGAGAACATGCCCACACCAGGGTATACCAGGAGAACACGTCCCACACCAGGGTATACCAGGAGAACACGCCCCACACCAGGGTATACCAGGAGAACATGCCCCACACCAGGGTATACCAGGAGAGCATGCCCACACCAGGGTATACCAGGAGAACATGCCCCACACCAGGGTATACCAGGAGAACATGCCCACACCAGGGTATACCAGGAGAACATGCCCACACCAGGGTATACCAGGAGAACACGTCCCACACCAGGGTATACCAGGAGAACATGCTCACACCAGGGTATACCAGGAGAGCACGCCCCACATCAGGGTATACCAGCAGAACACGCCCCACACCAGGGTATACCAGAACACGCCCCACACCCAGGTATACCAAGAGAACATGCCCCACACCAGGGTATACCAGGAGCACATGCCCACACCAGGGTATACCAGGAGAACATGCCCCACACCAGGGTATACCAGGAGAACATGCCCACACCAGGGTATATTAGGAGAACATGCCCACACCAGGGTATACCAGGAGAACACGTCCCACACCAAGGTATACCAGGAGAACACGCCCCACACCAGGGTATACCAGGAGAACATGCCCCACACCAGGGTATACCAGGAGAGCATGCCCACACCAGGGTATACCAGGAGAACATGCCCCACACCAGGGTATACCAGGAGAACATGCCCACACCAGGGTATACCAGGAGAACATGCCCACACCAGGGTATACCAGGAGAACACGCCCCACACCAGGGTATACCAGGAGAACATGCTCACACCAGGGTATACCAGGAGAGCACGCCCCACATCAGGGTATACCAGCAGAACACGCCCCACACCAGGGTATACCAGAACACGCCCCACACCCAGGTATACCAAGAGAACATGCCCCACACCAGGGTATACCAGGAGCACATGCCCACACCAGGGTATACCAGGAGAACATGCCCACACCAGGGTATATCAGGAGAACATGCCCACACCAGGGTATACCAGGAGAACACGTCCCACACCAGGGTATACCAGGAGAACACGTCCCACACCAGGGTATACCAGGAGAACATGCCCACACCAGGGTATACCAGGAGAACACGTCCCACACCAGGGTATACCAGGAGAACATGCCCACACCAGGGTATACCAGGAGAACACGCTCCCCACCAGGGTATACCAGCAGAACACGCCCCACACCAGGGTATACGAGGAGAACACACCCCCACACCAGGGTGATGTCAGTGAAACAGTATTTGTGAAAAAATGAAAATGTTACCACTGTGGTACATTCTCTGATACGGAAGGAAGGGCCTTTCTTGTAAAGCTGCTGCATTCTGGAATGCTCTGCCTTCTTCTGTCAGGGAAGCTGGGACTCTTACTTTACAAACTGGCTTTAGTTTTTCAAATTCTAGAATTAAAATCATATTTTGTATTATTTTTTTATTTATGGTTTATTACATTTTGTATTACACTGTTTTAAATGTAATGGTTTAATTGTGATGAAATGAGCTATAGAAATGTGAATTTAAAAAAAAAACACATTTAACAATTATTTTTATTCATTTTTTAATTTTCTCCCAATTTTTGGAATTACCAATTATTATTCAACCGGTCTCACTGCTGCAACCCTCGAACTAACTCGGAAGAGCCGAAGATGAGCACTCGCGTCCTCAAAAATGAGTGCCGTCAGCCATCCACTTTTTTTTGCTCTGCAAGCCTGCCGTGCAGCCATCTCAGAACTTACAGCGTCGGAGGACCACGCAGTTCTGAATTGTGTACAGGCCGGCCTGCAGGCACCCAGCCAGCTACAGGGGTCACTAGTGTGCGCTGAGCCAAGGACTCCCCAGCCGACCTAACTCCTACTCTGCCCGGGCAGCGCATGGCCAATTGTGCGCCGCCCCCTGACTTCTCATTGAAGATGATTGTGTAATGACTGGACCACGTGCACTGTGTTAAATGCAATGATGATTGGACTGGAGTCTTTTGTACTTTGCCAGAATTTTTACATGCGGATCAGCATTTATGATGCAAAAAAACAACCAAGGACAAGACCTCGGTGTCCTCATACTTTCACAATACAGCACTTCGACACTTTGGAATTTCCATGTGTCAGAAGGTAACAACACTGTTTAACATGAAAAGAAATCCATGTATTTATTTCTGAGAATTATATGACTGGAAAGCATGTAATATAAGCAAGTTCAATATGTTTAATACATGAAGCACATGTGAGGTATTTTTTTTTTATAGTATATATTTTATCTTCTGCCCCAACAAACTACCGGAATGAAATTGTGTCAGGGTCAATAAACTCACGTTCAAGGTAAAATCAATAGCAAATCAAGGCTAAAATGAGTTACCATTAACCCAAATACATCTGAACTTACACTCAGTTTGTTTATCAGCATGACATTTGAGTTCAAGTTGAATAGCTGTCACAGCAGCAGTAGGACATATGAATGTCTGTATAAAAATCATAAGAAAAATTATACAGGCTGTAATGCATCAAATGTCACACTGGAATTTTAAATTTAGTAAGATCCCAACTTGGTGTATTTCAGTGCATTAAATACATGACATCACCGCAACGTTACTTCCGTGCC
This sequence comes from Acipenser ruthenus, assembly GCF_902713425.1. Classification (NCBI taxonomy): domain Eukaryota; kingdom Metazoa; phylum Chordata; class Actinopteri; order Acipenseriformes; family Acipenseridae; genus Acipenser; species Acipenser ruthenus. The sequence continues at coordinate 12,927,596 of NC_081210.1, read as the reverse complement.
TTCAGATGCATATGGAAAACTACCACTCCCACTATTGTAAAAACAATTGCTTTTCCATGCACATTTGTGTGGCGAGCCCTAGCTGTTAGGTAAGCATGTTCTAATCACAATTCATAGCTGAGCATCACTGTAGGATATCAGATCTGCTGTGTTCTTAACAGCTTCATTGAACCCTCCTGAACAAAATGTTCCAGGTGTCCCTCTGAGGGTTACACACAAAAACAGTATCCAAGTGATGACAGCCATGTGTGCTCTTTGTGCAGAAGAACACAGGTCCTAATTAATGATCTAAACAGTTTAACCATTGGAACAGGATCCTTGCTACCGTTTCACAGCTCTAAAATCTCACAGTTATCTTAAAGTATTGTAGCTATAAAATTGTTCCATGCATTTTCTCCACTATAAACACCCATTCATTATGTAGGTCTCAAATGTGGAAGTTTGAAAGAAATAAATGTTTCTGTTTGCAAGCCGTGCTTTTAGGTTGCCTCGCACGTCCAGTGTCATTTCACCTGGAGAGTGACATTGCTCCCACCCCTTCACTGGCATCTTTTCTGTCATTAACTAATCAGCTGCTTCCAATTATGCCTGGCATGCTTTCAGCTAGTGACATGCTTTGACCCAAAAGACATTGCTTGGGTGAAATGAACAAGAAAGTAAAGCAGTAATAATAATAATAATAATAATAATAATAATAATAATAATAATAATAATAATAATAATAATATTTATTTCTTAGCAGATGCCCTTATCCAGGGCAACTTACAATTGTTACAAGATATCACATTACTTTCACATACAATTACCCATTTATATAGTTGGGTTTTTACTGGAGCAATCTAGGTAAAGTACCTTGCTCAAGGGTACAGCAGCAGTGTCCCCCACCTGGGATTGAACCCACAAACCTCCGGTCAAGAGTCTAGAGCCCTAACCACTACTCCACACTGCTGCCCTGTAATAGACTTTCCAGTAATAGACTTTCAGTCAGGACAATCTTGCGTAAAATAACCACCTTTATTATAATAGGCATGTCATATGCAGACAGGATAAAATAATTGAATCTATTCAGTCTTGAACAAAGCAGACGAGTGGCGATCTGATTCAGGCATTCACAATTCTAAAAGGTATTAACAATGTTGACCCAGGGGACTTTTTCAATCTGAAAAAAGAAACAAGGGGCATTCAGAACAGAACATAGGAGTCACTTTTACTGAGAATTGTGGGAGTCTGAAACCAAGCTTTGGGCATCCCAAGCTTGGGTTGGGGAGTGAGGTGGTGGTGGTTGGGGAGTGAGGTGGTGGTGACTGGGGAAGAGGTGGTGGTGGCTGGGGAAGAGCTGGTGGTGGTTGGGGAGTGAGGTGCTGGTGGCTGGGGAGTGAGGTGCTGGTGGCTGGGGAAGAGGTGCTGGTGGTTGGGGAGTGAGGTGGTGGTGGTTGGGGAAGAGGTGCTGGTGGTTGGGGAGTGTTGTGCTGGTGGTTGGGGAGTGAGGTGCTGGTGGTTGGGGAGTGAGGTGGTGGTGGTTGGGGAGTGAGGTGCTGGTGGCTGGGGAAGAGGTGGTGGTGGTTGGGGAGTGAGATGGTGGTGGTTGGGGAGTGAGGTGGTGGTGGCTGGGGAGTGAGGTGGTGGTGGTTGGGGAGTGAGGTGGTGGTGGTTGTGGAGTGAGGTGCTGGTGGTTGGAGAGTGAGGTGGTGGTGGTTGGGGAAGAGGTGCTGGTGGTTGGGGAGTGAGGTGGTAGTGGTTGGGGAGTGAGGTGCTGGTGGTTGGGAAAAGGTGGTGGTGGTTGGGGAGTGAGGTTCTGGTGGCTGGGGAAGAGGTGGTGGTGGTTGGGGAGTGAGATGGTGGTGGCTGGGGAGTGAGGTGGTGGTGGCTGGGGAAGAGGTGGTGGTGGTTGGGGAGTGAGGTGGTGGTTGGGGAGTGAGGTGCTGGTGGTTGTGGAGTGAGGTGTTGATGGTTGGGGAAGAGGTGGTGGTGGTTGGGGAGGAGGTGGTGGTGGTTGCGAGTGAGGTGGTGGTGGCTAGGGACGAGGTGGTGGTTTTTGGGGAGTGAGATGCTGGTGGCTGGGAAGAGGTGGTGGTGGTTGGGGAAGAGGTGGTGGTGGTTGGGGAGTGAGATGGTGGTGGTTGGGGAGTGAGGCGGTGGTGGCTGGGGAGTGAGGTGGTGGTGGCAGTAAAGTGAGTGTGAATTCCATGAGAGGCTTCAGTAAAGTGAGTGTGAATTGCATTAGAGGCTTCAGTAAAGTGAGTGTGAATTGCATTAGGGGCTTCAGTAAAGTGAGTGTGAATTCCATGAGAGGCTTCAGTAAAGTGAGTGTGAATTGCATTAGAGGCTTCAGTAAAGTGAGTGTGAATTGCATTAGGGGCTTCAGTAAAGTGAGTGTGAATTGCGAGAGCGGCTTCAGTAAAATGAGTGTGAATTGTGAGAGAGCTTCAGTAAAGTGAGTGTGAATTGCAGCAGAGGCTTCAATAAATGTGTTTCATTGTTTAATTGTGGTGGCAATTCTATCCAGAGAGCATCGTAACAACATGCCTTTTTTGTTTAACCTTGTGGTCCAGTTTTTATTAACTGGTTTGTACATTTCTGCTGGTTGTACTCTTGTCATAATGGTTTCCCTTAACATCCTGCTTATACATTTTAAAAACGGATTTATGTGTTGAGTTAAATATATACATATAAAAAATAACAACTGGTGACAAGGATTAAAATGTGACCTTCCATTGTGCTTTAAAAAAAAAAGAGTGATTTTCAGAAGGTGACTCAATTTCAAGACGAAGGAACCAGAAAAGCAGTTGAACTGCAAGGCTACTGTAAATTAATATGCTTTTCAACGCAGCTGCTTATAAACTTACTCCTTGTTTCCAGCGACCTTATTTTGTACAAACCGATGAACTACAGACTTCATACGCTATAACTTATGTTTTTGAAGCCGCTACTTTAAGCAACAGTGAATGTCGAAAAGACGTGACTTTAAAGACAACTGCATTGATCTGTGAAGGAATAATATCATATGCTGTGTTAAAAACAAACGTGTAACACCACAATGGCAGGCTACACAGGCAGAATAGAGCCATTTGACAGTACTGTGGAGGACTGGACAACATATGTAGAAAGGCTTGAGCAGTATTTTGAAGTAAATGAGATACCTACTGAAAAAAGGGTACATAAGGACCTTTTTTATTTTATTGTGTTACATGTTCCCATGTGTTGCTACAACTGTTTACGTAAGGTGTGTGTATTGTTTTAATTTTTGGTTTTCCATTTTGACCACTTAAACTTTTAAATGTAATTTTCTGCCTCAAGATGGCTTCCCGTGTACCCGCATGGACCTCTCAGAACTACATTTCCCATCATCCTCCTGCTCACTGGTAAATCCATCTCAGGATAACCTGATAAGCCTGCTACCAAGACTTTTCAAGACTTAGTAAACATTTTGCGTGATAATTTCTCACCCAAACCTCTAGTCATTGCAGAAAGGTTCCGCTTTCACAAAAGGAATCAACAAGATGAAGAATCAATTGGAACCTATATAAGAACATAAGAACATAAGAAAGTTTACAAACGAGAGGAGGCCATTCAGCCCATCTTGCTTGTTTGGTTGTTAGTAGCTTATCGATCCCAGAATCTCATCAAGCAGCTTCTTGAAGGATCTCAGGGTGTCAGCTTCAACAACATTACTGGGGAGTTGGTTCCATACCCTCACAATTCTCTGTGTAAAAAAGTGCCTCCAATTTTCTGTTCTGAATGCCCCTTTATCTAATCTCCATTTGTGACCCCTGGTCCCTTTTTCAGGTCAAAAAAGTCCCCTGGGTTGACATTGTCTATACCTTTTAGGATTTTGAATGCTTGAATCAGATCACCACATAGTCTTCTTTTTTCAAGACTGAACAGATTCAATTCTTTTAGCCTGTCTGCATACGACATGCCTTTTAAACCTGGGATAATTCTGGTTGCTCTTCTTTGCACACAATATTAGCTGAACACTGCAAGTTTGGGAATGTGTTACAAGACACCCTAAGAGGCCGCTTGGTCTGTGGGCTCAAAAATGAGGCAATTCAAAAGCGGCTGCTGACAAACAGATCTTACCTTCCAACGGGCAGTAGAAATTGCTGTTTCGATGGAAACTGAGGCCAGAGATGCAGTTGAGCTCCAAGCAACTCATCACATAGCAGCAGCAACACATAAACTGCAGGTCACACATCAATACCAAAGTTAAACTACCCCACTCATATCGCTGTGGTAAAAGTGGACACTCAACAAATACCGTCGTTTTCAGAATGAGCACTGCAGGCAATGTGGGAAGCGAGAACACATTGAAGCAGTATGCCGTTCCATTCCAAAGAAACAAGTGACTCAGTGTGGCAAAGTGGTAATGACGTGCAGGTGAGTGCAGTGCAGAATAATCACACAGACAGACGTTGGTACAGGTGCAAGGGTGTTTATTTAATTTAATAAATGTCCAGAGCCTCAAGGCAAAACCTGTAAATAATAATAGTGCTGGAAGTGATACAGCGGCGTGTATCACTTCTAATTATAATCCTACGGGTTTGACCCGCAACCCCAAAGTCCCGTTCAGACACCCACACTAAACACAAACACAAAGACAGTGCGTGATTCAAGTGCTAAAAGGTGCAAACACAAAGACAGTTCCGGTAGTGAAAAGGTGAGTGGTGAAGTCCGGGTTTTTCGCTGGCCTGCGGCTGCAGCTCCGGATCGTGCTCAGTAATCTTTAGTGAGAAAAACAACACACAAGACACCCAGTGTTAGGACACAGACACGAAACACTCACGGTCGATTCCACAATACGGGCTCCTTCTTGGTTATATAATTTAATCATATGCGAACAGATCACTCAAGCCATGCCCCCTATTTATACCCTCGCCCATGACCCCGAGGTTAACGAGCGCATCCGCTCCTCCAGTCCTCGGATGCCACGCCGCTTACCGTCTGGGTCACTGAGCTCGGGTGCCATAGCTCCGCCCCCTTCCGAACTGACCGACTTCCATCTACCCTACGGAATAAATTGTCATGCCATTTCATTAAGGGTACTCTGTTCCTCGTACACCGTGCTCTCACAGGTCGAGAGGGAGATCTAACACTAAGACTCATTCGATCTCTGTCACACTCAGTCAAAAGTCAAAGGTTTGAGAACGGTACACACTGTCCAGGGAAACAGTGACACTAGTGACAGCGACTTGGGGGATGTGAGCATTAGCTGTCTGAAACGTGATTGCCTGGCCAATACAGCACAACAAGCCATCTGGATCACCCCCACCGTTGAAGGGCAGCCACTGAAGAGGGAGCTGCATACAGGTTCTGTGTCAAATAGCTAAAAATGACTTCAGTGAGTATTTCAAGGGACTCCAGCTACAAGAAACGAACATCCTTTTGAAAACATATACAGGAGAGAAAATCACACCAATAGGAGTTTTTAAAAGTACAAGTAGATTACAATGGCCAAAAGCACAACCTTGACTTGATTGAAAAAGGTGGACCAGCATTATTTGGTCGTGAATGTCTAAACTGGATACAGCTGGATTGGCACTCAGTTAAGGCCCTGCATGCCAACTATGCACAATCAGCTGAAAACACACAGCTGAAACTTGCTAGCAGAGGCAGCAGCGGTGTTCAAAGACAGCATTGGCACACTCAAAGACATAAAGGCCAAGATTTTCTTAACAGAAGGAGCATCTCCCCATTTCCACAAGGCATGCCAAGTACCTTACGCCACCAGAGAGAAGGTAGAAGAGGAGTTGGATCATTTTGAGTAGCTGGGTATTTTGAACAAGTCAACTGGAGCGAATGGGCAACCCCAATAATGCCGGTGGTGAAGAAAAATGGTTCTGTCAGGTTGTGTGATGACTTGAAGGTAACTATCAACCCAGTTCTTCAAACTGACCAGTACCCACTTCCTCACATTGAGGATATTTTTCAGTTGTTGTCAGGAGGCAGACGTTTCAGTAAATTCGACCTTGCGCAAGCATGCCTTCAAATGGAAGTGGAGGAGGAATCTAAAAAGTTTTTCACCATTAATGCACATAGGGGTCTTCTGCAGTACAATCGGCTTGTTTATGGTGTGGCTTCAGCTCCAGCTTTGTGGCAGCATGCAATGGATCAAGTGCTCTAAGGTGTACCTGGTTGCAGATGTTACCTGGATGACATGATTGACACTGGAGTCAATGATAGAGACCACATGAGAAACCTGAAACACTCCAGAGGTTAGAGGAGTCTCAGTTGAAAGTGAACCACAGTCATTGCAAGTTTTTCAAAGTCTCAGTCACATATTGTGGCCACGTCATTGATGCTGACGATAAGATAGAAGCAGTTCTGAAAGCACCACGTCCATTAAATGTGTCCCAGATTAGGTTGTCTAATGGACTGGTAAATTACTACTACAAATTTCTACCCAACTTGTCAGCTATACTGTATCCACTAAACCAGCTTTTACAAAAAGAGAAAAAGTGGCAGTGGTCGAAATGCTGTGAAGAGGCATTTCAAAAAGCAAAGCAGGCAGTGACCTCAGAACCTCAGTACTACAATATTAGAAATACGTCTTGCATACGATGCCTCACCATATGGCACTGGCGCAGTAATCTCCCATGTGATGTCAGACGGCTGTGAAAAACCAATAGCTTTCACCTCCAGATCACTCTCCTCAGCTGAACAAAATTATGCACAGATTGACTGGGAGGCATTAAGTTTAGTCTGGGGAATTAAGAAATTTGGACATTATCTCTATGGCAGAAAAATGATGCTTCTGACTGATCACAAACCACTTGTGTCAAACTTTAACCCACAAAAGGGGATTCCTGAAATGGCAGCTGCATGCATCCAGAGATGGGCTTTGTTTTTAGGTGCTCACACGTACGATGTGCAGTACAAAGGCACGAAGCAACATGGCAATGCTGATGGACTATCACGCCTTCCCTTAGAACAGCCCCATGATAAACAGCAGGAAGAATCAACGGCTGTAGATGTGTTTAATATGTATCAGATCAGAGGGTTGCCTGTGACATGTGCAACACTAAGAAGAGAAACCGCAAAGGATGCAGTCATGGAGGAAGTTTATGGATCTACGATGAAGGGGTGGATTCCACAACAACAAAGCCTGACTCCCTTTTATTCCAGGAAAGATCAAATCACAGTTCACCATGGATGTCTCATGTGGGGAAGTCGGGTGATCATCCCATCTAAGTTACTTGCACAAGTTCTTGAAGAGTTGTACACAGGACACCTGGGAGTAGTGAAGATGAAGGCCCTGGGCAGAGGATATGTGTGGTGCCCTGGCATTTATAATCAAATTGAGCAACTAGCTAAATACTTCTCTGGGTATCAGCATGTACAGTCTATGCCAAGTCTAGCTCCACTCCATCCATGGGACTGGCCCACTGCCCCTTGGCAGAGGATCCATATCGACTACAGGGCCATTCCAGGGAACTATGTTTCTTGTGGCAGTGGACGGTTATTTGAAATGGCCAGAAGCAGTCATAATGCCTACAACAACATCCACGAAGACCATAGAAGTGTTGAGAGACCTGTTTGCTCACACAGGTTTGCCAACTCAGATTGTGAGTGACAATGGCCCACAATTTGTGTTGGCCGATTTTCAAGATTTTGTCAAGAGTAATGATATCAAGCATGTTACTTCAGCGCCATATCATCCAGCCACCAATGGTCTGGCCGAATGCTTCGTGCAGACACTGAAACAAGCATTGCGAGCAATCTCAGCACAACAAGCAGCCCTGCAATACAAGCTTTCCAACTTTCTGCTTGCTTACAGAAATGCAGTACACTCAACAACTAATCCACACCCCATGAGCCATGTTAGAAGTGCAATAGCACACAAGAAGGCTTGGGCTGTTCTGATAAACCTCATTCTCAAAGAGCAGAGTTTTGGTCGTGGTGCAACAGAGGCCTCCCATGAAACTCACATGACACCGGACTGTACAAAGATTGCCAGGACAATGGTCAATTTGAACCTGTTGCATAATGTTTTTTATTTTATTTTATGAGGAGAGTGGACAGAAATAGCGGGGCCATCTGTGCAAGAACTTTGTAAGTCCTACATTTTTAAAACTCTGCAGCGCAATTCTGTTGCTGTAACTGTGTATTGAACTTGGCTTCGCTACTCCCTGGGGTAGATGCTATACTCATGTTAAAGTGGTACAGAACCCCCTGCAGTGTTACATTTGTAACATATTGACAATCTTTTGAAATTTTTAATCACACATCATAAATAAACTGGGTAATGCATTCACCAGCAGAAAGAGAATTTGTCTTCTAAACACGCAGTGTATCCAGTTCATGCTCCCTCCTGCAGCAATGCTGGCTCCCACACTATGCCACTGGTTTCAATCAGAGCACCAGCATTGCTGCAGGAGGGAGAGTGAACTACTACAATCAGGGGATATTGAAAAATACAGATTCAAAGGTAAAGTAACATGTTTCTTGTTCTGTAATAATATGATGCGTGTGGCTTGTCTGTGCTATAAAAAATAACCTTATAACCCAACAAAAAAAACTTTTACATAAATCTTTTCAAGTACAAGACAAAAAATGAAATGACTGCAATAACACAATGGGGACCCTGTTTGTTGTTGAAATATTCAGCTTCAGTTTGTAGGAGGAGGCTTCTTGTATGCTGTTGCTGTACAGAGGTCAAATGCATCTTAACAAACGTCCTTTCTGTCAAATGTTTTCTGCTTTTGACAGCCCGCCTTTGTCTTTGACATTTAAAAGTCAATCTCTCGACAAAAAATGTGACATTCTGTAGAGCAGCTTATTTTGAAAGGGACTCCAGCTTTTGAACCACGTGGTCAATATTGCTTTTAGGCCATTCAGTGGTTCTATAGTGGTTGGAGTCCCTGCAATCAGTATTTCAGCTTTTAATGACATTGCACAGCAAGAAAGATTGATGGAATGACTTCACCAGCAACTGCCACTCTTGCAATTATTGCCCTTATAAAAGCTTACCACAATACGGTTTCACTTTTCACATGCTTTTCCCACCATTATCTATAATAAACCATAGTTTACCGTGGTTTCTAATATGCTTTACCATAGCTTTCTGTGCTTTAAAATGCTTACCGATGCTTTACCTTGCTTTCACTGTGCTTTATTATTACACTTTGCTGTGCTTTTACAATGGGTAACTTTTATAAGGGTGAAAACTGACACTCACAGGATGCCTGAAACAAGCATTGCTCAGCTGCCTGTTCCCTCTTTGAAATGTTCGCACAATGGTTTTTGTTCTGGTAGTGTCACCTTTGTTGTGGGTTTTGTGCTAGATTGAGTATCCCTAAAGTTTAAACTGGGACACGTTTGCTGTTCGGCTTTGAAGCGGTGACAATGTATTTGAACTTTTGTCTTCTAACAAAATAGTGTGCCATTAAATTATTTTTTCATCTTATTATGCATCATAATATGCATAATACAGGTAGCCCTTCCATTGCATTACATGTATCATGATACAGAACCTACAACCTGCATATTGCGATATGCACGTGTCGTTAGTGTATCTTTACACACTTCATTTGAAACTACTTCCCCTTTAAAAATGAGATCTTTTTTTTATTACAGTAGGTAATCTGTTGAATGGATGTACTGAATTTCAGGGACTATCATTTTGTTGAGAGAGTTATTGCATACAGTACTTACTGTGCCACGCATGCTGATTTTGCCCCTTGTACGAGCCTCCCTGTTCCTCCAAGCTGACATTCTGTTGGTATGTCCATGCCAATCCATCAGCCCATCCCTTAAGGGGCAACCTTCCCATCTCACATCTGTTATCCACTCCGAGCGTGTCTGTAAGGCTGCATATAGCTGACTTCCAATCAGGCAGAGTGATCACACATGCTTAGTTCCATTATTATTTTTCTGTGCCTCAAAGACGCCTTTAAAACATCTCCTTACAGTTAAATGGGGAATGTGGCCATTCCCAAATTGGTTATTTAATTGCCAGTTTGGAGGTGGCCATCTGTATAAAAGAGGAGGCAGAGCCTTTGTTCTGGTTGGATAGTTTAGGAGAAGGGCTGAGAGCTGCTCTAGCACTGAGATCACTTCGCTTGGGTGGGTTTTTTAATTAGTATTTTTATTTGTTTAAGTGTTTTGTTTGTTTATTTGGTTGTTTAATAAAAATGCTCTAGCAGTGCTGAACTGCATGTGTGGTCGGTAGCGCTTCAGTCACGGCTGTACAGCGGCACGAATAGCAGACACAGAGGAGGATGATGCAGCTCAGCACTGCTAGTGCACTTAAATAAAATAAAACAAAAGACTGAAACAAAGAAACCAAAAATACAAAATGAAGTGGAACCCAAGATGCAATCTCGGTGTTAGAGCAGAGAGCACACCCTGCTGCTCCCAGCCCTTCTCCTAAACTACACAACCAGAACATGATATCTGGAAGCTTTTCTCTTCCTTTTTCACAGAAAATGTTATGCTTCCTGGGTCACTTCACCTCAGCAGTGTTTTCTCCGTCACTGGATGAAAGCATGTCAGTCAATAGGGGAAGCAGCTGATTAATGACAGGAAAGAAGCATTTGAAGAGGTGGGGACAAGTTCACTCTTCCAACTCCCTACAACTGCACTTGTGGCTGCTTTCTTGTATGTCTATTGTAAGTTATTGCTATAACATGATGATAGTGTGATAAAGTCATGATGATTAATACATTTGTGCCCAGGCTTTAATACAAGATTATTTGTGCATGCCTGTGACAGTAATACAATGATTCTTGGTGGTAAATCTCCCTCCCGACCTGTGAGGGCGCTAAGTAGCGAGAACAGAGTACCTTGGACGAGTTGGCCAGACACTTCATTCCCAGGGTTCAAAGGAAGCTAGAAAGCGGGCGGGACTCTGGTGCATTAACTCATCGACCCGGAAGGGAAACGATGTGGCAGTCGCGGATTGGAGGGGCGGCTGCATTCGTTTACAAAAGGGTCAGGCGTGACGGCATAGTGTCAGTGTCATAGTGACAGTGTGTGTTCGTCTTCGCCCTCCCGAGTCAGCGCAGGGGTGGTAGCGGTGAGCTGAGCAGAATAAAATAATTGGCCATTCCAAATTGAGAGAAAATAATAAAAATAATTGGCAACGACTAAATTTATATATAAAAAAACAAACCTTTCCAACTGGATTACAACTCTCTGTCTGTTAATTAAGCACCGTATCACTCCTGCACCTGTACACTGCAAACCACTTTGCCACAATGCCCTGTCTCCTTGAAGGGAATGAAATCCAGGCCTCACAAAAAAAGTGATATCTGCAATTCCCATAAAAAGCAAGCTAACATGGGATTTTAATGGAAGGTCCAGTTATTTATATCTAAATACAGGCTGGCATTAATATACCAGAATGCCATAGTGCTACAGTGACTGAACTAAGTCTGACCTTCTTCACTGTTCAAAAAAAATCCAGTCAAAGCAGGTTTTAAGACAACCTTTGCTTTTTGCCAATTTTAGGGTTGATTAATATGAAACACTATCGTAAGCATTTTTCAGTACTCATTATTTCAAACCAATATCTAACTTATATTAACACGTCCTACGCTTTCCATTCCCATCTCTTCCTGCCAGGTTCTAATTAATTTATGTTATATATAGAAATTATTGTAAGATAAATTCCTATCTTCTGTTATCCGAAAGGTATTTCCATTCGTTAATATTAACAAGATTGCTCATTATAGAGAGTATCTTAGATTTTAAATCGCTGACCATCAAAAATCCCAGCTTCATCTGCCAACACCAATGACTTATCTTCAACACTGCCTGTACCACAAGCAGGTGAGAACGAGGTTACAACATTAGTTGTATTCCTTCAGCAAGTTTACTGTTAGAGTTACAGTTCATACTTTAACCTTCAGTTCGCAAGCTTGTTGTGTTACTGTCATTAATGCTGCATGATTAGTTGAGACAAGCAGTATTTTGAAAGATGAAGTCAGCCAGCTGAGAATTCTCGGGACTGTTATATTTTGGAGATTTTTCGAGTCATCATCATCATTCTGAAATTCTGATCTCTGAAAAATGTGGGTTTCCTGTCAGTGTAATGCTCATTGTGGTACCTATTAGCGCAAGGAAGCACGGTTCCTCTCGATACTGATTGATGAGAGTAACGCTATTTGTGGTCCCCACTGGACAAAAAGGAATGTACATTTTCCTAAGAATTAGCTATGCTGAAGGATAGCCTATATATTTGGTAAAAGTAAAACATTAATACATATTGAAATAAATTAATACATAAATCAATACATAGACATGTATTTCTTTCTTTATCTTGATATTTATTTCTTTTTCACTCATATAAACACTGCCATTTAATACTGTATGAAACAAAAATAAATACTCAACAGTTCTTGTTCAATTGTATATTAGTGAAGATTTGTGTACATAAAGGCCGTCATGCTTTCAAATATTTTTACTTTCAAATTAAAAAATATATTGTAACGACCCAGACAATTGCTTTGTTGCAGGACTTGTTGTTTGTTCAGTTTGTCTCGTCTGTCTTTTATATGTTACATGTATTGTAAGGGGAACGGGTCACACCGTTACTTAGCATGGGAAGGTGGAGTAGGTGAATGAGTGGGGAGAATGTGTGTTGTTGTTTTCATGGGGTTGCAGAGCATGGATGTGATTGGTTGATGATGAGCCGGACAGCGGCGTGAAACGACAGGAGGTTATATAATAAGGGAGTGCATGAGCCTGGGGACTGGAGACAGTCCAGCGCTGAACTTGAATGAGAAACTGTGAGTGTGACTGAGCGAGCATGTGAGCGGAGAGAATATGCAAGTGCCAAGACTAAAATGTAGGGTTATTATTTTGGCGCCATGAATTCCGGCCCCTGACAGGAATTCTCTGTAGTTTCAAATAAAACAAACATTTTGAGAATTCAACACCGTCTCCCTGAGTACTACTTCCTAAACATGAAAACGTTACAATATACTAAATTAACAGATCAAGCTTATTATGATAGTTTGCAAAATCAGATGAAAGCTATCAATACAATCGGGATAATACATAATCATTATTTACAAAATCTTGTTTGTCTCTTGTTAAAAACTCTACAGCTATACTACTTGTGAACGCTACGGTGTCTGCATTGCAGGCTGCATTAGAAGCATGTCTTTGGTTTGATTCCCACACAGGGTTTATACTGCAAACTTTATTTTGTTTTTATGTATTTTATTTATGTGTAACAAACAATTTTTTTATGTGAATGAATGGCACTTTCATTGAACATACATACTTTTGCACACATAACTTCAATGTGCATATATATATATATATATATATATATATATATATCAAAAAAGTACCGTTCCTGCTGTAAAGGCACAGAAAGGAAAAAGACGGCAACTCCCAAAAATCCAGGTCCACAATCAAGGTTTCAACAAAACAAAGTTTTTATTCTTACAAAAATTAGCTTACGCGTTTCGACAACATGTCTTCATCAGAGCAGTACATGAAACGTGCACCTCAGACCTTAAATACATATACCGCACCCACTATCATAGCTATGACAATTGGTTGCACGTAATAATCTATTATATTATTAATACTCATTATATCTTTAGGTTAAATAATAGATTGATTTAAATATTAACAACCTTTTATATATACAGTCAATTAGTAAAACCGTGATTAAGAGCATGTCCAATTAGCATCATCAGTTATTACTATTGTTTACACTCAGATTGGTGTGCAGAAGCTAAGATTATATTAGTTATTCCATATTAACTTTCACTCATCAACTGGAAAACACGAATGACCTTAATCAGTATAATAAAACTAAAATCAAAAATCAGTATAGGAATTTACAACTGCATTCATACAAATATATAGATTGCCATATTTCACAGTAATCCATTTGCCCCTTATAATTAAATAGAAATCTGGTCTACATCTTAAATTAGGGGACATAGATAAACATCTTCATTCAGTCCAAGTGGTTCCAGTGTTTTTAGGGTGAATATCCAATATGCTTCTCTTGGCTTTCCAAATTACCCCCGTGTGCTGACACCTGGACCCTCTCCAAACCCACAAATCTAAGTGAGTGTGGAGAGGAACCATGTCCAGCTTTAATATAATGTTTAACCATGGCATAGTTCTGATTGGAGGTTCTTATAGCTGCTTTATGTTCTGCAATTAGTGGTCTTTTCATTTGTCCAATATATGCAGAACCACAAGGACATGTTAACATATACACCACCCCAGCTGTATTGCAATTAATAAAACCATGTATCTTGATTTTTTTGCCTGATCTTGGATGTGATATTTGTGTTTGTAGTATTTGAGCAATGAATACAATGGCCACATTTATAATTACCATTGGGGGGATGTGGCAGGATGGCTGATGTGGTGATGTGTGTGACGTCAGGTTCCAGGAAAGCAGTACACCAAAGGCAGAATGCGGGGCAAAACACTGCGTGGCGGTGCAGTTTTTTTTATTAAACAAAATAAACTTTTCAAAACACAAATAAAAGGGCACAAGGGCCAAACACAAGAAAGCTAGAATACCGGAAATAAACAGAACGAATACCTTAACCAAACAAAGGTAGCAGTCGTTTTCTCTCACTGCTGTCTATCTCCTCCAAACTCTCCATCTGTTCCTTCTCCTAACTCCAACCAAACAATGAGCCTGGAACTGGGCTTATATAGCAGGTGGTTAGGAGTTAATTGCACAATTAACAATCAATAAACTCCTGACCACCTGCACCTGAACAATCATCCCTGGATGGGAATTAACCCCATCCTAGCCAAACACTATTACAACTGCATTTGAACCAATACACAGTCGTTTTTCAAAACAGAAGAATATACAAAATACAATCAATAACAGTAAATCATAATACAAATATATAGGGGGAAGCGGGCACCCCGTCACAGGGGATTTTTTTGATAACCAAGTTTCTGGAGGACCCAATTTAGGACTAAATGAGTGAACGCGTGTGTCCTTTAAATTTCTTGCACGTTTAAATGTTATCAAGGGTGGTTTGCCCTGTATTATTTCCTTAAGTGTGTGGTCTATCCTTAATATATGCCAATGTTTAAATACAATCTGTTTAATATAATTCGATAAATGATTAAATTCAGTTAAAAAACAGATTGTATTGGCATTAACTGGGTTGCGAGTTTTCTTTTTAAGGAATGTATCCCAATCTTCACATTTAACTTCCTGAATGGTTTTGTTCAAGAGGCTATCTTGATAGCCGCGCATCTTGACTTTTGAAAACATTTCCCCTGATTTTGTAATGTATTGGTTTTCTGTGGTGCAGTTTTGTTTAATATGTAAAAATTGACCCCTAGGTATATTTCTTATCAGAAACCTTGGATGTTGACTATTCACAAGTAATATTGAATTGCGGTCTGTAGGTTTAATAAACAGAGTGGTATGTAGCATGTTATCTCTTTAATAGATCTCTAAATCAAGACAGTGTATTTTTTGTATATGTCTGTTTCACATTTTAATTGTAAATTGGTAGCCACTGAATTAATATAACCCACAAACCATCCAAGTTGTAATTTGGATCCTGACCATATCAGTAAAATATCATCAATATATAATTTCTATGAAAAAATAAAAGGCAAAAAGACATTGATTTCATTGAAAATGAACTTTTCTTCCCAACATCCCATATATAGGTTTGCATAGCTTGATGCAAAATATCACAGACGGTTCTGGCACGTCCCTTTTGTGCTGTAAGTCATTAGATCCTTTTGCATGGAAGGCCTTGGTTGCAAGGGTGTGCGGTTCTTTGATGGACCCAGATTCAGTTGAAATGTGTTTGCCCACTGACGATGGGAATGAGAATGCAGAGATGGGAGCCCAGCTAACAAGATTGAAGTTTTTGCAGGTATCAGGCTTTTAAAGACTGTCACCCACACCTGTGAGCAGAAACTGACTCACTGAGAGCAGAAACTGACCCAAGACTGTCACAGCTACTGGAAGCAGGCTGATCTTTGGGATACAAACTGAACATTTGTGAAACTGCAACAAATATTGTAATGACTGTAATGTGTTTTAAAGAATATACAACCATTAGAAAATATTATTAGCAGATCTGTGTAAGGCCTGTGAGAAGGAGTTCATTGCATTGAAGGTCAGACTGACCTGCTGAAAGTTCCAAATCTCCCTTATCAGGCAAAAGCATCTTTTTTAATAAGACTCTCAACAATTGAATTCGTCTCAAAACATTCTGATCGAGTGAGAGCAGAATGGCAGAATCTATGGAGCACAGTTAATATGCTAGAAGCAATCAAACTAGGTTTGATTATAGCAAGAAAAAACAAAAAGTATTTAAATAAATAAGAAACCTAATATAATAACATTAAGTAAATTTATGAGCAGTCTTAAGTTTTAATATACAAGGTTGCATTTGCAGCTAATTAAAAATTAATTGCCTTCTATGTATATCAATGAAGTAAAATAGAATTGCAGTTTCTAAGCGATTGCTATATTGGTAATTGGTTATACTTGGTTAATTCTTATTTGATACTATTCTGTAAATACTGTTAATATAAGTCATGGTCATCATAGCGATAGCTCTAATTTTGAATTCAATTTAAGGGGCACTTTTGTTAGTCAATTAACTGAACAAAAAGCTTACTAACATAAGAAAAAACAAAAAAAACAGCTGCTTAAGTTGACAAATAGAAGATTTATTGCCAAGAAATAAGCACACGTACACTCTCATACACTCCCATCTTCCACCTATTACCCAGTGTTTGACCATGAGAGACAGAGGTTTACCTTGCTTCAGTATCTCACGAGGCACCGCTGGCAGTTGCTATGTAAAGTTCATATCCTTATCACCATGGTCAAACGTGGTGAGATAGATTACATCATTATAACCACATCATGTCATGGCCCATAAAAGGGCTATTATTTTGAAGTGGAATGATTCTGGAATATTTTATCCCTTTACAATTATTGATAAAATAGTAATTTTCATAAAACTTACCTGTTTTGTACTAAATAGTTCTCAAATGTTATACCAACCATGTTATACCAAAAATGCATGGTATTTTCATTGTAAAACATGATATCTGTTACTTTAGGTTAAAGGAAGCGCTACATTTGTATGCCTTATTGCACTTCCTATGTCATTTCGCCCCAGCAGTGTCTTTTTGCTCATGTTACTGGCTGAAACCATGTGAGTCAACACAGAAAGCAGCTGGTTGGTGATTGACAGGAAAGAAGACTTTGAAGGGGTGGGGACAATTTCACCCTCCAGGTAATGGTAACCAAAGAAGCACAAGACAATCTAAAAGCATGGCAACAGAGATTTCTTCAACCTAGCGTAGTACCAGATATCATGTTTTAAAATAAAAATGCTATAGTGTGTGATTCTTTCGAAACTGCACACTTGAGACCTACATATGAATGGATGTGCATAGCAAAGAAGATAGCTGGAACTACTTTCTTAGCTACCATCACTATTTCTGAACACTTATATCAAAGCTGCTCCTTTAAGAGCCCCGTATGCGTCAGGACAGATGACGATCCATGGCATATATTCCACAGAACAGTGCGGGAGAACCCTCATGCAGTGTATATGCTGCAAGGTTACACTGAGTAACCTCAGCATTTAACACCAGAAGTCCAAAAAAGGGTGTATGGGTATCACACCAGGACTTAAAGTGGAACATAATAAAAATGTGATAAAAAGCAGAATGAGTGGAAACCAGGGTTCTGCTGATCTACGACATTCGGTAGGTAGAACCTGGTAAAAGTATGAGGCGTGGCCCATACTGCAGTGTTGCAAATGTCTGCGACAGATGTGCCATGGAATAATGCCTAAGAGGTTGCTAGGCCTCTTGTGGAGTGACCAGTGAACTTTTCTGGTGGGGCAGGTTAGCTAGATCATGGAAATGTATTCTTTTTATAATTCAAGTAACTGATTTAACTGTGCTACCTTGGTTAGTTTAAGCTTTTTTTAATACTTTTGGTGCTAGTAAACATTGGTTCGTATGTGCATTTTGATTAGTTGGTATTTCATTTAAAGTCAAATTTATGCAATATTTTCAGTTTTCATAATAACATAATGCTTTTATTGTATAATACAGGATTACAATGGCAGATAATGTGATATTTTCTCTTTTCATATGAACATAGGCTATATATGATATGATGTGACAGAGAGCGAATTAAGCCTTATCAGCAATCTCCCTCCTGACCTGTGAGGGCACTGTAGAACCGGAGCAGAGTGCCCTGTAATGGATGGTTCAGCAGTTCATTCCAGGGTCAGTCGGAAGCCGGCCATCCAGGAAGGGACGGAGCCACGATACCAGAAGTCATCGCCTTAATGCGGCGATGTGTGAGTCACGGATTGGAGGGTACGTGATTGGCCGTGCCACCGAAAGTGGGCGTGACGGAAGGTGACCCACTTGTTCACATATGACTAAGACTACAAAGAGACTAATATTTCAACTGAGTTGAACCCATGGTAAAAAATCGTATTACAACCTCAATTGAACAGAAGGACAAACATAACAGATTGATATATCAGGTGACATGGCCTACATGTCAGCTTAAAATGATAGGACTGTATATATGCATGTACAGCTATGGCCAACAGTTTTGCATCAGAATTCATTCATTTTGATTCATAAAGTCGAATGAAACCTGCTGAATAATGTTACGTTAACATATTGAATTACATACCGCTTTGTAGTTTTCCATATACTTAATGAAAAACTGACAAAAAATGACTTGACATACTGTACTACTATTACGGCTTCCGGTAGACTTTTGCAATGTCATATTGTAGTTTCTTTGATTGCATGATGTTAAATAAAATACCTAAATTATGTTCATATCCTGCTAACTCTTATACGTGACGGCATTGAGATGAAACTAAGATTGAGGACTTCCGTACAATTAAACACACATCTTAGTTTTAGTATTATGCACTAACACCATATAGTGTCAAAATAATAAGCACTGTGATAAGCAACTCATGTGACAAGCAACCCCAGTCTCCCCTACCATCAATTGTACTTTGTTTTTTTGCTACACCGCGGCTTCTTTGTGCTTGAAACTTATTCACAGATATTCGGAAGACCGACAGCAAAATAATACATTTTAAACACACTGAACTTAACTACTGTACTTCTAAAAATATGAAGTATGACGTGTGGACCTATGTAATAAAAAAATGTTTCATACAAATCTGTATTTTTAACAGCAGTATTATAGTGAAGACATGTTTCAAATCACAGTTCCATACAGACCTTAAATAATCTCGATATTGCAAAGTGGAAGTAAAAAAAAATGAAGACTGTTTATGAATATAACGAAACTCTGCAATCACATATGTCAAACATTTTCCAATGAATGTACATTTTTCTAAATACTGCATTAAACAAATTGTGCTATGGCAAGAAAGCAGCTTTTTCTTCATCAAAATCACAGCAAGGGCAATCAAGGGCAAAGCTAGCAGCTTCTGACAAACACTCTTTCTTCATTGGTCAGTGCTAACGGAATTTCAGCAGCGCCCAGCTCAAACCCCTTTCAAAATCACAACATGAAGGTGTGAGCAGGCTGGCTTAAGTGGTGACGTCAGGCCAGGAAGGAGTAGCACTGAGGTAAATGAAAGCACTGGTGAGCTAGTTTAATTATAAATAAAAAGATTTAACAAAACAAAACTCAAAATAAATGGCACTATGGCCAAAACAGACATAACAGACACGGAACACACCAACAAGTATCGTGCTGGTGTATAACCAGCACGCATAGCAGCTGTTATATTTAATGCATGAGCCACACCTGTGTGGAAGCCTTTGCTTTCAATATACTTGGTGTCCCTCATTTACCCAGGTGTTTCCATTGTTTTGTTCACTACTACTCGGGTATCGATTATTATTTTGAGAATTTAAAGAAAATGTAGAAAATATGACAAGACAGTTGTAAGCACGGGTCTCTGGCTTGCGTAATAAAGACAACGTTATAACAAGCTTATGCATTAAGCCTTTTCTTAACTGACAGGATATCAATGTTTTACAGAAAACAATAACACAGCGAGCGGCAGGTACACCTCAATAATAATAACTGCAGCGACTATTCTTCTCAGGAACTAAATCAGAAACAAAACAACATAACAATGACACCTGTGCATTCTTGCTCATCCTTGTTAGACAGCTTTTTGGATCTTCCAGTCCTGGGTTTGTCAATTACAGATGATGTTTCTCTGTACTTGTTGATTATGTTTTGGATACCACATCTTGAAAATCGAGTGATGCAAGCTATTTCACTCAATGTTTTTTTTCCTGATCCTGATCTCAGAGACTATATTACACAAAATGCAGCTTTTCCATTTCTCTTACTGTTTGTATTGTGTTCCCATTCATTCCCAGTGGTTGGGGCTCTGAGCAAGCTTTGCCTTTTTCTCCAGGGTCCCATTTCATCATAATATCAATGGAATGTTGAAGGCTGTTCAGTCCTAGCATTTAGGAATCTCCAGACAAGCTTAAAGCAATTTGAATACACAGACTGATTGGAAACACCAACACAGTAGGAGGTAAAGAAATGGAAATGACATTTGAAGTGACTGATGTCTCTCTGGCAGTCTGGGCTAATTGTACAATCTATTCTATACTTAGGGAAAATTAGGAATGAATGCAGTTACAAAGCTAAATATGGAAGATGAGCCCTGTAGATTCTATTCTTGGTCACTTAACTGAATTAGGCAATAAAACAGCATGCCAGTCCTCAAAAAAGAACTGCATTTCTGAATCACTGCAATAATGAATCTCATGGGAGCCTGTGCTGTATGCGTCTGTGAGCATTGCAGGAATTAGTGCTGTGAAATATGTTTACGTTTGCTTATTACTGGAATCAATTTGTGATATCCTTGAACACATGGTACTTGATAACATATCTATGAGAAACGAAGCCTTGACTTTATAAACACTTTATTTGTTTGTATTTGTTTTCTTACTTGCTGCTTTGTACACTTGTGTTTTGATTAAGTAAATAATTTCCAGAAAGAATAGGATCATTTGTTTCTGTTGGGTGAAACTGGATCCAACCTCAGCAGAGTATAACAAACGCATCAGTGTGTGTTGATGCTGGGGTTGTTTTTATTACTGAGCAACTATAGTAATGGAAAGCAAAAGACTCTTCCCTTACTTAAGTACTGGCTGTCCAACGTGAAGTTCTTGAGCCTTGTTGGCCCATTGAGCTCCTACATATGACTGATTTAGATGTATCTCATTGCAGGGCTTGGAAAGACAAGGATAGGTGGTTGTATAAAAGATACAGTCAAAATACAACCAAACTGAACATGTTAAGCACTTAGGCAGTGTCTTAGTTTAATCTGGATGTGACAGGGATGATTGGGCGGTGACGTCAGGCAGAGGCAGGAACTAAAAACTGACACAAGGCACTGCAGTTTTCAAAAAGAAAGATGCGGTTGGCCGTTGTTTTATTTAAATGCAAAAATAAATAAAATATTTTAACAAAATGAAACTGTGCTCACAAAGCGAACATAAAAGTTCTAACAAAACAAATCACGAACACAAAATATATGAAACACAGGTCAGGCTGAGCTGTAGCCTTCACTGATCCTGTATCTTTTTAGTTTTAGTCTTAGCTCTCGCTCTCGCCCTCCTCGCTTTTCTCGTACACCAACACACGAGCTGGAGATCTGCAGGCTTTTTATATCGTGGCCGAGGGGTTTAACTAGCTAGCAATTATTCTATTACCCCTTGGCCACAATCTGCACAAGTTTTTCAATTACTGTGGATGGGGTTTTCCATCCACGCTACTAACCAAAATAAACATCCGGCTACGGCGTCATTTAAACAAAACAATAACAAAACATACGGCGCTCGCCGTCATCTGTACATTTAACAAATATAATAATAATAATCAAATACAAAATAACACAGGGGCAGAGGGGGACCCCGTTCTAAAATAAAATAAACAAATCAATGTACAGGGCACTTCGTCCTGTTACACTGGAAAATGCTTTTTAATTACAGTGTAACATCGCATATCCGACCCCCTGTGGACTGGGGTATGCGGATATGTGAAAAAGTTCGATTTGCGAACATCCATAGAAAAAGCATTTACACATCCATAAATAGGTTAGTGAACAAACACAACATGCAAACTGCTTTAAACATGGGGACATTTTTTATTTAAAAGTAAGCAAATGTAAACAAGATTAATTAGGCTACAATACACAGTGTTGCTATGCGGTTTGCTATAAGCCATCTCCACGCAAAGCTTTTAAAAAAAAGTACAAAACAAACGGTAAATGTAAAGTAACCTGCAACTCCCTGCCTCCCTGGTTTTGCTTTCTTAATATCTCTGTCACGGTACTTCGCACTCTTTCTTGATATTGCCAACAGCCGATAAGCAGCTCAGTTTGAATATTGCTTTGGCTATTTTAAACAAACGGCCGGTAAGCATTGCGTTTATGAAGCTTGCTTTGTTTAATTCAAATGCATTTAAAAGCTACAACAACACGCTGCCAATATCTGCACGCGTGCACTCCATCATATAAACACATTGCACATAGGGCTCCCGAGTGGCGCATCCAGTAAAGGCGCTCCTCGCAGGATGTGCCCTATAGCCTGGAGATCGCTGGTTCGAATCCAGGCTATGTCACAGCTGACCGTGACCGAGAGTTCCTAGGGGGCGGCGCACAATTGGCTGAGCGCTGCCCGGGTAGGGAGGGCTTAGGTCGGCAGGGGAATCCACGGCTCACCGCGCATCAGCGACCCCTGTGGCCGATAGGGCGCCTGTGGCTCTGCAGCGGAGCCGCCAGATCTGTGTTGTCCTCCGGCACTAGCATTGCTGTGGATCTGCAGTGCGAAAAATGACGGGTGTTCCAGCCTCCGTTTCCCGAGTCGGCGGGGGGGTTGCGAGCGGTGAGCCGGGGATATAGATAATAATTGGGCATGCTAAATTGGGGTGAAAACCGGGGTAAAAATAATTGGCGACGACTAAATTAAAAAAAAAAAAACCACATTGCACAAAAAAAAGCTTTCTCGACTGGTATTGAAACGTCACTGCTACACGCAGCTGACTGACACACGCACACAGCCCGCCTCTCTTAAAGGGGAACGCACCAAAAGGCTGATTGCTATAATGCTTTCTTTCTGTTTCCATCGTGGAAGCTGCATTTGCTGCCAATGCCAATACTCTCGTAGCCTACTTTTAATATTTATTTATTCATTTAGCGAGGTGGTTAATTGATCAGGATGTTTATGTGACGGTCGGATATGCGACGTTCCACTGTATTTTTTTTTGTCAGATTTTTAGTTTTACTAACCCTATTTAAAGTGATTGTTGTTAGTTAAATACTTCCAGCTGTGTATTTTCATTCATTATATATGTCTCAAATGTCCAGTTTTGAACATTATTATTTAAAAAAAAATGTATATGGCACAAGGTTTGTTAGGTAAACCGAAGAAATATCTGTTTGCAAGCCATGCTTTCAGTTTGTGTTCAGTTTGTGTCACCTGGAGGGTGAAATTGCCTATGCCTTTAACCTTTTCAATCCTATGTGCTGTCATCTCATCACATAAATATCATAACAGTGTGTAATATATGGTTTCTAAGCCCTTAAACGAATGATGTTAATGTTCCAGAGAGCCCTGCAATGTTTAGAGAAACGCATTACATAACCTTTGTTGTGCCCCGTGTTGTCCGTATCTCAGCGTTATATTTTTTAAACATATAGCCGACTCACATCATGGTTCATAAATCAATTGGATTCTCAGCATTTACTTGTGAGACTTCGCCAGGAGCAAAACCATTTCTCTTCTAAGGGTCGCAGTGTATCCAGATGACGTGCCCTCCTGCAGCGATGCTGGTTTTCTGTTCACACTCATTTCTATCAGAGCATCAGCATTGTTGCAGGAGGGAGCCTGGGAGGCCTTCCAAAAACCTTTCCTGACTGATAAACCAGTTAGCCAGCCATGTGTGTCAAGAGTTTAATTATGGAACCAGTTAATGATTTACACATAAATAAAATTATGTGAGGTGTAACCTGTGTTTACAGGAGCTGGGACTAACCAGTCACCTGCTCTAACCAGCCAGAAAACCCCAAATCAGATTTTTTTAATACAAGTGAATTATGAAGGCACCTTGAATAAGAAGCCACCAGTACTAAACATGGCTCAAGTCATGTGCTAAACAGTGTCCTAACACTCACAACTGTGGTTCTGTACCATGTGAAACTGTAAGTGTGTTACCCTGAGGGGCCTGCATTTCTCTTGATATACCGGGGAGCAGGCATGCACACAAAGCATAATCTCACCAGGAGTCTATTTATGGTATTTTGTTTGTTAAGATATCTGTAGCATGGTTTCTAAGCTAATGCTTTATATATACAAATCCATTTACTGTATCTTGGAGTGTTCCATTTATCTGGTGTTCTTTGTCAAGCAAAAAAAGCTAGCGTTTTAAGATGTAACAGGATAGCGTCATGGCCAAGGCTGTTAAATTGTCAGGAGGGAGACTAGTGTACAGATACACAAACCAAACAAGAACAAATAAACATGGTACAGGACCTAAATAAAAGGTTTAAACAAAACACAAGTCAGACACAAAATAATATTCACCTTTAGGCTGGGCAGTGGCCTTCAATATCGGTTCTCCAAACGCTTTCCTCAAACTCCTTCAATCTAACAAAGGCTCTGGCTCCCTTTATATGGCATGTGGCTGGGGCTTGAGTGACCATCAATTATTCAATCAAGGCCATGTCACATTGCCCATGTGGAATTAACCCCATCTGTGCCAAACTTAAATTCAAAATAATGTATCTTTATTTATACAAACCACTCCCTATTAAAACACCAACATCTTCTCCGATTGTCCTCTTGAGGGCGGGTTGGAGGACCTTGCTACAGACGTCCAGAGATGTAAGGCCTTGATGTAACAGGTAATTTTCTCTTAATTCATGTAAAGGTGCAAGTAGGAATGCATGTGAATATTTGTTCCCTTGTGGCTCTATTGTGAAGCATAATAATAATGCCTATTCAGTTACTGCTCGAGAGAAACTCAAGAAACATTTTAATTGCTGTTCTCTTCTAACACAAGGACAATTTCAAAGCACAATGACGGCGTTTACATGGACAAGTCATGACAGTTTTCCTCATAATGTTTTTGCCGTACTTTTCAATAATGCTTTGCTATGCTGTTCTGATATAGGAAAAAAAGTCGGCCGTACCAATGCAGATTACTCAATTCATAGTCATTTAGGGGAGGGGATATTTAAATGTCCGTGTCTGCTTACTAAGTAGGAAAAGAACGACTGAATATCGTGAGGAGAACTTCATGCGTTGCCATGAAGATTTAAAAAATTTAACAAGAGAAAAGAATGTACTTGTTGTCGTGCACATTCCGAATTATCACGCATTATTGTTTGTGTCTTTTTACCTTTCCAAAACACACACACACACACACACACACACAAAAAGTATATAAAATAAAACTTCTACTTAGTCTACTTAGTAGAAGTTTTACTCTTAAAAAATCTAAAACATCTGAAAGTTTTATTTGATTAAGGTAGTCTATACATGTATGTGGAACATGTGGGAACACGGGGGGTTACACTACAATACAATACAAAACGGTATGATCCTTAGGCCTTGTCACAAAGACGGCCGGAGTGGGTGGCGTCAGACCAGAGCCAGGAAATAAAACAACAAGAGAGAGGTGGAGTTTGGTGGAGCTGAGCGAATGGTCTCGCTCAGCATTTAATACATAAACAGAACAGCAAAATAAAAAGGTTGTAACAAAACAGCACACGGCACGTGAAGCCAAAATAAACAGACAAACAAAACGGACTAACAGACAAACAAGGTGAGTGAAAACAACGGTCATATAAATTACTTTGTTAAGTTTTCTCGTTCTTAATTCTCTCCTCTCCACGCCCGTTCTCCACTCACCGAACACACAACCCCAAGTGAGTCAAACGTGCATCTATATATACTGTTGTGCTGGGATTCAATTACTAATTAATTATTCACTTGAATCCCAGCACGTGAATTAATTACGTGCAACCTCATGCTCACATATTAAATACTTTAAATGCACGTGAAGTGATGTGCAATCCCGTGCCTAAATACAATTACATCTTAAATAACTCGTGCTGCACACACCCATTTATATCCCGTGCAGCCATCTCTATACACCAACATTAACACACGCAACATACAACATATAAATGCACACATGGGCGGGGCACATTGCCACAGGCCTATATGAATATAAGATTGAGAACAGGGGGATCTGTAAAAATACATACAAGGTTCCTGAGCAGCTTCATGCACTGGCAGTTCTGTAGGTGGAGTACCAGGCTGAGCATCCTAATGTTCCTGTACACATCTGCTGGTCCCTATACCCTGCCTCTGCTCCGAGAAGCCAGTGACTGCTGGTCTGCAGCTGCGGTAGAAGTGCCAGGCGCAGAATCCGCTTAACACACACACATTATAATGAAACATGGATGTCTTGTAATATTATAAACATTCAAACAAAAGTCTTCATTTAAAGCGATACGGTACATTTATGTTTGTTAATTATATCCATTACTTATTGCACAATATGCCAATTGATGCTAACAATTAATTCCAGTTCTGTGTGGTGCAAGAAGAGGTGGAGCTCTGTTGTTCCTGGGACATCTTAAAAGAATTATAGAAAGAAAATACGACCATTACTCTACTACTACTACTATTAATACTACTACTACTACTACTACTACTACTACTACTAATAATAATAATAACAATAATAATAATAATAATATGAGGCTTAAAGTTCGGTTACTTGTGCTTACTTAATAATAGGCTATACGAGAGGTTTACATTTACAGCATCTTTTGCGTTGTTTCTTGTCTGTGTGTGTGTGTGTGTGTGTGTGTGTGTGGTTTGGTACGGCTTTGCTGAGGAATAACATGAGATTCTGCCAGTTAAACGGGATCTTGACTGCTGAAACCTCGTGAGCCACAAGCACGATTCCTGCTCCGGTTTACATGGGTTTTTACAGCTATTTTGATAATAAGAAAGCGATTGACCCTGCCCTTAAAGTCGCGCTGACCAAAGGACGTTCTTTTGCTGTTTTACGATGTATTGGCGTGACAATGTCACACAGTCATGACTGTAGAGTCGATTTTCACGAGCATGTAAACCCAGCTAATGACCCCTACGGTTAGGCCATGTCAAGAATAATTGCTCATGTTCTATATTTTACAATATAAGGGCACTTATGTAGGTTTGGTGATTTCTTTAGTGAGTTTCACAACCAGCTTCTGTGCTCGCTGTGTCTACATGTTTCCACTCTTCAATTTAACACAATATCAAAGTATTATAGAGCACCCGGCAGTCTGTACCAGAAACAAATTATGGTACCTTTGACGTATCCCATGTTGTCAGCATCGCAGCGTTATATTTTTAAACACATTGCCAACTCTTTCTAAATGTTGTCATTTATAACATCATTTGTCCCAAATCAACCGGAGAATACATTTCTCAACATTTACTCATCAGCATTCATCAGGAGAAACTTTTTTCAACTGAAATTCTAATTCCCTCGCTGATTTACCTATGATGTGTGAATAAAAATATCATAACAATCAAGATTATGTTGAAAAATATACTGCTGCGATATGCACAACATGGGACACAGCAAAGATAAAGCAAAGCGTTTCTTGTAAACACTGCAGGGGTTTTGTAACACTTTACTAGTCCTTCAACAAGCAGCAACAATACTAGTTTGTTAAGACCATTTGCCTTGCCCGACTCCAGGTGACTGACCTATGGTTAAAGCAGCAGGCTGTACTAAATAACAAAATGATACTGAAGGACTCCTTCAGACCAGAGTGGGGGTGGAGAATTGGCTGCCATTGTGAATTATAAAAAGCAAAACTGTGCTATTTACATTTTCATACGCCACACTAAATGCACTACAGTGTACCTTGTCCTAAAATTGAAATTGAAAACATGGCAAAGCAAATGAAGTTGTTTTATTTTTGTATGCATTGTGCCCTATTCTGTAGGAGTCACATGTGGCTGACGTACATGCTGCAAACTCTCATTTTCAGCAGCTGCAGAAGAGTTCTGCAAAAAAGGATCTTAAATCCCAATTAAACTGGTCATGGAAAGTCATTGATAGTGATCGAAGATTTACACAATCTCCATTAGTGGCTGATGTTGTTGACTTGTGTGTGATTTATGAACCTTTATAATGAGCCTTTGAGCAAGACTGGTAGCAAATGCACAGATCAACTGGGGCCGTCGTACTACCAAAGGACAGAAGAAAATGCAGTGTTCATAAGTACCTTGGCTACATGTTACAGCCTAGTTCAAATACATACAGCAAAATCTGTCTTTGACATTTTTTCTTTGGTACTTTTTGCAGAATCTATGGGCTTCTTTTTAAAGACATTGTTAGAGTTATCCCTTTATGCTGTGTTGTGTAAATGGCAGGTGATGGTGCAGCACAATGGCATTTGGGGTATGTTAATAAGAGAGTAGGGTGAGGGTTGCAAGTAACTGCTTTGCTGTGCTTTTTGGGGGGTTCATGAGGTGCTCAGGTGGAACAAGAGATGTTAAGGATTTGCAGATTGCAGGGGTGTGGTGGGCATGTTACTGCAAAGCTAACACATTACAATACTATATATAACCTATAGGAGGATACACTAATGTCACGATAATAAGATAAGCTAACACATGCTAGGATACACTATGGCGATATACAGGTTCATGATGTATGTGATGGTCCTGATGGGCGACTTGTACAATGCATAATAAGATTTAATGATCCTTTAATGACTGACTATTTTGTTACAAGACAGAAATGAAATGAGATAGGGAGAATCTGTATTCATACCAACCATAAAACACACTTATTCTTCATTCAAGAACCACTTGGTGAACTACAATGAGCTATCTTGTGCATTCTCTTCTTGTGTGTTTTACACTGCCAGAGATTTCATTACAACGTGAACAAGGATTCACGTGGAACTGGAACTGCCCTCCTCCCTAGAGCAGGCACGTTTTCAATGACCTCTCCGACTGAACTTCCAGCACAGTTAAATTGAATCCCACATAGTCGTGGTCATCACTGAACTCTTCAACAACCGCAGAGGAGTTCCAACAAAGAAATCTGTCAAGCATACTGGAACGCACAAACAAGTTTTCGAAGGCCATTGTCACAGTTTAGTAGGAAGCAGGCTGGTACCTTTTTAATTGAAAAAGTTTTTGAGCAAACTGAATGGTATTGATCAAGTTAATCATTGTGATTTTGTGCACGTGCAGTGCATCAATAGTCCAGTTTAAAAAGAGCAAAATAACTCAGGTCTTACAAAAGAACTGTTTGATATTGAAGTTAACTACCCTATGGTCTCAGCTGCTGTTGGTATCTAGGATACCATGTGTCAGCCCTTTTTGTCCCAAAAGATTTGTCATCCATCTTTTGTTTGGAACCTTCTGACACTAAACATAGAAAAAGGCAGACCTGAATGGAGTTTAATGAATTTTGGTACCAATATCATAACATATAAAAAATAAAGAGTTTCAGTAAACTTAATAAACTTTTGTTTTTTCAGTTAATATTCTGAAGGATTCTCCAATTCCAAAAATGTAAAACTACAAAATACACCAATAGTGCTGAACTTAGAAATGCTAAAAGAAACGTAATAAATTCACTGACACACATTTTAACATGAAGTCTTTCTCAATGTGTTCAAATGTTGGAATGGCATTTCTAGTGTATGTTTTGCTATAATTGTAACCATGTATTTTTTAACTGTATTCATATTGTAACATGTTGGGGGTGGGGTCATTCTAAATTGGGGAGAGAATAGGAGAATGTTGCCACTGCTGTCCTAACGCCCTCGTACTGTTATAGATGCCATTTCACTTACCACTGCCTCTTACTATGGAACAGCTCCTCTGCCATGGGATTGCCCTGCAGTGCCATTGAAGATCATTACATCCCTGACTAACACGCCATAGCTAGTCAAATGCTGATAAGCATACAGGTGCTTCAGTCTCACATTAGCCTGCTCCAAAGCATTTTAATATCCACAAAAGACAGGTAACTCATCAAGGGCACTGGAGCAAGCTGTCTGCTCTTTCTGAGGCCATTTCTACTGTTTCTGGAGAGTCACACACTACTGTTACATTGCATGAAGACCTTTAAGTGCAGTTTTCTCACAGATTTGTCAATTCACAATTTGTGCAAAGTAAAGACCCACACAGTATTCCACAGATCATGCGTGCAATGGAGCAGGGACTGTGCATCGCATAATATCATTTCAAACAGCTGCAGCACCAGAAGGACTTTCTATTGTGGAGGCGCAGTCACTAATTAGAACGTACTGGAACAAACTGTCCTCACACAATTACTGTCTTCATATACAGTTGCTTTCCTGATACCTCTTCGATATTGATGTATATGAAAGATTCATGATATTTATCACTGAATATTGAATATTGCTGTTTTGGGGTCAATCCAAAAATGGGGTCCCTTATGTGTTGATCTGTGTCTGTCTCTGTCACGATAACTGCCTTGATTTTGCACCAAACTTTCATCACACACTCTGAGCCTCCTATAAATGTTCCAGAATGCTATAATCGGATAAACTTAATCTTCTACAAATATTTTTAACATTTCACGTACTGACATGAAATTGATACTCAATGGTCTGTATTCATAAAGGGTGTTTACCAGGGGTCTCACTATAGATATGGCTCAGCGTTACACACATGCAGTTAAGTGGTCTGGCTAACAGGGCTTTCAATGAGACTTCAACCAGTATTCAAAACCCCATTTAAACACCCTTTTGAGAGTCTCAATGTGAGCCAGGCACTGGCGAGCTCCGTTCATGCAGATACAAGTAGGCTCTGCACAGTCAAGTGCAATCGATTGCAAACGCACACCCGTGGATTAACTGAATCTGTACCACGAGTACATCGCACAACACCACGTTTACAGTATGCAAACCAGTATCCGGATATATCTGTGCATCACACAACACCACGTTCATAGTATGCAAACCAGTATCCGGATATATCTGTGCATCACACAACACCACGTTTACAGTATGCAAACCAGTATCCGGATATATCTGTGCATCACACAACACCACGTTTACAGTATGCAAACCAGTATCCGGATATATCTGTGCATCACACAACACCACGTTTACAGTATGCAAACCAGTATCCGGATATATCTGTGCATCACACAACACCACGTTTACAGTATGCAAACCAGTATCCGGATATATCTGTGCATCACAAAACATATCCCTCTGCACAGAAATATGGACCAATCTCATTTATGCATTGCACTACGATATGTGGCCAATGTTTATTTGCTCTTTATAGGAACCGATGGCGATAGATACAGTCCCATTGTTTTCATACCTGCATTTCTAAGACAGCATTCAGAATGATATGTCCACAGACTGTGGTGATGCTGATTCTGTGCTCCTTAAAGCTGTTAAAATGCTAATATGTACAGTTACAGTTCACATTTTACAGAGATATTTTTCGGTTTGTTCAGGCTATATCTCGAAATATCGTTTGAAGATCCAGCTATCGAACCCACTCATTCCCTCCTCGGAGTCCTTTTTTTTAAATGAAATGAAAAGTAACTGTGTTATTTTTTCACATTGCTTACCTGTCTGAAAAAGCAACCTTTACAGTTACAAGTTACTGAAAAATGTAATCAGATTACAGTAACTCATTACATGTAATGTGTGACTCTATCACACTAGCAATGTGTGCAATATCAGATTTTAAATAGTTAAAATTATTATTATTATTATTATTATTATTATTATTATTATTATTATTATTATTATTATTATTATTATTATTATTATTATTATTATTATTAGTTTATTTAGCAGACGCCTTTATCCAAGGCGACTTACAGAGACTAGGGTGTGTGAACTATGCATCAGCTGCAGGGTCACTTACAATTACATCTCACCCGAAAGACGGAGCACAAGGAGGTTAAGTGACTTGCTCAGGGTCACACAATGAGTCAGTGGCTGAGCCGGGATTTGAACCGGGGACCTCCTGGTTACAAGCCCTTTTCTTTAACCACTGGACCAAGCAATGGAAAACTACACTTGAATTCCTGACCCCCGATTGCTCTATTTAGCCTGGCCAAGCCCAAAAACTACACTTGAATTTTTCAGACAAATATATTGCCCCCTGGTAAATTGCAGAGGGAGCTGATAGTGTGCTTATGGAGATTACGCACACACACTCGACATTGTAACCTTTGTAAATGTTAAACCACACTAGCCAAGCTTTGGAATGAGAGACCACCGGAATTCGGAAATCTTTGATCCTGACGCAATGAAAATTCAAAGAGTGTATCCGCTTTCACAATAACAGTGGTGCTGGGGTCAGAAAAGCAAAGTGTTCTAGTAGCAGCCAGAGTTAAATATAAACAGGCAAGCCACACGCTGCTCTGTCTCATTAGTTCAGGGTGGAAATGAACAGGAACAGATCATTAGCACAAAATCCAATTGCACTGTGCCAGTGAACTTCTATTAGTATTAGCCACATATAGATGCTGTTGAGAAGTGTGTTAATGTGCATTTGTCCTGCTTTTCAAAAGCACAAGCAGGTTTGATGCATTTGAAGAGGCAGACATTTTCTTACTAGTTCATGAAATGCATTCTTTATTATTTTTTGTATTTGTTTAAGGCCTTTTATTTTCTGCTTTTACTAGGGCCCTGCGTTTTTGACGACTTGTTTTTTTAAACTGTAATTTAGTCCTCTAGCCACACAATGTCAATATAGCCTCCACAGTAAACCACATAATGAGCACTCATTAAACAATCATCTCATTACATTACTTCAACAGTTTGAATTGCTCATCCCATTACTACAAAACACATATTAGCAGATTATAAACAGAATGCTGTAGATGACTACTGACATTTATTTAACCCTTACATCCTAGTGAATACGTATAACAGGTTTTTAAAAGGAGGTTTTCTTCAATATTATTTCAGAGAACTCATGTGTTAATACATTACAGGTTTTAATTTTCCTGTACACTTTTACGCAAATCACTTTGTAAAAAAATTAATTACATTTTCTTGATACATGGATCTCACCAAACACAAATATATATTTCATTATATGTTTTCTTTGTTTTGTTCTTTGAATATAATGTACAAAAAAAAGGTTGTTCATAATGTAGCGGCTGTCACCTCTAGAAATGCCTAACATGTTGTAAGAAAGAGCGGCGTCGCCTTTAAGAAATGGCGACACCATTTGAAAGACTACACAACCCAGGAACCTTAGCACTAATGGGCAAGGCGGGGTTTCTGGGTATAAAGGGAAGTGGAGCGGGACAGCAGGGGGTGATTGTGGGGAGCACCGCCGGTTTGTCCTGCTGAATAGTACCCAGAAGGTTAAGAGTGCATTACGTAGTATTGTAAGGTAAAGTGAACGTTTGGTTTCTTTTGTGAACAAGAGTTGAGTTTTGTTTATACCGTGAGCGTTTTCCTCTTGGTGAGGTAGTCTTTTGTTTTGACAAAGTTTAATTTATTTTATGAAACGTTGGTAGATAAACGCTGCCTCTCGGTAGTTAATTTAAAACAGTTCCGCAGTTTCCGTGACGATTGGGAACCATCACAACTGTCGTATATTTTGTGTATGTGGGTTTGACTCGGGGAAAGTGCGCATTCATGCGCTGCAGGAACAGCGGGCTGTAACAGAGAGAACTGAGGCAACAGTCTGGTTTTCTGGACGTGTTGCAGCAAGACTCCAGCAGAGGGAGTCTGCGCTATCCTTACCTGTGTTGCAGAGAGACTCCAGCAGAGGGAGTCTGCGCTTTCCTTACCTGTGTTGCAGAGATACTCCAGCAGAGGGTGTCTTCTTTACGGTTACCTGTGTTGCAGAGACACTCCAGCAGAGGGTGTCTTCTTTGTTCTTACCTGTGTTGCAGCAAGATTCCAGCAGAGGGAGTCTGCGATATCCTTACCTGTGTTGCAGAGACACTCCAGCAGAGGAAGTCTGTTCCACACTTACCAGTGTTGCAGAAATACTCCAGCAGGGGGAAGCCACTTCTGACTTGGAATACAAAGCTACCCCGGCAGGGAAAGCCTACATTGAACTTACCAGCGTACAGGACTACTCCAGCGGAGGGAGGTGGCCTGTATGTAACTGTGGACTGACCCGCCCGGGTCGAAGGATCCTTCCTGACACTTACCGGGCTCCTCAGCTAGAGTTTCCTGCTAAGCTCATCCCAGTGGACTCAATTCCACGGGGAAAGGACTTGCACAGGCCTTGGCCTGTAGAACTCGGTATTCTGAAATAGTTAGAGAGGGGCGAAGAAGTGAGCCAGTTAGTGACCCGTACAGAGCAATAATCTATACAAAGAAAGTGTTGACTTGTGTAAATATTGTAAATAAAAGTTAGTTGCCTGAACGTTCTTCGTGTCTGTGCCAGTCGGTGGAAGCAGTAATAGAGTATCACGCAGGGGTACTCTACTGGTTTGTTACAATGTGTATAATCTTGACAACGCCATCCAAAACTCAAAGAGGAATAGAACCTCTAGATTAATTTAATGAATAAGCCAATAATATCTTCCCCACGCAATGCCCCTTTCAAGTAAATGAAAGCAAGGAGAGTGAAAATATGTTTTATGCCCTTCTGAGCAAGATTATTTATTATACACAATGCTTTCAAACATTTAACCAAAAATGACAGCTGCAGTGTTTGACACAAGAGAAAACAGATCAAAACACAGCTCCCATTCTATGTGGTTAAAATATAGAAATATGGATTTGAAACAGTAAGGATATTGGTGGATATTGTTATATATATATATTATAGAAATGTATTTGAAATGCATACTTGTTCAGCGGCTGAGAAATGTTTACTATCTATTAAAATAGTAAAGCTAGCCACACATTAGAAGTACATAGTGTTCTGTCAAGCTTCAATTCATAATGTAATAGCCACTGGAAGTAAACTGTTGTTGAATCTCAATGAAACAAGCTAGTTATTGAAAGATATACCCGGGAATCAAACATAAAATAACATGACCACATTAAAGCAAATTGAGTTTGTGCAGGGGCTCCTCAGTGCAGCGCTGTCATGTGATTCAATCTGGAGGTTCTTACACGTGGTTAATGAATTGCTGCTAGGCTTCATTGGGAAGTACATACTGGAATAGGCTCTGGCATGGCATCAGGGAATAACTCCTGAGTAGACACCACCCAGACAATCAGCTTGAGTACAGTTCAACTTTGGGTTATCGCTAATATACTACAAGCAGTAAAATATTAATTTAATATTGATCGTTCATACTGGGTTTGCAAACTGATGTGTACCTTTCTGTGTGGACTGTGATCATTAGAGCTGGCAGCGTAATGAAAAAGCAAACACTCCACCATTCTGCATTGCTTATGGAATGTGTGTGTTAGCACTCCGAAAATTCAAGTCAAGACTTCCTAGTGCCTCTGTAGGTTATGAGCAGGGCAGAGCAGGTGGTTCATTGCCTGTATGTCCTACTTCATTGTGGTGAATGGAAGTGAATAAGGAGGATGGTACGGATAAGGAGAAAAACCTGAATGTGCTGCCCTAGTCTGCATTTTCACCTGGTTTAAACCCCTTTTAGCACGACCAGGGTGAGTTGTTGAGCAGTTTCATTTGCAGGCTGCCTAACTGCATTCCCTGCTGCTGGTGATATAGACTTATAAACAAACTGGAATGTCAACAGGGTCAGAGAGCATGGAAGGTCATACATGTGATAAAGTACTGCATTTCAGTTACAGATGAAGCACAGGTATTCAATTTGTTTATTATAAACACAAGACTCTTCTGAAACAAAACAATTTACTAAACCACTGCATTGCTAACTTGTAAGGGGCCCATAAGGATAAACTGCAGAGCCATGTGGTAGTGGGCCACCATGGACACTGACTTGACGATGGCTATTCCTCAATATAATGTCTGTCCTCTGAAATCCCTGTGGGAACATCAGTAATCTATGATGGATATGGACACAGCTTCTTTCATGCACTCTGTTGAAGTAAGTCTTATCTGTTAGGTTGCCATTGTGACAAAACTTTTATATTTTACAAAAAGGCATCATTTTCACCATTACTGTAACTGAAGATGCAGTACTGATCCACTGTGTACATCTAGAAACACCACCACCTTCTGCAGCAGCATGTAGGCTGGAACTTTGAGGCTAAAATGTACCAACAGCACCCCCTGCAGACAACAAATGACAGTTTCTCTGGCTGTGATTTTGAGTAATGAAACCAAACAAGCCCCTTTGTGTGCATTCTCCTTCTGGGCGTATCTCCTGATACAGATTGCACTACAAACAGCAGCTCCCTGAGCTTTAGAGAAACTTTAGCAGTATTCAAGACAGGGTGCACCTTTAGCAAGACACAGCAGGTGGAAATGAGGATGCTTCCTTTAATTCAGTAAGGTGGGGATACTTATTTAACTTTGAGTTCAAGTGAACTATAAAAAAAAAACATGACCCATATTGAATTCATTTCACAAGCAGTGCTCGTGGCATTCTTTATTGCAATTTATTTACAGATATTTCATCTGCATTGAATTTGACAATAGATTACAGATACATTTGAAAACCACCACACACAAGAACATTCATGAAATTGCTTTGTGAATTCAGTCTGCCATTGTACATTGTACTTGTCCTATTCCTAACTGTGTAACTGCAGAACCTCTCTGGGAATATTATTATTATTTATTTATTAGCAGACACCCTTATCCAGGGCACCTTACAATTGTTACAATATATCACATTATTTTTACATACAATTACCCATTTATACAGTTGGGTTATTACTGGAGCAATCTAGGTAAAGTACCTTGCTCAAGGGTACAGCAGCAGTGTCCCCCACCTGGGATTGAACCCCCAACCCTCCGGTCAAGAGTCCAAAGCCCTAACCACTACTCCACACTGCTGAATATTAGCATGCATACCCATCACAGTTATATGGGTAAGATACACATGATGCTGGCACATGATACTGCATGCATTCAGGCAGAATCATTTATGAAATGACTTTGTTAGCTACAATTACTTTAAAGGATAATTGTTCTCCCACAGACTTAGCTGCAGTTCACTGCACTCACTCAACTTACTCATCCAAATAAACGTAGTATTATACATACATATTGTAGCAAAATGAATTACCGGGAGGTAAAACAAATTAGAAAATAAAGCCTGTGTAATATTTCCTTGATCTACAGCGTGTGGGGTGCAGTAGATGTGGTTTATTTGAAGGTTGTCTTCTTATGTTATTATAGAGAATCCATCACTGACACATGCTACAGTATATATTTATTTCCACTTGTTGTTGATATGTAGTTGCAAGGACTCCAGCAGTGGTGGGTATAGTAAATGTTAGTGTGGTACCACAATGTGTTGTTCTTCCAAGAAAGCATTGTATCATTTTCCTGCAACCAAAAATGTGAAATGTATCTTCTTTTCAGTGCTTTGAATTCATATGAAAATATAAAAAAAACATGAGAATTTGTTTTTCTCACATAACTGTACCAACACCCAAAGATGTACGTGTTAGAATGAAAAAAAAAAAAACATCTCTTTTTTTAACCACTGTAGAGCTAAACTACAGTCAGCAGAAAGGCTAATATATATCTGAATAATCACTTAGCAAATTGTCATAAAATTTGGTAATTATTTTTCTATACTATTACATGTATGCACATAGTGTTGCTATATGTCATAGTCATCACACTGATGGCTGTGATTTTGAATTGACTGCCGTGGTGGGGGATGGATGTTACTCACATGGTGCTGTTCTTATTAACAAGCAGACACAATGAATGGGGGGTGGGAATGAATGAGAGCGATGCTTTTCTTACCTCTTAGTAACATTTTGCCACATTAGCACCTGGAATTAACATATTTCGAACTTGCTTTTTTTAGGGTATGCACTTTTCAAAAACAAGTTTATAGCGTTTAAACCACTGGTTCCTGTAGTTCATCACATCCTGGGCTTTAGGTCACACAATCTGGTTGCAGAAAGACCCGCTGTAGTGAATCTGACCTGAATAATGAGTAATAATGAGTTAAATAATGAGTTAAATAAACAAGCAGAGTGGTTTGAATTCACTTTGAACTTTAGTTAGCTCCACTGTTAATGATTATGCTGTAAGGTTAAACAAAATAATTCCAGAAACCCATTTAGAATTTCCGTTAGCTACACAGGTCTCAAATGTGCAGCTTTCTAAAGGAGTGTGGGTCATAGCAAGCATGTATTTTCATTTTAAAACATAATATCAGGTACTATTCTAGGTTAAATACAAAAGTCTGCTGCTACTAATTTAGTACCAGATATCATGTTTTAAAACAAAGTGTTTCCTTCTTTCAACACTGCACATCTAATGGAAGTGTAAAAAGATTTCTGAAATGATTTTGTTTGCTATAGTTACTTTAAAGTATGTAGCAACAGATCAAATGGATTTAAAAAAGGCATCACTCTCGTCTGACAATTAAGAAATGTACAAGTGTGGTGTA
This sequence comes from Acipenser ruthenus, assembly GCF_902713425.1. Taxonomy (NCBI): domain Eukaryota; kingdom Metazoa; phylum Chordata; class Actinopteri; order Acipenseriformes; family Acipenseridae; genus Acipenser; species Acipenser ruthenus. The sequence continues at coordinate 12,889,093 of NC_081210.1, read as the reverse complement.
AATGAATCTATTCCAGTGTAGCTGAATCAATATAAATCGCCAGCCACTTCAGACATAAAACTCAATGGAAATATGCTTGTTTCTTTAATCCACACCTAGCTTTATAGAGGTTAACAGTATGTGTACATTGGTTTTATGGGGCAGTAGATTGAGTGTTTTACAGCTACATATAAATTGGCTCAAAGAGCCAACTTCCCAATGTTTTTGTGTGTTTAACCTGCCTTTGTCAAGGGAAACTGTGTTCGAAAACAAACAGTGGAGGTACTTGCAGGCTTTTGATGCTATGGTAACTTCACTCATGTATTTCTATTTAAATCTATTAATGTGCTTGTGATGTCATTTACAACATACTTTCCATACTGTCCCTTTCTATTTAAACCTGCAGGCATCATGGTATGGAGTCTATTAATCATTTTATTTTCCTTTATTTTTCTATATTGTACATTTTCTAACTTTATTCCTTCTAAAACTACAAATTGTAAGTCATTCCTGTTATGTTAAACTATTGGTTCATTTACTTTTTTATTTCTTGTGCTTGAGAGGTGACTCTGTATTCTTGTATATAATGCTGTGTCTCTCCATTTTATTTTGTTATATTTTTTGCAAAATATACCATAAACAAGGTGTCTAGTTTTGCATGATGGGTTTCTTAAGATAGAATATGTATTTTCTCTTTTTGCAATTTCACTTTGATCTTTACCAGTATATCTGCTTACTTTACATGTTTTAATGTCCTTTCATGTGTCTATGATCTGTTTATGTGTATTATTATTATTATTTATTTCTTAGCTCAATCCAGACGGTTGTCATGCTGATGCGCTGGGGAGACCGCACTGTGGTTGATCCCCGGAGCCAGCATCTCAGCCGTTGTGTGTGCTGATGCGCTAGGGAGGCAATAAGCTGATCCCTGGAGCCAGCATTACACTGTAGCCATCAACATCAGTCAGAAGGATATCTACATCATCATATGGAAGGAAACACAAATGGATGGAGACACAGATGGATCACATTAGTTTACTGTAAAGCTACGTCTTAGTCAGTGCTTATCTTGGTGAGAGCCGAGTTCAAATGAGCATGAAGTTTTAACATCTACTCTCGTGTAATGGAAATCATTAGCATCAACAAGACTTGAACTAATATTATGTGTCATATAAAAGGTAAGTGGAAACCACCGATCTGTGTGCTGTGAAATAGTGTGCATTCATTCATCCCATTGTGTATTCACAGGGCAATTTGCACACCCCATTGTGGATTCACAGGGCAATCTGCACACCCCATAGTGGATTCACAGGGCAACCTGCCCACCCCATTGTGCATTCACAGGGCAATCTGCACACCCCATTGTGCATTCACAGGGCAATCTGCACACCCCATTGTGCATTCACAGGGCAATCTGCACACCCCATTGTGGATTCACAGGGCAATCTGCCCACCCCATTGTGCATTCACTGGGCAATCTGCACACCCCATTGTGCATTCACAGGGCAATCTGCACACCCCATTGTGCATTCACAGGGCAATCTGCACACCCCATTGTGCATTCACAGGGCAATCTGCACACCCCATTGTGCATTCACAGGGCAATCTGCACACCCCATTGTGCATTCACAGGGCAATCTGCACACCCCATTGTGCTCTGTGCACATGGAATCATTTACAGCCTCTTGTTAAAGGCTGTTTGGTATTTCTACTTTTAATATTTGTAGTACGTTTGTGTGGTATTTTAAAATGCAACAAATCCCATCCAAACAGCAGTTATTAATATGCATAATTTGCATGAAGAATTTCAAGAATAAAAAATAAATAATAATAAAAAACAAAGATACATTTTTCTTAAAATTCACCATTTGTTTTGTTCTTAATATCTATAGACTCAACAGGGTCTACTGTTATAAATTAACTGTATTATAAAGGCACAAAGCTGAAACAATATTCATGGTCCTTAAAATAAACTCCCCTCACAGTCTACCAAGAGAAACACAAGGATGAAAAAGTTTTTACACAGATAACATAGCACAGTGTAATGTGTGAAAGCATTGCAAAGCACTATGTATGAGGAGGTATGGTTTAGTTAGTAGAGTAAGTAGAATGATAATATTAAACACACTGTAAATGCACAGTAAGATTGTATATGAAGATTAAAATGCGTACGTTTATTAAAAATATACATTATTCCTGGAGGATGGGATACAGACATGAGGCGTGTAAAAAGCCATGTTGTAGTGTGTATAACCCATATTAAACAGATCTGCAAGCAAAAATTGAGAAAAAGGGGACAAATTAGACAAGCAGACTAGCATAGTCTCTAACTTCACAGGACTAACTTGATCTAGTTTAACTGATGATCCCAATGATCTAATCAACTTTTCTGATGCTGTCATTGGGATTAGCAATGGCACTAATGTTAGTCCAGGCAAGTGGCTCAAACACACTTAATCCCCCTGTTTGGCACATCAAGTGGACTTCATTTGGTACATGTGGCGGAGTGTCCCGCCCCTATTTATTATTATTTGTATTTTTGTTTGCGGCGCGGGTAAAAGCGCCGCGTCTTTTATTGTTATATTTAAAAACCCAGTGAGGATGCATGGCTGATCAGCTACTGATTACTTTAAATAGCTGACAGTCATGCATCCTTACCAAACGCGTGCAGACTCTGGCCGGGGGATAATAAGATAATTACTAACTAGTTAATCCCTCGGCCAGAGTATATAAACCTGCAGCTCTCTGCACTTGATGTTGGGGTGTGGAGTGTTCGAGAGTGGAGAACGGGAGAGAGAGAGGAAGAAAACAATTGCTAAAACGTGCTGGAGTATCCAGCACGAAACTTACTTGTTTGTTTATTCGTTCGGCCCTCGTGCCCTTTTGTTTGGTGTTTTGTTAAATCTTTTGTTTTTGTTTTGTTTATTAAATACGCTGAGTGCACCAGCACTCAGCTTCAACCGCCCATCCACTGTTTTGGTTTGAGTTACTTCCTGGTCCGTGACGTCATCCACATCACCACTGCGAGCCAGACTGCCACATATGGTGTCAGAAGTGGGATAAACAACGCCTCCAACAGCCGGACCAGGAACAGCAAAGGAAGTTTTTTTCGTGTTCGTTTTTTCAAATAGTGTTTTTTGTGTTTGAAAAAAAAAAAAAATGGATGAAGTGGACGCCTATATGGAGAGGTGGCATGCGCATCAGAGGGAGTTGAAGGAAGGAGGGGCTACATGGTGCCTCGCCTGCCTGGAGTATGGGCACCTCCCTGAGGTGTGCCCATATGAAGACCCCCTCTTTGTGCAGGCCTTTGATCGAGGTGAGGTGGAGACTGCGGAGGAGTGGATCCACCTGAAGGCCATACCATCGCCGCAGGTGGATCAGGAAACCTGCCTCACCTGCCTCAAAGGGGAGGAGTGGTGCTTTGCCGTCGGCAAGGTCGGGCACAAAGCACCCGACCAACCCCCTCCATGGCAGGAGGTGGAACTGCTGGTCCCGAAGAAGGGAAGGAGGGGCGGTGCTAAGAAGGCAAAGAAGCCCGCACGTCCTGCGGCTGAGTGGGAGGAGCCCGAACGTCCTGCGCCTGAGTGGGAGGAGCCCGAACGTCCTGCGCCTGAGTGGGAGGAGCCCGAACGTCCTAAGCCCAAGAGGGGGGAGTCGGTGCATCCACAGCCCAAAAGGGAGGAGTCGGTGCGTCCACAGCCCAAAAGGGAGGAGTCGGTGTGTCCACGGCCCGAAGAGAGGGAAGTCGGGGCTTCCACAGCCCTAGGACCCAAGCTGCAGTCCCAAGAGCCAGAAGGGGAGGAGTTACAGGCTCAACCCCCTGAATTTTTCTGGGGGGGAGAAGGGCAGGATGCTGGTGTTCCCCAGCAGCCTCTATTTATGCTGCTGAAGGGAGCACGGCACACACCAGCCCAGCCGCCACAGCAGAGGGAGCCAGCACCGCCACAGCCTCCCTCTGAGTGGCCAGCATCCGCCCCATCGCCTCTGCCTCCACCACCACCAGGAGCAGAGCAGCAGGAGCTGCCTCTGTCTCCACCACCACCAGGAGCAGAGCAGCAGGAGCTGCTTCTGTCTCCACCATCACCAGGAGCAGAGCAGCAAGAGCTGCCTCTGCCTCCGCCACCTCCACCAGCAGAGGGTGAATGCCTGCTGGTTCCGCCTCCACCGTCGTGGGAGGACTGCTTGCCCCTCCCACCTCCACCAGCAGAGGGTGAATGCCTGCTGGTTCTGCCTCAACCGTCGTGGGAGGACTGCTTGCCCCTCCCACCTCCACCAGCAGAGGATGAATGCCTGCTGGTTCTGCCTCAACCGTCGTGGGAGGACTGCTTGCCCCTCCCACCTCCACCAGCAGAGGATGAATACCTGCTGGTTCCGCCTCAGCCGCCGTGGGAGGACTGCTTGCCACTCCCAGCTCCACCAGCAGAGGGTGAATACCTGCTGGTTCCGTCTCAGCCGCCGTGGGAGGACTGCTTTCCCCTCCCACCTCCACCAGCAGAGGGTGAATACCTGCTGGTTCCACATCCACCGTCATGGGAAGGACTGCTCCTGCCCTGCCTCGCACCACCCAGGGATGCCTGCTTCGCATCGCCTGGGGCTGCCTGTTGCTCCGCATCACCTGGAGAGCCACCAGCTACAGAGAACGAGGGAGAAGTGGAGCTCCCGCTGCCGCCTCCATGGCCAGGGGCTCCCCTCCCGAGTTCACCTCCCGAGGGTCCGCTGCCGCTGCAGTCGCCTGGGGTCGCCAGGGATCCTGCTTCGCCTGGGGTCACTACACTGTGGTCGGAGCCCCACGGAGGGGAGCTGCCGGCCATGAAGAAAGGGGGGGAGGTCAGGAGACCAGCTCCCCCAGCCGCACTTTCGCGGCCGGAGATCATGTGGTCAGAGCCCCACGGAGGGGAACTGCTGGCCGTGAAGAGGAGGGGGGAGGTCAGGAGACCAGCTCCCCCAGCCGCACTTTCGCGGCAGGAGTTTGGGTGGTCAGAGCCCCACGGAGGGGAACTGCTGGCCATGAAGAGGAAGGGGAAGGTCAGGAGACCAGCTCCCCCAGCCGCACTTTCGCGGCCGGAGATCATGTGGTCAGAGCCCCACGGAGGGGAACTGCTGGCCGTGAAGAGGAGGGGGGAGGTCAGGAGACCAGCTCCCCCAGCCGCACTTTCGCGGCAGGAAATACTGTGGCTGGAGCCCCATGAAGGGCAGCTGCCAGCCATGAAGAAGGGGGGGGAGGTCAGGAGACCAGCTTCCCCCGCAGCAATTTCGCTGCAGGAGAAAGGGTGGCCGGCCATGAAGAAGGGGGGGCAGGTCTGGAGACCACCCCCAAAATTTTTTTGGCCAGAGGAGCCGGCCGGTGCACGGGCCATTGGAACGCTACGGCTGTTTGGGTGGGAGGAGGACATCCCACCGTGGCCGCCACCTTTGGTCCGCTGCTGCCCCTGTTCCTGCGCCGGGACTGCTAACCGGGACTTTGGGGACTAAGGGGGGAGGTGGCCGAAAAGGCCATGTGTGCTGCGCACAAGGGGGGGCATGTGTGGCGGAGTGTCCCGCCCCTATTTATTATTATTTGTATTTTTGTTTGCGGCGCGGGTAAAAGCGCCGCGTCTTTTATTGTTATATTTAAAAACCCAGTGAGGATGCATGGCTGATCAGCTACTGATTACTTTAAATAGCTGACAGTCATGCATCCTTACCAAACGCGTGCAGACTCTGGCCGGGGGATAATAAGATAATTACTAACTAGTTAATCCCTCGGCCAGAGTATATAAACCTGCAGCTCTCTGCACTTGATGTTGGGGTGTGGAGTGTTCGAGAGTGGAGAACGGGAGAGAGAGAGGAAGAAAACAATTGCTAAAACGTGCTGGAGTATCCAGCACGAAACTTACTTGTTTGTTTATTCGTTCGGCCCTCGTGCCCTTTTGTTTGGTGTTTTGTTAAATCTTTTGTTTTTGTTTTGTTTATTAAATACGCTGAGTGCACCAGCACTCAGCTTCAACCGCCCATCCACTGTTTTGGTTTGAGTTACTTCCTGGTCCGTGACGTCATCCACATCACCACTGCGAGCCAGACTGCCACAGTACACTACAATTGATCCACTGTGTCCAACTGGGCAAAGTCAAAATGCTATGATAGTCAGTGTTAGTCGGGCCTGTAATGCAATCCTTTCTCAGACAAAAGGCGGATTTAAAAGTGAACAGGGTGGTGCTGACCTATAAGAACCGTCTGCAATGTCTTTTCCACTACAGCAGCACAAAGCAGAGAATGGTGTGAATGGGGTTATTCTTTTGTTCTGCTTAGTTATGGCACTGTCATATCTGAATATCTTCTCTCCACACATTGCCCAGGTATGTCAAAACACCATATAAGACATGTCTTTATTTGGGAAATATTTTACTTGACAGCCATTGTATTCACAAATCATTAACAACACAGCTTTGCTTGTTTGTCTCTCCAAAAGTGCTCTCTCGTCACAATCTAAACTGGGTTCAATGTAATGGGGCATATTCCCAAGTTGCACCACTTGCTATTGTTTTGTTCAGTTATCGCTCATTTTTATAACATTAATGGTTCATAATGTGCTTTTTGGCAAAGCCTTGGGGAGAGGGTGACACCTTGGCATCCTTTATAAAAGCTTACCACTACATTTTTGCATGGTCATTTTGCAGTTTACACATGGGTGTAATATGGATTTACCATAGCTTAGCATGCTTTACCATACATCTGCTTTACAATGCTTCCCTAGGCTTTACAATACCTGTCCATGCTTTGCGATACCTCTCTGTGCTTCACAATGCTTCCCTATGCTTTACCATACCTCTCTGTGCTTTACAATGCTTCCCTAGGCTTTACAATACCTCTCTGTGCTTTACAATGCTTCCCTATACTTTACAATGGCTGTCCATGCTTTGCCATACCTCTCTGTTCTTCACAATGCTTCCCTATGCTTTACTAGACTTCCCTGTGCTTTACAATGCTTCCCTATGCTTTACCATGCCCTTTTGTGCTTAACAATCCTTCCCTATGTTTTACCCTACCGTTCTGTGCTTTACAATGCTTCCCTATGCTTTACCTTAACTCTCTGTGCTTTACAATGCTTCCCTATGCTTTACCCTACCTCTCTGTGCTTTACAATGCTTCCCTATGCTTTACCTTACCTCTCTGAGCTTTACAATGCTTCCCTATGTTTTACCCTACCTCTCTGTGCTTTACCATGTTTCCCTATGCTTTACCATGCGTTCACTGTGCTTTCTCACACGTTGCTGTGCTGGCTACTCATTGTCATGCTTACCTGTGATATCTGGTCAGTCGTCTATAAGCAGGTCTGCAGACACCACGGTTTTGTCTCTCGTCAGGATGATTTGTTCAAGAAACTTGCTGCCAAGATGTTTGTCTACCCAGGTGTACTGTGAGAGAGCAAAGTGTTGTCATGGGGCACGAAACAAAACCAGGGGTGCAAATTTGGCGCTATTGTATTAGATTCTAGCCCAAGGGTACCTCGTATAGCGCAAGCAACATTACATTCTGGCGCCAGTAGACATGTTTCATTTTATTTTATTTATTTTGTATTTTTTATTCCTTAGCAACAATAGATGATGATAGTTTGTCATTGGGTCTGGACTACTCACATGACCCACCCACACTCATCCACATACACAGGAGAGAAGGTTCGTGTTGTGTGGGAAGTTGTGAGGGGGCTTAATTTGGGCGAGGTTTGATAAATTAACACCAGCAGGCTCTCTGGTGCTAAACTTTCAAAACAGTTTAGCACCAATTTTAAAAACGATTTGCAGCCCTGAAAACAGTGCGATACAAAACAAATAAACAAATCAGCATTGTATGCAAACACTCCACATACCTTTACTTTTCTAAGCTTTGTCCATTTTTATCATTTTAACAATAAACAAATAACGATAGAAAAGTGACAGCTGGCCTCAGAAACTGGAAATGGACTAACCACACATCACGTGATTGTGAAGCATACAGTTTCAGATGGACAGTTGCGCTTACAATCCATTACATAGAAACAACATTTTACAACATTAATAAATAGTGTTGAAAAATTCCAAGCAGCTTTAAAATCTAGTGCACAAACATCAGTGTAACAACACAGTACGTTCACAAATCTAGTGCACAAACATCAGTGTAACAACACAGTACGCTCACAAATAGCGCACCACACATTATGAAATAGTTGATGTATTCATATTTTTTAAAGTGTTGACTAGTTGACCTATACGACTAATTTCACCACAACTATGCGACTCAAGTAGTTGTAGATGTTCTACCTCAACTACAGTGTGATCTTTTTCTTAAGTCTTGCAGTTAAAAATGTTTCAAATACTTGAGCCCCACCTAGTGTCCCTAATCGGTATTTCTATTTTAAAACATGACAGCTGGAACTACACTAGGTTAAAGATATCTCTAATTACAGTCCATGCTTTCAGACTATCCTACACATTCAGGGTCACCTGGAGGGTGAAACTGCCTCCTCCCCTTCGCTGGCTTCTTTCCCCCTATTGACTGACATCCTTTCTATCTACCAAGCATGGAATGGAAATGGTTAACCATACTGGCAATTGTTGATAGTTCATGGCCGTACCACAATAAATGCTTTATTTAAAGAATGTTTTTTTCCTTGATATTTATTAAACTGTTGTAAACTGCTGCTGGTTATTTTATAACAGTGTAAAATGTGTTCATGAGGGTTGGGGTTATCACAGTCTCTGTGAAAGGATATAAGTTCTTATATTAGAGGAGAAACTTGCAACCATAGGTTCAGAATAGCAAATAGACTAGAAGTACAGGAACCAAGCATTCACTTCAAAAGGTATTCCTTTGTTTTTGTTGTTTATGCTAATAGATGTAAAAGTGAATAAATACACATGGTATTTTATTATATATTGGTTGTTCCACTGCAACATACATAACCAACAGGGTGATGTTTCATTCCATTGCTTTTTAAATAAAAAAACAAATAAACAAACAAATAAATAAACAATGTCAAAACCATACAGCTCATTTCATCCCCAGTGGAGTGACCTGACTCTCCTCCTGTGTGAGACACTTTCTCCCCCAGCAGAGTGACCTGACTCTCCTCTTGTGTGAGACACTTTCTCCCCCAGCAGAGTGACCTGACTCTCCTCCTGTGTGAGACACTTTCTCCCCCAGCAGAGTGACCTGACTCTCCTCTTGTGTGAGACACTTTCTCCCCCAGCATAGTGACCTGACTCTCCTGTGTGAGACACTTCCTCCCCCAGCAGAGTGACCTGACTCTCCTCTTGTGTGAGACACTTCCTCCCCCAGCAGATTGACCTGACTCTCCTCCTGTGTGAGACACTTTCTCCCCCAGCGGAGTGACCTGACTCTCCTGTGTGAGACACTTTCTCCCCCAGCAGAGTGACCTGACTCTCCTGTGTGAGACACTTCCTCCCCCAGCAGAGTGACCTGACTCTCCTCTTGTGTGAGACACTTTCTCTCCCAGCAGAGTGACCTGACTCTCCTCCCGTGTGAGACACTTTCTCCCCCAGCATAGTGACCTGACTCTACTCTTGTGTGAGACACTTCCTCCCCCAGCAGAGTGACCTGACTCTCCTCCTGTGTGAGACACTTGCTCCCCCAGCGGAGTGACCTGACTCTGCTGTGTGAGACACTTCCTCCCCCAGCAGAGTGACCTGACTCTCCTCTTGTGTGAGACACTTCCTCCCCCAGCAGAGTGACCTGACTCTCCTCCTGTGTGAGCCACTTCCTCCCCCAGTGGAGTGACCTGGCTCTCCTCCTGTGTGAGACACTTCCACCCCCAGCGGAGTGACCAGACTCTCCTCCTGTGTGAGACACTTTCTCCCCCAGCAGAGTGACCTGACTCTCCTGTGTGAGACACTTCCTCCCCCAGCAGAGTGACCTGACTCTCCTCCTGTGTGAGACATTTTCTCCCCCAGCAGAGTGACCTGACTCTCCTCCTGTGTGAGACACTTTCTCCCCCAGCGGAGTGACCTGACTCTCCTTTGTGAGACACTTTCTCCCCCAGCGGAGTGACCTGACTCTCCTGTGTGAGACACTTCCTCCCCCAGCAGAGTGACCTGACTCTCCTCCTGTGTAAGACACTTTCTCCCCCAGCGGAGTGACCTGATTCTCCTGTGTGAGACACTTCCACCCCCAGCGGAGTGACCAGACTCTCCGGTGTGAGACATTTCCTCCCCCAGCAGAGTGACTTGACTCCTCCTGTGTAAGACACTTCCACCCACAGTGGAGTGACCTGACTCTTCTGTGTGAGACAGCATAGGTCCAGGAGGTTACCAACACCCCTGAGAGTGCTCCAGGAGGTTACCAACACCCCTGAGAGTGCTCCAGGAGATTAGCAACACCCCTGAGAGTGCTCCAGGAGATTACCAACACCCCTGAGAGTGCTTCAGGAGATTACCAACACCCCTGAGAGTGCTCCAGGAGATTAGCAGCACCCCTGAGAGTGCTTCAGGAGATTACCAGCACCCCTGAGAGTGCTCCAGGAGATTACCAACACCCCTGAGAGCGCTCCAGGAGATTACCAACACCCCTGAGAGTGCTCCAGGAGATTACCAGCACCCCTGAGAGTGCTCCAGAAGATTACCAACACCCCTGAGAGTGCTCCAGGAGATTACCAGCACCCCTGAGAGTGCTCCAGGAGGTTACCAACACTCAGAGAGCGGGTTTACAGACATCCTTGAAAGTGAAAACTATGGGCCATTCTGGGAACTTTGCTGCAGATTTACATTCCCAAGTTCCAATGAAATGAGAGACAGTAATCACTGAGGACTGGTCTTGTAAATCCCACCCCCTAAATGAACTTTGCCCAGAACTGTGTTTGTTGCCATCTTTCCATGCTCTCTAGTTATGTTGACCCCCTGCTTTATTGTAAATCATTTCCCAGATACAGCCCTTAGTATTCAGTAATCATTTACACAAATGCTCTCCTAGGGTTAGTTTCTTATAATTTTACTTTAGAGCGCACGTCAGTCGCATTTTACCGCCCTTGTATTAAGAATAAAATCAATCCCCATTATATATATATATATATATATATATATATACAGTGCCTTGCGAAAGTATTCGGCCCCCTTGAACTTTGCGACCTTTTGCCACATTTCAGGCTTCAAACATAAAGATATGAAGAATTTTGTGAAGAATCAACAACAAGTGGGACACAATCATGAAGTGGAACGAAATTTATTGGATATTTCAAACTTTTTTAACAAATAAAAAACTGAAAAATTGGGCGTGCAAAATTATTCAGCCCCTTTACTTTCAGTGCAGCAAACTCTCTCAGAAGTTCAGTGAGGATCTCTGAATGATCCAATGTTGACCTAAATGACTAATGATGATAAATAGAATCCACCTGTGTGTAATCAAGTCTCCGTATAAATGCACCTGCACTGTGATAGTCTCAGAGGTCCGTTTAAAGCGCAGAGAGCATCATGAAGAACAAGGAACACACCAGGCAGGTCCGAGATACTGTTGTGGAGAAGTTTTGGATACAAAAAGATTTCCCAAGCTTTAAACATCCCAAGGAGCACTGTGCAAGCGATAATGTTGAAATGGAAGGAGTATCAGACCACTGCAAATCTACCAAGACCTGGCCGTCCCTCTAAACTTTCAGCTCATACAAGGAGAAGACTGATCAGAGATGCAGCCAAGAGGCCCATGATCACTCTGGATGAACTGCAGAGATCTACAGCTGAGGTGGGAGACTCTGTCCATAGGACAACAATCAGTCGTATACTGCACAAATCTGGCCTTTATGGAAGAGTGGCAAGAAGAAAGCCATTTCTTAAAGATATCCATAAAAAGTGTCGTTTACAGTTTGCCACAAGCCACCTGGGAGACACACCAAACATGTGGAAGAAGGTGCTCTGGTCAGATGAAACCAAAATCGAACTTTTTGGCAACAATGCAAAACTTTATGTTTGGCGTAAAAGCAACACAGCTCATCACCCTGAACACACCATCCCCACTGTCAAACATGGTGGTGGCAGCATCATGGTTTGGGCCTGCTTTTCTTCAGCAGGGACAGGGAAGATGGTTAAAATTGATGGGAAGATGGATGGAGCCAAATACAGGACCATTCTGGAAGAAAACCTGATGGAGTCTGCAAAAGACCTGAGACTGGGACGGAGATTTGTCTTCCAACAAGACAATGATCCAAAACATAAAGCAAAATCTACAATGGAATGGTTCACAAATAAACATATCCAGGTGTTAGAATGGCCAAGTCAAAGTCCAGACCTGAATCCAATCGAGAATCTGTGGAAAGAACTGAAAACTGCTGTTCACAAATGCTCTCCATCCAACCTCACTGAGCTCGAGCTGTTTTGCAAGGAGGAATGGGCAAAAATTTCAGTCTCTCGATGTGCAAAACTGATAGAGACATACCCCAAGCGACTTACAGCTGTAATCGCAGCAAAAGGTGGCGCTACAAAGTATTAACTTAAGGGGGCTGAATAATTTTGCACGCCCAATTTTTCAGTTTTTTATTTGTTAAAAAAGTTTGAAATATCCAATAAATTTCGTTCCACTTCATGATTGTGTCCCACTTGTTGTTGATTCTTCACAAAAAATTACAGTTTCATATCTTTATGTTTGAAGCCTGAAATGTGGCAAAAGGTCGCAAAGTTCAAGGGGGCCGAATACTTTCACCCCCTTGAACTTGTATATATATACAGACGTGCTCAAATTTGTTGGTACCCCTCCACAAAAAACGAAGAATGCACAATTTTCTCTGAAATAACTTGAAACTGACAAAAGTAATTGGCATCCACCATTGTTTATTCCGTATTTAATAGAAATCAGACTTTGCTTTTGATTTTATATTCAACATAATATTGTAAATAATAAAACAAATGAAAATGGCATGGACAAAAATGATGGGACCGCTAACCTAATATTTTGTTGCACAACCTTTAGAGGCAATCACTGCAATCAAACGTTTTCTGTAGCTCTCAATTAGACTTCTGCACCTGTTAACAGGTAGTTTGGCCCACTCTTCCTGAGCAAACTGCTCCAGCTGTCTCAGGTTTGATGGGTGCCTTCTCCAGACTGCAAGTTTCAGCTCTTTCCATAGATGTTCGATAGAATTCAGATCAGGACTCATAGAAGGCCACTTCAGAATAGTCCAATGTTTTGTTCTTATCCATTCTTGGGTGCTTTTAGCTGTGTGTTTTGGGTCATTATCCTGTTGGAGGACCCATGACCCGTGACTGAGACAGAGCTTTCTGACACTGGGCAGTGCGTTTCGCTCCAGAATGCCTTGATAGTCTTGAGATTTCATTGTGCCCTGCACAGATTCAAGGCACCCTGTGCCAGGCGCAGCAAAGCAGCCCCAAAACATAACCGAGCCTCCTCCATGTTTCACTGTAGGTATGGTGTTCTTTTCTTTGAAAGCTTCATTTTTTCATCTGTGAACATAGAGCTGATGTGACTTGCCAAAAAGCTCCAGTTTTGACTCATCTGTCCAAAGGACATTCACCCAGAAGGATTGTGGCTTGTCAATATGCATTTTAGCAAATTCCAGTCTGGCTTTTTTATGTTTTTCTTTCAAAAGTGGTCCTCCTGGGTCTTCTTCCATGGAGCCCACTTTCGCTCAAAAAGCGACGGATGGTGCGATCAGAAACTGACGTACCTTCACCTTGGAGTTCAGCTTGTATCTTTTTGGCAGTTATCCTTGGTTCTTTTTCTATCATTCGCACTATCCTTCTGTTCACTCTGGGGTCGATTTTCCTCTTGCGGCCGCGCCCAGGGACATTGGCTACAGTTCCATGGACCTTAAACTTCTTAATAATATTTGCAACTGTTGTCACAGGAACATCAAGCTGCTTGGAGATGGTCTTGTAGCCTTTACCTTTACCATGCTTGTCTATTATTTTCTTTCTGATCTCCTCAGACAACTCTCTCCTTTGCTTTCTCTGGTCCATGTTCAGTGTGGTGCACACAATGATACCAAACAGCACAGTGACTACTTTTCTCCATTTAAATAGGCTGAATGACTGATTACAAGATTGGAGACATGTGTGATACTAATTAAATAAACTAATTAGTTTGAAATATCACTATAATCCAATTATTTATTATCTTTTCTAAGGGGTACCAACAAATGTGTCCAGGCCATTTTAGAATATCTTTGTAGAATAAACAATAATTCATCTCTTTTCACAGCTTCTTTGCTTTATTCTATGACATACCAAAGGCATGCAAGTATACATGATAAAATAGCTTTTAATTTCATCACTTTTCAGGAGGAATGAAGCATTATTTCAATGAGCTGTAAAGGTACCAACAAATTTGAGCACGTCTGTATATATATATATGTAACAAATGAATGCACTTACTCGTCACACGCAATTTCCGACATCTCTTCAATGTTACAATGTACTTGTTTATCTGTCCCACAGCTTTTTTTTGTTGTTGTTTTTTTCAGGGGGGTTTTCTTGCATGTCAAATCAGTCTGTCTTTATTGTGCAGTTACACAGCGCTTCCTCCAATTTCACATGACGAAAATGCAGCAAAAACAAAGCGAACGAGACAAGCTACGGTAATGTAAAGGTTAATCATTAAACAGTTTTAGATACTGCGATGCATTAAAAAAATCTGTAATCTTTAGTTGCTTTTGTGCATTTTCATTTGCAAGTGAGCTGTGACATTAGGGCCTTATCGAGCACTATATTCTGCAATTTTGAATACTGACTTTGGATACTGTTTTCATTATGGAAACGGGTGTTTTTTTAAATTTTTTGCTAAATTGCATTGCCTTTTACGTTTTACGCAGTTCTGTGCATGGGTAACATTTTGATTTCATTTTGCTGTTGGGTCGTTGTGACAGAGAAAGAATTAATCTTGGTTATAAATCTCCCTCCTGACCTGTGAGTGCGCTGTGTAAAAGGAACAGAGTACCCTGGACTGGATGGCCTGACAATTCATTCCCAGGGTTAGGTGGAAGTCAGCCATCTAGAAAGGGGGCGGAGCTATGGTACACCAAGTCAACGACCTGGAAGGGAAGCGATGTGGCAACCGCGGATTGGTGGAGAAACGGTTGCACTCGCTAACCAAGGGGCATGATTGACGGTACAAAAGGGGACTTAGCGAGGTGATCTGTTCCTTTGTTATGGTTAAGCTGAACCGGAAAGAGTACTGTGGAATTATCGTGAATGTTTAGTTTGTTTGTCATATCTAAAATCTACTTGTTTGTTTGCATTAAATTTCAATTTAGTGCGTAATTTATGTTTTATAATGTGTTGAGCTTAAACTACACACATGGCTGGAATAATATACAATGTCCCTGAGGAAAGGAGGCGATCGGGTGTTGGTTTTCCTGTCAGATTAGCGGTATGGGGTGCATTTAAATGATATGAAATGGTATGATATGGTATGGAAAATGGCTTGTATAAATTATATAAAATGAGATTGAAAGGGAACACGTTTTGGTGGATAAGAGGTTTTCTAAAAGACAGAACATTTAAGGTTAAAGTACAAAATGCAAATAGAACATTTCCGATGCAGAATGGAACGTTTGAACAAGGTAGTGTAATAAGCCCAGTTTTATTTAATGTAATGATAAATGACGCAGAGGATGAAATAACTGGAAGTGGCAGTAAGATGGGTCTTTTTGATGATGATGAGCTAATATGGGTGAAATGTAAGATAAACTACAGGAGATACAGTGGCTCGCAAAAGTATTCACCCCCCCTTGGACTTTTCCACATTTTATTGTGTTACAACATGGAGTTTTTGCCACTGATCAACACAAAAAAAGTCCATAATGTCAAAGTGAAAAATAAAATCTACAAATTGTTCTAAATTAATTACAAATACAAAACAGAAAATAATTGTATATAATAGTATATGAATAGTATTCACCCCCTTTGCTATGACACACCTAAATAAGCTCTGGTGCAACCAATTGTCTTTAGAAGTCACATACTTAGTTGAATGGAGTCCACCTGTGTGCAATTAAGGTGTTTCACATGATTTCAGGTTAAATACACCTGTCTCTGGGAGGTCCCACAGTTGGTTAGTACATTTCCTAACAAAAACTACATCATGAAGATGAAGGAACATTCAAAGCAAATCCGGAATAAGGTTCTTCAAAAGCACCAATCAGGGGGTAGGATATAAGAACATTTCCAAGGCATTGAATATCCCCCAGAGCACAGTAAAGTCCATTATTAAGAAATGGAGAGAATATTGCCCAACTGTGAATCTGTCTAGAACAGGCCGTCCTCAAAAACTGAGTATCCGGGCGAGAAGGACACTAGTCAAGGAGGCCACCAAGAGGCCTATGGCAACTCTAAAGGAGTTACAGTCTTCCACGGCTGAGCTGGGAGACACTGTGCATACAGCAACAATAGCCCGGGTGCTTCACAAAACTGGCCTTTATGGGAGAGTAGCAAAAAGAAAGCCATTGTTGAAAAAAACTCACATCAAATCTCGGCTCGAGTTTGCCAAAAGGCATGTGGGAGATTCTGAGACCAAGTGGAAGAAGATTCTATGGTCTGATGAGACCAAAATAGAGCTTTTTGGCATCAACGCTAAGCGCTATGTTTGTCGCAAGCCTAACACCGCACATCATTCTGAGAACAGCATCCCTAACGTGAAGCATGGTGGTGGCAGCATCATGCTATGGGGATGCTTCTCTGCGTCAGGGCCTGGAAAGCTTGTGAAGATAGATGGCAAAATGGATGCAGCAAAGTACAGAGAAATCCTGGAGGAAAACCTGCTGAAGTCTGCAAAAGACCTGGGACTTGGGAGAAGATTCATCTTCCAGCAGGACAATGACCCCAAACATACAGCCAAAGTCACACTGGAGTGACTTAAAAACAAAAAGGTCAATGTCCTGGAGTAGCCCAGTCAAAGCCCGGACCTCAATCCAATTGAGAATATGTGGAAAGAGTTGAAAATTGCTGTTCACCAAAGGTCCCCATCCAACTTGACGGAGCTTCAGCAATTTTGCAAAGAAGAATGGGCAAAAATTGCAGTGTCCAGATGTGCAAAGCTGGTAGAGACTTATCCAAATAGACTCATGGCTGTAATTGCTGCCAAAGGTGCCTCTACCAAAAATTGACTCAGGGGTGAATACATGTGCGATCAATTATTTTCTGTTTTGTATTTGTAATTAATTTAGAACAATTTGTAGATTTTATTTTTCACTTTGACATTATGGACTTTTTTGTGTTGATCAGTGATAAAAACTCCTAATTAAATCCATTTTGATTCCATGTTGTAACACAATAAAATGTGGAAAAGTCCAAGGGGGGTGAATACTTTTGAGAGCCGCTGTAAGTTAGAGTTCTGGGCGAAAAAGTGGGGATTTAAAATTCCATTAGAGAAAACTGAAACATGTTTTTTCCTAAACAAATCAAAGTAAAGAAATTAAATATAACATATGGACAACATATAATTAAAGAAGTGGATGAGGTCAGATATTTGGGGGTTTATTTAGATACAAAAATGATGTGGCATTGTGGCGGAGTGTCCCGCCCCTTTGTTTATTTATTTATTATGATTTGTTTATTACGGCGAAAGCCGATTTTGTTATTTGTATTTATAATTTAAAAACACCGTGAGGATGCGTGACTGATCAGCTAGTGGTTTATTTAGCTAGCTGACAGTCACGCATCCTTATTAAACTCGTGCAGACGGTGACCATCTCCCGAGTTAATTCATTGATTAATTGTTGCTAATCGGGAGATGGTCACTGTATATAAACCTGCAGCACTCTACCCTCAGCGGAGAGTGTATTAAGCGTGTATAGAGGAGTGTACGAGAGAGCGAAAACTGAACTTAAAAATAACTGCTAAGCGTGCTGGTGTAATACTTATTTGTTTATTTGTTTGGCCAACGCGCCTTTTTGTTTGTTGTTTTGTTGTTTGTTTAAATCTTTTGTTTATTATTTAATAAATACGCTGAGCTCCGTAGCGTTCAGCTTCACCCGCCCATCCATTGTTTTGTTTCTGGTACTTCCTGGTCCGTGACGTCACCACACACGCCACTCAACAACAGCACTCTGTCACAGGCATTAACATCACAATTGTAACAGGTAAGTCTAAAGGAAGATTACATTTGTTGAGGGCAATAGCAGGTTCCAAATGGGGAGCAGATCAAAAGAGTCTTTTAAATATATATAAAGGTGCAATAAGAAGTGTACTAGAGGCAGTGAGTAAGAGTCAATTAAAGAGTTTGGAAGCAATTCAGACACAGACATTAAGAATATGTACAGGAACAATGAGATCATCACTAATTGAGGCTTTGCAAGTAATGACAGGAGAGATGCCTCTAAGATTAAGAAGAACAGTACTGAATATAAGCTATTGGAATCAGATTCAATCCTTTAGTGAAGAACATCCAGTGAGGCGGAGTATTGGGTCAAATTTGTATCATTAATATAAAATGGGAAAATGGGGAAAAGCTGGTGGAACATTCACATTCCATATGACAAATTGGGCAAAAAAAATTAAGACTGAGGAAATAAAAATAATGGAAAATAGAGATAAAATATTGATGCCAAACTGGATGTTTAAGAAACCAAAAATATGTAAACTGTTAGCCACAATATTTAGCAAGATAGGAAATAAAATGGAAACTAAGACAAAAGGACAGGAATATGTTAAAAAATAAGGAAGAGATGATGCAGATATACACAGATGGATCAAAAGACCTTAAATCTGGGAAAACAGGATATGCTTACTATGTACACACATTTGAAATGTGTAAAAGGGGGATATTATCAAATCATTTCAGTATTTGCTGCACAGATGATGGCAATACTTATGGCCATAGATAAAATAAAGGAATATAAAGAAAAGGATATTGTGATTTTTACAGAATCTCTAAGCTCAATCCAGGCATTAGAATCAGGAAAAGGGGATAGGATAGATATCATATATGAAATTACTGTGCTGTGGCTAAAGCAAACATAATGGATGTATGGCAAGAACAATGGGAAAACAGTGGAAAGGGAAGATTTTATTAGCAAAATCACTCAAGTAGGGAAATACAAACATATTGAGGAAAGGGGAAAACAGGGAGGAAGAAACAAATATTAATTAAGGACTAAGGATAGGACATTAAATCATCATTTATACAGGATTGGTAGTCATGAGAATGGGTTATGTAGTAATTGTGGGGAACAAGAAACAGTGGAACATACATTCAGGGAATGTTACATATAGTAAATACTGTATATTGCTTTTGTATTATGTGTATACTGTTATTTAAATGGTCTGATTGACAGTTGTATGTGTGACATGCTATACAAATGTATTGTGTTTTGTTCTTTTGCTATGTACTGTACAGTGCTTTGCGATACTTTTGTATAAAAAGCTCTATAAATGCAATAGATATATATTCAGCAAAGAAACATATGAAATAGAAAAAGAAGAGAAACAGAAACTGAATTAACAACAGTAAATTATATTTTGAAGGTAGAAGGGAGAGAAAAACAAATGGGAAACGAGAAATGTATAGCCAGAATTATAAAAAAAAAAGTATAGGGAAATGGGAGAAAATAATACGGAAAGAAATACATGTACAGATATAAAGGTAGAGGGCGCTCGTCATCTCCATGCGCCAACAACCCCTAAAGAAAGATCTCGCTGAGAAGTCTCACGATACTTCTTCCCCCACAGTGGCGGCTCTGTGGGCCCTCACTCACTGCGAGCTGTTTGAATGAAAATAAACGGAACATTTACAACCCAAGACATATAAAAGAAGGATGGCTTCCGCCTTGGAGCAGTTTGTTAACAATGTTCGGCAGCTCTCCGCTCAAGGTACGGTTGGCTAACGACATATTAAAAACTAAAATACATTTCATTTGTTTAAATGAAGCCTGCAATTTTGCTTTATCATGTTAGCATATTTGATGGGTTCATTATTTAAACGTTTTCGTTACGTCGCCTTCTCCAGTGTGGCGCCTTGCATGAACACATACATGTTTAGTTAAACAATAAACATTTAAATTAAAACCAGTAAAATACGGTTTAGCCTGGGAGTATTTTGTTTTCTTCATGTATGCGGACAGGAAGTTCCACCCTAGTACGTTCTGGATTGGTTTCACTAGATCCAAGGGGGTGTTTGGTTGGCTAGAAAACACGTCAATTTAATTGGGGACAGAAGTTCTGGTTTTCAATGCTGTTCTTAGGCCTGATATACTGGTACCACCAGTTCACATGGCAATTGAATTTGGGTTCATTTTCAAGTGGGAGATGGACCAGTATTTTAGCCAGTATGACAATATGTAGTCATTGTGCATTATCCTGCTTTGAACCAATCATAGAACCACTGTGGCTTGTCATAAGCAGTTGATTATCATAACATAACAGGAAATACATTTGTGACACAATATAAACCATATAATATTAACCCGAATTCGGAGCATGTCATATAATAATTTCATGAAATATATAGGAAGGACAAGGTAGTATTATCGTTGTGCCCTTGTGATTTTAAAATTATATATATATATGTATGTGTGTGTATACAGAATATGTATATATGTATATATGTGTGTATGTATAAATATATATATATGTTTAAATAATATATAATTTTTCTTGTAAAACATGCATGCTCAATTTTATAATGCAATTCATTCACTGGTTTCTGTTTATAACTTCTGCTGTTACAGCAGTGGGAGGTTATACATTTGTTGAGCTTTGTTGTTGCTCAGGAAGCAGTAGGTTAACTTTAACATTTTATTAATACTGTATGTCGAAATGCGTTCTAACTGTGTGAGTTTGTAATTTAGTCGTTTCTAATATGTCTGACAGTTCACATTAGAAATGCCTTATACCACTCATTCCTTTTTTTTATATCTTGGTTCCCATGCTTTACCACATTTGAATTCATTGCTGCGTTAAAGATACAGTGCCTATAGAAAGTCTACACCCCCTTTCAAAATGTTCACCTTTTGTTGCCTTATAGCCTGGAATTAAAATGCATTAAAATAGTTTTTTTTTTCATTTATCTACGCATCCTACCCCACAACTTCCAAGTGAAAAACATGTTCTAGAAATTTGTAGAAAATTAATTAATTAAATAAAAACTGAAATAGCTTGGTTGGCTAAGTGTCCACCCCCCTTAGCTCAGGTGTAACCAATCGCCTTCAAAATCACACAAAAGTTAAGTGGCCTCCACCTGTGTTAAATTGCAGTGATTCACATGATTTCAGGATAAATTCAGCAGTTCCTGTAGGTTCCCTTTGCTGGGTAGTGCATTTCAAAGCAAAGACTCAACCATGAGCACCAAGACGCTTTCAAAAGAACTCCGGGACAAAGTTGTTGAAAGGCACAGATCAGGGGATGGGTATAAAAAATATCAAAGGCCTTGAATATCCCTTGGAGCACGGTCAAGACGATTATTAAGAGGTGGAAGGTGTCTGGCACCACCAAGACCCTGCCTAGATCAGGCTGTCCCTCCAAACTGGATGACGAGCAAGAAGGAGACTGATCAGAGAGGCTACTAAGAGGCCAATGGAAACTTTGCAAGAGCGACAGGCTTTTATGGCCAAGACTGGTCAAAGTGTGCATGTGACAACAATATCCCAAGCACTCCACAAATCTGGCCTGTATGGTAGGGTGGCAAGAAGGAAGCCATTACACAAGAAAGCCCACCTTGAATCCTGTTTTCAAGTATGCAAAAAAAACACTCTGTAGCCATGTGGCAAAAAGTTTTGTGGTCTGACGAAACTAAAATGCAACTTTTTGGTCTAAATGCAAAGTGTTATGTTTGATGCAAACCCAACACAGCGCATCATCCAAAGAACACCATCCCTACTGTGAAGCATGGTGGTGTTTCTCATTGGCAGGGACTGGGGCACTTGTCAGGATAGAAGGGGAAATGAATGGAGCAAAGTAAAGAGAAGTCCTTGAGGAAAACCTGCTGCCCTCTGCAAGAAAGCTGAAACTGGGATGGAAGTTCACCTTTCAGCATGACAACGACCCAAAGCACACAGCCAAAGCTACACTGGAGTGGCTAAGGAACAAAAAGGTAATGTCCTTGAGTGTCCCAGTCAGAGCCCCGACCTAAATCAAATAAAAATTTGTGGCATGACTTGAAGTTTGCTGTCCATCAACGCTCCCCAAGGAACTTGACTTAGCTTGAACAGTTTTGTAAAGAAGAATGGTCAAATATTGCCAAATCTAGGTGTGCAAAGTTGGTAGAGATCTATCCCAACAGACTCACAGCTGTAATTGCTGCCAAAGGTGCTTCCACCAAGTATTAACTCAGGGGGGTGGAGACTTATCCAATTATGATCTTTCAGTTTTGTATTTTTAATATATAATTTTTTTTCTCAATAAAACTTTTTTCCCCTTAACAGTGTGGAGTATGGTGTGTAGGTAAGTGGAAAAAAAAATCCTCATTTAAATGCATGAAACTGAGGCACTGACGCAACAAAATGTGAAAAAAGTTCAAGGGGGTGTAGACTTTCTATAGGCACTGTACATGCATTCATCCATAGCTGATTACTGTACTGGATAGACATGGATTTTATAAGGACACATGTTATGAATAAAAACTTGTGATCCAATTCCAAATTTTAAAAGCTGTCATATAAGTTTGGAGGACATTATCGATGACCATAAAAGTAGTTTTAATATTTGTGTTTATATGTATTTTATTATTCATTTCTTAGGCGACACCCTTATCCAGGGCGACTTACAGTTGTTACAAGATATCACATTTATACAGTTGGGTTTTTACTGGAGCAATCTAGGTAAAGTACCTTGCTCAAGGGTACAGCAGCAGTGTCCCCCACCTGGGATTGAACCCATGACCCTTGACCCTCCGGTCAAGAGTCCACAGCCCTAACCACTACTCCACACTGCCCATTTTATACTTAAATGATTTTCAATTCCTTGCACTGGGATTGGCTGAGCTAGAGGGATATACTCCCTAGTATATGCCCTTAGAATGTTTGTAACCACTCCTAACCACTACTCCACACTGCCCATTTTATACTTAAATTATTTTCAATTCCTTGCACTGGGATTGGCTGAGCTAGAGGGATATACTCCCTAGTATATGCCCTTAGAATGTTTGTAACCACTCCACCAGTTTTATTCTTAACAAAATGTCATTTGAAGTAAATTTCAACCTTTTTAATGTGTATTAAAGAATGGCTAAGTCAAAACTTCCCTGCCATTACTAGATCAGACCTGACAAAACTAGTGTCTTCTATGTTTTAAATATGAATACTCCACAAGCTCTGTAGTTGAAAGTGTGGTTTGACATACAAATACATTTGGACGGAGAAGTAGAGAAGGCTCAGGAGAATTACCTCATAATGTTTTCCTGATGGAAACTGATGAAAAGGGTTTCAAGTTTGAAAGTCTCTGTTTCAATGATGCTACAAAAAAATCATAACAACCCCACAGATACTTTCAAACTATTAAGAGAGAATGGTGGCAAAAATTTGCATTGCTGCAAGATTGAGCTGTCGCTACACGAATCATTCATTTAGGTCCACAACAATCCAGTTATTGTCCAACGCTGGTTTACAAAACGGAAATAATGTCCGTGACTGGTCATTGATGTGAAAATAGCCTTAAGTTACTGGACTGTCAATGAAGGGTGACGCAAAACCGATGTTTATAATCTGGCCTCGCACTTTGTGGCAACACTGCCAAATGTCCCACTCCTACTTTTCCGGAAGCATTTTTATTTACTGCTCAGTATCTGGAAATATTTTAATCAGTTACCAAGGAAAAGACTAATAATACTACTTAACACTTGCACAAATTCCAGTCTTTGTTTTTTCAACTAAAAGTAGTTTTAAAAATGCTGTTTTGTGCACTAATTGTATAGAGAAGCTCATAGACAACGTTGTAATGGAGGACTATATTTTGTAGAATGTTAATTTTACAGTGCTTATGTGGAAGGATACATAAAATAAATGAAAAACTAAATAACTACAGTTAAAGTAAATAAAGATGGTAATGAATTGTGCTGTAACAAGCAGAAAGCAAGCAAGCAGACATTACCAAACGGTCCACAATGCCAGGTAATGCCCTCAGTGTTCGGGTCTTATGCCTTATATACATATTATTTACTGTGTGTTTGTTTTTCTTGGTTTTTTTTAGGTCAGATGACACAACTCTGTGAGCTGATTAACAAAAGTGGGGAGTTGCTGGCAAAGAACCTGTCCCATCTAGACACGGTGCTAGGGGCTTTGGACATACAGGAGCACTCTCTCGGGGTTCTTGCAGTTCTGTAAGTGAATTCTACGTGCTGTATGCTATGACTGCAAACAAACCCTGATGATGCTTAAAAACCATACCTTAATATCTTGAAACCAGAGGGAACTTTATTCTGGCAGCTGATTAACAAATTGTTACCATCTGCTCAGCTTTTGTTTTGATTTTGTTGTTTTCTGTTCACATCAGGAATATTGCAGGATATGTTCCTTACAAAAATCCAGAAAAGGTTTCCTGTTTTATGTTCTTAAGCAAATCAGAATTCACTTCAACAACCAGATTAAGCAGTGAAATGTCATGCACAAATGAAAACCTTGATGTATGCAACTGTTGTCTTGTGTAGTATACATAGTGTTCTGCATTTCGGTTTTTATCTTTAAAAAAAAAATCCTGGGAATTTCTTACATATATTAAAATAGGGATACAATCGGTAAAAAGATGTTTTTAATTGAAACAGGTAAAAATCGGGGAAAAAATCTCAGTATACACACTTTAGATGTGTAATGTGATGCGTAGCAGTTCTGGTTTCTGATTAAGTTTAATGTCCCTGGCATGTATGATGAAGTAGAATCTGTGCCACATTTTCCCAAGGTAGCTGGTACTTTGCGAACATTTGGGCAATCGCTGTGCTGACAGAAATAGTATCTGCAGAAGGTATGAACTAGGGGTGGGTTAGAGTACTCGAAATAAATATAATTACTCAAGCACTAATTTATTACGAGTACTTGGAAAAAATAACTCTCTTCATGAATGTAAGTTCAATATATTGTAGCAACCCGGTCAGTTCAGGTTGGCAGACTTTTGTTTCATCTGGTCCTGTGCATTCACGTTATCTGTACTGTTCCGGGGTAGGACCATACCACTAGTTTCGGTAGTGTATGTGTCTGAGAGCCTCTGTTGGGTGCAGACCATGTCATCTAGATGCCCTTTCCCGCCCCCACCCATGAGAGTAGTGGTCCGCTCTCTTCTCTGTGTGTGAGGGGACTGATAGAGCCGGGGCCTGTGTGTGTGGAATAGAGCAAGCGAGAAAGTGAGCAAGTTTTAGGATAGACAGGAGGAAAGATTTATTGTTTTTGTCGTGTGGTCCTGACCCTAGCAAGGACCCTATTTAATTAATAAGGTAGTTTTGTTAGCACCTGAATCCCGTCTCCGTCTCCTGCTTTGAGCCTCAAGTCTAGGGGTCGTTACAACATTTTATTCACGTATACCACTAGCGACGGAAGTCATTTTGACGGGTTGAGGTTTTCAAAATTTAATACTCTGCGTGTCTGAAAGTTATGTGGTTGTCCGTTTATGACTTTTCCCAAATAAATACCCAGACGGCGTTTGAAAGGTAGGATCACGAAAATAAGGAAGTTAAAAGCATGCCCACCTAGCAACAAGCCAAATAAACCAGAAACGCGGAACATACAGTACCAGATGTTTATAGGGAAACTAGCTATAATTAATGATATGCTAATGAAAAGGGGGTTTACAGAATAAAGATGTGGCAGTGATGATAGCTTACTGCAGTTTCACTTATGTAACTGCCTAGAAGAAAGATGGTTGCAACCCTTGATCAAGTGATCAAGAGTGTTTTATATTGGTGTACATTTAATGTGAAATGTAGTGGGCGGTGTGTGATTCCTGATCTATCTGTGGCGGTTTCTTAGACTAAGTATGTGAAAATATTCATTACAGGTTTGTAAATGTCTGTCTTATTCATTGCAGGTTTGTAAAGTTTTCCATGCCAAACATCCCCGACTTTGAAACATTATTCTCACAGGTTCAGCTCTTCATAAGCACTTGTAATGGAGAACACGTCAGATATGCAACAGACACGTGTAAGTCTTCAACTCTGCACAATATCAAATTCAGTAAAAATGTGGTCAGTTAAAAAAAAAAATGCTATTTGAAGTGATGTTGTTGATGCAGGTTTTCCTTTTTTTTTTTTTTTTTTTTTTTGTAGTTGCTGGCCTTTGCCATCAGTTGACAAATTCTCTTGTAGAACGGAAACAGGTAAAATAGGCTTATTTGTTCTTCTGTACCCATTTAGGTGTTAATGGCTAAAATCTAGTACGACTTCCAGTATTCCAGTAGTCCACTGTGTTTCAGGATACAATCATTCAAATTTGCAGAATATGTATATTCTTGTATGTGTAACCAAGCAGGTTGTGAGGAAACTTTGATAAAACCTCAATGTTAATTGGCCTAAACAGGAGCAGGTTTAAATAATGAATATGATGGTTTAGATGTTGCAGATATTTAAGTCCTGAGTTCAGCTTTTCAAAAGTATTAAATCTTATCTAATTACAGAAAAATGAATTGCTGTAACCTTGTCATTTTATGTATTAATATGATGAACATGTCCTGCCAGTATCATTTAAGGACATGGCAAACATTACAGCTATGTAACTTAATACTGTTTCTAACAGTTATTTATTTTTTTGCATGTCTTTGAATAGCCACTAAGGGGTGTCGGCATTCTGCAGCAAGCCATTGATAAAATGCAGATGAATACAAACCAGCTTACCTCAATTCATGCAGACCTCTGTCAAGTGAGTAAACTATTTTTAGTGTTGTCAGTTGGATAGCATTTCATACAAAATAATTATCTGAATACATTTGCCTGTAAAATGCTTTTGTATTATCACTCTGTTCACAACAAATTTGTTTTTTAATGAAACGAATGAACAATCCTTCTCAAACATTTTGTTCTTGAGCTCTTGTTCTGACTGTATAAAAGTTACGGGTGTAACAGTACGCTGCTATCACATTATGTATACGTATGCCGATATGCAGGTTGTAGGGATGCAACGGTTAGGATTTTCCACAAACCGAAACTGCATTTTGCATAAAATTCCAAACCGAACAATACCGACAAGAGAGAAAACCGGACCGAAACCGGATATTTTTGTGCAATGAAAACGTGTTGGCATTTCAGGGAGCTCATCACTTGCATGCAGATTGTTCATATTAACATACCTTAATCATTTTAATATGGTAACATAAATCAAAAGTTACAAGACTTATCTGATTGCCATCAGTAAGGATAATTGTGGCTTCATACTTAGTCTGGGTTTTCACACGTCTAGGCCTGTTTTCGTTTTAGGGTTGTTGATGAAAGGTGCTGGTGCTAGTACTAGCAGACATGCACGAAATCAGCCGGTGTACCCTAAACTAAACAGTTTGTTTAAAAAATGAATCCTAATAAGTGTAAAGCTGAAGCTGGAAGTTTGAGTTTAAAAAAAAAAAAAAAAGCAGGTCTAAGCCTTAAACTAAGTAAAGCTGCAAAACAAGCAAAAGGGATACTACAGACCAATCTGAAAGCTGCTGTAAATTAGTCATGTATTGTAGTAACAAGCTATAATAAACCAGCATACTAAACAAGAACTTAGTGTATCTTTTTTGGCGGGGCTGGCAGCCTGCCTGAGTTGCAGCTTTAGTTTTTTGATGCCATAAATGTAGGTGCTTGTGAGGCGTGTGAGTAGTAATGGAATGTCCAGACAGTAATTTACGTGTAACCGAATATTTTGTTTTATTAATATTATTAGTTACACGATAAAATAAGAAACGAAAAAGAATGACGTGAGGGAGGGGGTGCTGGAATGGATAATAACAAAAAGAAGGGTTCGTAATCTCCTTCGTCCTCTTCACAATATCCCCGAACATAAAAGGGATAAAAACAGAACAGAAAACATTTGTGCATATTCCAACACCGTGCCCACTAGTAGAAACAAACCAAGCCAATGCTTAGTGCCTCCCTCAGGCCCAGTAACCCCACCTATGCTTTCAAGGACCAACCCCGAACACAGTAGCACGTTCCCTTTAGTATGCAAAGCCATGCCCCTGTAGTCCGTGGAACACCAATCCCAAACTGACAAGTGTCCTTACAACTCACTTGACTCCAGTGGCCGGAATTTACATACTCGCACTTCCGCCCCTAACCAAGGTTACGCCCCTCATAAAGATGACTTTCGTCATGGTCACGAGACCTTGGTAAGGGAAGTCCCGAGTTGGTTTGATGCCTTCTACTGTCGGGAGGCTGAATTACAGACCAAAACCCCTTTGACTCATCACAGTGCTATTTTAAATTAGCAGTGTTTCCTCATCGGAAATTATTTTCAAATGCTGCCAAACACCTTAATCACTTTGAAGTCAACATGCTTATTAAATAATTGCAATTTCAAAAATCATGAGCTGCAGTTCTGCTCAGACGGGATTTGCCACTTACAACCGACCGCTTCGACAATGGGGGCTCCTGGAAAATATTAAATAGTCTTTTATTCTTTCTACATTGTCTGATTGTATAATACATTTGTATGAGTGGTGCAATAACATTGTATTAAGCTTATTAGTTAAAAAAATTAATTTAAAAAAATGTGTGCAGTAAGTACCTGTTCTACTGGCTACCAAATAATGCAGTTTGGTTTTAAACTTGCATTTCAGTTTTAATGAAACTATTGTACAGAAAAGTTGATAAAAACCGAGCCCATTTGCATCCCTAGAATGTTACGATACAAAATGTTTCACGATACATGTGAAAGTCCTGATGGGATACTTGTATGATGCATAATAAGATAAAATGGTAATTTTAATGATGGATCATTTTGTTAAAGGACAACAATTAAATGCTAGAGAGAGTATGTATGTATGTATGTATGTATGTATGTATTCATATCAACTATAGAACATGCTTTATTCTTTATTCGAAAACCACTTGGTGAACTACAGTGTTCTTCAGGTGATTTTGGTCTTGTATCATGATTAATAAATATTACACAAGATCATGCATATAGATAACATAGAGTTCATATAAGATGTTTGATCTTGTTTATTAAATTGATGCGCTTTTTATGTTTTTATCCATAGCTGTGCTTGTTAGCAAAGTGCTTCAAACCTGTCCTTCAATACCTTGAGCTGGATATGATGGATATTTGTAAAGAAAATGGCGCGTTCGATGCAAAGCACTTTTTATGTTATTACTATTACGGTGGCATGATCTACACAGGACTAAAAAACTTTGAAAGGGCACTCTATTTCTATGAACAGGTAATTTTAGTTTTTAAAAATCATTGTCTGAAAAAATGTAACTGTTAATGTCTTTAAAGTATGTAGTTCATGACCCCACCCTCACCCCCCCACCTCCAGATGACCAAGCAAGAGTAACGCTAATGAAGCATGGCTGCAAACAGATTTTTGTTGTAAACAAATGTAATACCATATATCATGTTTCAACATAAAATACAAGTTTACTGTAACATGTGTTTCTTGTGGCCAGTTGAGACTTGTGTAAGAAATGTAAGTACAAAACCTGTATTTTGTTATATATAGTCAATTCAAGAAAAAAAAAATAATTCCATGTTTTTTTTTTGTGTGCATATATATTCAGGCTATAACCACTCCAGCTATGGCTGTCAGTCACATTATGTTGGAGGCGTACAAAAAGTATATTTTGGTCTCCCTGATTCTCCATGGCAAAGTTCAGCAGCTTCCCAAGTACACATCACAGATAGTGGGAAGGTTCATTAAGGTAAGGCAGCATTTTATGTTTAGCTAAATATACCATGCTGACAACAAATAAATAAATAGGAGAGAATGGGCTTAACATTCTCACTACTGCTAAATGAAATATAGTACTTCAATTATGAATCATTGCTAAATGAATCATTTTTTAAATACCATTATACACAGCTGTAACAATTACTATATTACACAGTTGTTTTAAGATTCAGCTTTTATTAGGGAGCTCCCCTAAATCCCTTGTTTAGAAAGATTCAGGGTATTAATGCTTCTGACAGGGTAATAAAGGTGAATAAATTGAACATTTTTAATCTGATGCCCCGCTGGAACACACCTACCTGGTGATTTTAGATACCACACCTGGTAATCGCACACAGCAGGCAGGCTGTCCCAGGAGCGTCAGTTACTTCATTAATTAATTACAATAAATACACGCTATTTACAATATACTTTTACACATAAAACCCTCTTTGTGTGGGGCTCCTGCCCTGTCACAGTGCTGTATACACTTCCATTAGTGTCGGGTAATTTACATAGTGGCAAAATGCATAGGTTTACGGAAAAAAAAACAAAAAAAAAAACAATTGTAATCACAACTCTCTTTCGCTTACCTGTTGATCGCTCCAGATAAACGGTTAGGGTTGATAGGTGACAGGCAGATACATGCCGGATTACTGTAGTTTATTTGTGTTAATAGTTAATTTAACTAATTAAGCTGACTTGGCACTAGTGACAAAAGAGGTGTGCTATTTTTTTGTTGCATAATATTTGCCCTGTATTTAAAAAGTGCTTGCATAGCTGCCTATAGTCTACTGTGTATTACACTGTGCCTTGTGATTTTTAAATGTACATTACAATTGTAATTTACTCCTGTCTTGCAGCCTCTTAGCATTGCCTACCATGAACTTGCACAAGTGTATTCAACAAATAACCCAGCAGAGCTTCGAAACCTGGTAAATAAACACAATGAAACATTTACGAGAGATAACAACATGGGACTCGTCAAACAGTGCTTGTCATCTCTCTACAAAAAGAACATTCAGAGGCTAACGAAGGTAAGAGAAAGTCTTGCTGCATTAAGCATTCCTGTAGCTTGTTTTCAGTTGTACTGGATGTAAACTAGTGTTCAATTTCTACATATTCCCTTTTCAACAAGGCAAGTCTCATATTAGTGACTGGATCTTTGAAAACCTTTCTTCTAGAGGCTATTTATTTGACTCCATATATGGTACCATAAGTCCCAGAGAGGCTGCAAAAGGAACATAAGTCTCTGATGTAGCAAGAAATATAATCTTCACCCAGTCATGTTTAAATATGGACAAATGTCTTGAAACGTGTGATGTAGTTAAATGCCAGTATTAGGGGTCTACAGACTTGATGATATATTGCATCGTAAGGTATGAATCATTTGTACTGGGATAGCATAACATAGCTCCGTGTATTTCACCAAAAGATTGAATACATACCCCCTACTCCGTATTTGTCATTTTAACAAAATAGTCCACCATTAAATCATTTGATCTTATTATGGATCATACTGGTAGCCCATTGCATGTATCCCTGCATACCACAGTAGTTTTTGTGAGAGAAGTGTACTGTTCCACTCCTAGCTAATATGAATATGTAATTACAGATTCTTACTTTTTGTAGCCTTTTTATTCTCAGTAGTACCATAGAACACATACATTTAACTACTGCTGCAAAAAACTTGATTTATTAGTACCTTTTTTCCTTCTTGATTTATTAGTACCTTTTTTCCTTCTTGCAGACCTTTTTGACATTGTCCTTACAAGACATGGCCAGTAGAGTTCAGTTATCTGGGTCCCAGGAGGCTGAGAAGTACGTGCTTCACATGGTAAGAATGCATATGGAATGAAATATGAAATGGTTCCTTAGATTTGAGGTGTGTAAGTGTATTAGTATTCTGTCCTGGTACAGTATAGCTTTATTATCATCAATGCATTTATAAAATATATTTGCTATCTGGTTTGTCTTAATGGGGAATATCTGTGCTGCCTTTGAATCGTAATAGGGTGCACATTCAATAGGTGTAAGAAAGAACTTAAAATTTACAAAGGAGAGTAGGAGTGTGCAGATTCTTTGATTTGCATGAAGAACCGGGATTGATACAGTGACCCCTGTATAGGTACGCTTCCATTTATTACTTTATAAATGTGAGACTGCATGTAAAAAAAAATAAAATAATATACAGTGATGTTCATGCATAGATTGCATTTTAGTGGCTATATTGAAGATTTGAGTGACATTTATTAGTAAATAATCTAGCACCCTCGCCCCATCTTTCCATTCCCTGTGCGTAAAGTTTTTGTCAAGCTCGACAGAAGCAACCCAGCGAGCTAAGCAGAGGCGGGTCATTGTTGATCATTGCAGTTCATTTAATGATGGAAGGTAACAAGGCAAAATTCAACCTGTGTGCCAGCATGTTTAAAATCATCAGTGTGCAGTGTGGCCTTCAATGGATTGTTTTTGCATCAAGGACTTACCCTAGGTTCTTGCTAAGAGTGTAAACTATGAGCCACTATTCAAGTACTGGTACTCGGGTAATACAACAAATGTCATTTTAATTGACATCGACGGACTGACAGTACATTAGTTTAGGATCGTCTTCATCATATAGTCATCATAGTTGAAGACGGCAAAGTCAGACCTGAGCCAATACAGGTCTGATAACGTATACTACTCAGCATGTATAACCTACACTGGAAACATGAAAGCATTCAAAACTATCTTAAGCATCTGCCAGTGCTATAAACATTATCAGTCCCTGCAGTATTGTGGGAAACTCATTTATACATACTATATACGTAGGGCTTCTGATTTTCGGTTTTAACCGATAGAACACCCCAATACAAAATAATAAAATTGGTGTATATCCAATAAACACTGGAAAAACATTGGACATGGTTACTGAGTGGCAGCACATTCATAAATTTCTATTGGAAGATTGTAACACGCGTTAACCCCAGAATAGGGCTGTGACCATAAGGATTTCATTGTGGAAGACAGCAAAGGAAAGAAGGTAGAATTGAAGTGTGCAAGTACTGTCGTTCATACATATTGACAGAAAAAAACGCCCAAGAATTTTGGAAAGTAACCAAAAACAATCATTTCATGCAGTACATAAAGAGCGAAAGCCCAGAAAAAAAAAAAAGATTTACATTAAACTTGAAAATAGCTATAAAAAAAAAAGCACTGAAAAATGAAATTAATAAAAACCGAAAAATGGAAGCCCTATATATACCAGTCCTTATATTGCTGAATTTACCTGAATTATACCAGCCTGCAAGAGGTCATGCAGAGGGCATTCTTGCCGTATCAAACGGAACAATAATTGTGGAATTATGTTTCCCACTAAATGTACTGTGTCGTGATACATCTAGTATCATGAAGACACTACTGATGCACAGCCCATTTATTTTTTTATTATTATTTATTTCTTAGCAGACGCCCTTATCCAGGACGACTTACAATTGTTACAAGATATCACATTATTTTTACATACAATTACATTATTTTTATATACAATTACCCATTTATACAGTTGGGTTTTTACTGGAGCAATCTAGGTGAAGTACCTTGCTCAAGGGTAAAGCAACAGTGACCCCACCTGGGATTGAACCCACGACCCTCCGGTCAGGAGTCCAGAGCACTAACCACTACTCCACACTGCTGCCCTATGCTCGTCCTGTTACTAGTAGTGGATTGTCAAGGCGGTTTTTAAAGGATCCATTCTGTTTGAAGAAGTGTTTCCTTCGCTCTGTCCTGTCTCCACTTGTTTTCCAGCTGTGTCCTCTGGTCCTGGTTTCTATACTGTGCTTAAAGTATTGGTTATGGTTAACTATTTAAACTCATTTTAGTATTTTAAAGACTTCAAAGGCCGCTCAGGTTTCCAGACATTTGGACCATTTTTTGTGTTGGATATTTATGGGAAAATGCCCCAAACTTTTTTTTGCCAAGCTAAGTGTTGGTAATAAAGAGCCAATGTCACATAAAGTATCAGTTTAGCGACAGAATTATTATTGACAGGGATGTACTGCAGTGGAATTTCACTTGTCAGTGAAGCTTGGCAAATGAAAGTGTCGTCTTTGGCAAAAATCAAGATTAACAAGTAATGTAATAATAACAATAATATTATAAGGCAGTGGTTCTTTTTTGTTTGTTGTTTGCACAATAAACCGTATAGCGGACTGAAAAATAAGCACATACAAAATTACTATTACTATCATACTAAGAATAACTGTAAACTTACCTTTTATTTATTTTAATGAGATGAGTGTGCCTGTTTTAAAGAACAGTTCTAGTTTACTTTTCATTAACACAAATTTACAGAGATGGGGGAAAAAAATGAATTGTTTTATTTTTAAATTGGTAATTACAGCAGAAATGGATTTGTGTGAATTCATAATCTGTGAAGTTACAATACACCCATGAGGTACCCGTACAGTCGGAGCTACAACGAATTTCCAGCTGTAATGTTTATTTATAAGAACAGAATGTTTGGTTGCTGCACGCTGATTGGCTGTTGAGAATTTGTTTACCATGCAGTTATATAGTACTGTACAATGCACGCCGGAACTTATTTTTGCCAAAGCACAGTTCAATTAATAAATTATCAGTACACAGCTGCAGCATATTAAACTCATAATATTCCTTTTGTCTCATTTTATCTTTTCGGAGGCATGACAGTGGACAAGTGGCTAGAATTACAAGAAAAAATAAGAGGCAAGAGACTAGATTTAACAAGTCAACAATTTAATGTAATCGAAGAAAACAAAAATGCTTGGGCAGCTGGTGTTTTTATTGATTTGATGAAACATAAAGAAAAAATGGTAATCGACTTAAAAACAGTTTGTCTTGAAAATCTAACAGTCTGTACGATAATTTATGCTTCAGTGCGTAATTCGGCTGGTCAAGAGTGCTCAGTTGTGTTGTTGTTAGCCTCCGTGCTGGTCTCAATCGATCTGTAAAACAGTGCTGACATAAACTGCAGTGATAGCCTGTTAGTGACCAAGCTAATAATGCCAATAGTGTATTTGTGTATTAGCTTCGCCAGGTCAGTGGTAGTAATGCGTGGATAGTGAACTTTGTCTTTGCCTCCTTTTCTGTATCTTTTATATTTGTCCCTTATTATTTTATAAGAGTACTTGCGTTATACTACCCTTCCACAAGTTTCTCCCTGCCTTATTTATTATTATATTGGAACAAGAAGAAGAGTGATTATAATGATACTAGATGATGACGATAATAATATATTATAATAGTTGATTTATATTTTTTCAGATTGAAGATGGTGAGATTTATGCTAGTATTAACCAGAAAGATGGGATGGTCAGTTTTCATGATAACCCCGAGAAATACAATAATCCTGCCATGCTCCACAACACTGATCAAGAGGTAAGTAATGCAGCAGCAGTTTCACAGCCAGTAACTCCTGATTCACAAAACTTTAACTAGCCAGTTAAAGAATGAATTGTGATCGTTTAGATCTTAACGCAAATTTACAGTGTCATATTTTGATTAAATACTTCTTGTAATATAGTTCTACAAATATAATTACGTTTTCTTTCATTTGTTTCCTGTTAAGTGATGTAATCTTCAATACGTTTCTTTGTCAGCTGTTAGCTGTTGTAAATGCTGAATTCTGCTGTTGCTTGTTTCAGATGCTGAAGTGTATAGAATTGGATGAAAAACTAAAATCTATGGATCAGGAGATCACAGTAAACCCACAGTTTGTACAGAAAGTAAGATTATTCTTGTTGTCTTGTTATAAACTGCATACTGATGCATAGGTAAATGCAAAACAGGTGCTACCAGGTACCACCAGTGTTTTAAAGTGGTTTGGAAAAGGTGCCGGTATGCACAGAAAGACATCCCAGGTGGCCAGAGCTGCTGATTAAATACCACGTCCAATGTGTTATTATTAAACTTATTGATGCTGTACTGTTACACAATGAAAACATTAAATTGTTTTACTTTCTTTTTATTCCAGATAGTGTTGTTTACTCCAACAATCAGGGTAATCAACAGAATTAATACTTGCAGGGGAGTTTCTTTGCTCTTGTCCAGATAGTGAAGATCCTGGCTCAGATTGCTCAGACTCTTATATTGTTCTTATTACACAAAAATAAAATAGATGAAATTGAACACGAAACGTATTAATAGGATTTGACTGGTACGATTTCCAACACACATAAGTAATGCGTAAAATTTGCAGGTACAGTGACGTATAGGGGAAGTGCTTCCGGAGAATAAGGGTATGTGAAACATACTCACACTATGTAAAGACACTAAAGTCACTTTTTTTTTTTTTGTTCGCAACTAAAGGTTAAGGTAGGGTGCTTTGCAGCAATATAACATTTATATCATTTTCTTCCTCCTAGTTTTTTTTTTTTTTCCTTATATGCATACAGGCGTATACCGCCCCCTTTAACCACTGGGTACAACCAGCTTTATTTGTAAGGAAACTGAAGCCATTGTATCAATCTCTACAAGAACAGAACAACAGATAAACTACCAGTAATGAAAGTCATCTAAATTTCAAAAAACAGAATGTAAGGCGTCAGCAATTTTAGTTGAAAATGCTACAGAACCCCCTGCAGTGTTTAACATTACGTTTGCTGTATCCCATGTGGTCTGTATCTCAATATAATCAATATTATTTTGGTATTTTTATTTACACATTAAGGCAAAGCAACTAGGTATAGGTAATCCAAATCAATTATTTGGATTTCCAGTGTATCCAGATCATGCGCTGTCCTGCAGCAATGCTGGTGCTCGGATTGAAATGAGTGGCGTCGTGTGGGAACAGAAAAGCAGCACCTTTGCAGGAGGAGTGTGATCTGTATAGAACGTATTTCTCCTGGTGAACACTCCTTAGTAAATGTTGAGAAATGTATTGTCTAGATTTAAGTCCCATCATGTGTGATTTTAAAAATTTCAAAAGAATTGGCAATATACAGACAACACAAGACACAGCAAAGTTAACTAACGTAATGTGATTCTGTAGCATTTTGATTTCCACACACACGAGGAAAGCTTGCTAAACTCATCCCCTGCACACCTAGGAACTTTTTAGCAACAACATAAGGGCAAAACCATTTTAATGATATAAAGCTTACAAGAAATGTATTTGTTGCAACTAATTGCTGGTTTGAAAAGTCCCTTGCTAGACTTATTCTAATTGTTCTATTGCTTTCAGTACTGATCTTCATGATATGTAAGTTGGAATTGGCTTCATGCTTTTTTCAATAAAAAAAATAATTTCTGTTTGATTTGTAGAGTATGGGATCCCAGGATGACGATGTAGGAAGCAAGACATCAAGTTATTCATGAAGCCCTCTCCCATACGCAGCACTGGGAATGACCACAAAGCAGTTCCCTTGAGAGTACTGCTGACAAGGGTGGAAACAGTGTGCTTGGACATCATTAAAGAAATCAGAAACATTTTCAAGAAGTAATTTATGCGCTCTAACACAAAACAAACACAAAAATCTGGTATGGAAAAGTTTGTCAATGTTTTATTTATCATTCAGATGCAAGCATGAGTTGCTGCATTAACAAAAAAAGTGAAATTAAATAACTGGGGTTTTTGTTCAAATAAAGCTGTCCTTATTTTAAACTTGAGTAATATTGATACTTATTTGCACTTGATATTCTTATTATGTATGATCTGGCTAACATGAACCAAATACACAAATTCTTTGCTAGTTTCTAGAAGGACACTATGTTGCACCTGTTCCTCAGGCCTATAGGAACCCATGTTTAGCTCTTGTAGATACTGAAAAGGTAGCGTACCTTGGGGTGCATCATCTTGGTCTACTTACCGTATGTGATTTTGTTTTCCCTCTGATAAAAGGCAAAAATGAATTGATTTAATATTGTTTTTTTTTTTTTTTTTTTAACCTGGATACTCTGCTAATTGTATCCAAAGTTTAACACGTCAACATCATACATATTTTGTTGGGAACAACCAACAGAGATGAAAAATCTCAGCTGATTCGCAGTTTTTGCTGCTTTTACTCAGTCCCCCGGCGCTATTGATGTGATCAGTGCAGATCCGGGGGGAAAAAATGTTGCTTTTAATTTTTTTTTTTTTTTTTTTTTTTTTTTATCTTTTCATTTTTATTTAAGCTATTAACGCATTTGTGATGGTGAGGTTTGTATTTTATTTATTTATTTTTACATAAAACAAAATCTGAAAGTAAGGCACAGGCTTGCAGATGGCTGTCTTGGCAAGTTGCTATTTCATTGGTCCACAAACAAGTACAGTACTGTGAATTAAACAATAACGGTGCAGTTCTACAGTCACATTGCAGAACATGGCGAAAATAATGGAACGGAAGGAATGTGGTGGCGAAAAATTAAGGTACATATGTATGTCTTTTCTGTTTCACAGCCAGCGAGGGAGGGGGTTGGGGTTGTTTGATCACGGACATTGTTGACAAAGCTTGTAGACACCCACTCTCCTGGAAAAAATCCATAAATTAGGCATGTATAGCTCACCTTCAAGCCGCAAACACCATTTCTGCCTTTATTATAAATGCTTTACTGTTAAAAAATATACTGACGGTACGCTTGCGTCTCATACAACAGTAACTAAGTCTGCATATTTTATTGGTCCACATGAGTGGTACAAGGCGTTGGAAAACCATATTCTCTGCAGAAAACATGTAGCCATAATACATACTCGTTGCAGTAACTACAGCCTGTCTTCTGTATTTTTTTTGTGACCTGATGTTGATGGAGACAAACATGGTGATCCAGCGAATTGTAAAATACACCCCATGTGTATACAAGCATCTTTTGAAAAACAAGTTGCCAGACATTTGATTCCCATAGAAGACTCAAGAGGTGATTTTAAACTTTTTTTTTATTAACAGAACATTAACATTATTTTTAAGTTGTACACAGACTCTTTGTTTGAGTTTTTATTAAACTTACATGACATAAGCAATTAGTGTTTGTTTTTATTAGCACTATATTTCCTTACATTTTTTTTTCCATGGCAACATAAAATGAAGCAGAAAATGTCAACTTTGTGCTTAAAATAAACATTTACAATATTAAATGCTTAGTATTGCAAATAAGCCCAAACTAGTGGATGATTATTTTGAGTATTTTGTGTGGCTTCTTTTGTAAGTTTTATTATTATTATTATTATTATTATTATTATTATTATTATTATTATTATTAAAGCTCAGAAAATGGGACACAAAAATAGAAATGAACAAGAACAATTGAGTGTACATAGTTCTTTTTTGACCTTTAACAATTAAAAGGGAGTGACTTTCTGATGTAAACAAGTTGCATTTGAGATCCAAAGGAACAAGAACATTAAAAGAAAACGCATGATGTACAACATTTATTTCAACCCTTGTGCACAGGTAAGAAAAAAAATAGATTTCACTTGAAACTAAATATGTATTTTACCTCAACTCTATTTGACTGGATACTTGCATCAAGTTTCACAGACCCTATTTTACTGTCCTGAAAACATTCACCTCATTTTGCTTTGCAAGTGCTGTTTTATTCACTCTCAAGTGTTGGTATCTCTGGGTTTGTGAAACCATTAGTTAAAAAGCTCACTTATTATTTGGTATACATTCTAATTTCAGGTGTAATCTGTATCTTAACTTCATTCAATTTGTGTTCCTGTGCAAAAAAATCCAACACGGTTGTGGATCCCAGATTCCTGCCACTTTTCAGCTTTTTTTTACTTCTCACTTTCATCTCTGAACCAAGGAGATTTGTAAATTCCACAAACAATAGGTTTTAGTAGTTTAACAGTGAACTGTCTTTGAGCAACAATGTATTCCTGTATTCATCATTTATAGCAATGCTATACCTTTGTTCTATCTAGAACATGCCCACAACCATTGTTACAACTTACTGGCCAGGATATTTTGAGAAGTTATACTCTACTAATAATTGGCTTTGCTAAAGATTTCTCCTGGAACAGTAACATTTCTAGAAGTCCTTACTAGGTATGGGGATTTCAGTATATTTTAATAATCAAATACACGTAATTTACTAAACAATTACACTATCCTACTTTACAGCAATGTGCCACTGGCTAAAACTAATGCTTACAGCAAATAGAATGTTTGACTATATTGCAAAAAGTGTGGAATCCAAGTCTAGAGAGGTTATGCTAAGATTATGCAAAGCCATAGTTACACCCCACCTAGAGGCCTAAGGTTGAAACCTCTACAGTCGATATCGGAGGATTGGTTCATTCTTGGCTTGGATAATTAACACACACACGCACACACACTCCTCCCCTTTAAGGACCGTGTAAACACGATCATACTGAAGTATCATTCTGGGCCCATAATGGGGTAAACATGATAAAAAACACACTTCATTTCTTTGACTTGGCCACCGTACTTTGCAGTACAGCTTGTTTACTCATATCATTGGATACGGGATTGAATTTCACTGCCTGCTGTTTTTTGTTTCGTGTGACGTCACTGAGACGGGCATTTTATTTTTAAGGTCAGAGACAGTTTACAGCAGCATGCAGAAACAAAACACGACAGGAATTTGTGAAAAAAAAAAAAAAAAACGGGAACACTGTAAATCCGATGTATTTGACATAATTATATTAGAACACATATTCTGTCTCGTGTTTTAATATATATGCTTTTAAAATATTTATACATATCAAGAAATTAGTGGATATAAGCAGATAATGTTTCAAGAACTAAATTGATAATGTATTTTTTTTTTTCTATTATTGCTTATAAAGACCCTGAGAATAAACGTTTATTATGGCATTGCAATCACTCAGATGAAACAATGTCTTGTAATTTGCCCAGACATCTAAAATTTCGATGAAATCCAAGATTGAATCCTAGATTTATTTCTGTTGTGCATATCAAGATTGGAGCTCGGATTCACCTGTTAATCCAGGATTGATTCACTACTACTAGAGTTTATGAATTAGCCCTGATACAGAGTAACAGATAAAGGATGGATGGATACAAAAGCACCTGTAAGTGTGTGCTGCAGGCCTATGGCAGCACTGGCAACCAGTCGGTTCCACTCATCCTGCCGATGCACCACACTTGCCCATAGGCAGAGCGATAGCTCGAGTCTGAGGCAGACTGTAATCCCATGCTTCCTCTGCAAGCACGGTTTGGTGTGTGCGCAGCTCCGCTGTTTTTGCCTTGCCTTGCTCCCTGTGCATCATTCAGTTGATCTTTCAATTCATTTTCTTTTCTAAAATGTAACTGGATGTCAGCGTCAGAGATTCTTTTTTGTTGGTCTTATAAGATTTTTAACATCTTCTTGTAACCGTTTTTTTTTTTTTTTTTTTTTTTATCTGCACTTTGTGTCTTGTCTGCAAGCCCAGGAGTGCGGTAGCTACTTTTCTTTTTTTTTTTTTCTCAAATTGGAGCCGAACCCAATCGCTCGGATTGTTTTTATGCTCCACGACCTCAATATACTTTTCTATAATTTCTGCTATTTTCCTTAATGGCTAAGAACAGCTAAAGTAAATATCCTGCTCCTATTCTACTAGTTTTGAGACTCTGCTATCTAGCCCCCATACCTTCGCAGCAATAACAACTCCCAACGTTTCTGCTCATATTGTGGTGTACTCTGGCAAAACTGTGGCACTTATACCCCCTCACAGCTCTCTTCAGCCACTCTTTACACTACCTGTTCATTCACCCGCTACACGTAAAACCAACACTATTTCCCTACCTATAGTAATTAGGTTATAATCCTTATTTA
This sequence comes from Acipenser ruthenus, assembly GCF_902713425.1. Lineage (NCBI taxonomy): Eukaryota > Metazoa > Chordata > Actinopteri > Acipenseriformes > Acipenseridae > Acipenser > Acipenser ruthenus. The sequence goes on along the minus strand of NC_081210.1, from coordinate 12,847,652 downwards.
CCAATAGGTTCTCTATGTGCAAATCACTGCTAGTCAATTCTAAAAACATGTTCCCTGTTCACTCCCTGCACTGGGAGTGAAAAATGACTGAATAGCCGTTATTCTAGATTTTTTTACATCTCAGGTCCCTTCGTTGCTGCCAATTTGTAAGAAAACAAAGCCTAATATTTTCTTAATATCTACTGAGACCTGAGAGTAAAAATGACCACACACTACAAACAATTTAAAACCACAGTCATCGGGGTTTATTATTAACATACAGGCAAATTTATACAGAGAAATTCACTACTACTAGAGTTTATCAATTAGCCCTGATACAGTGTTACAGATAAGGTAACATACAGATACATATTAGCTCTGGATAATAACCTTCAAAAAGAAAATGCCAGCTATGTGGACTAGTCGAACCAAAGAGACAGTCTACCTCAAACTGGAGTTCCAATGAACGCATGTCACATGACATCATCAATGTCATTCATTTCAAAACCGCAGCAGAAGAGCAGCACTTAGCAGAACTACAAACTTCACAAAAATAGTCGTATGTTTTTGTGTTTTAAAGCATATACTTGTAGCCAAGTCAATGTTTGTTCTTAATTGCATTCCTGAAGCGTTCAGTTGCAGATGGACAGAAGTGTGGTTGCAGTTGCAATCCATTAACATTTAAATGACATTCTAGAACATTAAATAGGAGGCTGTGTGGTCTAGTGGTTAAAGAAATGGGCTTATAACCAGGAGGTCCCTCAGCCACTGACTCATTGTGTGACCCTGAGCAAGTCACTCAACCTCCTTGTGCTCCGTCTTTCGGGTGAGATGTAGTTGAAGTGACTCTGCAGCTGATGCATAGTTCACACACTGCTAAATAAACTAATAATAAATAGTTTTTTAAAAATCCTAAATCGACTATTTTTACCTCAACTTTTCAACTCTGTCAAATTAGTAATTGTTCTACCTCCAAGGTAATTTAATTTGCAATTCAGAATTCTCAGAATATCACTAGCACTGGTAAAGGTATTAACTTTCATTGCTATGGTGCTCTCAAAACTACTGTAGTGAAACATCTATGATAGATCTAATGTGAGCCTTTGATAAATATGGGTGTGGAATAACTAACAAACAATGTAGGTGGTGCAAAAATATTTTATTACTGTTATAGATTATATAAAGGGTTTTCATATTTACAAAATAAAAACGACAGCTAAAACCACAATCTAATAAAAAGCCATACAGTCCAGTAATAAATATTGTGACGGGTGATGTTTCCAGTTACAGTTAACAGTTAATTGCCATCAGATAGCGTAGGAACAAAGATATTTCATAGCTGTTTTTACACACAGAATGACAACATCTTACCAAACACTGACCCTTTTCTGAAATTCAAATCTAGAAACCAGCCTTAAAACAATGAGCATTTTGTACAGATATTGTGCTGTGATTCCAAAGACCAGCCTAACCACAATATAGCAATGCCCGGTTCTACCTCACTGGTAGTTTGAGCCTCTTTAGTCTATATCACTATCAGCTGGTTTCACAGACCATCACTGATCTTGCACTACCCTTCTTAAAGCAACACGTGGTGGTCCAAGATTGGTGAGTCTGTGAAACCAGCCATGTAAGATGAAGACTAAGAGTAAAAGTAAATTCCTGTATTACACTAGCATGCCAAAGCCATCGAGAACAGTGTGTCATTTACTAACACTGAGCTTTTGGCTTCACATGCAAGCCAAAATAAAAATAGTGCAGCACCAGGACACATTTTTAAATAGTGTAACATTAGCAGGCAAGGCCAGTCGTTCAATCCAAGTCCAAGTATATCTAGACTAGTGTCTGGTTTGGTTTTTAAATTCAACTCTTGGGGGAGGAGCATTCAAATGTTTCAAAATGTAATTTGGGGGGGGGGGGCAGGTGAAGACGATATAGCCTCCCATATCTGTTTTGAATTTCAGAAAATACTGCATTTATTCAAACACAACTCTGTTAACACTCTAAATTAAAATATGTATAGCTATTAGCAAGATATAGATTTAAAACAGAAAAAACTAAATTCTGTGTAACAAATATTTACAAAGCGTGCTTTGAATACTATACAGCTTTTAAATTATAAAGTAAGACAAAACAACAATTTATTAAGAGGTGAAAAAAGAGAGTGAGTGTGGATCAATAAAACTTTAATAGCAGTGTTTAAAATGAAGCCGTTTGCATTGTCCACTTTGTTTAGTTTACTCAAGACACTGCATGAAGTAAGTTTCACCAACATCTGTGACTAAATTTTCCCCATCGAAATAGAATTAGCCAAGTCATGAGTCGCACAAATTATAATATATAAATTAAATGCACAATGTTGGTACTTTCATTAAATGAAATCATGCATGTTTTTGATAGTGCTTTATTTGAAGGTACATGCTTGTATTGTACTGTTGGCAGTCTTTTACAGTAACTCATCATAGAAAACCTATGAGAAAATAAGCATTGTCAATTTTCTGCCTTCATTTATTTTCTCTTATTACTTGTGTAAGATGAGTTTAGGGTTACATGTATTAATACTTTGTTTTTCAGCTCCAGCAATGTTGATAAACTATTTCCTGCAGCATCTTTTTAAAAGAAATGTTAGAATGGCATGTTTCAAAAGGCTTTAACCATTCTAGTGGCAAAATGTTTGCTTCATATAGTAGAATGCGGAATATACAATACAGTTCTTGTCTATAGCAATTTACCACCTGGCTTAATACTTTTTAAATAGCTGTACATTTCATTAAGACAGCAAGGACACCCAGACAGTACATTTAGGAACCCTCTTACATACAGAATGTTGTGTTACACAGTTAGCTCGTTTCTTTCTTGTACAGTATATTGAACTTTTGTAAAGTAAAACTGCATTCTGTGAATATTTCTATGTTGTGGTTCTGCTTCAATAGCCAACACACCTGTTGAATTTGCTAATTTTGCAGGCAGCTGGGAGACATCTCAGAGCACAAACTCTGAACTTTACGCAACCCATCTTTTCTGTTGTAAAATTGCCTTCAGCTTGGTTCTTGGCCTTTGGTTTCACACACATCCAACACGCTGGAAATATAAAACAGACAAGACTGCACAAGGAAGCACAGGACAGCTTTGTATCTTATTTTCTAGAATCTCTTATTTAGCCATGGTATTTTATTAATACAGCATTTAGTGGGATCTGCATTTACAAAAAACACTAGAGACCAGACTCAGCAAATGGGATGCAGCAGGCTGTGCTGTGTTGGTTGCTTTTTAAAATCACCATACATAACATCAGGCTGGAATCAGAAGCAGCGGCTCAAACACAGCTCCACCAATGGCAATAGGAATAACACTGTGTTCAGATATATCTTTCCATACTGGTGTGGTATACAAAATGCTTTGTTTTTTTTAAAAGAAGTAATGTGTTTTTGTATTTGAACTACACTTATGCACGTTGGCTGAAGATTCCTTAGCATCTAGGTTTAGCAACAAAAGCAGCCACAGATAGTAAGCAGTCACATCTAGACACAAGCATGGGAACCAAACTTCAAACAAAAAGGAGGATTAATATCTACTGTTTAATATCTACTGTTTCCAGTCCAGAAACACCAGGGACATTTATTACTACACAGAAAGGTATTTCATTGTCTTTATAATGTCCATTCTCAGGATTTAAGAATTTGTCACTATTCAGTAATCATACAGACACACTGCAAAGAACAGGTAGTGTGCAGCTATAAATGTCTTCCCTGTTGCTGTACTAATCAGCACTTTGTGGTTCTGTTTGTTCCAGCGCCAGTACGGTTGTTTGAAGCAGAATCTTCCAAATTGGCATTTAAGTCCAAGGACAAGATATACTAAAGATTTCAACGCAGCACATTGAAAAGCAAGTAGACATCTGAGGAGTGACTATACCGCATGGGATAACTGGGACTTTACATACAAAATATGAATCTGAAAATAGTTACTTTTAACCATCAATGTTTATAGTTTCTTGTCAAGGCCAGAAAAAATGTTTTGTCATCTAACCTGGCGCCCACCTGCTGCCCAACTTGAACAAACTGTAGGATCAAATATTTCTGTGCACTTCCAAATAATGGCTTCTGCAGGTTAAGCTATCTTGTGTGAAATGAATCAAATTTAAAAAGAAAACCATTCCAATGATATGTCTGGGTTTTTTTTATTATTATTTTGGGAACGCATGAAATAAAATGTAGCTGCATGTCTGGCCTGGGAGGGGTAACTGCAGTATAGAGAGAACAAAAGCTAAACCACAATGAGTTCATACACACACAGACACGCACAGGCTGCCTGCAGAAAAGGAGTCACTTTGTTGAACCGGTGCAGAACGTGTAACAGCAGAAGTAGCGCGGCAGAGAACATCAACACCAAGGAGCTGACTGGGGCAGGGGACAGGACACCAAGGAGCTGGGACTGACTGGAGCAGACAGGACATCAAGGAGCTGGGGCTGACTGGAGCAGACAGGACATTAAGGAGCTGGGGCTGACTGGAGCAGACAGGACATCAAGGAGCTGGGACTGCATGGAGCAGACAGGACACCAAGGAGCTGGGGCTGACTGGAGCAGACAGGACACCAAGGAGCTGGGACTGCGTGGAGCAGACAGGACACCAAGGAGCTAGGGCTGACTGGAGCAGACAGGACATCAAGGAGCTGGGGCTGACTGGAGCAGACAGGACATCAAAGAGCTGGGGCTGACTGGAGCAGACAGGACACCAAGGAGCTGGGACTGCGTGGAGCAGACAGGACACCAAGGAGCTGGGACTGCGTGGAGCAGACAGGACACCAAGGAGCTGGGGCTGACTGGAGCAGACAGGACATCAAGGAGCTGGGGCTGACTGGAGCAGACAGGACATCAAAGAGCTGGGGCTGACTGGAGCGGACAGGACATCAAAGAGCTGGGACTGCGTGGAGCAGACAGGACATCAAGGAGCTGGAGCTGACTGGAGCAGACAGGACATCAAGGAGCTGGGGCTGACTGGAGCAGACAGGACATCAAAGAGCTGGGGCTGACTGGAGCAGACAGGACATCAAGGAGCTGAGGTTGCGTGGAGCAGACAGGAGACCAAGGAGCTGGGGCTGACTGGAGCAGACAGGACATCAAGGAGCTGGGGCTGACTGGAGCAGACAGGACATCAAAGAGCTGGGGCTGACTGGAGCAGACAGGACATCAAGGAGCTGGGGCTGACTGGAGCGGACAGGACATCAAAGAGCTGGGACTGCGTGGAGCAGACAGGACATCAAGGAGCTGGAGCTGACTGGAGCAGACAGGACATCAAGGAGCTGGGGCTGACTGGAGCAGACAGGACACCAAGGAGCTGGGGCTGACTGGAGAAGGGGACAGGACATCAAGGAGCTGGGACTGACTAGAGCAGGGGACAGGAGTGTGTCCGTATGGCACCCATGCAGGCTCTTCAGATCTTCTTGGAGTCTCTTGCTTCAAACAGCTTCAGTCGCTCTTGCACGCTCAATCCCTCTTTCAGGCTCTATGGAGAGAAACATGAGGGATAGTGAGAGAATATTAAAAATGATGGCATGGAAGTCTGTACAAAAGAGCCCCTCTGAGTGGAGAGTAGTACAGTACAGTACAGCACAGCACGTGCCACAGTGTTAGTTGTACATGCTGCAGGGAATGACAGATGATCTGGTTGAGAAGAGCCACACCCCCCTTCCACTTGAGATGGAATGAGCCATGTGAAACTTCAACCCTCGGCAGTAATACATGCTTCTGTTGAACCTTTCTCGTTTTGAATGCAGGTAAAGTGTTACAGAAGTCCCTGTAGTGTTTATACAAAACAATGCCTAGGGTTAGGGTCAGAGCACCAGCAACAATGTGAAATTCTACAGAAAATGTTTTTCTCCTGGCGAATGCATCCTAGTAAATTTTAAGAAATGTAGTGCCTAGTTGATTTACGACCAGTGATGTGTGATTACACATTTCAAACGAGTCAGCAAGAAGTTTTTAACACTGCGATACGGAGAATATAGGACACAGCAAAGGTAACAATGTGTTTCTTGTAAAGTATGCAGGGTGATCTGAAAAAAAAAAAAAAACCTAAATGTCAAAGCTTTTGTCCTGCATTAAGTATGCTTTTTAAACTTGAGTAAGCCTCATACATTGATGCATCAAGTTTAGACCCTATAGAACCTAAAGTTAACAAATAACTTCAAGCAACAGTAAGATTCTGTTGGCAACAGAAAATCCAGAGCACTTGTTATGTTTTTTTTTTCTTTCTATGTATTCCAGTGCACTAGAGGGGACATTTTGAAAAGAGCTTTGAAACAGACTTTAAAGTGTAAAAGTTGTCAGGATGTTAACAATGAAAATGAAATTTACAGGTACTTTATTTAAATAGTTGCAGCAACACATGTAACGCTGTATTTTTTTTGGAACACCACCATTTACTCTTTAAACATATTGTACAGCCATCTGAAATTATTTGTAACACAGATGGTTTATAACTGATTTTGTAACCCATAGACCTTGTACTACAGTAATAGATTAATCTACAAAGAATTACAGTATACTATAAACTGCATTAAAAATAGTTGTATTATGATTTACTGTACCCAATAATGACAAACATTTACAGAAAAAGGGTTTTGTAGTGTGCTTTCCAATACTGTATTTCTAAATATCATAGTGCCTGTGATTTACACATGCTGATGACACTACTACTCCAGTCCAGCCGTTTAACTCATCTCACAAGGCAGTGATACAAACTGGGAGATGAACTCTGTGTATGTTTTATAAGAGGTCACACCTTTAATTATGGCCTACTAGGCTTTTCTACACATAAAACACCCATCTTGTGTATTTGCTTCTGCTTAAAATAATGTTGTCCCTCAGACTCCCAGCCAACATGATGCTCAGGCTGGTTAGTGCATGAGACCCTCCAAACACCCAGGCAAAGATGAGCTTGAGAAGCAAACCCAACTGGCACGCCTGATTCTCTAGGGCTTGGCAATGATTCTCAACAGTACTGAGGTGAGCTAAGTCATTCACATTCTAAACCTTACAATGGCTTTATTCCCTGCAAAGTCGTACGTACGGATGTCAAACTTGGTATTCACATTATTTAGCATAAGTTAATGAATATCAGATTTTGGTGTCTGTCCATACATTCATCCTGCTGTACGTTTACATGGTCCATATATCTAGAAAACCACTTATCCAATTGTTATGAAACTGGTATTAACATTATTTATAAGTTATTGAGAGTTATCTGGGAATGTATGAGGGTATCTGAGTGTCTGTTCATCCATGAGTCTGCCAATTGTCATGAAACTTGGCAGTAACATTTCTAGCTTAATGTGTTACAGTAAACTCCTGTGTTAAACATATTGCTGAAATATCTTTTCCAACATATCTATTGTTTTGATATTTTTATACACACATCTTGGTCATAAATCAACTGAGGAATGATGGCAAAAAAATTCCGAAAACTTCTTTGGAGTGACTCGGCAGATGGTATAATACAGCATGAGGATTACTTCATCCTTCTGGCTGTGTATCTGCCTGACTCTCCTCAAATCATAATACAGCATGAGGATTACTTCATCCTTCTGGCTGTGTATCTGCCTGACTCTCCCCACATCATAATACAGCATGAGGATTACTTCATCCTTCTGGCTGTGTATCTGCCTGACTCTCCTCAAATCATAATACAGCATGAGGATTACTTCATCCTTCTGGCTGTGTATCTGCCTGACTCTCCCCACATCATAATACAGCATGAGGATTACTTCATCCTTCTGGCTGTGTATCTGCCTGACTCTCCCCACATCATAATACAGCATGAGGATTACTTCATCCTTCTGGCTGTGTATCTGCCTGACTCTCCTCACATCATAATACAGCATGAGGATTACTTCATCCTTCTGGCTGTGTATCTGCCCGACTCTCCTCAAATCATAATACAGCATGAGGATTACTTCATCCTTCTGGCTGTGTATCTGCCTGACTCTCCCCACATCATAATACAGCATGAGGATTACTTCATCCTTCTGGCTGTGTATCTGCCCGACTCTCCTCAAATCATAATACAGCATGAGGATTACTTCATCCTTCTGGCTGTGTATCTGCCTGACTCTCCCCACATCATAATACAGCATGAGGATTACTTCATCCTTCTGGCTGTGTATCTGCCTGACTCTCCTCACATCATAATACAGCATGAGGATTACTTCATCCTTCTGGCTGTGTATCTGCCTGACTCTCCCCACATCATAATACAGCATGAGGATTACTTCATCCTTCTGGCTGTGTATCTGCCTGACTCTCCTCACATCATAATACAGCATGAGGATTACTTCATCCTTCTGGCTGTGTATCTGCCTGACTCTCCCCACATCATAATACAGCATGAGGATTACTTCATCCTTCTGGCTGTGTATCTGCCTGACTCTCCTCACATCATAATACAGCATGAGGATTACTTCATCCTTCTGGCTGTGTATATGCCTGACTCTCCCCACCTCATAATTAATTGTGTGTTTCCATTATTTTATATGTGTGCTGTTGCAAACTTGAATGTGTTTTTACAGACTCAAAATTTAAATGTTGGTATTTTTTGCAAATCATATCCCGGTTTTGAAGCAGTGTCTAAATCACTGGGTCCTGGAAATGCTGTGGCAGAACTCTATGCAGGTTCCTCTGCGGTATGGAATAAAAGAAAATGCTGGACAGTCATACTCCCGTCTTTTTGTATGGGTATTAAGAAACAATACAAACCAATCTCACTGTTTGTATGGGTATTATGAAACAATAAAAACTCATTGGTAGTCAGAAATGCTTATTCTGCCAGGGTATTAGTGAACTCCTGATAAAGTCAACCCTGCTCATTGTCACTATTTTCACCAGTCCCTTGGAAGTGATAATAAGCGGGTTGGTTGACTGTATTTCAAACATTCTCTATGTAGCCTCATCTATGTGATCACGAAATGGACTGAATGGAAATGTGTATTCATTTACTGCAGTAACAATATTATGTATTAATAAAGGATTAAAAAAATAATTATAACATTTTCCAACAAAACTATGCCTTCCAACTTGCACAAACTGACACCATTGCAAACGCATTTCTTCACATTCAGGGAGCTGTATAGAGATACGTCACAGTTTTTCTTTTTTTACTACAGCCTTCAACACAGTTGCAGTGTACAATCTTTCTTAAAACAGTGTCAAATTAGTACCAGCAAAATCAGCAAATGCGCAGATCTATCTAATGTATTGAGACATATTCTACGCGGATATTTATTCTGCAGGAATATCGTGCAGGAACACAAAACATGCAACAGAGATGTAGTAAGTTCATTTGGAAACACTTTAAAATAAGTGTCTGTTCATGATTATTTCATGTGTATTAAGGGAAATGTTATGAAGTCATGAAAAGTATGTCATGAACTCATGCTTATGACTTTTGAATTCAATAGGAATTTCACTTGAAATCAGTAGGAAAGCCTGTGTTAGTTACATTGGAATTACAGACACTTATTTTGAAGTGTTACTGTGCATTTTATTTGGAAACAAATGTCCAAGTTTTCACAATGTAATTTTGCCTTCTATAGATTCACATTGAAGATTTGATAAATAATTTGTTCAGTTTCATTCTTCAGTAGATTTATGATTAGTATATAAATAAAAAAAATCAAAATAATCATTGTTGAAAAAATATATTTCAGTAATACATACAGCAGTCTGGAGCAGTGCTTATCCAATTGTGATTTCAAAATTATTGTTCTAGACTATATTATTGTTCTAGACTATATTCTTATTCTAGACTATATTCTTGTCCTGTACTGTATTCTTGTTCTAGAATATATTCTTGTACTAGACTATATTGTAATACTGTCATGGTCATCCACTTTGTCATCATACTGATAGCTCTGATTTTAAATGTAGTGCCGTGGTGGTATGTATGTTACTGACTTATTTTCTTTTTTTTTTTTACTATTTTAATTGAAATGAAAAGGTATAGCCCTTTCTAACTCTTTCTATACCGGATACACCTGCAGTTTCAGTGATGGTGTTCTTTCAAAGCAAACATGATCTTTTATTAGCATCACTGTCCCTGTCCCACCCCTGTACTGTAGCACCGCATGAATACAATCTGCAGGAACCACAATGCAATGAAGAGTATGTTTTGGTATGGCACACAGGAGTGAAGGGTTTGCATGCAGAGTGTGACATGCTTGGCTGGGATACCTACGTCACTGGGAAACTGTCAGGTGTGCATCAGCTGTCCCATGAGACCTGTTCAATTACAGACTGCCAGGGCAAAAAACCAAGGACATAAAGAAAGACAGTCAACCACTGGTATATACGCTTATGAGCACGTCTAATGGTGCATCAATACCTCAAGTACACACAAACAAAATGTCAATTTTTGGCAACTGATATTTATTTCGTTTGTTTTTACCAACTCCAGAATATTTTACCTCCCTTCCCTGTGGGAGAACAAAGGACAGTGATGTGGGCGAAGATCGACAACTCAGCGAGCTCCCAACTGCATGGCTACAGCAGGGTAGTGCCTTTCCGAGGTATGTGAACCACCAGTTGATAGGATGCACGTTTTAGTTTTATTACTTAATAAATTAAAATATAACGTGTTTTTCAATGTCTTCAATGCTTTACATGCTGAAATATCAAATAGTAAAACCAGTATCTGTCTGTATAGTGTCCTTTACACACAGAACGCCACTTCTGGAGGTTTCATTGTCCCAGGTGTAACTACAGACAGTGACTTCATCTGTACTCTGTCTGCTGTATGAAGATCTAATGCACCTTTACCAGACAAATGCTCACTGTCTACCTCTAATCAGGTGAAGTGGTCCCTTTCAACTCACACTACGAATCCAACCACTCAGCGTGATTAGAAACAACATACATCTGATTATCCACCTCCTCATATATCTCCATGTATAGTACTTTTAAGACTACGTTTCCCAGAGCAGGGGTCTCCAACCCTGGTCCAGGAGGGCCCCTATCCAGCAGGTTTTATAGGTGTCTTTACATCACCAGTGGCTAAAGATCTGAAGCACCTAATTAAGCCACTAATTAAGTAACTAAGTAACTGAGAGCTTGGTTGAAATGACAACCAAAAGACTGTGTAGCTCTCCAGGACCAGGGTTGGAGACCCCTTGTGTTTGAACTGGAAGACAACGTTAATTATTGAACCTGTTGAATGAATGTTCATGGACATTGGAAGTTAAGTGTGTAGCATTTCAAGTATAAGATGTGTCTAATATCCTTCTGTGACACCCAATACTTTATAATACACTGAACACAATCTGCACTTATATTCATTCATACAGTAAATTGCAATTTCCACCGAAGAGGTGTATATACAAGACTTGCTTTCATGTTATGTATTTGTTTTTAACAGTTTTGTAACAGTTTGACTACTAACTTTGCTAGACTTCCCTCAGCTCAGAGAGGTAGAAATATACAATCTGATTCAGAAGGAGGCCATTCCAAGTGTAATCCCTGCAGGATTTACTTAGTTATTCATTAATAAGAGTTTACATCAGATGAAAACATAAAACAATGCTTTGGAGTAAAACAGACTCTTATGCATAGCCACATCTCTATCATTGATTCTAAGGTAAACCTCACTAAATCACTGAATGTTCCAGTTAAAACATGTTGTCTACTTGGGTCAAGTTTCTTAGCAATACATTAAAATGTGACAACTTACCTTTGACCTCATGCTTCGGATCTGCCGGCTAATGCTTGACCTTTCCTTTTTAAGAAAATCTGGGTTACTTTTAGATTTCATGATATCTGTGGAGAGCAAACATAACAGAAATGGCTGTTAGAGAAACACACTTCCTATCACACTGCCGTTATTTTAACACAACCCCCTCTATTAAAGTAGTACATAAACAGGGGATACATCATGGAAAAACATGACACGGTATCTATGATACGCCGATGACAAACAAGCCAGTGGGTGAGTTTATCCTTCTGGAACACACGGCCGATGACACGAATGCCACATGTCACTGTTCTTCTGCACAGCCGAAACACTGTATTTAATTGAACAATTAAACACAAAAGGGTTTATTTTCTAACTTACCACATATACTACTTAAAAAAATGAAAAATTATAATTTCAAAAGAAACTAGTGTGTAAACAGGTATGTAACATGTAACGTGAATGCGCTTTCAGGGAAACGGAATTCAAAGTAGCACCTAGTAGCACAATCCGCACAGAGGTAACGCTTCTCAACTTTCCCTGTGCATTTTATTTGGAAACAAATGCCCAAAGTTTTCACGATGTAATTTAGCTACCTGGCATTGTTTTCTCTTGCGTGTGTCACTCGGTGCAGCACTGAATCCAGGTTGAGCTGCTGCAGCCTGCTGCTTTGCAGTTTTCTGATCGAAATGTTTCTTCCAAAGCTCTGTGGCTAGCTTCAAGATGAAATCTCCTACTGATATTTTCCCCAGTGCATTCCTTGTCCAAAACAAAGGAATTGATGGCTGCCATGTCCAGTACATTGTAAAATACAGGAAAATTGTACAAAATTGCACTGTACAGCTGTGGTTGCAAGTTTTGCGCAGATGGTGGAAACTCTCTTCTTGCTTTGTTCACTGTTCCAGCCAGGCTGTTTTTTTTTTTTCTTCAACTCTTTTGACAATCATCATTTTGTATCCTATGTACCTCTGCTACAGCACAGCGTTGAATGTGGTGTAGCATTCGCATATCGATCAATAATGAAAAGCACTGAGAGACTGGTGTTGCGTTTTGCGTACAGCGTGGGACCTGAGGTTTTAGTCAAAACATTTTGTGCAGCCCATCTTCCCACAGCGTCAACACTGAGATTTATAATTTCCCAAATAGTGCCATCCTTCAGTCTCCTGAATGCCTGTTTGTGCTGGCGATGCGGCTGGAGTCGCTGTCCTTGGTACTGCTGTGGGTGACGCGGTTGGCATGGCTGGCACGCCTGCGGCTACTGCAGGAGACGATACAGGCAAAGAGGCTGGCACTGCAGAGGTAAGCTCAGTGGGTGCAGAGATAACAACGGGCTGCACAATAAATAGAATATTGTAGGTTATATTCAAAATAAAAACATGTATTGTAAAAGGCAGTCAAAATGATTGCTTTGGCGGTTCTAGGTGGGCGGGATTATTACTCCCTTATTTTCACGATCCTGCCTTTCAAATGCCGTTAAATGTATTTAGGAAATGCAAAGTAATTTAAATTTGAAAACCTCAAAGCGTCAAAATGACTGCCGTGGCGGTTATAGTGTTAAAATGTCTGAAATAATTTCAGATGTCTATTGTTGTTTTGATTTGCATCCCGATTTCCTTGAGAACGGATTTAGTCAAGAAATGCCAGTTACCAATCTGTCTGCGTCTGACTCATCCAAACAGCCTGTAGCCTCTTCATTAACAGCAATGGTAGGAAACAACAGAGAGGCTACAAATTGACAGACTGGGCTCAAGGGTCTATCTAAAAAGATGGTTGTGAACAGGGTTTGAAATTAATATGCGTTGAAGCATAGTCTGTTAACAAGGTAAAATAATCCATGAATTAACTGATTATATATAGAAAATGTTCACATTGTATTGCTATTTATTTTAAATATATTCTTGTGGTATACACAGAATAGTGAATGATCACTCACGGTGTGTGGTTATTATTCCCTTTAGGAGGATGTCCTTACAGAAACCACTCGTGACTTACTGGGAATAAAAACCGTACACCACGATCATTCAGTATCCTCTATGTATACATTCCTTTGTTTTTATACATTTTCTGTTCTAGGATTTCCTTAAATGACTGTGCTGACGGAGGTTTGTAATGTGATCATGTGAACAATATAGCTACTTGTACTTTTTTGTGGAACGATGAATAAATATTTAATTAGTTGACATGAATACTTCCTTCTATCATAAAATGTTTGCCTTTTTCACTTCACAACAACAGGAAACTGACTTATGTGATGGTAAGTATACACCACGTTTTACTTGAACTGTTTCCTGGACTGGGTAAATACCAACATACATATCTCCTGCTTTTCTCCATTTCAGGAGTTTTTTGGTGAAGAAAATCCTGTTCTAAGAGAAATGGCTACCGAGGCAAATGCCACCCCAGAATATCCGCTGGGATCTTGCAACACCAGTTGTTTGTATTAAAAATGTTTTTTATTGTAAATGAAGAGAGTGACATCTACAATGAATGCAGGAAGGAGCTCTCCCCTGTGCAGGTGATGAGAAGCACTGAAGGAGCATCATCTTCCACAACGAAGGGGGGCACATGGACATTCTTACTCTATCCACAGCCCTTCCATCATCTTCCACAGCGAAGGGGGGCGCATGGACATTCTTACTCTATCCACAGCCCTTCCTTCATCTTCCACAACGAAGGGGGGCGTATGGACATTCTTACACTATCCACAGCCCTTCCATCATCTTCCACAACGAAGGGGGGCATATGGACATTCTCACACTATCCACAGCCCTTCAATTATCTTCCACAACACAGGGGGGCGTATGAACATTCCTACACTATCCACAGCCCTTCCATCATCTTCCACAACGAAGGGGGGCTACCATTTACCAGACAACAACGGCAAACAAATCACTGGGTTTTATGCGTTCTTCGAAATGTTTTTTTACCCCCAGTTTGAAATAAAATACATTATAAAATGTATTTCTCCAAACTCATTGTTTATTTCATCAAAACGTATGGCCTTTTATGTGCAGGGAAGAATAACTGAACTGTTGTGTTTTCAAATGTGCATCAAGAGTGCAACGGAGCCAACATCAAGGTGAAAAATCAGTACAAAATGAAAACAATTCTGAAAAACTCGCTGGGCCGTTTTGACAGTGACCCACATAGGGTTACACAAGCGGTGTATTACATTTTTTGGTGATCAGTGCTTTAAGAGCTCATTTCACAATTAACTTGTGAACTGTTTACTGTGTGCTTGTGTTCTTACCATAGCCAGAAACAGTGCTGTTTTCAGCAGACCTTTCCCCCAGAGCCTCTGTAGCAGCAATCAGCTGGTCTCTCAGTTTGGTAATGTCACACTCTGCTTTTGCTTTCACTATACTGAGCTCGGTGTAGATATCCTTGTATTTATCTGTGGTGTATTTCTTATCCTTAAAAAGACAAAGAAAAAAAAGTCACAACAGGGTCTGCACTCCAAGAATCGAGAGGATCTTCTAATAATGATGCAGACTTGTTGTGAACAAAAACTGCCATTTTAAAACCTAGCTTATAATAAGTACAAGTAAATGGAACTTCATACAGTAGAGTGAGATCAAGGGCCAATCGGAGATAGGCGGTCATATTTAAGCACCAATAAGAGAGGCTTCACCCCATAATCGTCTCTCAGTGAGGATGCATACACAGGGTGGTGCGCTGTGCTCTATGTAAACTGCACCTGCATTCACATGACGGTTCACTGTGGTCTATGTAAACTGCACCTGCTCCTTTTGATATGACTGGCATAACATGTTAATGTTGAGGTGTATTGGCATCTGGGATTTCTTTTATTTCTTTTATTATTTTTTTTATACAAAAAAGGCCTTTCATTTTCTGGAAGGTCCAATAGGTCGGCAACAATACCGAGACATAGCTACAATTGATAGTGTACGTCTAGAGATACATGTTACATACCCTCAGTGCAGTCTGTAGCTCATCTTTAAGAGAATGTATTTCCTGTTTGAGGTACTGAATTTCCGATTCCTTGACCCGCAATAAAACCTGAAACCGAACAATGCAAAAGTTTACCAAGACTGACGGACAAAAACACAAGCACTGCAAATATGAATACACTTTAAAATGTTTTTAAATTGTCCAGTCACATTATAGGAACACCCCACTTCCATTAACATTCTGTTACTATCGCTCACATTTACCAATCATAAAACTGATTTCTGTATTTCACATGAGCACTGCAATGAATAATAAACTCGTCCTGTCCTGAAACACTCCTGTGTAGGATGCCCCTGCTCCACTAGGAGTAGTGCACAGGAGCTCGGAGTAAAGCAGGGTTACCTCTAGTTCATAGACATCCTTGCCCTGTGTGAGAGGAGGAGAGCCGGCTCCATCCCCTGAGTGGCAGGACCACAATCGGGTGATCTCCGCTGCCAGGCGGTTGTTCAGCTCCTAAAAAAAAAAAAAAATAATAATAATAAATAAATCAGGGGTTTTTAATCTTGACCATTTCATATAATCATGTGAATGATCAATTAATTAGATATACAGCTCATGCTGGTCTCTGGAGGAGCTCTGCAGGGGCCAATCTGAGCTCACCGGCTACCTGGCCAGGTAAGCAACTCAGAGAACACTGCCATAAACTCATAGCAGCAAGCTACTCTCACCTTTACCAGGTAAGCACCTCAGAGAACACTACCATAAACTCATAGCAACAAGCTACTCTCGCCTTTACCAGGTAAGCAACCCAGAGAACACTACCATAAAATCATAGCAGCAAGCTACTCTCCCTTAACATCACATGAAGTGGCTTCTTTATCAAAACAGTTATGTGTTAACTGACATGTGACAAGTGAACATACTCTGAGATACTCAGTCTCTTTATTTTAATTGATTTGTATTTGAATGAATAGTAACAGGTGACTGCAACCCTTAGTATACCAAATGAGCACCTCAATGCTGCTTGTCCTATTGACTGAAATATTTCAATAGACTAACACTATATACTGAAATAAATCAGTAACCACATCAAAACTAATACCTATAAACATGCCGGGTCTCACTACTAAGGCTACATAGACTTCAATTTAAACTCCCTATGTGGTTCTTTTTCTAATTGGGACCCCCTTTAAATGTCTGGTCAGCCCTCATCATTGCAGTATATTACTTATAAATGACTCTAACTTCAGAGTAATCAGGAATAATCAGTGTTTAAATGCAATGTCTACTTTCAATAATAATAATAACACTATGTAACACAATTTTTGTTCCTGGGTAGTAAGTGTTATTTCCTAATTGCTTATGCCTCAAAAGTATAGAAAATGGCTATTATTCCCCACAAACTTTGCTTTTGTGACCAGGACAGTGATATTTTGAAATTTACCTATTTCCAATGAGAAAACAGGCGAATTTGTGTCTTTTCGTTCACATAAAGTCAGAAAAAAACAACATATGAATCCAAATTAACATGTATTTATACTAAAGTAATACAAAAATGACTACAAAAGATTTAGAAGCGAGTAGTTTTTCAAGATTTACGATTATACTGTAAATCACTTTCACGAATCAGCCCCCAAATGTAGTCTCCCATCATGTTCTCATATTCCTTCCTTGGTAAAGACGTTCAAAGTCCAGTATATCCTGGTGGAAGCGCTCGCCTTGCTCCTCAGAGTACGCTCCCATGTTCTCCTTGAATTTATCAAGATGAGCATCAAAGATATGGACTTTGAGGGACATCCTACAGCCCACTGTGCCGTAGTTCTTCACCAGAGTCTCAACCAGCTCCACATAGTTTACGGCCTTGTGATTGCCCAGGAAGCCCCGAACCACTGCGACAAAGCTGTTCCAAGCCGCTTTCTCCTTACTAGTGAGCTTCTTGGGGAATTCATTGCACTCCAGGATCTTGTTTATCTGTGGTCCGACAAAGACATCGGCTTTGACCTTTGCCTCAGACAGCTTAGGGAAGAAGTCTTGAAGGTACTTGAAGGCTGCCGACTCCTTATCTAGAGCTCTGACAGATTGTTTCATAAGGCCCAATTTGATGTGCAGTGGTGGCATCAGCACCTTCTGGGGGTCCACCAGTGGCTCCCACTTGACGTTGTTCCTCCCCACAAAGAACTTGGTCCGCTGTGGCCAGTCCTGCCTGTGGTAGTGCGCCTTGGTGTCCCTGCTGTCCCAAAGGCAAAGATAGCAGGGAAACTTGGTAAAACCGCCTTGGAGACCCATCAGGAATGCCACCATTTTGAAGTCTCCTATGACCTTGATGCCATCTCAGAAAAATGCAGATATGTATCCACTTAGGCAGCTGGAACTAAACTGAACTGGTGGGCTTAAGGCCCCTGTATTTATACTACTATTTATATTACTGGAAAGTTCTAGAAGGTTCTAGAAGTTACTCCAAGTTTACTCAGCACTGAATCTATCTGGAATGTTCTGGAAAATAGGTAAATTTCAAAATATCACTGTCCTGGTCACAAAAGCAAAGTTTGTGGGGAATAATAGCCATTTTCTATACTTTTGAGGCATAAGCAATTAGGAAATAACACTTACTACCCAGGAAGAAAAAAAAAAAAAAAAAGTTACACGGTGTAATTACTGCTTGCGACCCCTCTTTGACCATGGTGCAACCCTCCCACTGCCACCCAACCCATTTAACAAAACTTTGATGGGTTTGGGACTGTAAATGGTGCCTTTAATATTCAAAGTGACCTTGAAAAGGAGAACATTGAGACTGTAATGGTTTTAGTGTTTGTTCCCAGTGCCCCTCTCACGTAATTGTATGTGTGTTGTTGTGTTAGTTTGTGTTGTTGCCAGTGCCTCTCTCACCTGATTGTGTGCGTTGAGATCCTGATTCTCGCGCTGGCACTGTCGGAGGGCCTGCCTCTCTGCCTCTAGGGCCTGTGCCAGATGTGCGTTCTCCAGACACTTCTGGGAATACTGCTCCGACAGGACCTCCAGCTCCCGCTGGACAGACTGCAGCTCCTCCCTGACAGGAGAAATCCAGGATCATGTTCAATAGTGCAATGATAGACACTGGAGGGTAGCTTTAGAGAGTGTGTTAAAGAAACCCCTGCAGTGTTTACAAGAAATGAATTCTGTTACCTTTGAGTCTCATGTTGTCTGTATCGTTGCCTTTGAGTCTCATGTTGTCTGTATCATTATCTTTGAGTCCCATGTTGTCTGTATCATTACCTTTGAGTCTCATGTTGTCTGTATCGTTATCTTTGAGTCTCATGTTGTCTGTGTCATTATCTTTGAGTCTCATGTTGTCTGTATCACAGTGTTAAATGTTTAAACATATTGCCTCTTTTTTTCCCCCTTTTACAGGTCTCTTCACCGCTCCAGCCCAGGACAAAACCTGACGCCGCACACAACAGCCAGAACAGGTAAGTAAATTAATAACATTCTTTTACAAACAACTGTACCACAGAGGACTTGAACAGGAACATGTTAATGCTACAATAATGTTTATTGGTTATTTTTATTATGTTTTGATGAACTTCGGAAGCAGCTTCCTCACAATGGGTCAGGGAACACATTTCTCAACTTTTACCCATTTTCTCAGCATTTGCCAGAAGAAAAACAAAAAAGTCTAAGGAATGCAGTGTATCCAGATCACACTCCCTCCTTTCTGTTCCCACGATATGCAACTCATTTCAATCACCAGCATTGTTGCAGGAGGTAGTATGAATTGGATACACTGCAATGTTTAGAAAAAAAAAAATCTCCAAACGTTCCTGAGTAAAAGAAACATTAGCATTGCTGCATTGTTCTCCCCACTCATTGACATTTGCCCCCTGGTCCCCTTGTTCTCTTCGCTCACTGGGATTTTCCTCCTGCCCCCTTGTTGTCCCCACTCACTGGTATTGTCTCCGGAGCTCCTCGATGTCCGAGCTCATCCCACTGATCTGAGCACGCTGTGTCCGCTCCAGCTCCTCCCTGTGTGCGTTCTTCATGGCTTCAATAGCTGCAACAGAAGCACAGCACTGTTTAAGTCTCTCCATTCTGTCTGCATTGGCTCCTCCTGTATCAGTATGACAGGTTTACTAACATTTTGCACAAGACTTACACTTTTTCCTCAACACTCTTAAAAATTCTAAACCGTTTCAAACAATATGGTTTGTGTTTTCCTGCCCCTGTGGCTGGAGAAGTGAAAAAGTTGATGTAAATCTGTAATGCGAATTGAGACCAGGATTCCAGCCTTCATGTCACTTGGCATTGCAGGGTTAAACAATAGGCATTGCAGTAGAACACATTGCACAGAGGAGACTCCTACTTTTTAGCATGACTCATTTTGCCTTATGGAAGAGTCCAAGTGCTAATCAATGACTGATTTCTCATTTTGCCTTAGGCAGGGTAGTCCAAGTGCTAATCGGAGTGCAAACCAGCTGTCAGTGTCCCCTTGGCATGCAAATTGTGCAAGTATGAAAACGTTAGGTTATTATCATAACCCTGGTTCTCTGAAATAGAAATATTAACCATCACTAATGGGTTATTCCCCTTTAAGAACCCAAGAACTGAAAAGCATTATGCCAACAAACTCTCGCGAGAGTACATGACGCAATGTGAGTTGCCCCGACAAAAGCACATTGCAGCCATTTACTCACCGATCAATCTGTAGTTGAGGGGACGACTACCGAGGCAGCCCTCAACACTCTTGATCCAAAACCAGGACACAGCGGATCCACGATGTTCATCCTGTAGAACCTCGTGAACGTGTGGGGGGTCGCCCACACCGCTGCATTGCATGTGTCCATGACAGATGCACCCTGGAACATTGCCCAAGAAGTGGCCTGCCCTCTAGTGGAATGGCCAGTGATCTTCTCAGGCGGGGGCAACTTTGCAAGTTGATACGCAATCTTCACGGTCTCCGTTAGCCACCTAGACAGGCGCTGTTTAGACAGAGCCTGACCTTGGGACTGAGAACCGTAGCAAACAAAGAGTTGCTCCGACTGGCGCCAACTTCTTGTCCTCTCCACATAATACGCCAGCGCTCTGACAGGGCATAGCGTGTGGAGCATTCTGTCTCTGTCGGACTGAAAAGGAGGAGGGTGAAAAGCCTCCAACGCCACCGACTGATTGACATGGAAAGCCGAAATAGTCTTCGGCAAAAACGCAGGGTTGGTCCGGAGTGTCACCCGTGACCGGCCTTTCGCAAAATATAAACAGGCTTTTGCGACGGAAAGTGCCTGCAGCTCACTTACTCGCTTAGCAGAAGTGACTGCCACCAAAAAAGCTGTCTTAAAAGACAAAAGCTTTAGCTCTGCAGAATGCATGGGCTCAAAAGGAGGTTTCGTTAGTGCATTCAGCACAACATTCAACCGCCAGTGAGGAACAACGTCCTTCCTTGGAGGACGGAGTCTCCTAGCCCCCTTCAAAAACTGTCCCGCCAGGAAATGTGCTCCTGGGGAGACTGAGTCTATCTTCACATGGCAAGCTGAAATAGCTGCCAGGTAGACCTTTAGGGTAGAAGGGCTCTTCCCATCGTCCAGCAAGTCTTGCAAAAACTGCAAGATCACTGCCATTGGACACATTGTGGGATCCTCTCCCTTCGACAGACACCATGTCTGAAAAACGCCCCACTTGTAGCCATACTGGGAATGAGTGGAGGCAGCCCTAGCGTTCTGTAGGGTGTCAATCACCCTATTAGACAAACCCAGACGGCTCAAATGGAGCCGCTCAGGGGCCAAACCCAGAGCTGTAGGCTCAATGGGTCGTGATGCCACAGAGCACCCTGTGCCTGGCTGAGCAGGTCGTGGCGACTGGGCAACTGCCAAGGCTGTCCGCACAGGAGCTGTATCAGTGAGGCAAACCAGGCTCTCTTGGGCCAGTGAGGTGCTACTAGTAGGACCGTGGCCCTGTCCTGTCTGATCTTCTCCAGACACAGAGGTAGCAAAGCTATCGGTGGAAACACATACAGTGGGCGCGCTGGCCATTGATGAGCCAATGCGTCGACCCCCAGACACCCTTCGTCTCTCATTATGGAGAACCACAGGGTGCAATGCGTCGACTCCTGGGAGGCAAAAAGGTCGATCTCCGCTCTCCCAAACCGTTTCCATATGAGGTTGACAACCTCGGGATGGAGTCTCCAATCTGCGCCGCCCGGAACCTGCCTCGAGAGGAGGTCTGCGGCAATGTTCACCACTCCAGGTAGGTGTACCGCTCGGAGTGAGAGGAGATGGGTGTGTGCCCAGACCAGAAGCCTGTTGACCACCTTGTTGAGACTGGGTGATCTTGTACCACCCTGGTGGTTGATGTAAGCCACCACTGTCGTGTTGTCCGTCCGGACAAGCACGTGTCTCCCCCTGATTTCCTCTAGAAAGAACTGAAGAGTGAGAAACACTGCTTGCAGTTCTAGAAGATTTATGTGTCAGCCCAGCCACAGAGGCCGCCAAACCCCTTGTGCACCCCGACTGTTCCACACCCCACCCCAACCATGGTTGGAGGCGTCGGTGGTAACGACTTCTCTTCTTGTGACCGCTCCCAGCCTGACGCCTAGGCGTAGGTGGGCCGGTTGTTTCCACCAAGAGAGAGTTCGGAGACAATATCTGGACACTGTCACCAAACGGTTGCGCTTCAGCATTGGGTGAGGGACCATCCTGTTGAACCAGGCCTGAAGGGGTCGCATATGCAGGAGGCCCAGGGGAAGGGATTGAGAAGCTGCTGCCATCAGGTCCAGAAGTTTCTGGAATGTCACCACTGGTAAAGCGCTGCCTAACTGGAATAGGTCTAGGCAGGCTGACATGCTTGACACCCTGTCGTCCGACAGCACTGCTGTCATGGATCGGGCGTCCAGACTCAAACCCAAGTAGCGCGCTACTTGAGCTGGCGTCAGTTGACTTTTCGCATGATTCACCTTCAGACCTAGTCTGGATAGGTGATAGGTGTCAAGTTCGTGTGTTGCAGCGCCTGACCTGGCGACTCCGCACAAATGAGCCAGTCGTCCAGGTAGTTTAGAACTCTGATACTGTTGAGTCTCAGAGTGGCCAGGATAGCGTCCATGCATTTCGTGAAAACGCGTGGCGCTAGGGATAGGCCGAACGGCAGTACACGGAACTCGTAGCCTTTCCCTTGAAAGATACTTCTGGTGCCCTGGTTTTATGGGAATGTGGAAGTAGGTGTCCTGCAAGTCCACTGTTGTGAACCAGTCGCCCGGCCTGATGGACTGCGACAGCTGTCGCAAGGTCAACATCTTGAACCGCCTGCGGCTCAGATACAGGTTGACCTGTCTGAGATCGAGGATTGGTCTGAGTCCGCCGTCCCATTTGGGCACCAGAAAGTATATGAAGTAGAAACCCCCGACTATGTTGGAGGGTGGTAAGATGCGAATAGCCTGCTTTTGCAGGAGGGTCTTTAGCTCCTGAGCCAGTGAGTCGTTGGCACAGGGGGTGAAAGGGGGGTGGTCCATGGCTGAATTGTAAGGAGTACCCCCGACGTATAGTGGTGAGCACCCACGAATCACGGGTGCACTGGCCCCAGTACTCCAGATGAGCTTTGGAGAAGGGGCCCTGGGCCTGTGGCAGCAAATTCCTAGGGCTGCTGCTTTGGTTTAGGCGCCTGCGGTCTCTTATCAGGCGCATTGCGCTGGAACCGCCTTTGCCTACCGCGTCCCCGGCTTGACCTATCAGTGACCGCTGGAGAGCCCCGTGGACCGCCCTGAGGCTGCCACTGTGGCCGAGGTGGTGGCCTCTGATACCACTGCTTCTTAGGCGGTGGTGCCAGCTTAGGGGCAAGGTCACTAAATGCCTTTGTCGCTTCCCTTGCCGCTTTGGACCGAAGCAACAAATCGTTCACTGCAGGGCCGAATGCATGCCCTGGCGTGATGGGCGCGTCCAGCACAGCAGCCTTGTTATTCTCCATCAGCCTGGCTTGAGAGAGCCACAGCTGACGGCGCGCAGCCACCAATGCTGCCATACTGTACCGCTGTTGCTTGACTCAGAAGCTGTGCTAGTCGTAGCAACATTCGGGAGATCAGCCGCAGCTCCTCTGTCTGATCGAGGGTCAGTCCCCCCTCAGCAGCGGAGCCCCAAATGTGGCTCTGGTAAGCCACCAAACAGGTATTGTAGTTGCCCAACCGGGCAACAAAGGCATTAGCGGAGTAAGCCTTCTTTAGAAGGACCTCCGCGACCCGACATTGCTTGTTTGGGCAAGCCGCATCTTGGACAGCAGCGCAAGGTTCGCTAGTTGCGCCAAAGCTGGAATAGTGAACCCGACAGGGGGAAACTGGACCAGACCCCTTTTATCCCCCTCGTGAACCCTATAGGTCGTACCTGACCTAGGGACCGCAGGGGCTGTGGCTGGGTGCTGCCACGATGAGGTCAGTTCCTGCCAAAAATTCGGGTGGATGGGCGGGGCCTCAGAGGGTAGCTCCTTACGCTCGTCATAAACAGAGCACCTCTCAACTGTCGCAATCGGCCATGGCACCATAAGTGCGTCATTGGCTCGACGCATCAGGGGTATGAGCTCCCTAGGCAAGGGAATCAGAGGCAGCGAGTCCAACGCTGGATCCTCTGAAAAGAACACCTCATGCTCCTCAGCTCCTTCTGAAGCGAGGACAGAGAGAGCGTCATCCATTCCCCCCCCCCCCCCCCCCCCCCGCCCCAACTCAACCTCTGCCAGTTCCAGTGGCGGAGGGGGGGAGAGAGAAGCTGCTTGTGAAGGTGGAGCAACAGGCGCTCGCATCACAACAGGTGCTTGCACCACAGCAGGTGCCTGCACTGGCAGAGACTGCACCTGCAACAACTGGGTCAGAGTTGACTGCTGTTGCTGGAACATCTCACACATATACCGCCAGTGGTCCGATGATCGGGACCTGTGCCTCCTTTTCTTACCCCTTGGGGAAGGAGAAGCAGGAGAGGAAGAGGATGAGGAGGAAGAGGGACTCCTCCTCTTCCTGGACTCCTTGGAACCCCGTGCCCTGGCACCGTGCTCAGCGGAGCGAGGCCTCTGGCTAAGTTCCCTGGAATGGCTGGAATGGCGCTCCGTGGAGCAGCGCTCTCCAGAACTGCACTCCCTAGAGCGCGCCTACTACTACCAGCTGCCTCTGTAGGAGGTAACTGCGCCGGGGTAATGGAGACATCACTGGACTGGCGCATAAGCCTGGACAGTAGTGATCGCTTGCTGAAAACAGCGCACTGCACACAAAAGGCAGGGTCTGCCAGAGCTCGCTCTGTGTGTTCCTGACCTAAGCAGCGCACACATCTTTCGTGGCCATCAGCCACTGGCAGCTTGGCGCCACAGTCAATACAACCGTGAAACATAGTAGTGTAGGTACCAACAGGCTTAGTAAACTAGTGTGGGAACCCAATGTAAAGTACACCCAGCTTGGTACCGAACCTGGTACTGAGCGTTTGTTCTAGGTACAAACAACACTGTTCTAGGTGTAAACAACACTGAATACACAAAATAATATATATATATTTTTTTCTGGAACAGAGCCCTGTCCAGATGAGAGTTATCTGCCGTAATAGTGAACTAGACCCGGGGGAGGGCGAACGCAAGTCGCAGGCTCCCGCTGGCGCACTGCCAGGTCGGGCTGACTAGATCAAAAACTCGGCAATAATATAATATTTTAAACAACGGTAGCGACCGTGAGTAAAAACACTGTTAGAGACAGAATACTGCAAAAACAGGTTAAAGGCAATACTACTAAGTAATAAGAAATACTTAGCTCAGGTGCTTTCACTCTTAGTGAAAAAGGAAAAAGAGAATTTGCAAATGGCTGCAATGTGCTTTTGTCGGGGCAACTCACATTGCGTCATGCACTCTCGCGAGAGTTTGTTGGCATAATGCTTTTCAGTTCTTGGGTTCTTAAAGGGGAATAACCCATTAGTGATGGTTAATATTTCGTACTTGAAAGAGAAATGCACACATTGCGATTAATTAACAATGTGCTATATGAAAAACATTACCGAATTGAGCTTTGCGCTGGTAATTCTTTGATTCTAGTTAGCTGGGAAATTGTCCAGAATTTCACATATAATTATTATTATTTATTTTAAAATTGTATCCTATAATTGGCACAATTGAAACTTTAAGAAACTCAAACAGGCAAAGAGTACACATCGATAGTTCTAGTTTAACCTTCGAATTCTGAATGAGTGTTTAAGTGTTTCTGTAGCACCCTGTAAGTCTTTCTGTAGTTTGACTGGTCTGTCCCTGGCTGGAATCGGAGGTTTACCAGCTATAGTGGCAGCCGTCTCCTCTGCCAGCAGGCGATCCTTCTCTTCCCGTAGCTTGCCCACCTCCCTCTGGTGCTGCCTCTGGATGTCCTCCAGCACCTTTTGATGCGTCTCCTCCATGGCAGCGAACCCACGCTCACACGTTGCCTGGGAAATGGAAAGGACGTGGCCAAGTCGTTTTTAAGCAATTCTCAATTAAAAAGTCCTGAAGTCGTAAGTTAGTTCTTAAAGGTTTTGAAATCCATTTTACCACTCCTGAAGCTAATCAAGATGGGGAATGGATTTTAACGCCTTATTACTTAATCTAAGGCATTACATGAGTCATGTTTTTTTTTTTTTTTTTTTTTTACTTATGTACTGTTAGTCATATTGTGAAAATAGAAATACTACAAGAAATAATAGGTCTTCTTGTCAAAACGTTTGCCATTGAATTTATTAGCATCTTTTAGAATTTCCAAATTCAGCTCTATTGAGTGTTTAATAGTTATGGATGTTGTGAAACTTAATTTTAAAATTAAACTCACAGGGGATGAGTAAAAAAAAAAAAAAAACATATGTAATGCTTTGCCTGGCCGAGCTAGTTGCTAGTGTTAGTGAATATTAATCATCTACATTATAACTTAATAAGAAGAAACAGATTATGTTCTCTCGAGAGGAAAAATGCACACATGATGTTTGTTTGGAATCCATGTTCAACTGATAGGGGCAGATTTTTTTATTCAAAGATTCTCAGATCTTAATAAAGAAACATGCTTAAGATGTGTCAGCAATCTCTCTTTCTATCGATAACATTATACATTTATATTTTATACTTTGCTTTTATTGGTAAGCAAACTTGAATCTTAAACATGACATCTGAAATAAAAAATTGCATCCTGAGAAATGTAAATGTTCGAGCATTATGCAGAGGTTAGTATTCATAAGCTACTTTTAGTTTCGACATGCAACATAATGAAAGTCTCATGGAAAATCCCATTCAGAAAACGACAGAAACATGCATATGATAAGTGAAAAGGCTTAAAGGGTTGAAAAGATGAATAGGTCAATACATTTTAATGGGCTTCTTTTTTTGGCACAATTATGAAATCATTTTGGCAGAGGAGAGTATTCCAACAACAAACATCATTCACCAATGGCAGTCATTGGTTATTTTCATTTGAGCATCTTGAACATAAAACGATTGCAGTGAAAATGAAATATTATGATAACTAATGTTAACTAATGATTTTATTGGAACATTAAAATGGATTTAAAAGTTGCAATGACCATAATATGTATTGTAAGTCATTTTGTAAAAAAAAAGTGAAATGTTTGCTAATTAAATCAAACCCCCATTGAAATCAGAGTTTAAACTGTTAACTGGAAAATGGTTTTAGACATTTTTATATTGAATTTTAACTGACAAACATTCCAACAAGAGTCTCTTTCAATGTCATCAAAAAGACACTTTGGACTTTGTTTAGACTAAGTTATGTATTTAGGACTAAAACTGTTGCTTAAGTGTTTGAACAAATACAATACAAATCAATAGTCATTGCAGTAGATGGGGTCTGAAATCTAGAACTAAAAATGTCAAAAAACCTTGAAGTTCTCAAAGTCTTTCTGGTATTTCTCCTTCAGGCTGGACACGTCTCCTTCCAGGTGTTTGTGCTCCAGCTCATCTCTCATGACATTCATCTGGGCTTCCAGTTCCTGAATCCGTTCCCTCAGCACAGTCATAGAGTCCAACTCCGACTTCTCTCCCTGCATCTGTGTCCTGGCAGTGCTGTCTTCTGGCCTGGGCTCTTTGTGATGCTTGCAAGACTCTGAGGGGGAGGCCTCCACGTGCTCAGACTTGTATTTGTCCAGGGTTAGCTGCAAAGCCTTAATCGTCTGAGTGTAGTGTCCGTGCAGACGTAGCATCTCTTTCTCGTGTATTCTTTGCAGCTCCTTTATTTTACCGTGAAACCTGTCTTCCAGCTTTTGGACCTGATCTTCATGCCGTTCTTCCATGCTTTCAATATCTAGAACAACAGTCTCTAGTTTGCGTTGGCTTTCTGCCGTTTTCTCCCTAAGAGCCCCCTCTGCTTCAGTGAGTTTATGCTGCGCTTGATGAAGATCAAGCTTGTATTTGTTTTTCAGCTCCTCCATTTCGTGCTGGAATCTCTCATCCATCTGCAGAATCCTGCTCTGCTGGAGGGAGAGCTCGGACAGGTGATGGGCAGCCTCAGCTTTTAGGGCTTGGTTTTCGTCTTTAAGAATTGCAGCGGCTTGTGCAAAAGTGTGGCGCTCCTCCTGCAGGGCTTTTTCATACCGCTCCCGGATGGAATTGACATTCTTTGCGTGCTCTTGACACAGAGTGTCCATATTGCGGTAGGCATCCTTGCACTGCTTTAAGTCTTTTTCATGGTCTGCTTTAATCCTGCAAGCTACATAGGCAACCTGTGCCTGAATTAGCGCATCCCTCATTAACAGTGAAGGACTAGTGTTGATTTCATTGGTGTACATGTAGCAAGGAAGCATGTGGGAAACTTTATGCAACCTGTGGTGGATTTCGACTGTTTGCGAATGACATGTTGACTCCATGTCTTGGGACAAACGCTGCAGGACCTCAGCTTGCTGTTTGAGTTCATCTGCAAGTTTGTCTCGGCCCCGGCTGGAGGGTTCTACAGCTGCTAAGGGAGGCGTTTCATATTGAAGATGCTGATCTACCATCAGTACTGCTAAATTATGGGCTTCTTCCATCTCTATTTGTTCTACATATGGAGCAAGCTCAGGCGGGCTAATATCTGCTAACTTTCTGGCCCTTTCTTTCTTAAATTCATCACCAACCTCAAGAATAACCCTGTCCAACTCTGGTGTCTTGTAAGCTTTTACAATTTCTTTCAAAGTGAACTCCCTTTGCTGCAGGTCCCTGCGAGCTTTGAGGAGATCTCCCTCGACCACCTGGATTTTCTGCTCATAAAACTCTTTCAAATTCTGCACTGCGAATGTCAGCTCGGCTTTAATACAGGTGTTAGTAACGACAGTCTTACCAGCTTGCTCAAGCAGGCCGGGCCCCCCTGGTTTGCTTTCTTGACCACTGTTGTCAGTTTCTTTGAATTGGGTTTGGAGCTTTTCCACCTCTGACCAAAACTCACTTTCTAACATCAGCTTTTGTGTTAAGACGTCTGTGTATGCAATAGCCACGTATGACTCATCACTGCTTTTCAGTTTCTCTGCTTCCTTGTGTACTTCACTGAGACTCTGCAATAGATCTAAATTCGGGTTTTGTATTGAGTTAGCCATTTCATTTAATACCAAAGCCTCAAAGGCTAACGTTTTGGCAAATAGTTTGATCTTCTCTTCATCAGATAACTCATTCTCCCTGCTCTCTTTTGGAGCTTCTTGGCACTTCTGCGCCTGTTCCTCTAACGTGTTCCGTCCCTGCCCTATGTGAATCGCAGCATTAACTAACTCGACCTCTATTTCTGACAATGTATGAAGCTGCTGATCTGTGCTATTCTCATCATGACATGTAAGGATGGACTGGACTTTCTCCCTGCCTGATTCCAAGCAAACTAGGGCCTTCTCACATGTAACACGGACAGCTCTGATATGGCAAATGTTTTCCTGTGCAAATGCACGCCTCTTGTCCATTTCCAACTGTAGCTGTGCTGTTAATGTGTCTACTTTGGAAACGCTTTCACCGAGTTGCTCCCTTAGCTCCGTTTCGGTTTTGGCCCATTTGCTGTGATGTTCCATCATTACCTCCAGCTGTCGGCTCTGCTGTTCTTCCAGCTTTAAAGTAACATCTTTAAGCTTCTCTTCTGTGATGTACAGTTTGGTTTCAAGCGAATGGATGATTGAAATAAATCTTTCTGGGTCAGTGTTGGCAGAAAGAAGATAATGATGAGGTGGATCTGAAGAGCCACTCTCTTCAGATAGGGACCTGTCCTGACTGGTATCTGAGGATATATTACTCGCCCACAGTTTCTCTGTGTCATCTTGGCCACACTTTTGGCAACGAATGCTTGAGAACCGTATCCTCTGCCTTTTAGACAGTACTACCCCAGTATCAGTTGTAATTCTCACTTTTGGTCTAACGTTGGTGGTTTGTGGCTGATCTAAAGCTGATGATGACTCCTGTTTTCTGATGTTTTCATGGTCGTCACAGTCTTCTTGAAGTTTACCATTTTCCAGCTGGAGCTCGCTGTAACCCAACTGCAGGTCATCGAGAAGCTGCTGAAGCTCAGTGATGCGAACCTCTGCAGCTTCTAGCTTACACTGCAACCCTTCCTTCTGCACTGCGCTACCTGCCTCTGAACCACTGTGACCTATCTTACTTATCAGCTCCTCCTTCAATTGCAACTTGCACTCTGTTTCCTCCAAGCTACTTCCAAGAGCCGCCATTTTAATTAGGGCCTCGTTGAGGTCACGGTCTTTCTTCTCCATCAGTCTCTCGTACATCTCCTTGGCTTGCTTGATTTCCTCATCCTTTTCACTGATCACTTTATGTATCTTCTGTAACTCCTCTGAAACTTTCTCATAAGAGTGTTCCAGGTTGTAATAATCTGTCTCCTCTGTTTTTAGCCGGGACTGCAGCTTGGCCACTTCGTTGTCTGCCTCTGTGATCTGACTGATTAACTCCTGGCACCGGCAGGTAAGCTGATTCTTTTCCTCCTCCAGATCTCGGATGTTTTCAGTGAGCTTCTGGATGGTTACGTTCTTGATGACCAGCTCCTCCTCGAGATGGTGGACTACCTCACTGCTCTCCAGAGTGGTGGTTCGTTTTTCCTTCTGCAGATTGTCAACCTGCTGTTCAGCTTCTTGCAGCCTGTCCTCAAACTCTCTGACCTTCCTCTCGGCTTCAACTAGACTCAGAGCCAATGATTCCTTCTCTTTCTCATGGCTTTCATGCAGCATCTTGTAGTTCTTCTGTACCCTTTCCTCCTTTAAACCCTGAGCCTGCTCTGTGGTGACAAGTTGGCTGGTGACTTCGGTAAGTCTGTCTTGAAGTTTCTGGACCTCCTTCTGGTAGTCTCTCTGCAAGGCCTGCTGTCTTTCCAGGTCCCTCAAAACCTGGCTCTTCTCTAGCAGTAGGGCCTCCACGTCCTTCAGTCTGTCCTCGCTGTCTCTCAACTGAGAGCGCAAGGTCTGCTCGTTGTGTTCCCAGTCCTCCAAACCCTCCCTGAACTTCTTCTGCTCCATTTTCAGATCGCTTCTCATTTTCACTATGGCTTGCTCACTAATTTGAATTCCGGCCATGGTGTTGTTAAGCTTGGTCTGCAGGTTCTGGATTTCCACCTCGTGGTTCCTGATCACATCCTTGGCCTCCCCATAGTTTCGTTTTAAAGCCTGCACCTGCTGGTTAGTCAGGTCCTGGCGCTGACGCTGGGATTCGATTTCGGTTTGAAGGTCTTGGTTAAGTTTATGGAGCCTTTGCCAAGAACCCATAGGCGAGGCAGCAGTGTCAGTCTTTAAAAGATTGATTAGACATTAGGTTAGTAACACTCCTTGCTCCCAACACTGAGTGACACACCTGAGGGTTGGCTGGTAGAATATATTTAAAGAAAGAGCATTCTTTGATGCTGCAAATATTTCAAAACTTTCCACTGTGCTTTTTCCGGCTGATATTAATGGTAACAATTTGATAAAAATTACAGTATAAATACAAAATTCTATGGCATATCCTTGGACTAAAGCATGCATTACCTAAGTCAGGTCTGAAGTAACTTATATCAGATATTAATCTATCACAAAGTAGTAGTTTCTTTGGTTTTAAAATGCCTTTTAACTTCAGTATATTTTCACTGCCCTTTATTGTGCAGTAAATTGCATTACTGAAACATTTGTTTACTTTGAAAATTCTCTGAGGGTACAACACTGTAGTCTTCACGATAGAGTCACCAGAGCTCCATTTGCTGGACTTGTGCCTTATCCAGTTAGAACTCAAACACATGCCACACCCCTCTTTTTGCTGAAACTGAGGATAAGCAAATGGCTGAGTTCAGTGCCACTTTACCATTGGACCTGGAGTTCCTTGCTATTACTTGTTTATCAAGCACTGTTCAAGGGTAGAACTACTACTAACAGTTAAATAGTCACCACTTAAATATATTCATAAATAACTATTTGCTTCACAGTTACTTAGGGTTTCAATTCAAAAAGCTGAATACAATTAAAATACTGACACTGCACTTTCAACAAAAAAACATGACCTTATTTGTTAAGTTTGTAGATTTGATGGTGGTAAAATTCTGCTGCTACTTTTATTATTATTATTATTATTATTATTTATTTCTTAGCAGATGCCCTTATCCAGGGCGACTTACAATTGTTACAAGGTATCACATTATTTTTTTTACATACAATTACCCATTTATACAGTTGGGTTTTTACTGGAGCAATCTAGGTAAAGTACCTTGCCCAAGGGTACAACAGCAGGGTCCCCGACCGGGGATTGAACCCACGACCCTCTGGTCAAGAGTCCAGAGCCCTAACCACTACTCCACACTGCTGCCCTACTTTTAAACTGAAGGGTGCGATTAGTCGACTACAGTCTCTAAGGTCGACTGTCTCTCTTCTATTCGACTATTCGGTTCTACCTCTGCTATAGTGAATGGGTTATTTGGCTCAATTGAATAATTACGGACAAGGATGGAATGGTTTAGAAGTGCTGTCATAGCTGCCTTCTGCTCTAGCGCTCTACTGACCAACATAAAGAAAAGGGGTGCTGTACCTTCAGAGGGGTTTCAAATGAAAAGCTGCATGGAAATGGCAAAGGGACTAGTGAAAGCCAGTGTGATTTGGTTTAAAACCTTTGTTACTACACCTTTTAAGTTGGCCAATAAAACTTGCTTTGGCTATGTATACTTCTGTCAATACGCTAAACCAAGGTTGGGTAAATGAAGCACACAAAATGGTAGTCCCATGTACTACTGTTTATTGGGAAAGAAAATAAAAAGGTACCCAAAACAAGTTGAAATGTGAATAAAAAAAATGCAACAAAACATGCAAGTCAGTATGTGTATATATAAATACAGATATAAAGAAGAGAGAAAGCACAGCCCAAAGTTTTTGTATTTGTTTTGCCCTTCGCTTTAGAGTACATGCACCAAAGCTATTCCAAAGATGTGACACTCAGTTAAAGTCAGTCATGCATGCAAATCAGTCCTTCCATTAACCCCCCCTTTCTCGTTAGTGAATATTATACTTTCACATAGCCTGCAAAATTCCTGTCTCCCAATGTATAGAACACCCATCACACAATGGAAGCACTTTTAAAAGGGAAGGTTCTTCCACATTAACACAATGGGTCTGTTTTGGGCTATTAGTCTATTGAGCTTGGAAATCATGTGGACTATCCAGGGTGATTTATTTAATTAACTTATAATTATTCAAGCTAATGCTGGTGTGAATGTTACCTCGTGATGGAGTTGCTTGCCTGCAGTACGTAGTCCTCTTGTGCACTGTGCTCTGGGGTTACCTGCAGTACGTAGTTCTCTTGTGCACTGTGCTCTGGGGTTACCTGCAGTACGTAGTTCTCTTGTGCACTGTGCTCTGGGGTTACCTGCAGTATGTAGCCCTCTCGTGCACTGTGCTCTGCGGTTACCTGCAGTACGTAACCCTCTCGTGCACTGTGCTCTGGGGTTACCTGCAGTATGTAGTTCTCTCGTGCACTGTGCTCTGGGGTTACCTGCAGTATGTAGTTCTCTTGTGCACTGTGCTCTGGGGTTACCTGCAGTACGTAGTTCTCTCGTGCACTGTGCTTTGGGGTTACCTGCAGTACATAGTTCTCTCATGCACTGTACTCTGGGGTTACCTGCAGTACGTAGCCCTCTTGTGCACTGTGCTCTGGGGTTACCTGCAGTACGTAGTTCTCTCGTGCACTGTGCTTTGGGGTTACCTGCAGTACGTAGTTCTCTCATGCACTGTACTCTGGGGTTACCTGCAGTACGTAGCCCTCTTGTGCACTGTGCTCTGGGGTTGCTTACCTGCAGTACGTAGCCCTCTCGTGCAGTGCTCTGGGGTTACCTGCAGTACGTAGTTCTCTCGTGCACTGTGCTTTGGGGTTACCTGCAGTATGTAGTTCTCTCGTGCACTGTGCTTTGGGGTTACCTGCAGTACGTAGTTCTCTCATGCACTGTACTCTGGGGTTACCTGCAGTACGTAGTTCTCTCATGCACTGTACTCTGGGGTTACCTGCAGTATGTAGTTCTCTTGTGCACTGTGCTCTGGGGTTACCTGCAGTACGTAGTTCTCTCGTGCACTGTGCTTTGGGGTTACCTGCAGTACGTAGTTCTCTCATGCACTGTACTCTGGGGTTACCTGCAGTACGTAGCCCTCTTGTGCACTGTGCTCTGGGGTTACCTGCAGTACGTAGTTCTCTCATGCACTGTACTCTGGGGTTACCTGCAGTACGTAGCCCTCTTGTGCACTGTGCTCTGGGGTTGCTTACCTGCAGTGCGTAGCCCTCTCGTGCAGTGCTCTGGGGTTACCTGCAGTACGTAGTTCTCTCGTGCACTGTGCTTTGGGGTTACCTGCAGTACGTAGTTCTCTCGTGCACTGTGCTTTGGGGTTACCTGCAGTACGTAGTTCTCTCATGCACTGTACTCTGGGGTTCCCTGCAGTATGTAGTTCTCTTGTGCACTGTGCTCTGGGGTTACCTGCAGTACGTAGTTCTCTCGTGCACTGTGCTTTGGGGTTACCTGCAGTACGTAGTCCTCTCATGCACTGTGCTCTGGGGTTACCTGCAGTACATAGCCCTCTCGTGCACTGTGCTCTGGGGTTACCTGCAGTACGTAGCCCTCTCGTGCACTGTGCTCTGGGGTTACCTGCAGTACGTAGTTCTCTCGTGCACTGTGCTCTGGGGTTACCTGCAGTACGTAGCCCTCTCGTGCACTGTGCTCTGGGGTTACCTGCAGTACGTAGCCCTCTCGTGCACTGTGCTCTGGGGTTACCTGCAGTACGTAGTTCTCTCGTGCACTGTGCTCTGGGGTTACCTGCAGTACGTAGTTCTCTCGTGCACTGTGCTCTGGGGTTACCTGCAGTACGTAGCCCTCTCGTGCACTGTGCTCCCGGCCACGGGCCCCCTCCAGCTGCTCCTGCAGGATGTGATTCTCTTGCTTCAGTCTGCTCAGCTCTCTCTGAGTCTGCCCCAGCTGGCAAGGGAAAAAACAAAGGCGCTTCAGACTCTGCTCCACTGATTTGTATCCTACAGAACTATGTAATGCTTCTCAAACACCCTCCTGGTTCTCCATGTGAATAGTTGCTTTTCACAGGTCAATTCACAAGTGTCTCTATTATATTCCTACAGGTATAGTACAAACAAGTGATCAACTTTCTATGGGAATGGTTTAAGCAGGCTTGTGCCAATAACAGGTAAAGATTCTGTTGAGGAATTGTCATGTTTAATGTTGAAGCATAATTGTGATTATTATACTGTGTATGTAAATTAATAAAGTTGTTTTTTAAAGCATTCATATTGTCATTTTACCTTTTTTTTAGGTACAGTATTCGATTTTTTACAGTAACTCTGTAATCCAGCACAATCCAGTCTAATCCTGAGGAATTTTCCAGAACCAAGTGATTGGACAGATTTTACTGTATGATTAAACACAATACATTCTTTCACTCCTAGGTTTTATTCGTACACACCTCTTTGTCGAGCAAGGCTGCTAGTTCTTGTGGTGGCAGTGGCTCCGCGACGGGCACAGTGGAGTGCAGCGTGGTGATGGGGATCTGCTTCTCCTCGCGCAGCGGCATGGTCTCCACCTTGTGCCAGCGCTGCTCGATCTCCACCTGCACGGGCTTGGTCTCGGGCGAGGCTGGAGCCCGGTCCACTTCCATGCGGGTCGCCTCTTCTGCAGCGGTGACACTCTCGAACCTCTTCCTGCGCTCCTCTCTGCGCTGGGCTCGCTCCCTCTCCAGGTCAGTCATATTGCCGGGGTCCTGGCTGGCTGCTTCGCTGATTTGAGCCGAGTCTGAGGAGGAGGGAGACGAGGCCTTCTGCGCCATGGCCTGCTGCATGGGGCGGAACTCGGCCCAATCGAAGGTTTTGGAGCGCCCCTCTCGCCTGCGCTCTCGTGCCCGGCTCCTGCGCTGCTCAGTGCTGCCCCCGTCCACCTCGCTCTCCTGGATCTCCCCAGATGCAGAGGCGCTCCCATAGGTAGAGTGCACCTTGGCCTCCTCCGGCAATGAACTGAAGAACACAAGGAACAGTGGAGTGGAATAAGTGCAAATTCATGTTTTACCTGTAACTATTAAACACAGAATAGTGCTACATTTGGAAATACTAAAAGAAATGTAATAATTAAATGACAAACATCTTGACTCAAAATGTTTATCATTGAATTTATAAAGTTTCTTTCATACTATTTTTTTTTACTTTCTTTTATTTAAAACAATTCCCAAGCACCTCCTTCAGGGTTTATTTATTAAATTATAAAAATGAAATGCAATAAGAAAGACTGCAGTTCTCTGTGCCTTTATGATGGTAAACAAATATTGTGCATAGCATGCTATTAATATCAACCATCTAGGAAGGGCCCCTGGTATGTTCTATTTTGATTGCTTCTCTGGGCAGAGACAGAGTGAGGAGGTGGTCTGAGATCCAGCCCTTAGCCTGTCTGGGACACACTAAAACAGATTCTAAAGAGAAAGCTTTCAATCTGCAGTTGCTGTCACATTGTCAGATTCAGCTGGTTTTTAGCCTCAGAACTGGGCTGTAACTGCAGTGCAGGTGCTGTGACTGTACTGTGGAATTACAGGATGCTAATCAAATACTGGCGCAGGTCTTCCCAGGAAAGGTAAAACCCAGCGGGTAGTGCCCCTTATGTTATTATTTTTTTAACATTTCAGATAGGCCAATTGTGTACGCATTTCAATTGGTAAAAGTTACTGGAATAGCTAGAAAAAATCATGCTGGACATTTTTCTTTTAAAATGGTGCCTTCCTGTGTAGATTTGCAGAGGAATTCACAGAGAGAGGAAGCTCTTAGGAAATTAAACACCAAACACGGTACAGGTATGGTTTCTTATGAAGCAAGAAGTCACCAAGTAAATTAGTATACAATTGAATGTATGTCATTATTGTAAAAGTTTTGTTTATCATTTCAATAGAGAATAGGCATTTCAAATGTTACCTTTGAGGGGGAGGCTGGTAAAGCCTCTGATTTGTACAACTCTACAGACATTAACACAAGACAAAGCAAGCATTCCAACCTGGGCTGCAGAACTGATAGTTTCAAGGAGAAGTTTTTCCTGGGATAGCATGGAAATCAAAAGAAATAGCAAGAAGAAAGGTTCAGCTGAGAACATTAACAGCACACAAAACCAACACCAAGTAGCGGAAGAAGGAGCTGCCACAGGTTATACAGGAAAGAGACAATGTCTTAGATTTGGGCCACAATAAACAGAATGCATTACACTGCACTTAGTTACACTACTACCCCTTCTCCACTTGCACATCCTGCCCATGAGGACTCAGTACGGTACGGGTACGGGTGGTTCTCCACTGCCTATTTGTTGAGCCAAGCAAGAACCAAACCGTGAAACTCTTGCCTCACACTACGGTACACTTAACTAACACACTAAAAAATTCAAAATTCTAACTAATTTTTCATCCTTGACCTTTATTATATTAATATTAAAAAAAGCGAAAATAAAAACAAATTCAAAACTTATTTACAAAAATATAGTCAAACAAAATACTGTACAGCTGTACCATACTTACAACTACGGCTCTCGTTTGCGCTTGCATCGCTTCTTTTTAAACACCCAAACAAAAAACAACAACGATCCTTTAAATGGGATATCTTTGGCAAATCATATTTTTAAAACCTTCTTTTTTCCCCTTCAGCAGAACTAATTGCACTTTAGTAGGTCGATATAAATCAGTAAAATGTGTGGATTATAAAGACATTCCTAAGTATATTTACAAAACATAGTGATACAAGATACAGCTGTACCGCTGTTCTATTAATTTTTGAATACCATTTGTTTTCACATCTTTTCGTAAACTGAGTTAATTAATAACAATAATTAATAACAACTGTCTTTAGTTGTGTGTGACGTCAGTAGCACGGCTTGGTTCTGCAGTGGAAAAACAACCCAGGCTCCCCTTAACCGCACCACGAGGGCTCGCTACAGCCCTAGCGTGGTTGTACAGTGGAAAACAGGCAAGAGAGACAAGCAGAAAGCATTACACTGCACTTAGTTACACAGAGAGACACACAGAAAGTATAACACTGCACTTAGTTACACAGGGAGGGCATACAAACATCTCAGAGCTACCAACTCTGGAAATGCAACCGCTCAGGTTACTGCAAACCTGCCTTACCCACATGTAAAAATAGGGACAGTGTTTCAATTCAAACTATCGCTGCATACTTCTTCACTTTCCCCTGGGGTGGTTGCCACTCATTTACCCACCTGAGAACATACTCATTTTAAATCGTACCGTTTTTTGTCAGCACTTTAATCGTTCTTGTATAGTACACAGTTTTGTGATGCCATTAAAAGCACGCTAGACATTTAATTTAGTGGAAGATGCACTTACAAGAAAATCACAGTTCTCATAGGGTGTGTGATTGTGTATTTGACTCCCTGAATCCCACTTCTCGTAGGGTGTGTGATTGTGTAATTGACTCCCTGAATCCCACTTTTCATAGGGTGTGTGATTGTGTAATTGACTCACTGAATCCCAGTTCTCGTAGGGTGTGTGATTGTCGTTGTCATTCTGAGTGTGAGATCTACACTCTCAGCGACATTATAAGTGTAGCTGCTGCTAACAGGTTCCAATGGGGGAAGTGACATATGGTGTAACTTCCCAGGACCCTACCTAGTAACATCAGGAGCAGTCGTGGGCCGGGCATTCTTCATGATCGCCTGGATCCAGTTGCGCCGGATCCCTGATGTCATTGCAGAGAGAGTGAAAGCTCCTTCTTTCGTCTAGACGGGAGAAGGGGGGGAGGGGGTGATTACAAGATTTGATGAAGCCATAACAAGAGCTGGTGTGCTTGACAACTTTACCCATAGCAACACTGCTGTCAGAATACCATGCCTCGTTCTCAGTACAGCAGATGTTTTCTTGTGACCAAGCTTCAGGTTATCTTTAGTTACCCCTACAGCTTTTGAGTAAACAAGTTTCATTTTCACTGTAAATGAAGTCCTCGGGGGAGTCCCAAGTGGACAGTGAGCTGCCAGTATACCGATACTGAGAGAAAATACACACTAGCTTTGATTAGCTTTGATTAAACTGAATCTGAAGACACACATATATACAGTACCCAATCAGACTCATGTTTTGAGCAGCAGCTCTCTAAAAGTCCATGTCACTTACATGTATTTGAAACCCATAGTTTCTCTGTACAGGAAACTCTGTGACATCATGACAGGTGGAGAGGTCAATTTCACCATCCAAATCAGCAGCCTGAATTCAGGAGAGACACCAACAAGGTGTGTTAATGTTATCTTCCATATACCTTCCTTACAGGGGTGTAACAACACATTAATGTCATGATTTGATCTTGACATGCAGGTCCCCATGCGATGTGTATCGCGATACAGTACATGGGGTAGTCCTGATGGGCTACATGTACGATGCATAGTAAGATCAAATTAGGACTACTCTGTTAGTTCCTCATTGAGCAAATCAAAGTGACTTCCAAAAATATGAAAGTGATCAAAAAGGTTTTACATTGTAATCACAGCAATCTAATAAACTATCCAGGAATTTCAAATGAAACATACAGGGGTTTCACACGGGGGTTATATACACATACAGTTGCTTAACTAGCCTCATAGTGAGGAAGGGACAAAAAAAAAAGCCCTTGAACATAAGAACATTTACGAATGGGAGGCCATTTGGCCCATATAAGTCTGGTTCTTAGTAAACCTAGTAAAGTTGGGACTAAAGGATCCCAGTGATTCAGCATCAACAACAAGACTAGGTAATGCATTGCATACCCTCACCACGCTCTGTGTGAAGAAGTGTCTCCTTCAACAACAAGACTAGGTAATCCATTCCATCCCCTCACCACTCTCTGTGTGAAGAAGTGTCTCCTTCAACAACAAGACTAGGTAATCCATTCCATCCCCTCACCACTCTCTGTGTGAAGTGTCTCCTTCAGCAACATGACTAGGTAACTGTAACAGTGCAAGGTGCCCTGTACATTGTTTTGTTTATTTTAATTCTTATTTTCTCCACTCTCCGTTCTCGTTCCTCCTCTGAACTCCCACCCCGAACTGAGAGTGCTGCAGGCTTTTTATATTGTGGCCGAGGGGTTTAACTAGCTTGCAATTAATTATTCTATTACCCCTCGGCTTCCCATCCACGCTACTAAATAATAAACAAAAGGCTACGCCGTCATTTAAAATGCAAAACAACCGGCGCTTCGCCGTCATAAATATAATACAATAAAAATAAATTAACAATACAAAATAAACACAGGGGCGGAGGGGGACCCCGCTC
The DNA here is from genome assembly GCF_902713425.1 of Acipenser ruthenus. Taxonomy (NCBI): domain Eukaryota; kingdom Metazoa; phylum Chordata; class Actinopteri; order Acipenseriformes; family Acipenseridae; genus Acipenser; species Acipenser ruthenus. Next base: position 12,807,368 of record NC_081210.1, on the reverse strand, counting down.
TAAAATAAAATAAACAAAACAATGTACAGGGCACCTCGCCCTGTTACAGTAACCCATTCCACACCCTCCCACACTGTGTGTGAAGAAGTGTCTCCTTTAGCAACATGACTAGGTAACCCATCCATCCCCTCACCACTCTGTGTGAAGAGGAGTCTCCTTTAGCAACATGACTGGGTAACCCAATGCATACCCTCACCACTCTCTGTGTGAAGAAGTGACTCCTTCAACAACGTGACTAGGTAACCCATTCCATCTTGAGTCTATCTCCACTTAACTTCCAGCTGTGTCCTCTGAACCTGGTTTCTGTGCTGTGCTTTTAAGATTTTGTTCTAAATCGATTCAGTTCGTTCAACCTATCTTCACAGCTCATTCCTTTAAGCCCTGGGATTAGTCTGGTTGCTCTAGGTTGGACACTCTCCAGCGCCACAATGTCCTTTCGGTACAGAAATGAACCCAGTACCCCACGGTGTATTGCACAACCTCATAACCTCCTTGGATTTGTACTCTACACTTTTGGCTTTATACCCAAGCATTGTGTTTGGCACCTACCTCTTCAGCAATGGAGTCTCTGTAATACCTCAGGCTCTGATCAGTCAGGACAAACCAATGCTTTTTCCACTAGACAAATGAAAGCAAACAAACAGTAATTCATTTAATAGCAATTTTAGCAGCTTGAGAGAGAAAACACAAGTAGCTGACTTAAGGTTGTTTGATCCTGGGGAAGGGGCGACGGAGCAGCCGGCTTCACACGGGGCACGAAGCCGCTGTGGGAGCAACGAAAACCACGGCTGAGTGTGCAATATGTGTAAGTAGTAATTACTATAAGAACATAACAATAAATCACATTAACAGTGTGTGATAGAGAGAGAAAGGATCAATGTTGTAAATCTCCCTCCCGATCGGAAAGGACGCTGTGTAAGGGGGGAAGGTATGCTGCCTCCTAGATGGACCACCTTGATGGTAGGTGGAAACCAGAAGGTGACCATATTAGGGGGAGCGCGTTGTTGCAAGTACTCAGGACGACTCCATTGCAATCAGCTGTGGGGCAGCCCTCTATTGGAGAAACCATGGCGACGGGTTGATTGCAGGGAGGAGTTTTGTGAGTACAAAGGGGAGGCAACTACGTCAGTAACTCGCCTTGCGCTGAGAAACTGAGTGGCCAGCCGGAGCTCTTTCTTGTTTTGTATTACGTGCTGTTTTGTTGTGTGTTTACAGAGGAGGAGTAGGAGCGAGAGGCTGCAGCAAAGGTAACGTACAAAGGTAACACAATGTGTTTCTAGTAAACACTGCACTGTATACAACTTGATATTTGCATATCCCAAATGAAGCTGAACAAATGATTATCTGCACAATAAAATTGGACCGGTAATAATAATGAGAAAGCAAATACATGTGATTAATATCTAATTCTTATCACACTGAATCAGTAAAACATGCACGTAAGCCGACTGACCTGGTTGTCTTCGTACAGTTTCGTCATCCATCCTTTCTTGAAATTCAACAAGTCAGGCTGAAAAACAATAAGAAACAAGCAATGCTGCTGAGCAGTGTAGCAACACAGTCCATAAGAAACAAGCAATGCTGCTGAGCAGTGTAGCAACACAGTCCATCCTTTAACCAACTGTGTTGGAGGCTGGAGTATTTTTGGGGGGAAAATTAATAATTCAATACCGGACACAATTTAAAGTGTGACACAGGCAGATGGAAATAGCCACGCCTCTATACATCTCCTGATTCAGATTACGTTTTAAATATAGTTATATTACAATTGGATACATGTTGTGATGGGAGTGAGGGTTTTAAGGGATTAAATGCGTACATAGAAGGACCAGAAACGACATTTCCCAAGGACCACCAGGGAACCCGGCAATGCATGACGGGGAACGGCGGTGACTTTAAAAGGCTGCTAGGTAGGAGTGAAGGGGGGAGGAGAATGGGGGATAGTAATATGTGACGGGGGACTGCCCCGTCTTTATGATCATGGTTGGGACTGGCAGGGAGGGGGTTAAAATTCCTCCCTGCCAGGAAAACATGTGAGAATGTGGCTGGAGCCCTAATTGAATAATCAGCAATTATTGATTAATTGGGCTCCAGCCACAGGGAATAAAAGCCAGGGGAGAGGCCCTGGCTGAAGAGAGTTGTAGGAAGAGAGTTCTGGAAAGAGAAGGAGTGTTTTGTTTGTGCTGTGTTTTCTGTTCCAGTGAAGGCAACGCCCAGCCTGGAAACTTTATTTTGTAAGTTTTTGTTTTGTGTTTGTATTTTGTGTTTGAAACCTTTTTGTTTGGTCCTTGTGTCGGTTTATTTTGTATTTTTGTTTATTAAAAACTTTATTTTTGAACTTTATACTGTCTCTGAGTCTCAAACCTCGGTCAATCCTGTCACAGTTGGTGTCAGAAGTGGGATAGCGCCACCTGGAGGCTCAGATACAGTATAAAGTTCAAAAACTCTCCTCTACAACTCTCTTCAGCCAGGGCCTCTCCCCTGGCTTTTATTCCCTGTGGCTGGAGCCCAATTAATCAATAATTGCTGATTATTCAATTAGGGCTCCAGCCACATTCTCACATGTTTTCCTGGCAGGGAGGAATTTTAACCCCCTCCCTGCCAGTCCCAACCATGATCATAAAGACGGGGCAGTCCCCCGTCACATAATATTACGGACGAAATTAAAATAGCAGACGAGAACGGGACGCTGCATTTGGCTCGAGTCTGCTATATTACAGAGTGGTGAGCATTAAGGATTAAAAAATACCTTTTAGACATCCTTTACTAAACTAGACAAAAAAATCTAGTGATTACAATCTTGTACGTGAAAGTAAAGGCAGACTAACAGGCACATCTTTATATTCCCTGATTCTTATACCATCAGTAATCTGTTATTAAGAATCAACACGTTTTTATCATGATTCAGACAAGCCGTTCTGTAGATCTAAAACCACTATTTAGTGTTACATACATTAAATTACATGAAAGGATTGGATATTGGGCATAACATTCTAGGTTACTACTTCACATTTAGCACAGCGAGAAGAACAAGAGGGCATAGATGGACACTGAGTAAAAGTTTAAAACAGGTGTTATGAAGCACCTTTTTACACACAGTTGTACACCCATGGAATAGCCTGCCAGGTGATGTAGTAAAATCTAAAACACTGGGAACATTTCAAAAACATCTAGATTCTGTCCTATTACATTATATCTCCCCAGTAGGGGAGAATGGTGTGCTAACAGGAGACAAGCCTTCATGGGCTGAACAGACTCTTCTCATTCCCATACTTTCCCATACAGGCACCTCCTCTTTACACCCAGCAGCAGGAGCAGAGGGAGTGTAAGGCACACTGTATTACTCTATTGCATACTGGCACGTACAGTACGAGACACTTGAGCACATTCGGAATGATTTAAGAATTCACATAGCGAATACTGAGCTGACTCACAGTACACAGACACGAAGTAGTAACAGTAATGGTAAGATTAACAAGCATGACAATTTAATAAGTGATTATCCAGATACACCCACCCCTCGTTATATCGGCCTTCGCTGTACTGCGGATTCGGATATATCGCGGTCCTGGAATTGGTTCCCCATTTTTACAGTCTAAGTGCGCATGCCTTAGCTGCACTATACATAGACAATTTCACTTAGAATTACTGTTTGTTTTATTTTGTACTGCACATCACAAACTAAAATATACAGAACAATTAAAAACAAGGCATTAATATCGTACTGTTATCATATACACACGCATTGCATAATAACACAAAGCAAATAAAATATCTACTTGCTGAAGCGTTTTTTTAAGCAATGCACTAGCAAAAGTCACAGGGCAGTGTCATCAGCTCCCTAGCAACAAGCCTCCTATGTTGGGAATGGATTCTTTCAATGCAGCGGTTTGGGCATTTGAGAAAGGAGAGGAAGATTCATGAAATTCACTGGAGACTCAAGTTGATGAGAAGCAGTTACTCTGAATTATGAATTAAAATGGGGTGCTGCTTTTTATACGAAAAATGAGAAAAAGTGTGTTGTGATTTATACTGGACCCTGACGCCCACGATAAAAAGAGGGAGTGGTTGTACAGTATTTGCTATTAGCCTATTTATTTTTCTATGGGTCTCTCGTTATATCGCGGCCCTCGATATATAGCGGATTTGTATTGGACCCCGACACCCGCGATATATCGAGTGGGTGGTGTATATGCAAACATGTAAGCGTGACATACAGACGGCTGGATGAAGAGACAGACAGACACCGTCCTATATTTCCAGAATCTGATATTCTCTGCAATTTCTACTAAATAATGTTAATACCAAGTTTCATGAAAATTAAATCTGTGATTTTCCAGATATATGGTAAAAATATGAAAGGTTATTTTTTTCAGACAAATACACTACAAAGGCGACATAGAAAAGCTGTTAAATGTTAGATTTCAAACACTAAACACTTCAATCTGCTCTAGTAGTACAGGAAAGGTGAAGCCACTCTCAACAGCACTAAACCAATGTGTTTATCTATACCGGTTTTTAAATGTTATTTTTGAGTTGAGGACACAGAAACTACTGAATTAGTCAGGAAGGTCTTTCTGTGAAATCATTCGACACAGCCCCTTAACTGGAAGGGTTTACAGTTTCACAACTCAGTTTGCATTCTCTCATTTCAAACCAGCCCACTGCAGCTTATACCAATATATTTACATCCTTAATTTACATGCTGCTCAACCCACAGCAGCTTCAGTGAAAGAGGTCTCAAGTTGCTATGGTTTGCATGGTTATGCAATAGACTAGAACTCCCTTAATCAAGCCTATTGTACAGTGAGCATGCAGGAGCCAGCGCCTACCTTGTTTTTGTGCAGCTTCATCGGACACTAGGAGTAGAAAGACACCCTCGCTCCCCCTCACACCCCTGAGCTCCAGTGTCACCTATCAGTCTATTTATAACTCGCTGAATCTTGACAGCTGCAGCCTGCATGGTATCAGGGATCTCCTTAAACTGTACGAACACCCGGGGTATAGCGTTGTGTCAGAGCACTTGTCCTGCGGGATTCCCTTCATTCATGTGTTATGTATTCTGATTATTTATATATATATACAGTGAAAAGTATTCACCCCCCTTGGACTTTTCCACATTTTGTTGTGTTACAACATAGAATCAAAATTGATTTAATTAGGAGTTTTTGCCACTGATCAACACAAAAAAAGTCCATTATATCAAAGTGAAAAATAAAATCTAAAAATTGTTCTAAATTAATTACAAATACAAAACAGAAAATAATTGATTGCATAAGTATTCACCCCCTTGAGTCAATATTTGGTAGAGGCACCTTTGGCAGCAATTACAGCCATGAGTCTATTTGGATAAGTCTCTACCAGCTTTGCACATCTGGACACTGCAATTTTTGCAAAATTGCTCAAGCTCTGTCAAGTTGGATGGGGACCTTTGGTGAACAGCAATTTTCAACTCTTTCCACATATTCTCAATTGGATTGAGGTCCGGGCTTTGACTGGGCCCCTCCAGGACATTGACCTTTTTGTTTTTAAGCCACTCCAGTGTGGCTTTGGCTGTATGTTTGGGGTCATTGTCCTGCTGGAAGATGAATCTTCTTCCAAGTCCCAGGTCTCTTGCAGACTTCAGCAGGTTTTCCTCCAGGATTTCTCTGTACTTTGATGCATTGTCCCTCTTAAGCCTAGGACACACATGAGTGGCATGCAGCTTTCTCCAGGAGATGAGACGCTTCATCTTCGCTTCATCCCTGCTCTGGCAGCCGACCCTGGGGCGAGCCCATTCCCTCTTCCCGTCGCCCGACCCGCTTTCCTTCTCGGACTTGGTTGCTGCCTGTCACTTCGAACTGATCTCCCGACCACAGTTTAGCCAGGCTATTTACATACCGAGCACCAAAAGAAACTTATCACTATTATAACACTTTTATTTTCGAAAAAAATAAGGTATATAAATGATGGACATTGACAAAATGTTTTTGGTTTCTTTTTAATCACTCGATCATTCATCCTTGACCATGACACGCTTGAGTGACTATGTCTGAAGCATATGCACTTAATCACCTAATTAGTGAGACAGTTGACTGGACACTGGATATGGAGTGATTTCAGCTGTTGAATTGCAAGCTTGAATAAAAGCAATAAAGAAAATCACAGAAAAAAAAACAATATGCCACGTCTGTCAAAAGAGCAGCGCCTTCGTGCACTCGGCATGTTGGAGGCTGGACTAGGGCAGCGTACTGTGGCTTGCCTTCTTGGGTGCTCACAGACAGCGATTTCAAACCTGGCGAGACTGTATAACCAGACAAACTCTGTAAATGACAGGCCATGAACTGGGAGACCAAGAGTCACAACACCTGCTCAAGATCGACAGATCATTTTGCAGCACCTTCGTGATGTCAGTTGTTAATCAGCACAATAAAAAGTCACTGCACCTGCTCTAAAACAGAGTTTGTCATTTTTCGATCACATCTAGTGAATTTTATCCAAATATAAGTGATAAGTTTCTTTTCTTTTTTTTTGAACAATTGTTTTTTATTTGTTTTCCATAACAAGAAAGTAAAACAGTTGGGCATAGTACACATGAATACAAACTAACAATTGGGAGCTCTAAAACAAGTAAAAATAAATAAAATAAATAAATATAAATAAAATAAAATAAAAATAAAAAAGGGGGGGGGTTAGGGCCTAGGGCCTAATTAAAATAAACTTCCGAGATAAGAAAAGGCATCTGTCCATGCCGTTACAGTTTTTGCACTGGCATGATGTAATCTAGCTGTACTTCTCTCCACCAACACAATATCTGCAAATGAGTGCAACCAGACACGATCTAAGGGTACCTCTGTCTCCACCCAACCTCGTAGGATTGACTTTTTAGCTGCTGTTAGTCCAGCCAACAACAGCCGTCGTGTCTGAAGGCTAATATTCATTTGGGAGTCATCGCTGAGAAGGTGCAGTCGGGGACTCAGTGGCACTTTCACACCAATCACGTCAGAAAGCACAGTGGCCACATATTTCCATAAGCATTCAATTTCAGGACATTCCCAGAACATATGTAGATACGTTCCGGCCACACCCTGAGTGCATTTATGGCAGAGAGGATCTGAAACGATCTTCATCTGGAATCGTCGGTATGGTGTAGCATATATTCTATGTGCTAGTTTAAAGTGAATTAGCTGGTATGCTAGATTTTTTGAGGACGAAAATACATTGTCCCATACTGCTTCCCAATCAGGACTACCGCCCAGTTTTTCAAGCTCTCTATCCCATATTAAGGTAACTGGAAGGGAGCTATTTTTAAAAGAAAGAAAAAAGTGATATAAAAAAGAAACTAAGCCTCTTGAGGTGACTGTTGAAGCAAATATATTAGTCACAGGGTGGCTAGGTAACATAGAGTCCAATGGTACCCCATAGGCGCGAAGGGCTGAGCGGAATCTGAGGTACATGAAATAGGTAAAACCAGGGAGCGAGTGATTATCCTTAAGGTCCTGGAACGTGCGAAGGCCATTATCATCAAAGATATCACTAAGAATATGAATATGTCTGGAGGACCAGGGTGGATAAGTAAAAGGCTGAGAGCCTGTAAGTAAAAAGGGATTGTTCCATATAGGTGAAAGCTTATGAAGTTCTGAGGGGCTGCCAAGAAATCGGTTAACTTTCTTCCAAATATCTAATGAGTTTGCAAAGATTGGACCCATTCGAAGAGAAATAGCCCTGTCCTTAGGAGCAGAAAATAGAAGATCCTGGAGTCTGATTGGCTTAACTAAGGCTTCCTCAATTGGTCGCCAAGAAGCTGTAGACCCTGAATCTAGCCACGTTTTAAATATCCTTAGCTGAAAAGCCCAGTAGTAATATTTAAAATTGGGTACTGCCAGGCCGCCCAATGTTTTAGGGCGCTGCAAAGTAGTCAACCGAATCCTTGGTCGCCTATCCTTCCAAATAAAACCAGTTATAATAGAATTTATTTGTTCAAGGTACTTTTGTGGTAATGAAATGGGGATCATAGAAAATAGGAAATTAATACGAGGCAGTATATTCATTTTTATAACAGAAATCCTACCATGTAATGAAACCTGTAACGGAGACCATCTAGTCAAATCTGTTTTGATTTTATTTAGAACTTCAAGCATATTTTCTTTATGAATCTGCTGGAAGTTTGGGGATATCTTAATGCCCAAATATGTAAAGCCTGTGAGCTGCGGCCGAATAGAGATATGAGGGGGAAGAGGGGTTGTTGTGGCGATACGATTCAAAGGCATATAAACAGACTCAGACCAGTTTATTTTATATCCAGAGAGTTTACCAAAATGATCAATTAAATGCAGTGCGTTAGGGACTGAATTAGAAATATCAGATAGAAACAATAAAATGCCATCAGCATAAAGTGATATATGGTGTTTGGAGCCCTGTACAGTAATGGGAGCTATATTGTTACTTTGTCTAATAGCTTGGGCCAATGGTTCTAAGGAAAGGACAAATAATAATGGTGACAATGGGCAGCCATGTCGGGTACCTCTGCCGAGTGCAAACTGAGGGGATAACATTGACCCGGTCTGCACACATTCAGTAGGATTGCTGTATAAAGTGCGGATCATATTAATAAAAGAATGGCCGAAGCCAAAGCGTTCTAGAACTGCCCACAGATAGTTCCATTCCAGGCGATCAAATGCCTTCTCGGCATCCAGAGAAAATACAGCACAAGAGGCAGGTTGATGGGGGGCTTGGTCTATAATATGAAAAAGACGCCGTATGTTGTCTGAAGCAAGGCGGCTCTTTAAAAACCCGATCTGATCATGATGTATTAGGTTACACACATATTTTTCCAACCGCCCAGAAAGAGCTTTAGCAAACAATTTTAGATCTGAATTTAAAAGTGAAAGGGGCCTGTAGCTGGCACAGTCTAAAGGGTCTTTTCCTTTTTTAACAAGCAACGAAATCAAAGCCGATTTCTGATCTCTATGGAAAGCGCCAGTTTGCAGTGAAAAATTTATAGAATGGAGTCTTAATGAACCAACTTGATCCCATACTGCCAGCAATAACTCAGGTGGAATGCCATCCAACCCAGGTGACTTTCGCTTCTGCATGGATCGAGCTGCTGCCTCTAATTCTTGCAACGTTAAAGGAGCGTCCAAGTGCTCCGCCTTTTCAGCAGTTAATTGAGGCAATTCCAATGGATTTAAAAAATCCTCAATTTTTGCCAAGTCTGCACCAGCTTCAGAAGTGTAAAGTTGAGAATAATAATCTTGAAAGACTTTGCTAATCTGCTCTGGTTTAGAAAGTACAACATTATTGCTGTCCCTGATTGCCTCAATAGAAGCCAAGTGTTTGGATTGTTTTAATCGCAATGCAAGTAATCTGCTAGGACGCTCTGTGTGCTCATAATACAGCTGTCTTGTTTTGTGTACTAGAAATTCTGCTCTGCTACTAGTAAGATTTTTGAATTCAGTCTTTAAGGTGGCTAACTGTTTTGCTTTACTTTTTAAGAAGTTACATTTCTGTTCTTTTTCTAACTGTGAAATAGTAGTTTCTAGCTGGAGGATGTCTGTTTCGTGTTTTATTCAAGTTAGAAGAAAAGGCTGTACAGCAGCCCCTAATATAGCATTTAGTAACCTCCCATAATGAATGTGGGTTGGTTGCAGTATTACGGTTGATTTCTAGGAAATCTCTCAAACTCTCTGTGAGATGTTTTAAGAAAGCTTCATTCTGAAGTAAAAATGAGTTAAAACGCCAGCGTTTAGCACGCTTAATTCCTGGGACCAAGTCAAATGAATACAAAACCGGAGCATGATCAGAAATAAGAATTGGCAATATATCTGTGGAAATAATATTATGCATAATAATTGGGGAGATAAAAATGTAGTCGATGCGAGAGTATATTTTATGCGAAAAGAATGTGAAATCTTTAACACCATTGTTTCTCAGACGCCAAGCATCATGTACATTTAAGCCTTGTGCAAAGTTTTGAAAGTATATAGAGGCAGAGGTAAGAGACAGGGCAGTGCCCTGTGATGAAGTATCAAGAGCTGGATTGAAAGTCAAATTAAAATCCCCCCCAACAACAAGTGCACAATCTGGGAGTGCTGATAGCTTAACCCTGATGTTCTCAAAAAATCGAGGATTGAAAACATTGGGTGCTAAGCACAGTTTAACACTGTTAAGTGTTGCTATTACTTGACAGAAACGGCCTTCACTATCATTGCTTGAACTATTAATGGTAATATTTATCTTTCTGTTAACCACAATTAGTACCCCTTTTGTTTTATTCAAGGCGCAGGAGTGAGCAATTACTTTATAGTGTTTATTTTGAAATCTATTGACATCAGCAGATTTGAGATGGGTCTCCTGAATTAATGCAATTGTAATGTTTTTACGATGTAAAAAATCTAAACATTTGGCTCTTTTAACGGGTGAGTTAAGACCACGCACGTTCCAGGACATACAATTATAATTAGCCATTATGGAGGTTTAAAATAGGCAGTACGGGGCCACTCCTCCCATGTGCACTGAGCGTGTATAACAGAGATTGCACAGTTAACAGACAGCAATGAAAGAAGTAAACATATCCTGGAATTAGCGTCGGACAGATCAAATAAAACGAAAATAAAAAATGTTTCAAATAGCCCTACACTGGTATAACAATGTGCTCCCAAGCGATTGCCTAATAAATGTAATCTGATATACAAAAACAAACACAGAACTATTTTTACAAAACTGACTAGCTGAGAGAAGCAGCAGCTCATAGCGCCGCCGTGACCCTCATTGCCAGAACAAAAACAAAAAATATTAGCTTCCGTGGTTTCGAACCAAGATGCAAAACCCACACCCAAAAACCCAAAACATAATGCACTTCAGGAAGGTAGAAATATATAATAGGTTAATACAACGTAGAAAAGAAACTCAGGATGTTTGTATTGCAATACAATTAAATTAAATGACAGTGCATAATTAACCCCATCCCAATATATGAGATGTACTGTAATACAAAAACAATTACACCCCAACATATACCACCATGTGGATGTAACTTACATACAGTCCGATTAAGCAGATCCCGTGCTGTAGGGTTCAGTTAACCATATTAGAGCAGTAGTGTTTTCCAAAAGCGAGAAAAAACAAACAAAAAAAACAACACACATTTCTGGTGTTTGAAATAATGCGGCAGATTTAGTCCATAGATTGAGTATTAGATAATCCCAAGACGAATCTTTCCGCTTCCTTCACCGAGTCAAACATACTGGGTTGGCCGTTGTGAATGATCTTCAGTTTTGCCGGGTATAACAAGAAGTTCTGGACTCCAAGCTGCCTGAGAGATTTCTGAACCGGGGCGAAACATTTTCTTCGCTGGGCAGTAAAGGCGGAGTAATCAGGGAAGAAAAGTAGAGAGCTTCCATCTAGCCGGGGTGATGTAGCTACATTTCTGGCAGCCCTAAGAATGAGCTGTAGCGAAGTAATTTAAAAATGAAGGTGCAAGGCCTGTCTCTGCGAGCGCTAGAGCGCTTCTGGCTTTTTTACTCTTGGCTTTCATAGTTGGGGAAGGGGTATTCGGGTCCATGGCTGACGAATCCCCTTTCTCTGGTGTCTCCATTGCTAGTATGCTAGTAGCAAAACGTGCCCTTCACTGAAATAATAAGTATATTTTTAATAAATCAGGGCAATGAGTGTGGGAGCTCTCAAACTAAGCCACCATCTTGGGTGGAAGCCACCGGAAGTCTCGTGATAAGTTTCTTTTGATGCTCAAATATAAGTGATAAGTTTCTTTTGATGCTCAGTAGTTTAAAAACTGCTAATTAAAATGACCCAGGAGTGGGAATGTTACTTTTTTTCTCTTTTTTTTGTAAAAAATATAGCGTTGATTACATGGTGCTTTATGCATGGTTAATTCATGGAAAGTTACATTTTTGCTTCAATATATGTGCAATATAGAGAGGGAGTTATTTTATTTTGTATTTTAGTCAGATGTGTGTTCCTATGTGTCCCAGCGAGGGAGCACTGTATTTCAATAACCACATTTGTTTTTAAACAATATTATTTACAATTATGGAAGATATAACCATTACTCAGTGAATGTTTTATTTTATTTAGGTATTTCAAGTTATTAATAAAAGATAATTTAAAATGATTATTATAATTATTATTATTTAAACAGCAATGAAAAACCTCAGTTTATGAGTAAAGAAAACTGTAAAGGAAACTGATAATTTTAAATGCAGTAAGGCGAGTAATCAGTGCTTAATTTGAGCCGGATCCTGCCGGAACAGGATCCGGCACCTCTCAGATTTTACTTTTTTTGTTCCGGCACCTAATTTGCCCAGATCCGGTACCTCTCGCGGCATGATTTATTATTTTTTCCACTGTTTGCACTGTAAACATTCTAATAAAAGCGATCAGAGTTAAAGTTGCTTCTGTCTCCACGTTATTTCTCCCGTCCCCCAGTAAAAGCGCATCCTATCCTGCCACACCGATTCCAGACCTGCTCTCTTATTTGTACATAGAGGTTATGGGGCGGGCCGGCGAGGTAAGTAACTGATTTTGAAACAGTGGTGGCCAGCTAGCGAGAGGTCCCTACGTAATCACGTCACGTAGCCTAGGCTAGTCGTCGCTACTGAATTTGAAACGTGTCGTGGGGAAAGGAAAGCCAAATCAAAAATGAGGGGGAAACTGCTCCTGATGGCGATGGCTTAGCTAGCAACGCTGTCTGCGCTTAATTCTGCCAGTTTAGCATCACCACCGGCACGTCCTCCACTAGCTGGTAGACCTACTAGTGAGTCAGACTCGGCGGGAGAGGGGGACGGGGTCGGAGACGGGGACGGGGTCGGGGAGGACTAGTGATGGGCAGTTCGATTATTTTTAGTGACTCGATTCATTTGATTCATTTCGTTCATTTGATTCACTGATTCAATGACACAAAACCAATCAATATAGACCGCATTAAGATTGTTTACGTAGGTTTATTTGAACCGGAAAGAACGAGTCGTTCACAAACTGCACATCACAAAAGCTAGGGAGAATCTATATTTGGTTGACTTGGTTCATAAACATTAAATTAAATATAGTTTAACAAAAAAATAATAATATATATTTAGAATACTGGAGATAACATAACAGTTTGAACCATTAGCATTGTTTAGCCATCAGTATCAATCTAAACTAATCTAATTTAATTTAATCTTTAAAAAAAAATAGTCAATTGCATTTCTTATGTTTTTTTTTCTATACATTTGGAGTCACCCATTGTTTTTCACAACAACAAAAAAGAGAGGCTCGAACGAGTGGTATTTGTGGAACTAATCCGTGCTATTTATTCAACACATAGCAAAACGCTGTTTGCCCAATTCATCTTCTATCCAGTAAATCTTTGGGATTAGTCATGTAATCAATCACACGTTGAAGCACACCCATAACCGCAACATGTATATTTTATAAAAACAAAGTTTAAACGTGTATATATTTAGTATTTTTTAGTGTTTAACACAGTAAAATAACATTTAGAAAATGTATATTTAATGTGCGTGTAAAATATAATAGACGTTTAAGAACGTCATCCGTTAGAATGTGTGCAATATCCTCCTAAAAGGTTGTTGTATCGTAGCTGATACGTGTCACCTTGTGGACTAAGGTGAACCGCCGTCATTATTAAATTATAAAATATTTAACCGTAGTTGTAAATTGTCATGTATAAAATACATTCATTCCTCAAGGTCAATATGTAATCACAAGTTATATAATTAAGCCTTGGGTACAATAACGTTACAATACCAGTAGATGTTTGTATTTATTTATTTTGGAAATGAGGTGTATATCTCTATTTATTATTATTATTATTATTATTATTATTATTATTTAGTAATTTGGCTGACTTTACTCAAGATGACTTAGAAGTATTAATCATAGGGAGGGATGAAACTAGCGAAAGCGTGGGTGGAATGTACAGTAATGTCCTCTGCCTCCGACATGAAAAAACAACAAAGAACCCTGTGAAAAAAGGTTTTTGAACATGCCTGAACCAAGGCCCATTTAGCGGAAGCAAGCATTGTAGCCAAGGCTAAAGATGACACCTTAACACGGGTTATAGTTACATTGTCTGGCTACATTGTGTTTGTCACTTTTTTCGCATGCGTTCTGGTACCTCAGAGCCCCCCCGGAACACCCCCCCTCTCGTGCTCACTATGTGTTACGGGACCTCCCGATTTACAAATTAAGCACTGCGAGTAATAAACTGACTCCATTGTGATTTAGCAGTTGGTTAAACAATTTAACAACACTGCTTGATTGTAAATAAATATCACACTATAAATTGCTTGACAGCCCTAATATAATATAATATATATATATATATATATATATATATATATATATATATATATATATATATATATATATAGTCAGCACTCAGATACACGTCAGTCATGTTTTACCGTCCCTGTAATATATATATATGTAACAAATTAATGCACTTACCCGTCAATGTTACAATCTACTTGTTTAACCGTCACAGCCAGCATTTTTTTATTTTTTATTTCTGGCATGGCAAATCAGTCTGTCTTGATTGTGCACTGCACAGGGGTGAGGTGTTGTTAGTAGTGATTCAATTCTACACTATGATGACCTAGTGCAGGATGAACACAGGGGTGAGGTGTTGTTAGTAGGTGATTCAATTCTACGCTATGATGACCTAGTGCAGGATGAACACAGGGGTCAGGTGTTAGTAGGTGATTCAATTCTACGCTATGATGACCTAGTGCAGGATGAACACAGGGGTAAGGTGTTGTTAGTAGTGATTCAATTCTACGCTATGATGACCTAGTGCAGGATGAACACAGGGGTGAGGTGTTAGTAGGTGATTCAATTCTACGCTATGATGACCTAGTGCTGGATGAACAAAGGGGTCAGGTGTTAGTAGGTGATTCAATTCTACGCTATGATGACCTAGTGCTGGATGAACACAGGGGTCAGGTGTTAGTAGTGATTCAATTCTACGCTATGATGATCTAGTGCTGGATGAACACAGGGGTGAGGTGGTGTTAGTAAGGGAATCAATTCTACGATATGATAATCTAGTGCTGGATGAACACAGGGTCAGGTGCTGTTAGTAGGTGATTCAATTCTACGCTATGATGACCTAGTGCTGGATGAACACAGGGGTCAGGTGTTGTTAGTAGTGATTCAATTCTACGCTATGATGATCTAGTGCTGGATGAACACAGGGGTGAGGTGTTGTTAGTAGTGATTCAATTCTACGCTATGATGATCTAGTGCTGGATGAACACAGGGGTGAGGTGTTGTTAGTAGTGATTCAATTCTACGCTATGATGATCTAGTGCTGGATGAACACAGGGGTGAGGTGCTGTTAGTAGGTGATTCAATTCTACGCTATGATGACCTAGTGCTGGATGAACACAGGGGTCAGGTGTTAGTAGGTGATTCAATTCTACGCTATGATGACCTAGTGCTGGATGAACACAGGGGTCAGGTGTTAGTAGATGATTCAATTCTACGCTATGATGACCTAGTGCTGGATGAACACAGGGGTCAGGTGTTAGTAGATGATTCAATTCTACGCTATGATGATCTAGTGCTGGATGAACACAGGGGTGAGGTGCTGTTAGTAGGTGATTCAATTCTACGCTATGATGACCTAGTGCTGGATGAACACAGGGGTCAGGTGTTAGTAGGTGATTCAATTCTACGCTATGATGACCTAGTGCTGGATGAACACAGGGGTCAGGTGTTAGTAGATGATTCAATTCTACGCTATGATGACCTAGTGCTGGATGAACACAGGGGTCAGGTGTTAGTAGATGATTCAATTCTACACTATGTCGACAGTGATTTTAGCCATAAAGATTCTGTAAATACGGTTATTATCTGCTTCCTGGTGCAAAAGCAAAGGATATTGAATCAAGAGTGCACAGATGGTACAAATCACATGAGGAACAGAAAATCTGACATTCTGAAGGAGGATTTTAAAATTTTAAAGACAGCTGAAAAAGTTAGGATGCAGAATTATGCAGAAGGAGGGCTGGGATTATAAACAACTGGGATTGCTTTTAAAAAAGAAATCGATATTATAGGAAAGATGGACTGCACCTAAATAGGCCAGGGGCAAGCAGGCTAGCTGATAACATCGAAAACCACTTAGCAAGGTATTTAAACTAGAAACTGGGGAGGGGAGGGAACCTATAGAGGCATGTAAAATTCAGGTTAAAGTATCCTGCTATTCCCGCTACCTGCTGAGTAAACACAGAGGTGTGTGATACAGTAACCTTCATCAAATTCCTATTATCCCTGCTCAATCACATGCTCTTGATTGTACCAATTTATGCCTAGGTTTATTTAATATCAGGACTCTGTCTAATAGGGCTCTGTTAATTAGTGATTTTATTCAGGATTACAGCATTGATATTCTCTCTTTAACTGAAACTTGGCTTGGACCGAATGACAATGTTTCCCTGATTGAGGCTTCTCCACCTAACTATTCTTATTTCCAGAAAGCTCGCTCTACTGGGCGGGGAGGTGGTCTTGCTACTGTTTTCCGCAGTGAATTCAGAATCAAACAGGAAATTGTTGAAGGTTATTCATCGTCATTTACCTGTTCATATTGTAATTATTTATCAACCACCTAAGTCAAACCCGCTATTTCTGACTGAATTTGGGGATTTGTTATCTATACGGACAGTCAAATATGATAGGATTCTTTAACTGGGTGATTTTAACCTTCATGTTGACATTGATTCTGATTCTAACTCCTTGGAATTTTTGAGGCTACTGGATTTCTTAGATTATATCCTGCATGTCAAAGGTCCTACGCATAATCGTGGCCATACTTTAGATCTGGTAATTTCTCGTTGTTTAGCTGTTAAGAACATCATAACCCTAGATCTTACTATTTCTGACCATCTTGCCATTCTGTTTGAAGTGAATCTGCCAGTATCTAAAAAAAACGTACATTTAAATCCCTGGTAATTAATTCTTCAACTACTGTTAAGCTTTCTGATGTACTGAGCTCATTACCGTGGTTTAATTATGAAATGTGAGGGTAGTAAAATAGAATGGAGATGGCAGGAATCTAAACTGCATGTTCATTACATCGCATGGAAGGGCCACCTGGTTAAATATAGGAAGGCTCTGGCGTTGGTTAGATCATCATATTATTCTAATTTAATTGAAACACATAAAATAATCCTAGATTTCTTTTTGCTACCCTAAACAAATTAATTAATCCTTCCCCTAATAGTCCTACATTGGCTCCTCTCACAGCTGCAATGACTTAATTTCTTTAAAAATAAAATACTAGACATCAGAAATAAGATTCCACAGACACCTTCATTAAGGAGGACTCCAGTACAATTTTACCAACTACACCTATTAAGGCTACTATGGGGGCTTTTTCTTTGATTACCTTACAGGACCTGACAGAGCTAGTTCAACATATGAGAGCTACTACATGCTTTCTTGATCCTATTCCTACAAAACTATTAAAATATGTTCTTGGTGTTATTAATACCCTGTGGCAATGTGCCCCGCCCCTGTGTGCATATTATGTGTTGTATGTTGCGTGCGTGTGTTAATGTTGGTGTATAGATTGGTACACGGGATATAAACGGGTCTGTGTTTCACGTGTGATTTAAAAAGGTAGATTTGTATTTAGGCACGAGGAGGGCACAAATCACTTCACGTGCTGGTTAAATGTAATATGTGAGCACAGGGTTGCACAGAATTAATTCACGTGCTGGGATTCAAGTGAATAATTAATTAGTAATTGAATCCCAGCACAACAATATATATAGAGACACGTAGCATTCACTCGAGGTTGGGTGTTCGGTGAGTGGAGAACGGGATTGGAGACGGAGGTAATTGTGAATTGTGAAAGTAAATAGTTAAAAGTATCTGCTCACCGTGTTTGTTTGTCTGTCTAGTCCGTTTTGTTCGTCTATTTATTTTGGCCTCAAGTGCCGTGCCCTGTGTTTTGTCTGTTCCAACCTTTTATTTTCTGTTCTGTTCTGTTTATTAAATGCTGAGCGAAAGCAATCTCCAACCTATCATTCTTAGATAAGGATCTAGAGAGTGTTGTTGCAATTCAATTACAAAAATGTCTAACTCTTAATGCTATATTTCGAGAAGTTTAGTCTGGTTTTTGTGCTGCACATAGCACCAAGACGACCCTTGTTAGAGTTGTGAATGATCTGCCGATAAGCTCTGACTCGGGCTTTCCATCAGTATTATTACTTCTATTAGTATCTAAGTACTGCCTTTGATACTGTAGACCATTCCATCCTACTGAATCGTCTTGAAAGCACAGTAGGACTCTATGGCCTTGTCCTATCCTGGTTCAAATCTTATCTTTCTGATAGGTTTCAGTTTGTCTCTATTGGGGAGGTAAAATCGGCATTATCGGAAGTCGTCTGTGGTGTTCCACAGGGCTCCATTCTATGTCCCTTGTTGTTTTCATTACATATGCTACCATTGCTATGCTGATGATACGCAGCTATATTTGTCCCTAAAGCCAGGAATTTCTTCTGCCTGGGTGTTATTGGCTACTTGCCTTACAGACATCAAGCATTGGATCTCACAGAATTTTCTAATGTTGAATTCAGATAAAACAGAGGTTATGCTAGTGGGCTCACAGAACCAACTAAAAGGAAATGTGGGACTACATGAGCTCGACCCTTGCAGTCTTTCATCAAAACTTAAACTAGACATTAAGAGTTTGGGGGTCATCACTGATCCTGATCTATCATTTGAGACTCATATTAGATCTATATTTTTTATTATTTTCGTATCTGATGCCGAGAGACTAATGCATGCCTTTGTTTTATCTAGAATTGATTATTGTAATACATTTTTTTCAGGTGTCCCCAAACGTGTGGTATCCCGCTTGCAGCTTGTTCAAAATACCGCTGCTAGAATTCTGACTAAAACCAGGAAACCCAATGGAAATTTGGTCTTTTTAAAAGCATTTTTAATATTATTTTTATTTTAGTAAATGTAACACATTTTCACAGAACAACCGTTCTTTTGGGACACTGTCAGTCACATACCTGAAAACACAAGACAGCTGAGCTGCGTTTCCATTGTTGGTTGTTTAATCTATCATTATAGCTACGTACCTGGCTTCCTGTACTTCTGCATCTAGCAGAACCTGAGGCACCGAAGAGATTAAGCCGTTCAGAATCTTGTTACAGGTACCCGACAATACTGTGGCTATTGACAAGTGATTGTTTAACATGCTGTCATAGTCAGAAATCAGAGCAAGTAATTCCACAAGATTACCTCTATTTGAGGAATTGGTGCCTTCATCGTGCCCTCTGAAAGCCAGTTCTTGCTTGCCAAGGTAAACAACAGAATCAACCAAGTGTTTAAGAACCTCACAGGTTTTTCTTACTTGATCATTGTGATGTATTGTATCCCTACTCTTCTGCTCATCCAGTTGAACATCAATCCAAAAGTTTTGAGTGTTACAGTGGCTCGCAAGTGACTCTGGGAAAACTCATGTTTTTGTGCTGACTTGAATAGACATCCTAGATTGCTGTAGCCAGTGCTGTTCCATATTGCCTTTTCTGTACTCAACAAAATACAGTTCCAGCAGTATACTTTTTTTTTAATTGACAGCTACCGGTAAGCCACAGATACCTTTCATAATTTAAATTTTGGATGTGGTGCGCACATCCTTTCCCTTCCTGTTTCAGTTCAGGTATTTGTGGTGTATACCTCCATTTTTTTCTGAGAAAGTTCTTCTTGAAAATTGATTCATAACCAAATTGACTACAGTGTCTCTGTTGTCTTATGACATTTATTTTTTATTTTTGTAAAAAGCAATTCGAAATATTACTTCAAAGTTCTCAATAATGGTCTCTATAATAAGCAACATTGGAGGCTGTGTGGTCCAGTGGTCAAATCCCACCTCAACCATTGACTCATTGTGTGACCCTGAGCAAATCACTTAACCTCCTTGTGCTCCGTCTTTCGGGTGAGACGTAGTTGTAAGTGACTCTGCAGCTGATGCATAGTACACTCACCCTAGTCTCTGTAAGTCGCCTTGGATAAAGGCATCTGCTAAATAAACAAATAATAATAATAATAATAACAACAACATCGCATGAAATTCAGCTGTTCTTACACCTTTACCCTAGCATTATTATGTCCCGCCTCTGCTCACTCATGATTAGATACCTGTATAACAAGGGGCAGATCTTTGACTCATTGGTTAAACCTACTAAAGACCTTCAATGTCCGCCACCGCTCACTTATGATTGGATTGCAGCGGAGAAAATGCAGGATCTTCTATTGGTTATATACAAAAATAAAATTCTGCATGATTAAATTGTAAAACAAATTTATCTGCTATGTACTGTACAGTGCTTTGAGATACTTTTCTATAAAAAGCACTATATAAATGCAATACATAAATTTAATAAATAAAAATACAACTCTGCAGATAACACAAGAGACATCCATCATCATGGATGAGGTCTACTGCCATTCCAATGTGTTGGGGGTTCTGTATATCTGGGCACTGCTTATGCAGGTCTAGTAGGAGACAGATGCAAAATAGTGGCATCAACATCACACTGTCCCTCTATGAATTCCACTGCCATGATCAATGTCTAGTGTGGTATCCACGTGTTTGATGTGTGTTAGTTTGTTGGGTGGGTGTGGTGAACTGCATCAGGGTAACATGAAGTGTATATGTATGGTAAATCATGAGACACGGGTGCATGAGAGAAGGACTACTAATAGTGCTGTGATATGAATCTATGTCCTTCCATAACTTTCTGTTGTATGAAATTGCAGATGTTCAATGGCATAAGCAGTCTTTTGCAAGGGAGGAAGGGGTGATGGGCTGCCGTTACCATTCATAGTAACATGGTGTGATGGGGTGCAGCCTATTTTGTGGTGGTTTTGTGTTTTTTGTATTGTTTAGAGTGGATATGAGTGAGTTTGGGGTGTGGTTCAGTGAGTGAGTTTGTGTGAGGAATGTGTGGAATGTGCCTGGGCTAATGAGGTGCAAATTGCCCAATTAGCCCAGGCACCTGTATAAAAGGGAGTGGTTGGGTATGTTAGTTGGTGAGTGTTTGTGAGAGTGAGAAGACGTGTGTGAGAGAGTGAGTGGGTCTTTTTGTATAGTTCGGGTTTAAAGCCTGTTTTGTGTTTGTCTTTTTGGTTGGTCACCGTGCCTTTTGTTTTGTGTATTTTGTTTAATTAAAAGTCTTATTTTCCCTGCACATCCTGACTCTGAGTCTCCTTACCTCGGTCAGCTTGCCACAGTTGGTGTTAGAGTGGGATAGCGCCTCTGGAGACTCGGAGCAGGAGTGCAGGATTTTTTGTTTAAAAAAAAAAAAAAATGGAGCTGGCCCAGGAGGAGGCAGATGACAACTGGGAGCTGTTTTTAAAAGGGCTCGCGGCAGAGTTGTGCCCCGGCTTTGGGGCATATGGGCACACAGTGGCCATCTGCCCCACCCAGTATGAGGAAGAGGAGCTGCCGCTGCAAGAGCCGGAAGGGGAGGAGCCAGTGTGTCCTGTGTCCGCAGGGGAGGAGCCAGTGTGTCCTGTGTCCGCAGGGGAGGAGCCAGTGCGTCCTGTGTCCGGAAGGGAGGAGCCAGTGTGTCTTGTGTCCGGAGGGGAGGAGTCAGTGCGTCCTGTGTACGGAAGGGAGGAGCCAGTGCGTCCTGTGTCCGGAGGGGAGGAGCCAGTGCCTCCTGTGTACGGAAGGGAGGAGCCAGTGCGTCCTTTGTCCGGGGGGAGGAGCCAGTGCGTCCTGTGTCCGGAGGGGAGGAGCCAGTGCGTCCTTGGTCTGGGGGGGAGAAGCTGAAGGCCCAAACCCCTATTTTTTGGGGGGGAGGGGGGTCGAGGGCATGAAGCTCAGGCTCCACAGCAGCCGCTCTTTTTGCTGCTGAAGGGAGCCCATCGGAGACGCCCACCACCAGCTCTAACCCCGCTGTCGGAGGAGCCGGCAGCACCACCAGCTCTAACCCCGCTGTCGGAGGAGCCGGCAGCGCCACCACAGGGAGACGAGCTGCTGTTCCCGCCTCCGCCACCAGAGGGAGACGAGCTGCTGTTCCCGCCTCCGCCACCAGAGGGAGACGAGCTGCTGTTCCCGCCTCCGCCACCAGAGGGAGACGAGCTGTTGTTCCCGCCTCCGCCACCAGAGGGAGACGAGCTGCTGTTCCCGCCTCCGCCACCAGAGGGAGACTAGCTGCTGTTCCCGCTTCCGCCATCAGAGGAGCTGGAGCGGGCTCTAACTCCTGTTGCCAACAGGGAAGAGGAACTCTGGCCGCTGCCACCCTGGCCGGAGGTTCCTGCACTGTTGGCCACGCCCAAGGATGCCTGCCCCGCATCGCCTGGGGTTGCCTGCTGCTCCGCTTTTGTTTCTCCTAGGGTCGTCGAGGGTCCTGCTTTGCCTGGGGTCGTCGAGGGTCCTGCTTTGCCTGGGGTCGCTGAGGGTCCTGCTTCGCCTGGGGTTGCCTGGTGCTCCGCATCGCCTGGGGAGTCACCAGTTACAAAGTACGAGGGAGAAGTGGAGCTCCTGCTGCCGCCTTCATGGACAGGGGCTCCCCTCCCGAGTTTGCCTCCCGAGGGTCCGCTGTTATGGCCCGGGGCTGCCGGACTATCTTTGCTTGGGACCACCAGACTGCTTGTGGGCCAGGGGAAGCCTCTGCCCTCTCCCCAGCACCAGAAGAGACGATTTTGGAAATTTAAGGGGGGAGGTGGCCATTTAGGCCACGTTGTGCTGCGCACAAGGAGGGGAGGTGTGTGATGGGGTGCAGCCTATTTTGTGGTGGTTTTGTGTTTTTTGTATTGTTTAGAGTGGATATGAGTGAGTTTGGGGTGTGGTTCAGTGAGTGAGTTTGTGTGAGGAATGTGTGGAATGTGCCTGGGCTAATCAGGTGCGAATTGCCCAATTAGCCCAGGCACCTGTATAAAAGGGAGTGGTTGGGTATGTTAGTTGGCGAGTGTTTGTGAGAGTGAGAAGACGTGTGTGTGAGAGAGAGTGAGTGGGTCTTTTTGTATAGTTCGGGTTTAAAGCCTGTTTTTGTGTTTGTCTTTTTGGTTGGTCATCCTGCCTTTTGTTTTGTGTATTTTGTTTAATTAAAAGTCTTTTATTTTCCCTGCACATCCTGACTCTGAGCCTCCTTACCCCGGTCAGCCTGTCACACATGGATATGGGGAAATGGGAGCACTTTAAGAACAAGACACCCATGCGACAGACGTATGACACAATGATATTGTCATCTGCCAAAATGGAAGTGTATGAGGTACACTGTTATGAAACTGCGTTTACATGGGCAGGTGGAATGTGCTGTGTCATGTCAGTTTGAGACGGCAGCACCAACAACATGGATCAACCAAGAGTTTTTCAGTCATACTGGATGAGCAACAGAATACAGTTTAATGGGAGCGATGGCCTGTATATTTTGTATTATTTGTTTATTTAGCAGACGCCTTTATCCAAGGCGACTTACAGAGACTAGGGTGTGTGAACTATGCATCAGCTGCAGAGTCACTTACAATTACATCTCACCCGAAAGACGGAGCACAAGGAGGTTAAGTGATTTGCTCAGGGTCACACAATGAGTCAATGGTTGAGGTGGGATTTGACCACTGGACCACACAGCCTCCAATGTTGCTTATTATAGAGACCATTATTGAGAACTTTGAAGTAATATTTCGAATTGCTTTTTACAAAAATAAAAAATAAATGTCATAAGACAACAGAGACACTGTAGTCAATTTGGTTATGAATCAATTTTCAAGAAGAACTTTCTCAGAAAAAAATGGAGGTATACACCACAAATACCTGAACTGAAACAGGAAGGGAAAGGATGTGCGCACCACATCCAAAATTTAAATTATGAAAGGTATCTGTGGCTTACCGGTAGCTGTCAATTAAAAACTTGCTCAGGGTCACACAATGAGTCAGTGGCTGAGGTGGGATTTGAACCGGGGACCTCCTGGTTACAAGCCCGTTTCTTTAACCACTGGACCACACAGCCTCCTTTGTGCTATAATATCAGTATATTCTGTGTTCTCCAGTACTTTAGGACTATGTTGGCAGATAGTACACACGTGTTCTGTAAATATCCATCCTTATGCAGTGCGCCTTCCCCGACAACCTCGGCAGCCTCCCAGTAGGTCTCTAAGGAGCATTTAGAGGTCATACACCTAGTGGACCATGATGATGGATGTCTCTTGTGTTATCTGCAGTTCTGTGGTGTTTGTCTTAGCTGATGATGGCTGTCTGTGGTTGCTTGTGTTGCCTTGTCCCTTCCACTGCTTGTAAGGGGGTGGGAGGGAATGCAGAGTTAGGGTTAAAAACCTTAACATTGCATTTCTCTACTTTTGTCATTTTAATATTAACTCTAACTGATGCATTAACAAAGTTTTTTGCAAAGAATATATATTATTTTGCAGAAAAAGGTACAGAAGTTGTGCAGACAAATGTACACGGTACAAATGTAGATATATCTATAACAACCAGGTTTCTGGTTTCTAATCATGTTGGATCTCGGCTAATCAAACTTCTACCCTGTCAGTAATTCTCAGTAACCCAATGAGTAGTGGGTGGTTCAGGTGGTGGCATTGGTGGGGCGGTGGGGTAAAGACTAATTAAAGTACTGCGTGGACATTTAGAAATCCCCTTGCCCGCTTCAGAAAAAGAGCAAACAAGCCACACTAAACCAAGGTAAACCAGTCCAGTCCAGGGAGATCCTTCCAGTCCTGTGCACTTACTTGGGGTTCGGGAGTGATCTGACTGCCTTACCGTCATGGATGACTCCGTAGCTCTTCTGTCCAGTGACTTGGCCCGGCGATATGGGGAGATGGGCGGGGCCGACACGTCAGGAACGGACCCTTCCTTCGACGCCTCAAGTGTGTGCTCCTGAAATCGTAACGCACAGCATGGCTCAGTCTGGACACCAGTGTACATTAATACCACCCAATCCGTCTGTCCAAATCACCTAACAATAATAACATTAAGGGCCTGTCCAAAATGACCATCAAATATTGCAAGCGCTGATATCAGTACAGGGTTCATGATGCATTCACTGATATCAGTACAGGGTTCATGATGCATTCACTGATATCAGTACAGTGTTCATGTGCATTCACTGATATCAGTACAGGGTTCATGTGCATTCAGGTAACACCGATATCACTACAGGGTTCATGTGCATTCAGGTAATACTGATAGAAAATGTTGATCATTGTGCACAGCCCATAATGGTTTGCATCCTTTACAGTTTTAACAGAACCTGTGCTGCACAGTACACGCAGGTCTTTCTTCGGTAGCAGTTTGTTTATTGTGAGTTTACTGTCTTTGTTTTCTGTTCAGATGTGCTCTTTTGATTTAATCAATAAACATTAAAGGCCTTATTTTGAATCCACGGAAAAGGAAAATTTTGTCTGAGGTGAAAAACTACCAGGAAACAAGGTCCAGGAAAGCACTTACACTGGGGTCCTGGGCAGATTCTTCTGGTTTTTATGACACTGAAGAGAATTTTGTCTAATAAGTGGCCAAGTAACCAAAACTGCACAAGTGGGCCCACATAGCATTCGATACACATGGGAAAAAACTACGTACATTTCAACAAGTATAAAGGTCTCCTTCCCTCTGCTGCAAGTCTATCTCCACTTAATTTAATCTGTGATCTCTGGTCCTGGTTTCTGTGCTGCACTAATCGGTCAGGGTTAACTTTGTCAGCTCCTTTTCAGATTTTAAAGACTTTAGTCAAGTTCCTTGTTTTGGACATAGCACTCTGGAGTGCAGGGACACAGTACGCTAAGGGCAGCAACTTCCACAGTAATGATTCCCATCTTACAGACCCTTGTCCTTTTCTGCCTCATAAGAATTGTCCCCAGGTGATGGATGTATTGGAGAGGTTGTACTGAGGAAGGTACCTGTTTCTTGGGGTAGCTGCGTCTCTCGTTGCGACCCTGCCGACAGGTGCTGGATGAGGAGGAGCAGGGTTCTGAGGAGGAGCTGGTCTCCATGCGCTCAGCATGCTCACTGTCCAGGGTCTCAAACTGGTCAATCACCTGTGACCTCCTGCAGGGGAACAAGTGGCCTGCTTTGAGAAACTCTCCCAATCACCACACACAAAACAGGGGAACAACCTGCTTATTGAAACTCCCAATCACCACACAAAAAAACAGGAGAACAAGCTGAGCCCGTCTGCGTTCACACCATCCATTTCTGAAACTAACAATGCTAAAAATAAAATCATGTTTTGACAACCAAGGCTTTAAGATACATTGCTCACCTCCTACTAGTAATACATTGTCTAAATTGTGACCTTTCATCACTTCCTGTGCTATGTGTCAGATGATGAATGAGGTTGACCAGCAGGACAGAAAGTGGTAAGGTTCCAGAAAGCAGCAGTTTTAACTATTAGTGTGGGTGATGGAAAAAAAGGTGCAAACTGAATAAAACGGGCTTGTACATTTCTTACTGGCTCTGAGATGTTTTTATTGAAAATGTATGAGCTTAAAGAACCAGCAATGTTGATTTCTGGATCTTAATATTCTACATATTTGGGAACCAAAACAAAGAGTTTTAAAACTTTCGAAGGTCCTGTCCATTTGTAAATACTCACACAGGACTTCACAGAGCCAGTACTCAACCCTACACTCCCGACTGTATGGCTGTCCCTACACTCCAGGATTCGACCCTACACTCCCCTGACTGTGTGGCTCCCCCTGCATATCCCTGACTGTGTGGCTCCCCCTGCACTCCCCTGACTGCGTGGCTCCCCCTGCACTCCCCTGACTGCGTGGCTCCCCCTGCATATCCTTGACTGTGTGGCTCCCCCTGCATATCCCTGACTGTGTGGCTCCCCCTGCACTCCCCTGACTGTGTGGCTCCTCCTGCACTCCCCTGACTGTGTGGCTCCCCCTGCACTCCCCTGACTGTGTGGTTCCCCTGCACTCCCCTGACTGCGTGGCTCCCCCTGCACTCCCCTGACTGTGTGGCTCCCCCTGCACTCCCCTGACTGTGTGGCTCCCCCTGCATATCCCTGACTGTGTGGCTCCCCCTGCACTCCCCTGACTGTGTGGCTTCCCCTGCACTCCCCTGACTGTGTGGCTCCCCCTGCACTCCCCTGACTGTGTGGTTCCCCTGCACTCCCCTGACTGTGTGGCTCCCCCTGCACTCCCCTGACTGTGTGGCTCCCCCTGCACTCCCCTGACTGTGTGGCTCCCCCTGCACTCCCCTGACTGTGTGGTTCCCCTGCACTCCCCTGACTGTGTGGCTCCCCCTGCATATCCCTGACTGTGTGGCTCCCCCTGCATATCCCTGACTGTGTGGCTCCCCCTGCACTCCCCTGACTGTGTGGCTCCCCCTGCATATCCCTGACTGTGTGGTTCCCCTGCACTCCCCTGACTGTGTGGCTCCCCCTGCACTCCCCTGACTGTGTGGCTCCCCCTGCACTCCCCTGACTGTGTGGCTCCCCCTGCACTCCCCTGACTGTGGTTCCCCTGCACTCCCCTGACTGTGTGGTTCCCCTGCACTCCCCTGACTGTGTGGTTCCCCTGCACTCCCCTGACTGTGTGGCTCCCCCTGCATATCCCTGACTGTGTGGCTCCCCCTGCACTCCCCTGACTGAGTGGCTCCCCCTGCACTCCCCTGACTGCGTGGCTCCCCCTGCACTCCCCTGACTGCGTGGCTCCCCCTGCACTCCCCTGACTGCGTGGCTCCCCCTGCACTCCCCTGACTGTGTGGCTCCCCCTGCACTCCCCTGACTGTGTGGTTCCCCTGCACTCCCCTGACTGTGTGGCTCCCCCTGCACTCCCCTGACTGCGTGGCTCCCCCTGCACTCCCCTGACTGTGTGGCTCCCCCTGCACTCCCCTGACTGCGTGGCTCCCCCTGCACTCCCCTGACTGCGTGGCTCCCCCTGCACTCCCCTGACTGTGTGGCTCCCCCTGCACTCCCCTGACTGTGTGGCTCCCCCTGCACTCCCCTGACTGTGTGGCTCCCCCTGCATATCCCTGACTGTGTGGCTCCCCCTGCACTCCCCTGACTGTGTGGCTCCCCCTGCACTCCCCTGACTGTGTGGCTCCCCCTGCACTCCCCTGACTGTGTGGCTCCCCCTGCATATCCCTGACTGTGTGGTTCCCCTGCACTCCCCTGACTGTGTGGCTCCCCCTGCACTCCCCTGACTGAGTGGCTCCCCCTGCACTCCCCTGACTGTGTGGCTCCCCCTGCACTCCCCTGACTGTGTGGTTCCCCTGCACTCCCCTGACTGTGTGGTTCCCCTGCACTCCCCTGACTGTGTGGCTCCCCCTGCATATCCCTGACTGTGTGGCTCCCCCTGCACTCCCCTGACTGTGTGGCTCCCCCTGCACTCCAGAACTCGACCTTGCACTCCCCTAACTGTGTGGCACAATATAAAGTTTTCAGAAATAATAATTTTATTTTAGGTTTTTCAGGTAAATATCGTAGGTTAAGCTGGTGAAGTTAACCTGTATCCATGTTTCAGTGTGTTAAACAGACATCTTAATAATGTGTAAATCACGATGCTCACATTCACCTAGATTTAGGTTTCTAAATGTGATGCTTGTTACCAGTGAACCTTGAACATGGCTGTATGGGGGAATTGAAATATATAGTTCTGGCCAAAAGTTTTGCATCACCCTATAGAATTAACTAAGTTTGCTTCATAAAGTTGAATGAAACCAGCTGAATGATGCTTTGTTAGCATATTGAATTAGATACAGCTTTGCAGTTTTCCATATACTTAACGAAAAACTGACAGAAATAGAAAAATGTGACATTTTGAAATCTAACATAAAATGCTGTACTACTACTGTGGCTTCCTGTAGACTTTTTCGATATCATGTTGTAGTGTCTTTGATTACATGATGTTCATATAGGTTTTAAAAAGTATGTGTCAATCCTAAAATTCTAGGTGATGAAAAAACTTCTGGCCACAGCTGTATATAACAAACTAGAAGTTGAGATTTGAAGGAGGGAAGGGTCAGGGTCAGGAACAACATGCATGTGTACATAGTTCTATAACCCAACCTGACAGAACCTTGAAGATTACTTTTTCATAACCAAGTGAAATGCACATGAATTGAAAATGAAACAGGAAAGAGCACAATGTACTTTATCAACAGGGTCATGGGAAGAGGGACTCCAATTTAACACCGTGGACAGGAGAGAGATTTGATTTGACATTATTTAGGTTTAAGTTTGATTCTCAATGAGAAGGAATGCGTCGCCAGCCCGGCACGGGCACAGACTGGAGATGAAATGGAAGCAAGCGGGCGGGCAGGCAGGCAGACGGGCAGGCGAGTCAATGCAGAGCATCCTGGAAAAACAAAAACAACAGAGAGAGGAGGCTGGAGAGTCGAGAGGGTGAGCGACAGAAACACACAACATTGTAAATCACAGGAAATCACCATGGAAGGGTTGGGGGGGGGGGGGGGGGGGGAGATAATGACAGTGTGTGAGCCTGGTCTGTCTGAATGTTTCAATATCCCCTTCAGTCATTCTTACCATGCATGCATTATAAAACTTGGACAAGAAGTCTTCAAGTGAATACTGTGACTGGATAGCCGAGTGTCTAAGGTGGTCAGGAGGTAGGTTTTTATTTTACAAATACACATGTCAAACAAAAACACAGCTCACAGAGTCAAAATAAACAGGGTAAAGAAAAAAAAGTCTTGCACTATCAAGGAGAATTAACCCTATCCCTCCCAACCACCACCACAAACACAACACTTACTTACAAGCAGGGCTCTGCCCTGCTACAAATCTACTACAACAGGGGTCTCCAACCCTGGATCCTACAGGGTCTTCTGGTTTTCGTTTCAACCAAACTCTCAGTTACTTAATTGAACCAATTATTGGCTTCATTAGTCAAGATTAACATGTGTTCCAGATCTTTAGCCATTGATGACATAGACACCTTTAAAACCTGAGGATTTGGGGCTCCAGGGTGGGAGACCCTGCACTACACAGTACCCTCTGAAGACAATGTCAGTAGCCCATATGTAGTTTAATTCTGTCAAATAGTTAATAAAGTACTATTGGTGTGGATAGGGCTCAGATCTACTTGTTACTCAATATGACTCAATGTTATTCCTCACCCTGCTTTCTCCATTCCAACAAGATCTGTTGGGACTCGCTGCCTCTGTTGGCGTCTTTGTTTCTTGATATTGAAGGTTCTGGGAGTTTCCATGTGGAGTGAGCGAGTGTATCTGTGCACAACACATGCACTCTCAGCCATGGAATACCCAGAACCCTGTCAGTCACATCTAGAACTGTAAAATCGGCTGAGATCACATAAGGGGATAGATGTAAGGATACGCGCAAAGTGATTTGTGGGTGTAAATCCCCCAGAATGCTGCCATAAATCGTATGTAATTGTTCACCTGGCGTTCTGCACCCGCTATCCAATTTGCACTTTGCCATCATTAACCCTTTGCGGTCCATTGTCGGACTGGGTCCGACATTGCAATTATTCCTCACGGGTCCTTTGTCGGACTGGGTCCGACATCATTATAGTAACGCAATAAACGGGTGTCTAGTCGTTTTTTCTCCGGAAAAAGCCGAGAAAACCATTCAATTGCCGAGTGGGAGCGACAGGAGCCGAGACAAGTCGAAGAAAAAAAAAAAAAAAGGTGTATCTCATTGTGGCAATGCGCCCCGCCCCTGTGTGCATTTGTGTGTTATGTGTTGTATGTTGCGTGTGTTAATGTTGGTGTATAGATTGGTACACGGGATATAAACGGGTCTGTGTTTCACTTGTATTTAAAAGTGTAGATTTGTATTTAGGCACGAGGAGGGCACAAATCACGTCACGTGCTGGTTAAATGTAATATGTGAGCACGGGGTTGCACAGAATTAATTCACGTGCTGGGATTCAAGTGAATAATTAATTAGTAATTGAATCCCAGCACAATAGTATATATAGACGCACATTTCATTCAGTCAGGGTTAGGTGTTCGGTGAGTGGAGAACGGGATTGGAGACGGAGGTAATTGTAAAGTGTAAAAGTAAATAGTTAGAGTATCTGCTCACCGTGTTTGTTTGTCTGTGTAGTCCGTTTTGTTTATCTGTTTATTTTGGCGAAAGTGCCGTGCCCTGTGTTTTTGTTGTTTCAAACCTTTTATTTTCTGTTCTGTTATTAAATGCTGAGCGCGATCACGCGCTCAGCCTCACCAAAACCCCAAGTCTCTGTTGTTTATTTCCTGCATCTGGTCTGACGCCACCCACTCCGGCCGTCTTTGTGACACTCATGAATAGTCATACATGGTATCAGGTATCAGATAACGGGGTGGTCGTAAGTAAACAAGTTGGCTGACTGAATCAGCGCACAGAAAACACTGACATTTGCAGAGCTTTTTTGAGATGTTATAGTAATAAAATAATGACTTGGATCGCATTATTGAGGAGTTTGGTGATAAAACGAGTGATCCGGAGATGATCGATCGGTATGTACGACTATTATTAATATTATTATTTATTTCTTACATAGGTGAACGCTATAGCAAACGAAAGGGTGGGGCGGGGCTGGAGATGCCTAGTGAGTGCTTTGTTGATATGCAGGGCCATTTAAACCCGTTTGACTGTGAAAAAAAATACTTTTAAACAGCGTGTCTAAAATTAACTGCGCGTGTGAAAATTAATTAGACCTGGCGTGCCTGACGCGCGATTAATAAATGGACCGCAAAGGGTTAATCCATTAAAATGATGCATTGAAATGCATTCAAATGAAGAAAAGAGCATGGAATTGGGCGGGATCTGTATACTAAGTGGGCACAAACAATATAATGTGATGTACGGATTTTGCCTTGCACTTAGGCAATTGCTGACCCTCCAAAAACTTTACGCCTCTTCTTACAAGGTGCAAACCATTGTAGAAACGAGAAGCGAGTAACTAAGAGCTGTATAAAAGCACACACCTGCAGAGACCTACCATTGGATGCGGTGCTAAAGCGTTATCGTCTCACTCCGCAGGTCATCCTAGACCTAATAGCTGAATTGAGGGATGAGCTAGACCCCAGCGTCCACCTAGGGGCTGCTATACCTGCACATGTGAAAGTGCTCTTCTTTGCACTACTTAGCCTCTGGTTCCTCTCAGACCACAGTTGGTATGTCTGGAGGAAAGCCCAATCCACCTTTTCCAGAGTGCTGGGCAAATTTCTGGATGTCATGCTAAAAAGGGCAGGCCAATACATATCATTTCCTAAGGATACAAGCATAACTGAGGTTGACTGAGGCTCAGTTTCAGCCATAAGGACTCTCAGCTCCTTCTCAGAAAACGTTTCATTTCTTTTCTGTGCACCAAGAGGACTTTGCTGCCCTTCCTCTGACATTTGTTTTAGTTTGTATTTTCGTGCTCCACAGACATCATACAGCGACTACTGCCCTCTGTACTCCTAACGCGTGCGGCTCATTGAGACCGTCATTATCGTGATTGCGGATCATTATTTTTGCGTGTTGAGTAATTTGCATTTGCATCTGCAATTATTTGCACTGCGCCTATACTTGCATCTACCCCAAGGTGTTCTACTAAACTTTGATGCTCCCAAGATTACTACAGATCTTGGTTTTGGTGATGCCTTTTGACAGGATCAGCTGAATATGCCTACAGTGTTCTTCTCTACATGGATCAGCACAGCTTATTAGAATGTGATGAAACAAATAACACTACACGCACACGCATGTGCACACACACGCCAGTGCAGTAAATACAGAATTAGAGCCCTGATTATTAGAAAATAGTAGATCACCATGTTCTACATCAATGCCCAGATGTGTATATCCTCATACCTTGTGCTACAGAAAGTCCTAACCAAGTTTAAGCACATTTATTATTATTATTATTATTATTATTATTATTATTATTATTATTATTATTATTATTAGATTAAAAGTGTGACGTATGTTCAGGCAACCCCACATATGCATCACCAGCGGGGGATCATGATGAACACAACGCATGTAAACTCCCATACACAGAGACTTGGAATGAAATACCATGCACAACCTATCAGCTGTAAATCTTCAGTTTATTAAGTGTGTATCCGGTTCATGACTTTATTTGTCAGTTTGACTCACTGAACCCTCAGCTACTTGTCTTCCAATGGAGACAAAATTTGGCATGCCTTATAGATACTCTAGCCAATGGATTTGACAGACCTGCACTGCACTCCCTGTGCTCAGAAACAAGGGACAATGCTGGCCACTAGATGGAGCTGCAGGACTGCCTGCACTCTCCATGCTGGCTGCAGAAAAACTGCAATGCTGCAGCTGTGACAGGCCCTCCTATCATTGGGAGACACCTGTGCTGTTAGCAACGCTGATATATCTATCAAGGCACAGGCAATGAATGCTCCTCATTGACGATACGTTTCCACATGAAACACGTGCAGGTTTAGAGACACATCAAGGTGTTTAATGATCATTTTAATTCCCAGGGGCTCAAAGCCGTGCAAAGTGAGTCACAGGGAAGTTAGGGTATGATATCCAGCTGGAAAGACTGCAGAGTGCCCCACAATAATATCTCCTCACTAGAATGTGTTTTCTACATTCAAACTTGACTGTATCACAAAGCAGATTGATATGCTGCTGTTACTGGATGTTACAACCTATTCAAGCTTTAATGACACTCAGGAAGCTAAATTATTTTAAAAAGGGCAATATTTTACAGGTATCATACTGTATGGAGCTGAGATTTTAGTACATTTCTTAAAATGTGTGAAGAGGTGAATGTATTTTATACCACTCACATTTATACATTTTCATACCTTATTTTTATTTTGTCATGAAAAGTTAGTGACTGGATCTTTTTATTGTGAAATACTGCAACACAAACACATTCTATAGCTAAGCAAATTGTGTGTCAGCTAAAAAAAAACTCTACAAAATGTTGATCTCACAAAAAAAATTATATTAAGATGGAAGTAAACTTTGATCTAAATTTTTGCTTAGATGAGCATATTTTAAATCGAGGAATTTCAAAAAGACTCAAAACCCAGGTTGTGAAGAATGCACATCTCTCCTCCCAGCTCAGTTTATGTAGGGACGAGCTCCACGCTGCCTTGGAAAGATTACTGTACTGGACCTTCTGGTATCTTATTTATGGAGGGCTTGACACTCATGGAAATCCATGCTATATTTGTCAAAGAGGATAGCAGTCTCACAAACCTGACAAAAACATTCCTCCTAAATGTGAGGTTACTTGTAAACCATACAGTAAATATGGTCTTGGGAGACCACAGTGGCTAATGCCATAGTAAACTGGATTAAACTAGAATTTTAAAAGTATATTAAGCTAAAAACATGATAAATAGATTTTTTTATTTGTCTTAAGGTTTCAACAGTTTAGTTGATTCACTTTGACATGTGGGTATTGGACTCTTTTAAACTATGTTACTTTATAATCCCATTTTCATGACACGAGGGCTCACTGCTAATGCTATACTGGGACATTATCAGTGGTGTCACCATACACTAATGTCACGGTGTGATATGATTTGTATCATGATGCATTGTGATGGGCCTAATGGGATACTGGTATGCTGTATAATAAGATCAAATTATCATTTAATAATGGACTACTTTGTTAAAAAAACAACAATGTAATGTGTTAGGGAGAGTGTGTATGCAAACCAACCATAAAACACATTCATTCTTCACTCAAGAACTACTTGGTGAACTATGAGTTGGGCCACGGAAAATTCACGATTTCATGGAAATCGTGTATTTGACTGTATACCATGAAAAACGTATTTTTTTTTACATTACTCTTCACCAGCTTTTATGATGTAGAACCCATAGACAACTATATATAAATGTCTGCAACAATAACAAAACTACAACTAATAATAGATCTTATATTTATCATGGTGTCAGTCTTGGGTGTCACATATTTGCCACTAGATGTAATCCCTGATTTCACAAGCTGTAGAGATGAAATTGAATCTTACAACCACCATGCCGCTGAAAGTGACAAAAATGTTAATATTGTTGATTTCTGGGTGAGGTCCGAAATCAGATTCCCAAACATGGCAAAAACTGCACGCTGCTTTTTGTCAATTCCACCAAACTCCGTGGATGCAGAACGAGCAGTTTCTGCATATGGACAGGTTTTTACACCACAAAGACAAAACCATGAGTGCTGAAACTGCAACAAGATGCACAATGCTGGCCTTCAACAAATAACTAGTTTTCTGCTCACAGGCCAGATAATTATTTTGTGTGTGTGTGTGTGTGTGTGTGTGTGTGTGTGTGTGTGTGTGTGCGTGCACAACACGCTAGATGGATAAAAAGTCGCATACGATGATTTCTTGTTTTTCCTGTTCTTGTTCTTCAGATTATTTTGTATAGGTTGATTCGCTCAAGTAGCACTATGTTATGTGGTTTTAAAACGTCATATATAATTTAGTGTGTGTAAAGAAAAACACAAATTTTCGGTTTTGTCACTTGCACTTAACCCTGTTTTTAACATTTTGTTTATCAAAGTCAGCATAACGCTATACAACACAGTCCATTTATTATTATTATTATTATTATTATTATTATTATTATTATTATTATTATTTGTTTATTTAGCAGACGCCTTTATCCAAGGCGACTTACAGACTCAGGTGTGTGAACTATGCATCAGCTGCAGAATCACTTACAATTACGTCTCATCCGAAAGACAGAGCACAAGGAGGTTAAGTGACTTGCTCAGGGTCACACAATGCGTCAGTGGCTGAGGTGGGATTTGAACCGGGGAACTCCTGGTTACAAGTCCTTTTCTTTAACCACTGGACCACACAGCCTCCTTTAATTACTGTATGAACATAGCCCAACATTTACAAAACTTGACAATGTTGCCGAATTTGTCATTCAAACGTGTTTTGTTTTAATCAGTTTTGTTTGCTTGTGACTTTTTTTCAGCCAACACATTTAAATGACCCTTGTTTGTTACATTTTAAAAGATTGTTGTAAATGTTGACTCAGTAGCTACCATTAAATGTTAAAATGTTTCAACCTCTGTGATTTTCTTTGATTGAGCTATTAATTTTTAGACAACTTAAAAAGCAACTTTTTTTTTTTTTTTTTTAAATAAAATGACACTTCCGTGACAATCCGTGAAATGTATTGTTTTTTTATTGTCATTCATGAATTTCTTGAAAAAGTACCATGAATTTTCCGTGGTCCTAACTATGAGATATGTTGTGTTTGTGGTCTTGTGTCAAGACACAAATGATACGTACCTCTGTGACAGAGAGAGAAAGGATCGATGCTGTAAATCTCCCTCCCGATTAGAAAGGGCGCTGTGTAAGGGGGAAGGTACGCTGCCTCCTAGATCTACCACCTCGGTGGTAGGTGGAAACCGGAAGGTGACCATATTAGGAGGGGCGCGTAGCTGCAAGTACTCAGGACGATTCCAGTGCAGTCAGCTGCGGCGCAGCCCTCTATTGGAGAAACCAGGCGACGCGTTGACTGCAGGGAGGAGTTTGCTGGGTACAAAGGGGAAGCAGCTACGTCAAAACCTCCCCTTACGCTGAGTTAAAAAGCGATCGGCCGGAGCCGATGTTTGTTTTTTTGTGTGATTACGTGTTTTGTGTTTGTGTGTCAACAGAGGAGCAGGAGGATGGGAGGCTGTAGCCAGCGAGCCAGCACTTACCCCAGAGCACACCCCTCATCGCACAGCACTTCACAGCACAGCGCATGCACCACAAACCCTGGAAAAGAAGAGCATATTTTCGTGCACGGAGGACTGTGGTTATTGGAGTGTGTTTTTGTTGCTTTTGTTTTAGCTGGATGTTGCTGAGTTTTGCCCCATTACCATCGCTGGTACTGGGGCTTATTATTTATTATTATTATTATTATTATTATTATTATTATTATTATTATTATTATTACATATTTTTCCAAGTGGATTTATTTTATGATCTTTTTGTTTGTTAATTATTAAAACCTTTTTGTTTTTGGGAGAATTCAGTCTGGACATTCACTTTCTACTGCACCACACCATTCACCGTGTCACAACCTCTTATCACGTTACGATATATCATGTAAAGAAAGCATCGCGATTGATCGATACACAATGAATCGCTATGCCAGACGAGAGATACGTTTTATTTAATAAAGAAACAACAATTAAAAATCGCCACTGAGAGTTAGCCCCACAGATCTTGCTGGAGAGGAGAGTAAGCATGAAAGAAACACACACTACTGTCATCATGAAAGAATCACACACGACCGTCACACTCATGAAAGAAAGACACACTACTGTCACACACATGAAAGAAAACACACACTACACTATACCGTCAGACTGTTGCCAAAGGGACAGACACACAGTATATTGTCAGAATTGCCAATGGGACAGACACACACAGATTTCCAGACCCCACCTCCCCTCCCTCCAATGCTCACAATTAGCCCTGATAAAAGAGGCACAACTAAAATACATAGACACTGAACATGCTTGCAATCCACCCTTCAACCCCCACAAATTAAGGATTAAGAAAAACACTGCTCTGCTCTGTAGTATAATAGGTCCTCTTTAGAGAAATGTGGTTGGTAACCAGGCATATTCAGTGGACAAGCACTTGAATAAGCAACTCTGACTATACAGGAGCAGGACAATACAATCAGGGCGTATAGAATCCTTGTACAAAATGATGAATGATTTGACCCCTCAAAGTTATTTTTCACTACAAAAACACCCATCACCAGGAATGAGGATGTATTAATCTGATAAACTAACAAACCCAACCGTATTTTTACATTACAGAACCACTAGCGTTTAGATAATAAAAAGAAAGCCCTCATATATATCAACAGAATTGCATATGTGATGCATTTTCATTGTGCCTCTTTCTTCAGGGTGAAATTCAAAGTCAAGTTGACAAGTATTCGGTTGAAACGCTGCTGTATTTCTTATAGCTTTTGAACAGCAGGACACACGGTTCTTACCTCCTCTCTGTCCCAAAGATCCGCGCCACCTCCTCTCTCCCGGGGCTCCGTGCGCGGGTCCTCTGCTCCAGCCTCTTCTTCTCCACCTGGAAGGCGTCCCGGTTGCTGATCCTCTTTGCCTTGGGGATGTCGGCGAGGCTGGCGTACTCCCGCATGTTGCGGGCAGGGTGAGAGCGCGCCTCCCAGCTCGCCCCACTGGTCTGGGTGCTGCTGCTGGCCTCCGAGTCCAGCGAGCTCTGGGAGGAGCTGAAGGGAGAGGGGCTGTGGGAGGAGAGGAAGGGGTCGCAGTACTCTGGAGAGCGACAGGGGGTCAGGGCATCCACGTCGGGGTAACTGTACCTGGTGGGGGAGGTGATCTGGAGCTGCTGCGGGGGGGGTGGTCTAGACTCGGGCTTGATCTTCTCCAGGGAGAAGTATCCACTTTCCACACGAGCCTTCCGCCCTCCGCCCGCGTGATCGCCACTCACTCTTCTGTGATCTGAGAGAGAGAGAGAGACAGTGGAGCTGAGGAGGCAGGTGAGGTGACTGTCAAATATGATTCAGCGTTTAGATTCTATTTATTATAGTCCCATAACTCCGGCATCATAGGCATTATTGCTAATATTAGTCGTCTCTCTAGTTCTTTCAGGTGTAACATTTCTTTCAGCAACAAGGACACATTCAGCTCATTCTGATGTGTGATGCAATTCTGCACTTCTGTGACCGGCGTGTAAACACTTCACATTGGCTGGTATTCATTTCTCTTTTGCCATGTTTCTGCTCAAAACAACATGTATTTCCTGATGTATGACTGCACATTGTTTAACAGGAGCATTCACTTCAACACATTTCATACCTGATTTTACTATGGTGATATGACTCAGTTTATCTGCCTAACTACACAGGTAAAAGTATCCACTATCCATTTCTAGTCATGCTCTCCAGTTACTGAACCTGAGACCTCTTGAGACTTGCTGGAATAACTACAAATGAAGGTACAGTGCTGTACAGTGGCCTATCTCAGTACCACCACCTTCCAACTCGCTGGAAGAGAAGATGACCAACAACAATACTTTTGGGATATGCCTACCACAGGTCAGGTACTTACTGAGCATTGTATGTCAGAGATGCTGATAGGCCCCTCCGGGGAGTGACGTCCTTGGTCCTGCCTACCAAGGGATTAGTAGTCACTCCACAGAGATCACGTTCTCTTTTGCATCGAACCGACGAATGCGAGTGATGAGACCTCACAAGGTTTCTCTTTCAGGGAACCGGGGTTACATCCGTAACCTAATGTTCCCTTTCAATTCAAAGACAACCAACAACAATACTTTTTGGAAAGTATATCAGAGCGTGAGCGGAGACAGCAGACGAGGGACGTCTCGCTACCGCCAAACTAATGTTTGTGGTGCAAGTGTGCAACCTCAAGGACCCTTGTGCCTAATGAAGGCATAAAAGGCTCTACCACGTTAAGTCAGTAGAACCTGGTGAATGTATGCAGAGTAGCCCAGCTAACCGCAGTACAAATATCAGTCAATGAAGCTCTTCTAAAGAGGGCCCATGACGTAGCCACTCCCAGGTGGAGGTAAACCGCCATCGGTATATGCAGTCAAGACTGTGTCCACAATCCAGTGGGACAGTCGCTGCATCGAGAGGGCTTGACCCAGGGTCTTTTCATCATGACAGACGAAGAGCTGGTCAGACTGACGCAACGCTCTCGTCCTATCCACATAACCTCTCAATGCCCGAACCGGGCAAAGGGAATTCAATCTCTGATCCTCCTCCGAAGAAAAAAGAGGGGGATGGAAAACCTCTAATTCCACCAATTGGTTTAAGTGGAAAGCCGTAACCACCTTAGGGAGGAAAGTGGGGTTCGTGCGTAACAATACCCTGTTTCCATCATCCCAAATACACATACAGGCACTGTGCACTGACAGAGCCTGTAGCTCACTAACCTTCTTAGCGGAGGTGATAGCTAGCAAAATGGCTGTCATCATAGAGAGATATTTCAACTCTATGGAATGTACAGGCTCAAACGGGGCCTTAGTGAGAGCCTCCAATACCACGTCTAGACTCCACTTAGGGAGTACGTCCTTTCTAGGAGGACGTAACCTCCGAACGCCCTTCAAAAAACGTGTTGCCAGGAAATGAGCGCCTGGGGACTCTGAATCAATGGGAACATGGCATGCAGATATGGCTGCTAGGTACACTTTCAGAATAGAGGGGGATCTACCCTCCTCTAGCAGGTCTTGCAAAAACTGTAAAATGATTGCTATAGGGCATTAGATGGGGTCATGACCTCTAGACATACACCAATTTTGAAAATACCTCCACTTATAGGCATACAACGACCTTGTGGAGGAGGCCCTTGCATTCTGCAGTGTACTGATGACTGTGTCTGAGAGCCCTAAGACAGACAGACGGTCCCTTTCAGGGGCCAGACCCACAGTTGGAGTCTGCCCGGTTCTGGATGCCAGAGAGTGCCTCTCGTCTGACTGAGGAGATCCAAGCGTAGCGGGATCTCCCAGGGCTGGCCTTGCAGCAGCTGGCAAAGGTTTTAAAACCAGATTCTCCTGGGCCATCTGGGGGCTACAAGGAGAACTGCTGCCTTCTCTCTCCAGGAAGGCCAGGAACAACGGTATTGGCGGGAATGCGTACAAGAGCATCCTGGGCCACTGGTGGGCTACGGCGTAAACGCCTAGTGGACCGCCGCAGCTGTGGAGGGAGAACCTCAGTGGTCCTTCCCGAAACGTTGGCAAATGTGCTCTACCACCTGAGGGTGGAGTCGCCATTCTGACGAGTGAGGACCCTCCCTCAAGAGTCTGCTGCCCAAATCACCACTCCAGGGAGTTAAACAGGCCGGAGGAATAACAGGTTCTTTTTCGCCCAGATCAGTAGCCGAAAGGCTATGCGGTGTAACCCTGGGGACCAAAGCCCTCCCTGGCGGTTCACATGTGCTACTGCGCTTTACACGTGCTGACAAGGACATGTCTCCTCTGGAGCACTGGAAGGAAATGCTGGAGAGTGAGGTGAACGAGGGTACCGATGCGGGGAGAGCCTAAGCACCGAGGGAGCCAAAGCACCGAGCCACCGAGGCTCTGGAGCACCAAGGCTCTAACTTTCTTTAAGACCCAACACACTGAGGTGGGTGGGTCAATGTATCCATGGAATTTATTCGACAGT
The DNA here is from genome assembly GCF_902713425.1 of Acipenser ruthenus. Classification (NCBI taxonomy): domain Eukaryota; kingdom Metazoa; phylum Chordata; class Actinopteri; order Acipenseriformes; family Acipenseridae; genus Acipenser; species Acipenser ruthenus. The sequence goes on along the minus strand of NC_081210.1, from coordinate 12,766,293 downwards.
GAGGCTGGAATCAGGCCAAGTGGAGGAAGCACACACTGTTGTTGTTTTTGTTTTGTTTTGTTTTGAACTGCAAAGCAGTAAAAGACAAACACACACTCACACACAGCAGAAGCTGAAGGACAGGTTGTTTCTTTTTTTGGCTGTGGACAACGAGTGGGAGGGCCGAGTAAGCCCAGCGGCGTCACCGGGTCCCGGTGGTGGAATACGTGTCTCTCTTTTCTCCCTTTATTTATTTATTTATTTATTTAGCTACAAAAAAGCAGAGGAAAAATACACACAACACAGCAGAGCTGTAGGGTTAAGTAAAGCACACTACAGGTCGCCAGGCGACATAGGCTGTTGAAAACAGAAAAATTAAAACGGCACGCAGTTGCGCAGCACTTATAGCTCAGTCTACAGAAAAAGACAGAGGTTTCTGATTCTGGGGAAGTGGCAAGCTGACTTCCAGCAATAAATTGCAGGGGAACTACCAGAAAACTCGTAGTGAGAGCTCTTTCACACAGACTCAATCACAGCAGCTGGAGAGGTTAGTATACATACCATATTGTGAGAAGCAAAAGAGAACGTGATCTCTGCGGAGTGACTACTAATACCTCGGTAGGCGGGACCGAGGACGTCAATCCCCGGAGGGGCCTATCGGCAGCTCTGACATAAAATGCTCAGTAAATACCTGGACCTGTGGCAGGCATATCCCAAAAGTATTGTTGTTAGTCGTCTTTGAATTGAAAGGGAACTACAAGTGAAGGTACAGTGCGGTACGATTCATAAGATACAGAGCCAATGCATCGCTCCCTCCGGATTCCCCAGCAGAGACCGGCGACTCCGGTCTTTGCCAGGATGAGAGCCTGTGCTCCCCTGACTGCATGACTCACATCATGCAGCCGTGCCTTTACCAGGTGAGCCACTCAGGGACCCAACAGAGAACAACTTAAACTAGCATTATATGTGATATTACCTTTAAAACAATTTACACTTCCAACACCTTAATTAACCCGTGGTCGATTTATTTAGCGCATCAGGTCCAATTTATTTTCACACGCGCTGTTTAAAAACAAGTTTAAAAGGCACTGCATATCAACAGGACACTCAGTACTGCATCTCCAGCCCCACCCCACCCCACCCCTTGTTCGCTGTATTTTTCACATACCTTTTCATAGTCGTGCATACAGATAAATCATCTCCTGATCACTTGTTTTATCACCAAACTCCTCAATAATGTGATCCAAGTCATTATTCTATTACTATAACCTCAAAAAGCTCTGCAAATGTCTGTGATATTCTTTGAGCACTGGATGCAGAAGCAGCTATTTTGTTTGTTTATGTCCGTGTTATCTCTGTGGTGCCGGGGCTATGTGTATTGCTCAGATACTCCCCCTTTTTTTTCGGCTTCTCTCGGCTCCTATCGGTCTCACTCAGCCATTGAATGGTTTTCTCGGCTTTTTCCGGAGAAACGACAACTAAAGACCTGTGCTTTATGTCTTTTTGATGATGTCGGACCTGGTCCGACATAGGACCGCAAAAGGTTAAACATACTGTGTTGCTACTGCTGCTGCTGCTGCTGCTGCTGCTTTGAAACCGAGTGTGTGACCAGTCGACTACCAGCTTCAGAGGTAGACTGTCCCTTTTCTAGTACAGTCCATGTATAAAAACAACCAAGAATCAAAGTCTTTATAATTAAATTTGGGACCTATAAATTCAGAGAAATCAGACTATTAAATACTTGTAGTCAAAACATTTGTCACTGAATTTATTACATTTCTTTAAGTATTTCTGGAGAACTATGACTGCGGTTTCGACATTGAAGACTAAGAGCAAATACAGACATGTCAGTCTGATGCGTTCCTCCTGGAGGCAACATGGTCACCACTGATGAACCTAGACGAGCGATTTCCCTGCCGTTCCCCCCTGTCCTGACCATTCTGACATGTGGAAACTGACAGCTAAGTATTCACACCGACGCCAGCCAGACGCCAACATCCATTTGACTGTCTTTCAACATTCTTTCAATGCAAGCACAGTGATTTCTTTAGACTTTGAGCAGGTTCTTTGACTTTAATTTTTGTTTCTGTCAAGATCCTAAGAGAGCTAATGTTTACCATCCTGTTTAGATTATAGTCTAATAATCCCTAATACAGATAATATCTTCTGTTATATTTATTGAAAAGGCTTGCTGGGTGAAGAGGGTTTTTTTTCCTTTTCTTTTTTTTCTTTTTTTTTTAAGAATTACAGACTCTGCAGTTCCTAGAAGCCGATTGATCTCAAAAGTTTGACACTGGATGGTTGCTGACAACAATGAGTCTATCACAACACAGGGTCTTTATCTCCTGGTATGCTTGTTCTAATTGTATCCCACCCATTTGTTATTTGGATGCTACCTCTTTGTGACCGGCATGTAACACTTTACATTGACATTTCATTTGCCACGTTTCTGCCCAGTTCTGTATGTGGTGTAAATTGTTTTGGAAATTCCTGGGTGGCTGTAAGCATGTCTGCTGCTCCCCCAAGCTTGGTGTCATCTGCAGATTTTTCAGGCTTCCAAATTATCCCCAGATCTAAGTCCTGAATAAGAAACAGGGGTCCAAGCACATAACTCCATGGGATACTCTTAATACCCCACCTGAACCTTGCACTCTAGGTGCTGTGTGCTCTGATGGGATAAGAATATTTTGCTTGGAGAGTTCTCCAGATCCTTCGAACTGGTATTCTAACAGTGTTTACTGTAATCTAATTGGCATTATCTGTGGGGCCTCACAGATCCAGCTGCCGTTTATCCTGGCTTTAGCACTTCGAAGTGAGAAGCGTGCTCTGTTTAATTACTGCAGAGGCGTCTGCTCCATTCAATCACATCTCATTAGTCCTGCTGTCTGGCCTGTTTGAAGGAATCCCTTTCTATATAATCATCAGAACAGCGTTCAGGGTTACCCTGCAGAAAAGGATTTTGTACAACAAACACATTACTTTACCTTTGCTGTGCCCCGTGTTGTCTGTATCGCAGCATTATATTTTTCAACATAATCGTGATTGTTTTTATATTTTTAATCACACATCATAGGTAAATCGACTATGGAATTACTTTTTACTCTGACTCAAGAACGTTCACTAGGAGAATGAGAATTTTGTGAAACATCACAGTGTATCCAGTTCATGCTCCCTCCTGCAACAATGCTAGTGCTCTGATTGCAATGAGTGGTGTATTGTGGGAACAGAAAACCAGCGTTGTTGTAGGAGGGAGCGTGATCTGGATACACTGTTGTTGTACACAGTTGATTTATGACCCATGATTAAAAATGTCAAAAGAGTCAGAAATATGTTTGAAAATATAAAGCTGTGATACAGACAACGTGGGGCATAGCAAAGGTAATGCATTTCTTGTAAACACTGCAGGAGTGTTCTGTAACACTGCTTATTGTTGTACAGTATGACATACACTATCCTCTAACAAGAACTAGTGCTCACTAATACATTCTGAACAAGGTGCTGCTTTTATTGATTAGTAATTACTCAGAATCCTACCTTGCTTATTAAATATCTTAGTATCTTAGGCTGAGTAACTGTTCTCCAAATACATTCAAAAGACTAAGGAACAATTTAGCCCCAAGATCTTCACCTTCAGGAAATGTGATTCTGCAATGGTGGCTGTCAAGGCACCACATTTCAGCTAGAGGTTGTTTTGACAGATTTTAGCTCCCATGTTCAGTTCCGAAATAGACATATGGAACAATCCTAAAATAGCCTTGCACACAAAGAAGTTCTTGTGTTTTATCTTTAAGCCAATTCAGTTACATCCACAGTGACAAACCTTGGCCCAGCGTTCAACACAAAGCCTGTCACGAAGTTCAGCCCTTGGGCCCTCTTCACAAAGCTTTATTAAAAATATATTTTAACATGATTTAATGAAAGCTATTGGATAAATAAAAAAAAAACTACTGGTTTAAATATTTCAGTACTAAGTACTCTTAGAAAAGTTTCCCATAGTAAAAGCAAATGTAATAAAGCATGAAAAAACATAGGTAAGGATTGTAAAGCCCAGAGACAAATGTTAAAGCATTTTAAAAAACATGGGAAACCATAATAAATGATGGTAAATGTATAGTATAACAGAAAGAAAAGCATGGGAAAACTACAAAATTACCATGGCAAACGTTTAGTAGGGTAACTACTAACTATACTAATAATTAATATAATTATATGGGGGCTGTAAACAGGTCTGCTGTGTTGAGTGGGATTCCATATTTTCACCTCTTTTCAGGTCTGTAGCGTTGAAAAAGGTAAACACTCAATAATACACTCAGAACGTTGAGGACGTACACAACTGTTACACCTAATGCCTTCTTCAGCATAATGTAATTACATTGAAAGCTTTAGTCTAAACATTTGTCTAAGTACATCCGACTTTCTTCTATATTTAATGGCTAATGGAAAGCAAGACTAATGACAAGAGGTGCTGTACTCCTTGGCAGTTTAAAGGTTTCTGGTTAGTATCACGTCTTATAATACAATTGCATCCTTGACACCTACTTTTAGTAGAAATAAAAATCAAGTTAAATTGTACTGCGTGACAACCTTTCTTCAATGTAATATGTCTAGTGGTTCCTCTTACATTCTACCTGTC